>NW_026562381.1:14726893-15375393 GCF_027474105.1 Poeciliopsis prolifica
ATGCCCTTTTCTTCACCCTCAGGAAGCTGCTCTCCCACAATGCAGGATATTTTCCCTCCTAAAACTAGTTAGTCACATGTGCAACATTCCTGCTTACCTGACATTTAAGAATTAAAATCCAGACATTTACTATTCTTTTACACGCAAACACAAATCTTTAACTGCTGCAAATTTGTTTACTTCCTATTGCTGAAAGTAGCTGCCTTATTTGATAATTTTTATCTTTCATCTCCATGAAAATTACATTTGCTGAAAGGAAGCATCTGATAAATCCGGTTAGGAGGAGTTGGCATTGTGACGAGGACGCCAGCTTCCTGTCGTCATTGTTTCCTCTACCAACGGTGAGTTGGCTGCTGTGCTGTGGGTAATAGAGACTGGCTGAGGGTGAGGGAAGGTCACTCACACTCACAGGAAATGAGGCTCTCGAGAAACAAATGGAAAATATGTGCTTAAAAACAGCCTTTCAGGCATCAAAATCCAAACTGAAGCCAAGGTATTGTTCCACATGGTCTTTTGTCTGCCTTCTGTTTTTGGAAACCATCTCTTATGTGGCTGATTTCTCCCTCAGATGCAGCTGCTTAGCACACTGTTGCTCTCCCAGACATCTTGCAACAACATCCATGGGCTTAAATCTGCCGCCACGCGTGAGCCCCGTGCTGTAGGTTGCCAAAGCCCCTGTGAATTAAGGGCTTCATCAGGTAGTTACGCAGAATCAGCTAAATTAAAAGCCAAATATACTTTCTAAAGAGAGTAAGTGGCTTTATATGAAGCCAAACCAGTCAGGGTAGAATGAATTCATTAATCTCCAAAACCCATGCCCGTGTGCAATGCAGCAAGGAAACACGCACTGTCCTCAGCTGTGTGTGTGGCACCCTCTCAAACAAAAATAAAGTCTCCAGTCACTGTGCTGAATAGAAGTTGTGTGTTCATGCTCACCGGGGATTTCCTGTTGCAGAGACTGACGTTATTGCATCCCAGAGAAAACCTTGATCGGAACGTCTCTGCAATGAAAATTGTGCGATCTTTGGCACACCGGATTAGTCAGTGAGGATTGTGTCAAAAAGGCATTGTTCTGCTCCGGCAGTAAAAACTGAGCCTTGCAATAGCTATGCAGTGGAGATGCATGGTAGGTGATGGAAAACATCTGGCGTGTACAGACTCCCTGTAGGCTAAATAAGGTAGAGATCGGTACCAAGGTCAACAGGTGGATGTGAATGACTCCAGAAACAGCCAATGACGGCAGAGAGGCTAGCACCTTTTGTCTGAGTGGCTCTCATGGTGAAGAAGTCACCTTCTGGTTCTCATTCTTGCAAAGTAGTTGACCTTTCCACGTGTGAGTGAGCAAAGGGCCACACGCAGATTTACCTAAAGGCTCTTTGAGGCGTTGCTGTGAAATTAGAGCTTATTTAATTTCAAAGAACTCTAATCAATCAAACAGAGATGAAAAAGCCAACTAATCCCTCACCCTTTGCAGAAATTTGAGCAAAATTGCTTTTCTGTAACTAGAACAAAAGCTATGTTCATCCTACAGGTCTTTATGCTCAGTTGTAATTTTTTTTTAAATCTGATTTTCTTTGAGGATGGTAATTCACATTTCCAAATATATGTGACTCGTAAGTGATCTGAACAATGTAAAGATGTCCTTCATGCGCAGCAGAGGATCCAAAATCGTCACAGGCAGTGAGAGCGCTCTGTGTTTGCAGAAATAAAAATGGATGGTAATGGTGCAGCAGTTGCGACAAAAAGTACCAATTTCTTTTTATTTTATTAGCAATTGTAAAAATCAATTACAAGAGCCCAACAATAGTGTTGAAGTCTGCTCAGTGTTGTGATGTCCTCCATTTTCGGAGATCTGAAGCAGAATGGCCACTGGATTTGCAACATGGACAGGTATGTTCTATAAATGCTGATCCTAGGTGAACATTTGTTGACTATACTCAGTTACTTTAGATTTATATTCAGTTTTAAAAATGTCTTGCAGCTTTTTCAATCCAGACACTCCCGTAAGTACAGAGAAGTATAGAAATCTATTTTATTACTCATGTTCTTAAACTCACCTAACTCAGGAGCGTGGTGATGGGGAGTATCCTATCATGGAGTTCATCTACTCAACCGTGTCATAATCATCGTAAAACTGTCTCCCAGAAATAAACAAGCTAACCACAAGCAAACACAATGTGTGATTTAAAGTAAAATAGGCGAGTTCAAACAGTGCACCACACATGTGGGATTTTCCACTCAAAGCAATTCAAAACAAACCTGCTGAAATCTTAAATGGTACATGACTTTTTGTACACAGAGATGGTTGAGCACTCATTTGGCTTCTGTGCTGCACAGCTGTGGCACACAGAGAGAGAAGTTCACTTCAGGGAGTTTTACTCATTTTTATTGCTGCTGGTCCTGTCAAATTTCAGCCTTACAACTCTTCTTTACTTCTGAAGTAAGAAATGCTACACCATCCTGCTGTCCTCATGAGTCAAATATCAATTTGTAGCTTCAATAAGGTGCCATTCTTGTCTGTGAATCACAGAGTTATATATATTTTATCAAAGTTACTGACTGTACCTTTAAGGTACTGTAGCTGTCACCACAAGCTTGTACAATAGACCCAAAGTGTGACGTTTGCGTCACTTCATCTGACTCTCTTAGTCTGGACGATAGTAATTCTCGTCATACTGCATGACTGTCTTCCCTTGGTCCAGACTTTAATCATCATTCTTCTTGGCAGATTGAAGCCTTTTTCTCTGGATATCATCAATGATCATTTGTTTCCAACCACAATTTTCTCTTGAAAGCAGTGGTTCCCTACTTTCCTACAGTCTTTAACAATGCGCTGGATGGTTCTTAACCCAGTTTTATTAGTTCCTCTAATATCCTTAGATGAGGTTTCCAACTCCGGCCCTCGAGAGCTATTTCCACGCAAAATTTAGATACATCCCAGCTGAATAAATTAATTTAGTTACAACTTTGGCATGCTATCAGGTTTGGCAAGGACCTGGTAAAGAGCTATTCATTTGATTGAGCTGTTTTGGGGTACAGATGTATCTAGAATTACAAGGACTGGAGTTTGAGACATTCTTCATTAGATATTTTCCTTCACCTGCAGTAATAAAGATGTTATTTCTCCCTGCCTCTGGAGACAACAGAAAAAAATCATTTGTTTTTCTTCACCAGTTGCTTGATCCATATTATAAAACATTGATCAACAAGGGGACTACCTTTAATGGTTTTACTGGTTAGCATAAACTCTGTTCATCTTTGAAGATCTTACACGTACCCCATGGTTAAGACATAATTCATGATGGAAATGCAGGAAAAAGTGAAAACACAAAGCCTTTGTCCTATTATGAAAGGCTCATCTTAACATACGTATAATTTGCCATTACAACAAATGATTTAGTTTTGTAAAGTCGTGTAGCTTATATCTGCATGCATCAATGCTGTTGCAGTTTACATTATAAAGTTGCCTTTTTAGGCTTTCAAAACTCTCTCTGAGGAGTGGGTTTGAATTAAAGACCAACAAGTGGTAAATCTGCCACATCTATCATCCCTGTGTGTATGCCATGCAGGATTAATAAAACCTGGCACGTGTACCAATGCTAACAAAGTCTGGAGGGATTGTTGTGTCACTGGATTCCAGAGCTTGATAAATGTTCTCACCAACCCTCCTGAAGAGTTCAAGGCTTTTGCAGCTGCATTCGAGCTGCAGTTGAGCAGGGCCATAAAACTTTGTTTTACTCCTGCAACGTAATCGTCTAGGCAGCGATGACCGCCATAATGCAGCTTTAAGGGATTCTGGTATCAACCAAAGTGATGATACACAGCACATCTTTCCAAATAGTCTGCCATAAAATGATGATAACCATTTTGCATTGTTGGACTTCCATGGTTCATTTTGCTTAACACAACAACCACACTGCTTTCATGAACTTAGAATATATCACTTTTGCTTTTTACGTTCACCAAGAGAGAAATATTCCCATCCTGTACAAATTTCATCCACAATGAGCAGATTTCACAGCTTTATATGACTGAAAAAGAAAATAAATTAACAAAAGGAACTGCAATAGTTCCAACTTGTTGCAGCATTTTAAGCTTTTAGTGAGCTGAATTAAATCACCAAAGTTGAGGAACTTAAGCACTTGGTGAAGGTAAAGATACATTGTAAGCTGTAATATATTATATTCATTAATCCATTATAGCACACATTCATACACCGATAAAGCAGACTCACTGGCAGAAGTGACTAAAAACTTTTAAATGACATCAGAAAAAAAATTAAGAGGTAGTTATAAATAAATGTGGGTGTAAATGGAGTAAGTCCTCCTGTCCACATTTTTGGTTTTTAATTACTCTAAATCTCTGTTCTTTTAAAGAACTTTTCCAGGCTTTCATTCAGGAGTGTTTTTATTCAGATTTCTGGCACTCTTTCCAACCATTTTCAGCTGAGAACATCCAGACTATTTTAATTTATTAAGGTTTTGTTCTAAAGAGATTTAACTCTGATCAATGACTAACTCAGGCAATGTTTTATGTATTTCCTTGGCAGAAGATTTCTTCTCTTGCTTTTTTTTTCTCTAATTTTGTAAGGCACACAATGAACAATATGCATTCAGAGGAGAAGCAGCTAAAGTCAAATTAGGGAAATCTTATATTGATCAAAACCACTTCAAAGAATCATAACACAGTCCTTATGTATGAAAGTAAGGTATTACAAACCACAAGAGCGGCAGTCTGCTACCATCCTGCAACTTTTAGATGGATCCTTGGTCCAAAACACCTGAAACCCATAAATTACTGATTTGTTGGTTTATTTGGTATGATGATACGTAAAAGATCTAATTTAGTCAATTTAATTTAGGTGTATTTGGGTGGGGATGCATTGTAATTTTAAGGAAAGTAACTCAAGCACTGGAATTGGAGACCTCTGATCAAGAGGTATGTTAAAGCCCAATTACTGTGTTAGACGATATAGATATTTGTTATTGCTACAAGTATTAAAAAAGTTCTGCTTTAAGGTTCTGATAGTAACAAAGGATAGAAAAGCAGGTCTTAAAAGGAATGTGTAACACGTCTGAGTAAATGCATTAAAAGGAAAGATGTTTTTTTAATAGTTAAGAAAAACATTGAGGTGTTATGTGAACAATTGATGTCCAGATGAGCATGATGTGCTGTAACATAAGTAATGTGAGATCTGGTCCCTTTGCAGTGGGAACAAATGGCAGAAATCAACCCTAGGATGATGTCAGATTCCTGTAAGTGAAAAATTACACATCATTGCAAGTTGTCCGGAGAGTATATTCTCAGGGTGACATACTAATTTCATGTTCCTAACATGAAAAGATGCAGAAAACCAACCTCTAAGCCTCTGGTCCAGCAGAGCTGACTGTTCCAAGAACATGATATTGAAAATCTGTTTCAGATGCTCAGCTTGGACTTTGGAAAAAACTGAACATTTTAACAAAGCATGAACATTTTTTAGAAAAAGCATAACGGAAACCTTAGATTACTTACAAAACAATAGTAACCATGAGCAGTCCACATATACTTGTGTTTGTTACTTGTGATAAGCTCAATAAACATTCAGGAATTTATTTTGGTGAAACTCAAAACTGCTTTGTTCCAAACAATTTAACATTAGATAACGTAATCTTTTAACTATAGCAACCTGTCCAAATAATAAAATGAGGCAACTACCCTGAACCCATCCCACAGTTTTATGTGATAATTCTGGTTTACAACAAAGCAGATGACTTGTATCTATGCTGGATTCTTGATGTTTAGCTTTTTTCCATTAGAATTTTATAATAGTATTTTTGTTTTGCAGCTGTCATGTTACAGACACACAGCTTTAAATAAGATACTTCCAGGAGCTTTAACTGTACAGTGGAACCTCAGTTTTTGCAGGGGTTAGGGATTATATATCTGAAATAAATGAAATCAGATACCCGCTCTAAAAATGCTTGTCACTGCTTTGTAAGTTTCCTAAATAACTGACAGCTTTGGCCTGTTAACTAGTCATTTATTTGATTCACTTGTGTAGGTAAAGTTGAAGGATTACAGCTGTCAAGAAGTCATATAGGTCATAAGTCCCCAACAGCATTTTCAGGGGAGAGCAGCGAGGGATTCCAGAATATTTATTAGTTCTATTCAATACTTGCATGATAAAAAGGCAAACCTCAGTCAAGATTATTAGGACAAAGTTGAGCTTTCTTCTGGCATGGGTTGAAGTCCTTTGCCCCTTTGCTCAGGATTTGGCTTGTGGTGTTCATCGACAGAATCTTAAAGGAGACCTATTAAGCTTCCATTAACAGGTTAGGTCAGGTTTGGATAGGTCTGTGGGCTACACAAAACAAATTTTTTGCAAAATATCATTCTTAGATTGTGAGAGTTTAGTCTAGTTAGTTCTGCCTATTTTGAGCTCTTTTCAGAATGAACAATCATAGAGGATCTTGTAATTCTATATCAGGGGTCCTCAAAGTTGGTCCTCGAGGGCCGCCATCCTACATGTTTAAGGTCTCTCCTTGGTGGTAGTGACAACCTTTTCAGAATGTCAATGTTCTTCTTAGGCCTCTAACGAGCCATCATTTGATCCAGGTGCGTTAAATTAGGGAGAGAACTAAAACATGCAAGATGCCGGCCCTCGAGGACCAACTTTGGGGGCCCCTGCTTTAAATCCATCTAAGCTGCTGCTGCTGGCCACAACCCCCAACTCAACATTTACACTTGTATGTGACAATGACTGCAAACACTTGTGCAATTATACAATCGTACATCTTTAATAAACAGAAGAAGAGCCTCCTGCATAACCAAGAAGAATACAGCAAGTGGTTTCTGGATTGTCTTTTCTCACAGCTGTTGCACAGCACATACAGTGATAAAACCAGCTGAATAAATATGCTGGAGCTTAGCATTGGTTGCAAGGTAACAGTACATTGACCCAAGAATTGGGAGGTAGGTGTAGTACCTGACAAGAAGATATCAGGGTCCTTTGCTTCTATTGCCTCCTTGTCTATGGCAATAGAAGTTTAACTTATTCTCTTGTTGACAAATGACAACAGGATGTAGTCACACATGAATGTAAAATTCATGAGCAGTGAATAGTGTGCTAGTTATCAGTATTGGGCCAAAGAAAGCAAGGAAGTTGCAAGCCTTTAAAATTGTGATGCTTTTGATTGGTCAGATAGACTCAAAAAATGGTAACAGCAGTTACCATAAATGGTGGGGGGGCAATTCCATTTTTTGTCAGGATGCCCAAGATTCCTGGCAGCGCCCCTGCCCATGACTTAAGGTGTCTCATCTTTATGTGTCCATTTGTTTGATGCTCTTTTAAATGCAATAAGAAAATGTTTAAAACCAGGTGATGTGAACTTTCACAGTATCCTCTTCCGTTGTTCACATGTTTTAGTGTCACAAAGTAACCACCATGGAAAGCATTCAAACTTGACTCATCCCCAGCAAAATCCCACACAAATTAGAAACGGAAAGAGTGTCGTTTATAACTTTCTGTGGTGCATAATTAAACTCTTTGCCCACGTTAACTCGTCTGCTCGAGTTAGATGTTCACAGAACGATCCCAGCAGGAAGATTCCTGCTACAACAGAGCGCAGCCTTTGAGAGGATTTGAAACAGTTCAGATGACACAGATGGGGGGTGAAAATGAAGGATTGATGGCAGTGATCTTTAACACTAATCCCTGTCTATTTCAGAGATTAAAGTTGTTTAATCAGAGTCATAACCGTTGAAAGTCTGTATGAGTGGCTGTGAAGAGGTTTTTGTGTGTGGACATGATGGCAGTTAATTGTTGAACCCCAGAAAGTTACAGGTTAATGTCTCTGAGCCTCGACTCTTCCTGTTGCTGTGCAGGACCAATTTTTATGTTGCCCCAACAAAAGGAAATTGGAAGGCAACCAAAAATAGACCCAAGCTGGTCTCCATGATGAAAACCCAAAGAGGCATTTGACTTTTTTGTATTTTATTTATTCCAGAGTTTGAATGTTTATCCACAATAATTTAAAGGAAAATAATAAGCCCAGTATTATTTGATATCTGTTAGATCACTGGACCATGTCTGTCATGAGCTGTTGGACGGCACATTTAGTTTTGTGGCTGCTCTGGTTCTCGTGCCTTGAGTTACTGCTGTGTTTTGCTTCTTAGCTCTCTGTGTTTCTTTATAGCTCCATTTGTTCCCGAGTCCAATTTCCTCACTTATTTTCTCTGTGTTCTTCAGTATTGTTTATTTGAGTTCTGTGTCAACTCTATCCTCTCTCTTTCTACTGCTGCACCTCAAGATAATTTGTTCACTGTTCAACCACTTGCTCCTTCCAGTATTCATGCCCTTCTTTGCATTAATTCCTTGCTGTACTTATCAGATGTTACTCGGATGTTCTCGTGTTTTAAACTACATCACCTCCTATCCATGTATTTGGTCCAACACCACTTAAACCAATGATAGTTTTATAGCCAAGGCTAAGCTTCAGCTGTCAGACAGATGGCTCCCCATTCTAGAATTGAATAAATATTAAATATTCTTTTATTGCCCCACAGTGGGGAAATTTGAGTGTCACAGCAGCAAGTTAACCCCAGTTCATGATTGGTTCAATAAGTACAAGATTCCCCAGGTCCTGTGGCTGCCAAACAAGCCCACACTTCACCTTCCACTTTAAAGTTAGCATCTGTTGTGTGGGTCTCTTGACTGCCATTTTAATCAAAACATAAAATAACTGATTGCATAGTTATTCACACTGTAAAAACAACCATCTGCCATCTGTATACTGAGAAAACAAAATCTTACCAAGAATTTTTGCATAAACTGTAATGCAAATATCTTATAATACTTTCCAAAAGACAAATCAAGCACACAAGTAACTTTTAAGGAAGATATAGGAGCTTATTTTACTTCATTATGTTAGTTTCATGCCAGATTATTTAAATATTTAAATGACTTAAATGTCTTGCTATAAATGAAATAATCCATCAGTAGAACTAGTACTTTTTCATTGATGTTAAAGAATTATTGACTTAAAATAACCTCCTCCACCAGAGCCAGATTTAACACGAAGCCATACCACCAAACCACCAAAATGTTTTGTTTTCAGGAGCTTCTAGTCATGAACCATTACTCAACTGGTTTTAATTAACTAAAACCAGTTGGTGGTAGAAAGTAGTTTTTTGGCTTTTGTTCTGAATTGCATGAAATATCAAAAGTACACGAACAGGAAAAAAAAAAAAGAAAAACATAAACAATGTTGTAGTTTATGCAGAAAAAAACAAGTAATACTGATAGTCCTCATGTCTGCACTTTGTGCTTTTGAAGTGGTTGGTCCCATAAAACTAGTCCTCCTTGAACGTTGTTTCTCTGTTGCTGTAAATTTGTCACATTGTGTAGTATCTTCTACGGGGTTTTGATTTGTAGTCATGCTAACTCAGCAGCTCAAGATCTTTGTTATATATCTGTCTATCTGCTGTACCTCACTTTTACTTTCCTAAATTATTCAGCCACAGTTTAACAAACTATGTCAGCGGGCCTGCAGCTGTGGATTAATGTTCACACTTTCAATTGGGTGACATAAAACAAAGCGTTCACTCCCAGTGAAGTAAGGTGCGGCAGAGAAAAGGAAGATGGTTGCCATTTTATAGGATGAGTTGAAACAGGTGGAAAAAACTCACTAATTTAATTTTGATAAGACTGGAAAACATTAGGAGAAGAAGAACAGTTCTCCCACTTCCCAGGCTTTGTGTTACTGCTCTAATAATCAATCTTTTTGGAGCTGCGTAGTTAAACTGGCTTGATATGTGGTGATTTGACAGGTCTGGGAAGCAAACAGGCTGTCTGCAATAGTCAGCTTGGCATGATGAAGCTCGCATAGATGAAAGAGAAAGGAACTGCTTTTGTCATCAGAGGAACAGGTGGAAACATTAACAGCAGTTGGCAGGTTGGGATAACAAGCTGTAAGGCGTTTTGGAGACTTTCAGGGATGTGTGTGTCTGCACCATGGCTAATTAATCACAGACTACTGACACAGTTAAAATGAAGCGAATGGCTTTGCTTCTCTAGAAACAAAGAAATAAATTGGTTCATCCCCCATAATCAATTTATCATTTTCAGACTTCAAAAGCAGCTAATATTTTTATCAGATAACACCCATGGTTGACTCCAAAAACATCATCTAAATTAAGCAACAATAAATTTAATTCAAGGGGATAATGACCTTCTAGCAGTGTGAGTAAGGAGACAGATAAAATATTCCCTACAGGCTTTTGTTCCTTCATGTCTTTGGGTTTGTTTAACATTTTTACAGCTTTCAGAAACTGGGAAATATAAGGAGTTGTAGAAGTTAACCTAAAAGATTCAAAATAGTAGTCTCTCAATGGATTCCCATTATTATTTGGTTTGTATAGTTCAACATCTGGTGTCCGTTCTTGCTGTTTCAATAACTATAAAACCAAATGAAAGTTGCTGTGCAACAAAACAGACAGCATTTCAGGAAGCACACAATGCAGCACATTCTGCAGCCCTATTAAAGATCTACAAAAAGGAGCAGTCTGCAAATTCTGTAATTAAAAAAAAAATATATTGCATGAGATACTAAAAAATGAGGCTATTTGTCACAGTTTCTCTGTGTATATAACCTTTATTATCCCACCAGTTTGTTTATAGTGATTGGGGTCCAATTACCTCACTGAGTTTTCACAAAGGAGCCTCTCTGCTGATGCTGGACTACAAGCAGCGTCTCCATGTACCGTCTTTGTTTTTTGGAAATCCCACAGGGGGGCTGGCCCAGATTAATCCACATTATCATTCATACTATAAATAACCTTTTTGCATTTCAGCTGAGAAACTTTCCAGCTTCAAGGGCATGATTAATGATTAAGAACCAAAACTTTTCATCTTGAAGACTTCAAAGTTGTTCATCTTACTCTTAAGCTTCGTTTATATCCTGAAGCACTGCTAAAAGCACTTTCAATGAAAGTCTGGCAAAAAGGAAAATTGGCAAGTGAAAAGCAAGCCATCACAAACGTATTTCATTCAAGCATGTTTATGCTATGAATGTATATTCAGTTCAGTTTGAAAGGAGTGTAAAATGCATGTGAACATATAAATATTAGGGTTACATGCACTCTTTTCCATAAGATTTTCCATATAGCTAATGGTTCCTAACTTAAAAAGCAGGTGAGGACATATGCATAAATCATCTGTGTGTCAAGTATAAGATATACTGTGAGTGGAAACTAGGACATAAAAAGGAAAACAAGAATCGTAGGAAGATTGCTCTTTATTACTTCCATGCTATTAAAATATAATTATCTTGTATTTTTATGTATGAAACTGGGTACAGGAGTAGTTCAGACTACTTTCAAAGCTAAAGTACTTCATCCATCCATCCATTTACTGCATATTTTTTCTGAGATCAGAAGGAATACATAGTTCCTCTGGTGAGTTCTGGATAGGCACCAAGAAGGCATGCATGAATCGACTCCAAATGAAGATTTCTGGCTGGCAACATGACCAGATACCCGGACCATCTCAACCGATTCCTCCCAGTGTGGGGGAGAAGCAGAAGATCTACTTTGAGCTCCTGCTGAATGATGGAGTAAGAATATTTTGGACTTTTGCTGTCAATGCATGCAATTAAGTTACAAAGTTTAATGCATTAATATGGCACAAAGCAGATTAATTGTACTGCTTTTTCTATTTTGACATAAATGTCACTGGTGGAGGGTTATTTAGTTCACACCAGCCCATTACACTGTCTTCTGCTGCATTCAACAATCCAGAGTTGCAAACACAAGTGAAACATAAAACATCTTCTTAAGCATTTTTCTGAGTCTCACAGAAACGTAGACTTTAATTGTGATTATTCACAACACTAATGCGATTAATCTGCAATTCAAGTGATTGATAGTGAATACACAAACAAAATCAGTTATGTTGCCAGAAAGAATAAGCTATTTAATTGAATATAACGTATGGTGAACTGTGGAAAAAGTGAGAAAACTCTGGAGATATATGAGGATGTCTATTTAAAAAAAAACAAAAACAACAATAACAAAAAAAAGTATCTTTCGTCCCATAAAGAGAGGCATCCCCCTTGATCCATATAGTGAGGCTTGTGGCACGTGAGAAGGAAGCCTAATTGACATGGATTCTACCCCAAATGTAACATTTAAAGCTCTGTTTCTGCAGGAGTGTTACAAATAATCCTGGATTTAATCATTTACATAAGAAGATGAATATTTATGTTCAAAACATGCCAAAAACTGCATTAAACTATGAAATAAAGGTAAAATATGCGTATTTTGTGCAACACACTCTGGTTGGTTTTGGATTTGCAGTCGTATTGTAGGTTTTTGCAGTGGGTCTATAATATTCATTGTTTAGTCTCAAATACAGGAATTTGTTTCTTTACCAAAACCACAATAACTAACAACAGATTCCTTTACTGGAGTGTTTTTCATATATCAACATTGTGCCCACTAGCAGCCACATGCTCACTCTGGAGAATGTTTTAAATTCAAAATAAAGAGTCGAATAGAGGTTTGTGTCTGATGTAATTGGCATTCCGGTTGAATATTTGGTGGTGTAAAAAGCTACAGATGTAAAAGTCTTCTGGAAGAGGTCAGAGCTTCGAATTGTCACAGATTTTGGGCTCTGGAGTTCAACAAGATACATCTGACCCTGTAAGACATTCAAATAACTTAGGGTCTATAAATTATGTATAAATTATCAAATAATGGAATGTAGCCCTTTGTTTTTGTCTTAATGTCCTTATATGTATAAAATCTGAACACCCACCAAGCCTGCAGAGGATTGACTGCCGTTCTTGCGCCGAGTCTTATCACCAACATAAAAGGAGTTGAGATGTGAATGTGTGGAAATCCAAGAGGAGCAAAGAGTGATGATAGAACTCTTATTAACTGCAAGATAATACATGTTTTTTTTCTATCCAGGCATTTTACTGCAACATCTATCAGCCGTCTTGGTGAAAATAAAATGGAGAATTTAATTCAAAAATTATCTCTTTGGACTACTCAATGATCTCAGCAATCATTAACAAAAATGCAAAAGCAGTGTTTTCTTTAAAAGAAAACTGATATGTGCCAGTAAAGCTGATAAATATATTAAACTTTTATTTTAGTTTTTAGCTGTTTATTGAGAAAAAAGTTTTTTGTTTTTTTTAACTTTCAGAAATTGACCAGTCTTCACATGGTGCTAAAATTAATCACTGCTACTCTCTAAAAGCATATTTAATAGTAGACTTGTTTGTTTTGTTTTGTTTTTTGTTGGAAATGTGCCAAAATGTCAAAGGTTTTTGGCTATATCAAAGTATACTTAGCCTGGCCAATGCAAATCCGTTTGATTCTCATCTCCTTTTCATGTTCCATCTGGGATTTCTTTCATTGACCTTGATTTCTCTAGTAGAATTTCAATCGGACCAATCAGTAAACAGTGTTGGTAGTTTGCAAATCACTGAACGATTTAGCACCACAATACATCAAAGATCTGCTGTTGTTGTATCAACCTTCCAGACTCTCAGGTCTTCTGGTTCTGGTCTGCTTTGCATCCCCAGAACCAGAACCAAGAGAGGAGAAGCAGCTTTCAGCATCTATGTACCAAAAATTTGGAACAAACTTCCAGAAAACTGTAAAACAGCGGAAACCCTGACTTCCTTTAAATCTGAACTAAAAACACACCTGTTTAGAATTGTATTTGAAATGTAATATGTAACAATGTATTGTTTATTCCATGATGCATGACTTTGTGTTTTTTGTGTTTATGATGTAAATCACTTTGAGATGCCTTGCTGCTGAAATGTGCTATACAAATGAAATTTGATTGATTGATTGATTGGGAGCTGAAGGTCCAGACACACTGAAAGAAGAAAAGTGTAGAACAAGAGGCCTGCTTTGACAAACTTCCATATGTTGAAGCAGAATTACAGCGAGGAACTTCTGTACATTTACAGTAGCTATGTCCATAAAAAAGATCATTTAAAATAACAAGAAATTATTTTTAAAAAATCATATTTGAAATGTTTTTTGTGATCATACTTTTGATTTTATTTTTGTGTCATGCACTTTAGACAATATACATATGATACACGTCTTAAAGGATGTCAAAGCCGCCAATCAAGTTTCCCAGAAATTATGAAACTTTTACTAAATATTAAATTCTATGATAAAATGATATCCTATTGTGCTTACAAAACCCTCAGTCTTCATTGCCAAGTTTGTTCAATAAATATCAACACAAAATTATTTTTATCAATGCCTAACTACACATAATATGCTTTGGACTGAACAAAAATCAGGTTTTTTCTGTTTATTTTTGATGAACAGATTATTTCTAAAATCAACATTGGAATATAAAATGAAACTCATCTCCTACAAATGAAATCTGGGCCAGTTGGCATAGGCTGCTCAGTCACGTCCAAATGTTTGTAAATGCAGAAAACAGGTAGCGACAGACCCCCAAAGACTTGCAGCTGTAACTTTGGCCAAATATGACACTATAAATTATTTACTCTTAATTTCTCAATACATATATGTTCCACAGTTTTTCAAATTTTATTTGTAAACGTTCGTAAAACCATATAATATCCTTTTTCCACTTTGCAATTATGCACTACCTTGTGTTGATCTAGCACCACTGAGGTTTTTGGTTGCTATATGAGAAAATGTGGAAAAGTTTAATACTTTTACAAGGCACCATATAGGCTGTCACACTAATGTTAGATCCTTCCAAGCGATAAATACTTTTGTGTAAAAGACGTCACCTCTAAGTTTTGATCAGAAAATGTTTCAGCCTCATAGTTAACAAAACGTGGCTGCGGGTTCATTGTGATCATATCTTGCTCCTTTTCCACGGTGTTGACCATCATGAACCAATCTACACCAAGCTGGGGAATGTGCCCTGGAATGACAATTAAACTGAACAAAGAGCAACCTGTGCAATGAACCAAAGCAAATGGGAAAAGCAAGCTGCTGCCAAAATCTATAATTTTATCCTCAGTAAAAAAAAATTATGTTTGAGAGTATGAAGTGATCCCGATGAATAAAATACACCTGCATCCTTCGTTGTCTTATCAAGCACAGCACTAACTCCTGTTATAGTGGTATGTGCCCGATATTCCTGTAATATTTTCTTGTTAATCCAAATGGGATTAGCATGGTGTGTCTTTGAAGTTGTATGTTCTTTCCCTGTGGTGAAATATTAAGATGGGGTGATTCTTTTGATCAGTGCAATCAGAATCAACTCTGAACTGGTCCCTGCTGCGCCGAGTCCCATCCAGGAAGAGAAGTTTCTGCATGGCTTCACCTCCACTGTGAAAGCGACGGGTTTCCCATGTTTGAAATTAAAACATGTAGAAACCTCTTGATTTACTGTTTAGATGAAGCTACATCAAAAAGCAGGTAATATATTCTAATTGTTCTTATGATATTTCAAACTAACTGGAGGAAAATTTATCTAAGCAACTAATTTCCTCACATTCAGGAGAACATCGGTATGAATATTTGCCCGGGCATCGGAGCTAATTAACGCTTTTATTCAGGGATGGAGGGGGCGACGGCAGGGAGGTTTGCATTCTTAATGTGTAGCTTGATTCACAAATTTCACCTCTGGGGGAGTTCGTTCGTGAGAACCTGCATCTAGGAGTTGTTTAGAGGAAAGTTCAAAGTCATTGAGAGGAGGAGGGCTCTTTGTTCAGCCTTTAATCACTCTGAAAGGAGTGAAAAGCTTCACCATGACGAGTTCAGTCATCTGTGAAAATAAAAGCTGCTGTATTTTCTCTATCATTAACAATGAAGAACGTTATGATGCAGTTGAGTAGTTATGTAGAGCAGAATCATGGAATAAGATTTTGATCCATTTTAGAATGTGTTTATTAAAAATATAATCATGCTACTTGTTGATATAAAAATGCATTTTTAGCAGATGGCAAATCTAGTGGGTAAAATTAAAAACACTGCCTTTCAAAGAATCTATTTTTGAAGGAAGAAAATCTTATGATTTCCAGTTGATTTCCACCATCAAGTGTGACCACCTCAACAAAACCACGAGCTTTGGCAGAAAGAGAGCGCGGGTTATTTGTTATGGTATGAAGAAAGAAGAAGTGAATATTTGGCTTGCAAAGTTCCACAAGGTTTTTGAAATATTGTCCTTTGGACAAATGAAATCAAAGTGGAGTTATTTAAAAGTCGTTTGTCGCCACAATGGCTGAATGTTGTGAGGTGCATTTACTTCAACACAAGCACAAGTTCAAGATAAACAATATAAGATGCTTCAGAATGGAACGAGACTCTTCCCATGTGGTGTAGTAACTGTGGTCATTTTTAAAGTCCTGAGAAGATTATGCTGATTAAACTAGGGATTTATACAGAGTAAAACACTGAATATTTGTCTTCACAAACCAAGCCGCATGTGGCAGTGCAGTAACTAAGTCCGTAGTTAAACGGTCAGCCTTGGTACAAGCTGTTGTGAGTAAAATTTATGGCTCAAATTAGATCCACGGTTTATTACATCCTGAGTGATGAAGAGCTAATTTACAACAGTGAGCGTGAAATCCACCCAAATCTTCTCTACAACCATATTTGTCCATATGGACTCATTTAGGGTGGACATGTGTTCCCTACGCAGCGCTCAGAGTTATGAATTAGCTTGTGACATGCAAACAGGTGCAGGCGGCCTGAAGTATCCACGAGCTAAGCTAATGTTTATGCTGAGTGAGTCACGGCGGGCATAATGATTATCATTCCACAACCTGTCCAACATTCCTCGTGCTGTATTAGCAACATTAACAATCACAATCCCAGGATTTGTGTTGATATCCAATCAGCTTGTTTGAATAGCAGCAGGACATGTTGATTCCAGATGCTGCAAACTGAGAGAAAATCTGTGCACGCAATTTCTTCTCATCCTACTATTTAACCTTGGTTTAGGTGCATAATGCCTGCAATTACTTGCACACATTTTTCTATTAATTGTCTTTTACATCATTTAGAAAAGTTGTAGTTACTATAGTATTATGTTTAGTTTAAAAGAAACCAGTTGCACATGACTTTGTATTATAATTTCTTTCTGCAATATAGATTTTATGAATTCACACACCCCCTCTGATGTACTGCAGCATAAGTTGGAAAAGGAAAGAGTCAGAAAAAAGTTCGGGTTGAGTCACATCTGAAGCCATGAAAACCAGAAAAGATTTTAGACTCTGCTCTAATAGGTATTTGGTCGCCCGTTGCTTTTCTAAGAATTTACATCTTCTCAGAGCAGCTTGACTATCACAGTCGAGCTCTTGGCAGACTAACCCACAAAAACAGCATCCGCCCTTGGCTCACATCTCAGCTGCTGGTGAGATTTATTTCATCCAGAAACTGGACCGAGAGCTCAGCTTAAAGAGAGGGCAACAATTTATGGGTGAGAAGATATGTGAGCGGGTTACTCCTAAAAGATGAGTATCTTTAAGCTGTTGTGTTCTGTTGTACAGAAAGGAACCAAAAACCTGTTGAAGTTTTGCAGATTTGCAAAAAAAAAAAATTGAAAAAAATGCAAATGGTAAAAGCACAGATACCAGTAGAAATGTAAGAAAATTAAAAACACTCTCATCCATTCTTTTGACTTTTGACTTTTTCTATCATGCCAGTGTCTTTCAGAACAGCTGTAAAATCTGTTTCTACCACTTGAAGCACAAATTCCCTGCAGACTTGGACTGGTATCACTTTTTCCTGTGAAAAAGCCGAGTTGAGGATGCAGTTTTAATGCACGATTACTCGGCTGTCAGGCAGCAGTTTGATAAAATATGCCTCTGAAATGGAGCACTGTAAAATGAGCTCTTTGGAAGATTTACTCATTTTATCTTGCAAGTGTACCATTTAACTCCACAGGAGGGAGAATAAACAGTAAAATGCATGAAATTAAGGTGGTTATAATGATTTATTGTAGGTTTAAAGGCTGAAGTGAGGAAAGAGTGTGTTTGCAGCCAGAGACTACATCATATCTGTCTGGTTCAGAGGGCAGAAGGTCATTCCACAGAATATTGTTCAAAAGTTTTAACCCCAAAATAAAACTCAGGAGTATTTCTTAATATTTTCATTTATTTTCTCTCTCAGTCTGCTTCTAAAAATAATCATCTCATGATATGTTGTATATTTTAACAATGAGCTGACGCTAACTTCAAATTGCTAACAATATTTATGCTGTTACACTGCTGCAGTCTGGTGAAGGTATGTTTTTCAAGCTGACGTCTACACTTTTCTCTACGGATAGAAGATGTTTCAGCAGCTTCTGTTCTTCTTACTAATGTTGGCCTTGATGTTTGAATGTTAACAGGGGAGTTTTCCATGGAGCCTTAGGGAAAACACAAGCCAGTGAGGGATGTAATGCGTTCTCCAGAGCTGATTTCTTTAACACAAAAAAAGACATTGACAAGCCTTAAAGGAAAAGAAAATATCTATGCTTTGAAAACGACAGTGCTGCTGCTTTTTTTTAGATGAATTATCTGCCATAAAGAAACAGTTAAGAAGTTTTTATTTTGATCAGATTCACAAAGTTTTTGACTCAACATGTCTTGCAGTTGTAAAATGCAAATTGACAGGAGTTATGTTTTTAGGAATTAAAATACATTGAAGTCGAAGGGGACTCGCAGACTGCTATCCATCTTTAATTTGAGCCACACAGAAATTTGACAGGAAATGTCATGACTGACACAGGAAGTGACACAGTGGGTCAATATATGTCAAAATCCAAATAAATAACCAATAATTCTTGGGTCTATGTCAGCTATTCTGTTAGTATATGAAAATAATAACTGCTCTTTACTTGTTATGTGATTTGTAAACCTTCTCTTTATCCACACTGAAAGCTTGTCCCAATTTTTTGTTTAGTAGATTTTAGTTTCAGGACAAGATTTGCCTATTGGTGCATGAACAATTAAAGCAATTCTGATTTACATCAGTAATATTAATTAACCCCTCAACAGAATAATGACCGCTAAAGTCATGGGACTGGTTGCGTTCCTCTCCTATTGGAAACTGAGAAACAACATTGAACCAAATGGAACATTTTTTAAATTTAGAAAGTGGAAGCTGCAAAATTCTCAGCACAAAAAAAATCTACATTTCTGTGAATTTTGGAAATCTTTCTTATATATCTTTTCCTGTGGTGCTGGTTGTTGTGTTACATTTTTAACCTGGTCGAGGCTACAGTTGTTCTCTTGATGAAGGATTGAGTCCAGGTGTGTTCTGTTTGACTCACTGAGAAAGGGCAATGTTGAAAAGCTTTAACATTTTAAGAGACCTATTATGGGAATTTTTTTAATGATTTTATATTTTCATTTGAGTTTCAACTCCTTAAAAAAAAAAAAAGAAAGAACAGAAGCGCTTAAAAAGCCACTAAGCCTTTTTTTAAACAATGAGTTAATGTATTTTAGTGCCTGGAAAAATATCTTGAAAGTTGTTCACCATAATCATTGAAAGCTGTGGGGTGCAATTAGTTTCAAACAAGCACAAATTCAAAACAAACAAACAAACGATATAAGAGACTTCACAATAGAAAATAAACAATTTCAAAAATCTCCTGATTATTGAGCCCATTACCTAGCAACCCTAGCTAAGCTCCAGCATGTTTGGTCAGCTGGTTTTACCACCTTATGTGCTGCACAATGGCTGCTGGAAAAGACAAATGTTTTGTTGTCGACTTACCATTCAGAAACTACTTGCTGCATTCTTGTTGGTTGTGTAGGAGGCTTATGCAAATTACTAATTTGTTTACAGCCATTTTCACATGTGATTGTAAATGTTGAGTTAGGGGGTGTGGTTAGCAGCAGCTTTCTTGGAACTAAAAATGTATATGAACAGCATTTTTCTGGACTTTGTTTAAAAAATGGTTTCAATAATAGAGTAAATTATTTGCTTTCATTCATTTTCCTTTTATCCAGTTGCTAAATAGCTATAACTTTTATGAGACCACTAAAATGAATCAGAAATGCTAATTAAAAAATGGGGGACAAATACAATCCACACTCAAATTTATTTACTTCAATTCTCACAGTTTCAAGGTGGAAAAAAGAATGAAGACATAAATCTTGCAGGTTAGTAACAGAAAAGCAACTCTTTCAGCTTCCATTTATAGCATGGCAACACTTCCTGCCATTGTGTGCCAGGAAAACCCAGACCTTCCCGGCTGCTCTCTGATGTCCTCCCTCTTATCCAGCCCGAAAAAATACCACACATTGATACACCCACACATAACCTCTCCTGGGATTGAGTCCCAACCCACTAACCAGATTAGTGAATGTGGCTTTTGCTTGAACACCCCTAACAAAGTGCTTTTCAAGTCGACATTATTTGAAATCAAACCAGCTGCCCTGGTGCCCCATCAGAAAGACTGGATTCCTAAAAGTCACTAAGGACTATAATTAGGAAGGAATATTTCTGATTTGGAAAAAAAAAAAAAAAACTTGTGGATATCACAGACTGTTCTGTCAGAGAAACTACAAAGGAAGCATATCATTGCGGCACCTCATCAATGAGCAACAGGCTGCACAGATTAGAGATTTAGACTCCAGACTTTGCTCGCTTTCAGGTTTATTCGCCTCTCCTTCATCTGAACCTCTGGCTGGGCAGGCTGGCTTTGTTTCCAGCGCCCGGGTCTGGGAGTTGGGAAACCCATCAGGACACCGTAAATCATTTCTGGGCCTGAATGTCAGCCAAAGCCTCTTCAATTACTGGACCACATCCCTGCAGAACACAGTTGTGGTTGACCTCAAACTTTACATGTCTTTTAACATCTTTGTTGTCAAAGTGTAAGTCTGAGTCTCTCAGCTAGATGTGAGTTTATTTAATCGTTTTCACACACAGCTAATGACAACTTGTGAGTGAAACCGTCTAAAAATCAAACATCTGATACATTTTTGCATAAAAATGCATTAACATAAATAATTTGTAAATCTTTTCTTCTTTCAGACATTTTGAATGTCTTGAAGGAAAATATATGAGATTCAAGATTTTCAAATTTTCAAATGAAGTGTAATATTTATTATGTATCTTGTTTTTTGTGTATTTTTTATATTGTATCATTTGAGATTTTGCTATTATTGCCTGTCACTTTGTTGCCGTTGCACAGAAATGTCACCAATGTGGGACAATAAATAATATTCTATTCTATTCTATTCTATTCTATTCTATTCTATTCTATTCTATTCTATTCTAATGTAGAGAATTCAGTCAACTTTACAATACATTTATTCTAAACGGACAAAATAAAATTACTACTGTGAGAAGTAACATGGGGGGAGAAAAAAATTGTTAATCCATAGATGATTAAATAACTGCCAGGCCTACTTCGGCTCCAACAGATGCCCCCATCATCATACCTCCGCCACTGTGCTTTAGACTTTGTGTGAAAGTGCTTGTTTATCTGTCCTTTATGGCCAGACTTCTCTAGTCAGGTTTCATCTGTCTGAAGCACCAGACGTCTTGTGATCTGTTTAAATGCAACTTGGCAAAGGTGCTGCCATATTCTTTTCACAGAGAAATTATTTTGTACTCCAACTCTTGTTGGAGATCTCATTTTCTATTTCTCTGTGCCTTGCACAGTCTGACCTCAGGGTGAATTTCCTGAAATGTCCACTCCTGAGAAGATCGGAAGCTGTCTTAAATGCTTTTTCACTCATGAATAATCTTTCTCTTGTCTCAAGGAAAAAAAAATAAAGCTTTTTCAAAGCCAGAAGAAATATTTATGGAGGAGGTTTAGGTGTCTGATGTCCCGCAATAACATTCAACATTAAAAAAATAAACAATGAATGAAATCAAAGTTTCTGATTTGGCTCCTGAATGAATCTCCTAGCCATTGTTATTGGTATATTTTGAAGTCTGGTTGAATGAGTGGAAAGTAATAAAACCAGGTTTCGTTTCAAAGTGGATGGAGTCAGACAGTCGCTGTGAGTGAAGACCATGCACGCTAACCAAAATCCTGTTTTGGATCACTTCAGATTATGGCTCCTTTTAGAACATTCTGCAAAACCTACAGGCACTCTATTTCTAGAGTGTCATTTGATTACTTAAATGCCTTCATGTCTCTGATGGATACTTTTGTTTTTGCCAGCAGATGTAGATTTCCAGACTTATAGCCAGAAAGGACTTTGCAGGACCAGTAAAGCTATCACAATTTTACATTTGCCCTTACTAAAGATAATAGCATGACACAGAGGAATTTACTGCTATCTGTTAACCTTGGAAGCACCTCCGTTTACTAAGCAGTAAAACCCTAAATGTAGGCCATCCTGACTTTTGGACAGATGGAAATCCAGACCGCTATCTAAACTTTGTGATCACGAGTCATCTATGCCGACACTGTTCAGAAGGGAATCCATATGAAGAAAAATTGGTACCATAAATCCTTTGAACTCCCTCATGAAAATACCTGACAGACTTTAAGACTGACTTTTTCAAACCACTGGTACAAAAAAAGGCATTAATACGGTCTCATAATTGTTACTGTATAGACTGTTTAGCTTTTTGTCTCCTCGCCTGACTGCCAAACCTCAATAAATCCCTTTTCCTCAGAAGGCCTGTCTCTGCACCTCACCCTGCTGCTCCCTGAAGACAGTTTTGAAGTATTAGCGCGCACTGCTTCATATCTCAAAAAGCCAAACTCAAATAAGAGGAAGATGCTTTGTCCAAGGAAAGCAGATTGGAAGGCTTGAATTCGGACCAGGTGCAGTTTGAAGGATGTTCACAAGCCGCTCACTTTTGAATCTAATCGCATGGAAATATTTATGCAAAGCCTCTTTTTGTTGACTTCATGAACTCCAAGATCTCTTATTCTTTGGTCACTTTTTAAAGTTATTAAACATTTTGGATAGCTAGCTCAGTAATATACACTAGTTTAAAAAAGCATCAACTTCCTTACGTTCTTTTAAATTTTTGTCAGAGTTGTTGTTTTAGACCAAGAAACTGATCTTAATATTAAAAATAGTCTGAATAAAACCAACAAGAAATTTCAAATGGATGATTTGTTACCAAAGAGGAAAAACAATTCCAAAGGAACCTGATCCCGTATTAACATAAATCTCTTCCTTGTAAGATTATAAATTAACTGTAATCAGCCATGTTTATCTGCTTCAATTCAGAAGCAACAGCAGGCTTGATGACTGTCTGAAACATAAAATCCCCTTAATGGAACCTCTCTGACAGCTTGAAGTAGGATAAAATATCTCAAACAGCAACACATCATGCTCTGATTTAAAGAAAGTGACAAACACACACACACAAAAAATAAAGTCAATATCTCCATTTCCATATAATTGCATAAATTGGAATTCTAAAAATAAATTTGCTTCATGGAAACACGGCAATTTTGAGAAAAAAAAATGATGTGGTAGAATGATGTGGTTTTCAAAATTTGTGTATTAACTTACTAAACTAAAATGGAAACATTTTTTTTTCGCATTGAACGAGTCATGTGATCAACAATTGGATGCTAATATCGCCAAAATAGAAAAAGAATCTGAAGTGTTAGGAGGCTGATGTTTTGAATGACTTATTCTGTGAACAAACGTATTCACGGGATTTTAGTTGCACTTCTTTTTTAATGTAACCTTTAAAACAATTTTGTAAGAAGACTGCACCAATTTCATCAATAACTAAAAAAGGACTCACTTTCTGTCACCACAGACTCATGAAAAGGTCATTTCTTGGAGTTAAGTTAGTTTGAGCAGCTTTTTAATATCATAAATAAAGTAATCATTTGAAAATGTATTTTGTGTTGTTTTTACTCTTTCTTTATTTTTGTTTGGTCTATAATATAATTGCAACAGGGTAAAAAATGTATTAAGATTTTAGCACTGTAACAAAGAAGCTGCGTGGATTTCTGCTTCACCTTGTGTACCAGCTGGTAGAAGGTTTCACAGCAGGATGTCGGTGTACATGTGGAAATAGGTCACTTTTTAAACTATATTAACTTTGATTCCAAGATTGGTCCAGCTTTGAATTTATGTTTTTATCATGAATCCAGTGTAAAGATGGTTTTATTCACACGGTGAAACCTTCTGTTATTTTTATTTTCAGCATCATTTTTAATCTCTCCAAACTTTTCCTTATGTTTGTGTCTTCAGCTGGTAAGGCTCACTCATCTAAGCTCCAAATGGATTTCATACGGAAAGACCAAAAGTAATTGAGCTAATGGTGCTGTAACAAACTGTGTGGCCTCCAAGGTGAGGGTCTGCAGAACTGAGCATATCAGGGGAAAACCTGGGTGGTACGCTGGAAGGAAAAAGAGTGCTGGTTCCATCGGCAGCGAACTCTTCCCTCTCCTGAAGTATCACATGCAGGATAGTGCTATCGTTGCATGCATTAGTAAGAGGCTGAAAGCAAACTCCAAAGAGGCATCTGCTTACATTGGCTGAGACGACGAGACCGAGCTGGGAAGTTCAGAAGCAGGTCAGCTGCAGTAGGAGTGAACTTCAGCATTTGTGGACGAGGAAGTCGTCTCCCGTTTGATTTCATGGTGTCAGATGGGAACCAAAGGAAGTGTTTGGTTTTCTTAAACTGATCAACATAGAAGTGGTCTGGGGTCATCACTTGGAACATCACACACTGGGATGGGAGGCAGACAAAAATAAAGTAATAAAGACAGTTGAATTGGTTTGGTGATCTAAATGGTTAAAGATTTTTGAATCGCATTAAAGTTGCAGTATGTAACATTTATAAAAAGCTGTTTTCAACATATTTCTTAAAACTGTCCCTTTTTGTGTTAGTTTAAGTCGATTCAGATACTCTGTGAAAAAAAAAACATCTCGCTTCTATGCCTCCTCTTTGGGCCATCTGCACATATACATCCGAAACAACCAATCAGAGCCAAGAAGAGGGTCTTAGTTAATTATTCTCATGTACATGCTGCTTACACCCTTCCTATAAGTGTCAGTGGTAAAACATGGATATCTTTATTTCATATTCTCCACTGAAAAAATGTAAACACAATAAAAAAATTGTGCATGATTTTCTGATAAACTTCCATCTGCATTTAAATGTACAGCGTTTTGGGATTTCAACCTTTTACATTAATTTCTCAGAACTTCTAAAAGTTTTTCTCTCAGAGGAAATGACATGATACTGCAGAGGATCTGCAAGAATTAACCAGAGTGATCTGAATTCTGGCATGATTGTGTTCTACATAACCAGATGTTGGACCTGTTGAAACTTAATGAAAATGATAATGATAATGGTAATGATAATGGAACAAATCTTTTGTCATCAAACTTGCTTTAAGATCAAATCATGTAAATAGACAGTGACCATACAGAAAACAGTAATCAACCAACCGATGCTTTACAATGTTTTTTTTGTTTTTGTTTGTTTTATTTTTACATTATCTGGCTCGCAGCTCTGACCGTCCACCAGTGATGAGGGTGAAAAAACAAGTATCTCTTAAAATATAAGTTTTTGCTCATCTTGTTTTGCAAAACCTTCTGTAATTTTTCAGTGAAACCAAACCAGTAATTCAAAAGATCCAAACTTTTTTCAAGCCTTACTTCAAATTCTTGAACTCATAAGTGTTTCTCTGTTCCCTAATCGGTCAGGACACTTATTTGAATCAGTTTGTTTTCCTTCCGCTGCTCGGATAAAATTCAAATAATTTTTTTGACTTTAATTTGGCGCTAAAGCCGAATGCCATCAGCAGTGACCAAGTGAAGCATTTAAACCTGATAGATTTGTTTTGGTAACCTTCCACCTCTCTGGACTGGAAATCATAAATAGGATTTACATGAATTAGAGTGTAATAAAAGCTCAACTCAAGGCCACAGGAGAACAAAAGACGTCAAAGTCAAACTGCAAACAGAACCTCTGAGCAGATGTGTTGAAAGTGTGTGGGAGAGTATAGAGGTTTAAACCCCGAGCCTGCTAGCATCATTTTCAGCGTGGGAATGCATCTTCAAACCTTGTTATGATTACTGAGTGCTGTTGTATGCAGGTTTGATTCCCAGGAAGCAGCAGGCTCCATCTTGGGTTTTGCAGACAGCTGAGTCATAACTAGACTGTGTTAAAGGTTTAAAAGTGGGAAGTAGTTCTGCCTTTTTTGAACAGGAACAGTGTTTTGGAGGAGGCTACAACCGACCTGATTCTGAGCACCTTGTTTCTGCATTGAGGAGTGACTTCATAACCCAAACCAGACGGTGCAGACAGGCTGTTCCTTACGAGAACTGGCGGCTGGAAGCAAAAGCTTCTCAAGCCCAACGTGTGAATCTGGCTGCCGTGTTGAGTAGTTTTCCTTCTTTCTGCTACCAATTTTAGAAAACATTACAATTGGAATTTTTTAAACTGGCACGGCAACTGCTGATTGTGTGACACCAAAGGTGAAGGAGGACCATTCGTCTGAAAAGTGACATATGCTGCATTGACAGTTTTGTGATGTGGATTGAAATGCCGCTGTGCTTTTTTGTGTTTCCAAATAAAAACACATGCGAAAGCTGCGCCAAAAGCAAATATTTATGCTCAAGTTTTAATTAGCACAGCAATTTTGCAATGAAATTAAGCATCTCAATCATAACTCATGCCCTGTAATGCAGAAGCTTGTGCACACAAAATCCAGGGAAGAAAAAGGGCAGAAAATGAGAAAAAAATGAAGTAAAAATAGCAACAATGTGGAAGCAATTTATGCTAATTAGGCCTTTATTTATGGTCCAATAATTGGGTGCATTTGAATTGTTGATGATGTTTTTTCTCCTTATTCCCCCCCTCCTTCTTGCATTCCCTCTTTGCTCTCCTTCTGAGAGAAGATCAAAGCCTGTGCACTTGAATAGATGCTAATGGTGCAAGGCTGTCATTTTAGTCCTGAGCAGTTGAGATCCCTCAGGAGGGAGAAAAACAAAGACAAAAAGAGCGTATTTGGGTCTTCATGGACACAATTAGCAGCAAATCTGCCTTCCTTTCACAAAAGCACTCTTGTTTAACACACGAGAAATCCTCTGCATTCACGTCGTTGTTGATTTTCTTAATCTTCACCTTCCTTTGCCTTTTCACTGCTTTTGAGAACTATGTGTGAAACTGTCAGCAGATGCAAAGTCTAATTGAATAAAATCACATTTTGTCACCTTGGAACCAAAACCAAAATGGGTTTCATTCAGATTCTGTGTGATAGACCAGGGACCTGCAGCCTGTGGCTCCATATGCAAAAGTGGCTCTTTTGACCGTCTTCAACGGCTTTTATAAAGATACGATGACATAAGAACATGATTGAATAAATGAATAAGTGCATTTTATTTCCACAACAGAATGGACCAAATATGTAAAATAAGTCATTTTTTTATTTTATTTTAGATATTTTTCCTCTTAGGTTGGAAAATATATGCAGATATCAACATCCCATAAAAGAAAATGCATCCATCCATTTTGCAAAAAAGAATGTTTTGTCTTCATTTTAAAAACTTAAACAGAAATAAAATGTTGGCTCTTTAAAAATAACACAATTCCAAGAGTGAATATTTTCAGATAGCCACATAACATCATTGACTCCAAGCAAATTTAATTTTGCTGGACTTAGAGTAAAAATACTTCTTTTGATTCTAAAGGGTGGAAATCACTGTGACAAGCAAACCCTGAGCCTATTTTAATTATTTTTTTGTTTACTTTTTTACAAGTTAAATCTTCAAAGTATACATTTTCTTCATAATCATAAAACTTTCTAGACCAATCTTTTGTTGCAACTACTGTTGTTGTGGTGATATTACTAAAGCTTTACATGATGGAAAGAGTTGGTAGCATCCGTCTTCGAACTTTGACAGATTTTATAATTTTGAATCTAAATTGGATTTAGGTCTAAACTTTGACTGGGCCATTCGAACAAATTAGGTGATGTAGGTCTGGTTGTAGGTTCATGGTGGATGCCCTGCTAGAAGGTGGACCTCAGTGTTTGCTGTTAGTGAGCTTCGAACAGTTTTCCTTCCAGGATTGTCTTGTAATCATTTCCTCCTAAAAAAGCATCCACACAGAATGATACGTCCACTACCAAGTTTTATAATGCACCTGATGTGTTCAAGATGATGTGCCGTGTTAGCTTTCTCTTCACAGAGCATTTCACATGCTGGTGAAATTATTAAATCTTGATCTGATTTGACCAGTTAATTGACTAATGTCCTCTAACGACCCATGATACCTTCACAGAATTATGTAAAATTAAGTTGCACAAATATTAGTCAACCAGACTAACATTAACAATATATTCAAACTTTTATTAGTGACTCAAATAAAGTATTATTATTTTTTAACATCAAACTTATGCACAATTGTGTTTTTCTATGACATAAAATCACAATAAAAGATGCACATGTTTGTGGTCGTAGAGTGATTAAATCTGCAAAAGGTCATGGATTGTGAATACTTTTGCAAGTCCTTGGATTCAGTAGTGCTGCAATGAATGTTGAAGAGAAATTAAAGATCTCACATTCAAGTCATCTTTCAAAACGCCCCGCCCACAATCCCACCCAGAACTTTTAATAGAAAAGAAAGGGAAGTAAATATTTCTTTGAGTGCGGTTGTTCTGCTCGGCCTCACCGTAGCCCGAGGCACAGCGTTTTACAGTCCGCCTCCCTCCAGAATTTAAATGTGCGAGAAAAACGGCACAGCCCAGACTGAGTGGAGGAAACAAGGTGCATTATGTAGGTGGGAGGTGACCGTGCCATTGAGAGACAATTAGCATGAAGCCCAGACCTTTGGAAAAGGCGCGGAGGCTGCCGAGAGCAGGCCTGACAGAATGAAAAGATTAAGACTTGAGAAAAGATAGTGGGGGCATGGGAAAATCCAAAGGGAAACTAGCGATTGAAGTAGCCAATGAGCAGCATCGGGACAATGAGGCAATAAGCATTTTTTTTCCGTCTTTTGCTGAAAAATGTCACACTTCCTTCAGCTGCCAAGTGTGTACATTCCTCCATATTTAAAAAGGTGCCTTTTATTTGTACGTGACTGTTATATCCAATCTGCATTTAAAGCGTGCCTGTCAGGAGGGTGAAAGACGACTGGAGTCTTTTTGCAGACTATTCAGCTTCAAAATTCCACCAGGTGTTAGCAGAGTGGTGGATCTGTCACCGGACTGTGGTTAAATACCTGTCATTTGCCAGTGAGAAGCTCATAATGGCCTAATGGTTTTAATGAGAGTGCCTGCCTTTCACATGTTGCTGCATTTTGTTTCTGGAATTCCAGTTTGGACGAATGCAGTCTGTGTAGTTCTGCTGTAAAACTTCAGGCACAGCTCCATCGAAATGCTGCCAACTCCTGGGCCGACCGTTTTTGTATTTTTTATTTTTTTGTAATGCAGGAAACAGATTCTCCACGCTGGTGCTGTGGATTGTGACATTTAGCCCTTTCCCATTTCCTGCAGACATCATAACTAATAACTTGCTGCGTCTTCAGCAGTGAAAGAGAAGAAGCACAGAGGTCAAAGGGAGGGATTGAAACTGCTTTTGTATACAGATTGTAAATTGTTTGCTACTTCCACACCTGTGTATGTGATAGAGAAAGATTGGCTGTCCATATTTTATAAAGCTTCACATCCTTCCACCACAGTGTTTATAGAGAAACACATGTTTTCATAAAAATCACAACAGGAAACAGCAGAGAAAATATGGTAAGTGCATTCACTTTAGAGCAACTAGTTCTTTAATTTCTGCTCATTCTAAGGCTTTTAACACTTTCTTACCAGGATATGAATGGAGAAATGGATGAATAAACTGTTTTTTCATACTTGTACATGTAAAAAAATACATAAATGTGCATATTTGTTTTCTAAAATATGGTAATTTGTAAATAAATGGTCAGTCAGTGCTTTAAAAGCTGTCAGAATATCTATTGAGAAGCAGAGAAAACTGTCTAATTGAAAAAAATGATAATCAAATACTTAAAAGTTTTATCAGGTAAATAAATTCATTCAGTTCCTTTATTTTTTTCACCTGAAGCATCCAAACTGTGTCTTTAAAGTTGTGTCTTCATAATGAAAACAGCTCTGGGCATTTTTCACTGGGAGCCAAAACAAACGTCCCTGCTGTTCTTTTCTAAACTCAAATACATTTAAATAATTTATCTCTCAGTATGCAACAAAATAAAATAAAAAAACAGATCAAAAAACAAATTACAATTCTGTATGTTTCTAGAAATGTATTAAACCATAAGGCTTTCTATAATAATGCAAAAAAGAGCAAAATAAAGTTTAGTTCAGCTTAATTATTAAATTTAGGACAAGCATAAATATAAGTCTTGTGCTTCTGCCTGTACCTTTTGAGTAAAGTTGTTTAAATTGTTTTGAAGTGTGGATAATAAGATAAACAATCAGTCATCACAAGGCAACATGACTGCATCATCTGCAAAGCTACATTCAGATTCTGGACACCAACAGAGACTCTGAACATAATCTATGAATGTATGTGTTGTAGTGACATGTCAGCTGGCTTGTTTTTATAAAATCTAAACTTGAAGTGAGGTATTATTTTACTGCTGCTATGAAGAAATGAATGTCTCCTTTTGGCTTGCTTGATGATGGTTTTTCTGTGATTGTGGTTTGGACTCAGAAACAACAACCTCCCTCAGCCCATTAAGGCTGTTTGTTTTGTTCTGCTCAGACCTTGGCAGTGGAGCAGGCATTGTTTCCTGCTTAAATCTTCTCGCTTAAGCACAATGAGAGAAATTGCTCTGACCTAACCTGCAGCACACACAAGGAGAAAGGTTTGGTTTCTAAAAGCTAAAAAAAAAAACTAAAAATATCCAACACATTTTACATTACTGTTATTCCAGCAATGAGATAATCAGTTGTCAGATTTCTCCTTATTAGATGTCATCAGAGATTTTAAAATGTCTTTACTAAAGAGTGTCCATCAGTAAAACTTGTCTGCTCGAGTTCTCAGTGGGCAGGGCTTAACTGATAGATATCTCTGCTCTAGTTTTGTTGAGGGCAGATCTTAATTAATCATGGGAATTTTTTTAAAAAACTGCAGGACCTGAAACCTCTGGAAGTGTGATTTATATTCATGCATGCAGTCTTTGAGATTGTGACTGATCCTTCTTGAGGTACAAAGACTTCATAAAAATCAAGTGAAAACAGGTTTCACTCAGGTAAGCGAGAACTACCAGAGGTTCTCTATAGATGTCGAAACATTCTTCTTATTTGATTTCAAGAAAGCAGACTACATTATTATTTGGACTTTTACTGTTTTTCCACTTCATTTTTGAACAGTTCATTTTCACAGGAGTGTTACAACTCTGACTTGTGTAATATTTTTAGTAAACTGACTGGTAAAAGTGACCCAAATCCAACTTGTTTGACCATTTGTGATTTGATTTGAGCAACACAAATTAGATCAAGTCCACTTCCATCTGGGATCCTAAATCTGAAACCTCTGAGGTTTTTGAAAGCAGCTTCAGTCTGAACTGCTGTATTTTATGTCACTGAATTGTGACAGTAATCCAAAGGATGTGACAAGCAGGCATCAAACACACTATTGGTGGAGCTAATTATAATTTTCTCAGTTTACACTGAAGACTGATTGTGATTACATAAAAATGATCACAAAAAGTTATAAAATAAAAATGTATTTATTCTCACTGTTATCTTTTGTTTCGCTTATGTATATGTGTTTTTACATCTGATAAGTTTTTTTGTGTGTGTTGACTTCAGTGAGCTGCGATGTGAAGTGTGGTTGGTTTTGTTTTAAGTCATATTTTTTTTATTTTTGTAAGGCAAAAAACTTTAAACTAGAGCCTTGTATTGCATATTTTGATGCACTATTTTGTCAGTTTTGTATTGTGTGTCAATAGGTGAATTTGTTCAATAAAGATTAGATATTTAATATAAGGTTGGCTCTAATAAAAATATTTTTAAGAAAAAAGGAGAAATCAACTTCTATTTGTGCATTAAGTCCTGCAGCATAAACATAGTCTTACAAGTGAATGTGCATTTTAAATGGATAAAGCACGCCAATCTTATTAAACACTTTTGGGCGAAGTTTAGAAACTGGGTCTGAACCAAACAACCAGTTTAAATGAACTCTACTATTTATGTCAAACGAGGATTAAATACAAAGGTCAGAAATATGCCAGAAGTTTGATGATGCATGGAACCAAGGTGCAACATTCTCAAATAAGTTAACGGAAAAACAGCCAAAGTACCCCTTTTCTTAAATGTTTATAGTGATTGACAATGATGTGTTATTAAGCCAGCACTTAAGTCAGCGTTATCCAATGTGTTGTAAAACAAAATAAAGAAAAGGAAAGTTGCTGAGCGAGCAGAGCGTCACAAAGTGGATCTAAAGCAGATGTGTTGCCTCTGCAGAACATCCCAGAGCAGTTCTTCATGGCGACACATGAGCCAAAGATCTCAAGATGACAATACTGTCTGGTTAACATCAATCATACGCCTCCGTAAATGTTCTCAAGCTTGCGGCAACCAAAGCCTGGGTCAGTCCAAACCCATCTGAGCTGTAGTCAGACCGCAGTTTTGCAGAGTTAGACTGCAACTTTTCCAGAGATTGGATAGCCATCGTCTTCCTCACTCAGACTCGCATTCATCTATGTTTCCTTTTCATTTCCAAACAGCTTCAGCTCCTCATGGAGGCTTTAATGTTGTTTAAAGGAACCTCTGGCTGCAGAACACTCAGAATTAAAACCCTTATCAAAGGAGAAATTCATAGCTTTGATGCAGTTGTGACCTGAAGAAGACTCTCAGGACTTTAGGCTAATTTCATAGTGGGTTAATTATTTGCCACATGAGGATGGAGCTGTGTTTTGTTTATCTCACAGCAAAGCCATATGCAGATTCTGCTAATGAGGGGGCAGAAACTGCAAGACCTCACAAACGTTAAAGTTGCATTTGCTGTTTAGCTTAACATGAAAACATGAACTGGTAAAAGACTACATCAGGAGTTAGTTCTCAGTAAACAGCGTCCCGCATGTTTGGATGTTACCATCATGATTTGGTGATTGTTGCGGAGCATCCAAAGTGCAACAACAGCAGGTATGGTGAAGTGATAATGAAAATAGATTAATTACATTTAAAAAAAACACTTACAGCCAACTCAGAAAAACATCTGGATCGACGCAAGGAGCCAACGAGGATCCTTCTCACTCAGGTGAAAACATAACACTAATCAAGGGGACGAGGAATAACTGGAACTAATTGCAGAGAAAGTAGGAGACGCATGAGGAGGGCTGGAATAATTAATCAAAATATAAATTCAGATAAGATTCAAACAAATACCTAAGCCTTGTCTGTTCAGACTTAGACTTAGACTTAGACTTAGACTTGACTTTATTGATCCCTTGGGAAGACTCCTCAGGAAATTATAGTTACCAGCAGCTCACAGGCAAAAATGTGGCACACAGTAAGCATACACAAAATACAAAAAAATACAAATTAAATACAAAACAAAGAATATAAATACAACACAAAAGGAAATTAGTGACGAATAGTGACGAAAGTGAATGTTTATCTATCCGACTGGTTGCAGCACTGAAAACACTGTAACACTACCACAGAACAACGCAGGCCAGCACCATTTTTGTTATTTGTTAGAGTGAAGTCTAATGCAGGATAGAGAGAGAGATGGAGCTCCATCATTGTTTCAAAAACAGATGCAATCTGAATGTACACACTGGAATCGATGTACTCTGGGAACTGGTTTCAAAAATAATCATTTTTAGTCTCCCAAAAATCTTAATCCATGTGGACACACAGCCTAAACAACAAGAAACCATTGTGGATAAACCAACTCTAACACAGCTGAACTACCTCCGAAGTTCATCATCAAGTTGTGCACAGACATGATTGCAACTGAATATTTAATACTTTCTGCAGGGAAACCAAGTTTTCAGTGCCAGAACATGCATGAGTTAAGCATGTTAAAAAGACCAAATCAAAAGCCATCGACAACCTGAGTCACTGTGGCAACCACTAAAACAAGCTGCCGGGAGAGAAGTTGCCTGAATAAATATGAAACTTTGAATGCACTACGGCATTTATTCCTATTTGAATCTGTGGCAGACTGCCTAGATTCAAGAGTGATGGACAATATAAAATGTTTTTCATAATATGTTATGCAAAAAAGCAGGTTTGGCCCAACTTAAAACTCAGAAAGTTGAAAACATGGTTTATTTTATTTTTTTACAAGCAATTTCAGTAAATATAAATTTTCTTTTAGAGGTAATTCAAAGCTTAATAAAATACAGTTTTTTCCAACATCCTATTTCTCATCCTGCAATTATTTTGACATTTTTATTGAACACCTTTTTAGACAGGGATGAAATACTGTGCATTTTTACGCAAAGGGATATATAGAGCCACGCACCTCCCTTAACAAACAAATTCCTGTCTTTTTGGGAGACCCGCTCCAGTACATTGATGAAGATAGCTGAATCTATGCAACACAACCTGAGATAGCGAGGTTTTCTGATTAATTTAAATGCCATCCATATGTGGCCGAGTGAGCAGCACTTCAGAAAAAGCTAATTCACAACAATATTCTACTCATTGAGAGAGGATGAATGTTAACAGTTACTAATTCTGTTTCATTGAAGCATATGGGGAACAAAAGGCCAAAAAGATTATTTCTTTCATCTTTAACTTGTTTTGAAAGCTGCAGACATGTTTAATCAGTAAAATACTTTCTGCAAATCATTAAATGTTTCATGCTGGAAATCTGCAGGGTTTTGTTGTCCTCTGACAGGAGCACAATTTCAGAGAACAAGTAACACACTTGTTCTCTAAGTGTCACAAAACGTCTTGTGCCGACCATGAGCTTCCATACGGAGTAAAACATTCCTCTGAAAATGGTGACAGAAACCAAGGCTCCAGTCCTGCACACATTAAAACGTTTTTGAGATGCCATCTTAGGGACAGGACAAAGCAGCACCAAAGAGAGAAATAATATGGTGACAACAAAGCACGAAAAGAGGGATAGTTGTTCAAATGTTTAAGTCTTCACTATGTTCTCATCAATTATAATATGTTCTGCCTCATGCTGGGTATTGACAGTGCAGAGAATAATATTTGAGTTAAAACATGCTTTGATGCATATTATAATGCATGAAGTTGTCACAACATGAACAATCCTGTAGATATTTTTTAAAAAAAGGGTAAAATAAAGTCTGACTCAACAATTTAGAAAGCCACAAACCTAGGGGTAGTTTAAAACATTTTTAATGAAGTTTATAGTCTAAAAATAAGAAAACTGGTGCAACATGTCCTTTATTAATGTAATGTTAGCTATGACACTGTCATACAATCAAGTCTCCCATGTTTCAATATCTAAACATTCCTACTGATAAAATCAAAGAACAAAACTGCGAGCAAACTGAAAAAAAAAGAAAACTAAATTTCAAATTGGATGATTGTATTACTGTCTTATTTTGTTGGACTGCTGACCAGTTGAGCTCCGCTCTTCAGTGTTCACTTAAAAAATAAATTCATATTTAATAAAAAAAATTAGAAAAAAAAACATAGACAATAAGCAACACACAAGCCAGCACCATGAGAGGCAATACATTTGTCTGCAAATGTGTTTTTAAAGCAGTTTTTGTCAAAATGCTTTGACAAAAAATTGTTGAGGCCCCTTTAGTGGGGCCCCAACTGTACAAGGCAGATTACTCAGTTGACCAATAAACAACCAAAACTTAATTAGAGGGAAAACAATGTTTTTTAATCTATAAAATGCTTTGGATGAAGCTACAGGCCATGCTAGAAATCAGGAAAATAAATCTTTCTCATCTTGCAAGACAAAGATTGCTCCCTCCTTCCATGAGTTCAGAGAAAACTCTTGAGTCAGTTTGGAAATCATCAACACAAGGCAAGTTTTGATGACTTAGACAACCTCAGCAAAGAAAAAATCTACTAGACAACACTCCATCATGGGAAACTCAATCTCATTTCTTTCACACCTTCAATTCAGGATGAATAAGTTGCTTCCCACCGCTGTGAAACACATCACAGCTGACATTTCAAAATGAGAACTCAGCAGTCATTTTTAACACAGAGAGCTCACAGCTCTGTGAAATAAAACCACATTTACGCTGACAGGAATAACACATGTTCAAAGTTCTTCAGGGCCATGTCCCATTATGTAACATGCAATGTTTGCTCTTAAAGATATATGTTGCAATTAATCCTTAACACATCATAACCTCCTCTACAAGCTGGTGAAGTCAAGCAGACGTCTGGAAAACATCTAAAAACGGCATTTGTGGTAAAGAAAGCAAGAACACCCCTGAAGGGATCACCAGCATGCTGGCCTCAAGGACAATCAGGAAGACAAATTCCCTTCTGTCCTCATTGATGTTTTACATGCTACCACACTGTGCCAAACAATGTGCTCTTTGTTGCTGGAGGCCCCTCTGCGACACCTACAGAGAGGATGACGAGGGGGCTCTTGACCCTGGTCCTCGATGCCCGCTGTCCTGCAGGTTTTACGGTTTTTCCTTCTGCCACATACCTGATATAAATTTCTGTTCAAACCCTGTTGGGGGAGAGTTATGCCAAATTATTCTGCTTTGCTCCCCATCCTGATATTCCTGCCAGAAAATGGGTACTATACCTGTAGGGGGGAGTTCTGGGTCAGCTGCAGCTGGCTGATTATTTTTTTTAGGCAAACCTGTGAAGACACTGTTGAAATAATCAATTCAACCAGAGATGAATGCATTAATAAATGTTATAGATCGTACTGAGACATGTCTCTTGAGCCTGGAAATGATCTTCAGGCAGGAGAAAGCTGACTTTGTAATTCTCTTTATGTGTCTATGAAAGTTTAAGTGTCCCTCCTTTGGTGGGGCCCCAAGACAGAGCCATGGGGAACCCCTTACTTAATCTCTTTTACTGTTAACTCTCATATAACCTTACCTGTTGACACAAAGAAATGCCTGTTTTTTAAGTAAGACTCAGATTGGTCAATTGAGGTTCAATAACGTCAGCATTGTGGGTTTTTTCACCCTCTGTATTTCTGTGGATTTCATTCAACACTTTGATCGGGTCAGTCTCTGCATGGTGGTGAACATGGAAGCTGGCATGAAAGACAGCAGAGCGGTTGGTCATTATTTATTTACATGGGGAGAAGTTTTAAAAATAAATACTGACACTGTAGTATTAATAGCCTAATCTACTTTTCTCTGTCAGGAAGAGGAAAAGGTGCGACTTGAAATTGGATGCAGCTGCAGGTGAGACAATTTTCCACTTGTGCACAAGTTTTGGGATCGCGGTGAGTTTCAGCTTAAAGAGAAATGTTTAACATCCCAATCGTATGGTCACACTAATATCAAACTTATTAGAAACTCTGGTTCCCTAATGAAGGCATCAATGTTGAAGCACTGCCATGAGACAAACTTACTGGACCTTCTCACACGGTGTTTAGAGTAAGACGATCCGGCATTGCTACTTCCCAACAAAAAAGGGTAAGTTTGTGGATGGTTCTGTCGTTGAACATATTACAGAAACATTCGAAAATAGAACTTACAATGTTTTTTTTATCATCATTATTTTGAAGTTTAATGATGTGAAAAATTTTATTTGGACGAAAGAAGCAAAACCTCTTCCTTTTTGCCCGCTCCGTTGACCCAGACTTTCATTAATGCTAAGTGTTGCCACTTTCACAGCTTCAGAGCATTTCATTTGTCCAGATCTGAGCTGTCAATCTTCTCTATCCTCTCAGGACCCCTCTTTATATTATAAAACAGATAAGCATGCAAAATCACTGAGCTATGATAAAAAAAATGAAGGTTCTGTTAAATAAACCACATGTAAATAGGTGCTCAAAGCAATAGGGAGGTCTGTGTCATGGAGTCCGCTCCATGTTTGGTTTGGCTGTGAGCGGCGTAGCTCGGTTTCATTTGGGTCCTGAAATGCTTTCTTAAATGTTTTGTTAAGACTCTGTATCATTTAAAATCCTGCACAGATGGAGAATAACTCGACTCCCAAATGGTTTTTATCTATTTTTAAAAACTGCAGATGCTCAAATGCATCCTAATGAGCAGAAAGAATGAGAATTTTTTTTTAAATAAATACCTTTTTTTATTCTGTTATTGGCTTTTTACAGGTACAAAGCATACAGCATGTTATAGTTTTATCAAAAGTGGAAAATACTGATGTTACATATGTAACAAATGTAAAAAATAAGTAATCGATCTTACTTTCCCTGAAAGTAAGAACATAACATTTCAGCATATGAAAATTTGCATAAAAACACTGCTAAAGTAATTTAAGTTAATAAACAGTACAAAAAATGTAGAAACCATACATGTCAACATAATGAACAAGAACACCACCAACATGACAAATGACTGTGATTTTTTATAAAATAAGAAAAAATGTACATAAGTTCATTAAGTTTTAGTTCAGGTCATGTTTACAGAATCAACATTTTTATTTTCATAAGTGCCAGGGAGAATATTGGCTGGTCAGAGAGTGTTAATGCAATTTTTTCTTAACAAACACTTTTTCCCAAAAAGACTATCTCCTCAGGCCAATAAAACTGAATCCTCAAATGTCTGTAAGGCAGCAGACGTGATTACCTTTCACTCTTGGGACATTTTAGCCAGTCTTAGAGGAGGAACCGGAGTAAGGCAAAAAAATAAAGATCAGATCAATGGTGGGGTCTGAAAAACATTGAAAGTGATTGTTTTCACACAGGAGGGCTGTGTCAGGTGCTTTTTGATTAAACACATGCTTCTTTTTAAAAAATGAATAATGCATCCCTAAAAATAGACTCCTTTCATAAATGTAGTCATGAACTTCTGTGACTTTCTATTCAGCCATTTTCTTATCTCTTGACAGAATATTTCAGGAGGGGGAATATTATTGGTAATAAAGGACAAAAATGCTTGATCGAGATAACATAAGCTCCTAAATTGAACTCAGGTGAGGGTTTTCTTCCAAAAGCCATCCATTATCGATGGATATACTTAATGAGGTCTCAGAGAGATGAGTGCACAGTTTGTACAATTTCAACCTAGAAAAGACTGGTAAACTATTCCAAGGTGGCATTGATGAAATCGTTCCTCGGTTTTCTGCCTTACTGCATTAAAATTCGTCTTTTTCTGTTGAATATCAATAAAAACATACACTTGAATTTACTCACAAAATATACAGCCTTTCTTTTTTTAGAATGACGATTGACAAAATTCTACAACACTGTAATAAATAGTCTCATACATATTGCTCAGCTTCTCCTTCATTAAGAATGGTTACTGAGCCATCCCCGCTATTCATTTCAATGTCTTTCGCTGCAGCATTCTCAGGAAGCGAAGCTAAGTCCTTAAAAACATCAACATAATGTCCAAAGCCGGGCCCCCAGTTCAAAAGATTGTCCCAGTTGAAGCCCCCAGCTTGCTGGCCCAGTTTGTGGGGCAGTGTGTAGTGCTGCTCAGCAGAAGGTGTCTGGGCAATGCCAGGCCCGCCTTCTGCCCGCCGGCTAGAATATCGCCTCTGCTTGAGCCTCCCACCATAGTCCTCATCGTCAGCATCTGACTCGTTGACTTGCGAGAGCTTGGGAAACTCTGGAGCTGTAGGAGACGGGCTTTTCCCTGTCGTACTCCATCTCCGAACAGGTGAAGGAGTCATGTGAGTCACTTTCAGACGAGGACTCTGGAGCAGGAATACCATCAGCTGGGTTGCGGACCCTTGACAGCGGCCTGCGGCAGTCCTCTGAACTGGAGCGCCCGTGGTCAGCGCTGCAGATGCTGGGGTTGCGTGGACGTGGTGTGTTAAGCCTCTCCACCTCTTCAATGGACAGCCCCACTGGAGGCCCTGTCTCTAGAGGGATCTGTTCGATTGGCTGCTTCAGCCGGCTACCCGGCCTGGAGGTGTGGCCATGGCCGGCCATCGTCTGTGGACTTTTGCTGCGCCTCCCCAGCCGGGTGGCGTAGTTGAACATGGGCGGGGGTTGGCACATGTCATTGTGCATGTCCAGTGGGCTGCCTTCACGGCGAGCCAGGTTGAGGTCTCTGGTGGGAGTGTTGCGGTAGAAGGAAGAAGGTTTGGTGAATGGAGCTGGGGAATGTCTGGAAAGCGGGTTGGGGGTCGGACAGGCAGAGTGGGAGTGGCTGAGTGGAGTGGACCTCAGGGCTTGCGTGTACTGAGGCTGATAAGTGTAGCTTGTTGCCCCTAGTGGTAACGGCGACTGTCTAGCAAAGCCCAGAGGGCTGTGTCTCTGGATAGAAAACTTGGGAGTGTGGCTACGGAACTGCTTGTAGTGTTGGATGATGTCTGCATCTGATGGTGCAATACTGCTGGCATTGTCAATGTCATAATGTTCAATATCTGCCTCTGGCCCGTTACAAGGTGCACAGGGAGCACTGGGAACAGTCTCATTGTTGTGGGGAATATCTGTTTCGTCATATATCAAGTATGGGTTCTCCCTCTCAATAATGTCTGGTTTAGGGTTCCCTTCTGGTTGTTTTCGGACTGTCATGTCATCTCCATATGGTGGGATGTTGTCTGGATCATCAAAAGCGACATTCTCACTACCCTTCTTCTTTTTCTTCTTTTTCTTCTCACTAGGTTTCTTCTCCTTAGGTTCCTTTGGCACTTTGGTCTTGTTGCGGTCTTTGCAGTGGTTGCACAGGATCAGGCTGAGCACCACCAACGCAAGGACGGTAGCACAGCTGCCGACAATAGCCGGCACAGCCCAGATGGGTAGAACCATGGCTTCTACTGTAGGACTGGGACTGCAGACAAAGCCACCATTGTCGGCTGTGGTGCAGACGGTACCTTGAGGGCACTGGACTCCCAGACAGGCCACCAGAGTTTCGCAAATCTTGCCAGTGTAGAATTCAGAGCAGATACAGGTGAACCCGGAGTGGGGGTCTGGGATGCAGCTGCCGTGGTTCTGGCAGGGATTAGAGGCACAGTCGCCGGGCGGGACACATTGATATGTGTACCACTGGTTGACACACATCAAGCCATCTAAACACGGGTTGCTCTCGCACAAGTTGGGCCCTCTGCAGCCGATCTTTACAGATGAACTGGTCTTGGTTAACGCCACAAGGCTGTGCTCTCCAGTAAATGGCAGGTTCTCCCCATTGTACTTTACGTATGCCAGGCAGCCGTCAAAACCTGCAGAAAAATATGGGAAAAACAAACTGAACTTGTCAACAAGAACAGCCAGCAGCAGGTACACAACAGAGGTATAAAGAAGAATCATTGGGCCTGGATCAGTTCCTCATAAACAGCAGGAACTTCAAGCTATAATCAGAGGTAAAAGGAATTTTGTTTGGATGGGTAATAAGTTCAAGCTTAGGACAAAAACAATAAAACTTGTAATTTCTCATGGAAAGCTTCTACTGTAACAAAAAAAAAAAACATTTTAAAAATGCATCCATCACTGGCCAATTTGAAGGAAGACATGAAATGTTTTCTAACAGAGAATCCATCGTCGGGCCCATTATGGCTTCAAGACATGCATCTGGGTTGGATGAATGTCTTTGTGTCTAATTCAGCCTGTTGCCTAACAGCGCTGCCTCACAGATGTAAACAGGTTTTTATTGAATTTATCCCAGTGCAGATTAAATCCATTTGTGTCTTTTCATTAGCTTAGGAGCAGCGAGAGCACAATAGAACCCAAATGTTCAGACACACACTGAGGTAAAGGCTGGTTAACAGGCAGCCTGCCACAGGTCTGCGTGCTGAGAGTGTGTTTGTTTTGAAACGGTCCCTTTGTAAAAGACTTCAACAAATCATTCAAATGGCTAATTTTTTACCATATTAGTACATAGTATAAGCCTTGTTTTTCCCTCCCCTTAAAATCCTAAAATTTACTGTGTTGCATTACCTCCTCCTGGAAACCCTCTGCTTCACCTTTTCCAAACTTATACTCAAGGACATCTGATCTGGGATTTAAAAACCCAGCAAAGAAAAGCTAAACTGGGAAGAAGTTTAGCATGAAAAATCAACATTTTCCGAAATGAAGTAAAGTTAAACTAATGTTGGTTCTGGTCTGTGTAATTGGTAGAAACTTCACTTTGTCAAACTTTTGCAGGATAGCAGCTCAGTTTTAGATACAACTGCCACAGGCTAGTTTGCCTTGTATTTTTATACCTTTGCCCTTATCTGACTAAAGTTTTGTTTTGCAGAATAACAGGAATGATGCAAATGCTTTTATAAACCTACAGTTTTCCATAACTTAAAGACCATATTTTAAAAATAAATCAAGATTTGCAGATGGCCTCTATCTTTGTGTACAAATGTAACAAGCATGAGCATTTTTTTGTATGTCTTTCGATTCTGATGAGATGATCAACTTTGTTAAAGAAAACATGAGCTACAGATGTTTTGGGAGTATCTTCAACAATGCCACGTTTCAATTGATTTATTTTTTCTTAGATCAATGTATCCATCCAATTCAAGAATTCCTTTTAGTGTTTTATATATATTTATCTTTCCTGAAACATCATGTAAGGGCCATTTTTGGAAAAACTGGTGAAGAACCTAGAAATTATTCCAATTTAATAACCAAAACACATTTTAACATTTGCAACAATTATTTTAATTAAGAAGTTTGACCTCCTTCACTTTGGCTGCTTGTTTCAAAGACCCAAATGTGTAGAAACTGACTTGATGCAGTCACTGCTGTTCAGAGTAAATCGTTTTTGAAGGCAGTTTCATGTTTGAAATGTGGACAATTTAGTTATGAGACTCCGTTTTTGGTTCATCTCCTTCTCAAGAGGACAAAGCAACATCTTGTTGTTGCTGCAGAATAAGCTTTTATGCATCATTAAGTAACTCCCTATGCTCTTGTTTTGAGTTTGAAAGTATTTTTAATCTTGCTACTGAGTGGCTGACATCAGCATTTTGATGCTCGGGTGAAAGAAGGGGTGGTCATATCAACCTGGTGGGGAAACTCTTATTTACTGCATGGATAGTTTGACAGATAAAAGTTTGCTTCACAAAACACAACTTGGGGCCATCAGTGACTAAACCTAAAGTAACACAAAACTATAAATGATCAGGGGAAAAACTAACAGAAGAAAGTTTATACCTGCTCCAGTTTTCTGCTGAGCGGGTCCAGGTGGGATCCCACCTAACGAGAAGGTCAGAACACTGAGACCTCCGAAGTCTTGGGTGGCGTGTTGGATGGGTCTGGGGAGTCCACCGTCCACCTGGAGGACAGTGGACGAGCCGTTCTTAAACATCCGGAGGATGTGCCACTGGCCGTCCGATAATACAGCGTCTCCCAGAGTCCTCTCCACCTTTCCACCAACACCAGCATCCGAGATGTAGTTGATGTTGCCATTCCTCAACTGAGCAAGAGAACAGAAATAAAGTTTGCTTATGTGTTTCTTGATTGCAAATGTTCCCCTAGTAAAATGAAAAAATTTAGTTTATTTCTACTTTTATTGTGACAGCCCACCCAGCGAGCTAGTGCAGAATGTTACACTTTTTTTTTAAGTGGATTGTTAGTCAGCTAAAGGGAAAGTTCCAGGTTCCTTTCAGCTCATTAACATTGTACAATGTTTAAAAATAATAATAATTACAGAAAATGGGAGACAATTATATCTTTTTAATGTAAAATTTAGGGGTTAATTTTACAAACATAATGAAAGTTGAATTATGAAAAAATGAAGAACTCATTGCAAACATTCACTAGATTTATATTTAGTATTCATGAGCTTACTAGGCAGAATATTGTACTTTTTCTTTATATTGTAAAAAATATATGAGAATAAAATTGTTTTTTTCAATTTTTGTGTACAAAACTTAACACAATAAAACATAATTGAAGATGTTTTTAATACATTAATTTATTGAATTTGTTTTATATTTTCTTATCAAAAGGTAAGAAAAGTTGATAAGAGAGCATAAAAGGCAGATTTGTGGAGTTCTTAAAAGGTCAGAAAGTTTCTCCAAGAATTATTAAAAAAGGCCCACATGTGTATCGTTAAGCTTCATGGGGAGGAGATTTTAGTAAATATCTGTTGTAGAATCAGATAAAAATATAGAGCTTATGTACAAACAGGAATTATTTCTCCCTGTTTGCTCATATATCAGGAAAAGTATTTTTTTTCTCCTGGCATATGAGGATTTTTGTTTCCCAAAGTCCTCAAAACAAAGATTGTATTTCTTAATCTTTTTTAATGTATGACTATGCCACTGCAAAAATAAAAATAAATAAAAGCACATTTATTTTAAGGCTGTATTTGCTCTTGTTACTGTAAAGGAAATAAGCTAAATGACAGTTTTATCAACATGTGAATATAAACATTTAAAAATACCAAAGATAACACAGAGCAAGATAGTCAACAAAATGCTTACTCCCACATTTTGTTCACTGTCAGATAAAATTTAGAAAGAGGCAGCTACATAAACAACAAAACTGCAGCTTCTCAGATTAATGCAATGCGTTGTTATGCCAACATTTATCAGGACTGATGGCACGAAGTCTTTCCTGAGTCTTTACCAAACTGACTCAGGAACGTTAATTTTTCAGGAATATTAATTCCTGAAAAATGCAGTGAAAAATGAATGTTACTTCTCTCATCTCTGTTTTTCAGAGATGAGAAACAAAAATGCAGCTTCATAAATGCTCATTAATCTTTCTCTTGCCAGGACACGCTACGCTCTATCATGTTCTCACGACTTTCATGCTTTTTACTCATGCCGTTCATCTGCAGGACTATCAAAAGCCTGAAAACAAATGAATTCACAGAAAGTGCAATGCTTCATTCTCTGACTTGAGGGAAAAAAGCACACAATGTGTCTTTAAGCAAAATTAATAAGCCTCCTTTGGCATTGACTACGAGTTTGTGGCTTTCTCTGCGAATGGTAATCTCGTGTTCTCCTCACTTCGATGGAAAAGTAATCTTGTTCTCCTCCCTTTACAAAGAACCCAAAAGTCACCCATGATAAGTAGCTTCCGGAAAAATTGATTTAAAATGGGAAAAGCACACCAAGCCAAAGAATACAGAGTTCTCTGAAGCTGGAAAACCGATCATGAGACTTATCTATTAAACATCTTGTTTTTTTCACATCACTGTTTATGTAGTTCTCTTAACTTATATACCTGCACAGTATGCATTCCCACAGAAAGTTTTTTTTTTGTTTGTTTCGTAGTTGTTTTAATACTTTAGAAAGCTGAGATTTGATGAGCACCAGAAGCCATTCTGAGCCGGAAGACCAAATCAGAGCTGAGAAAGCCTCATGTTGCAGTGGGAAGTGGTCGATTGGGCTGAGATGTCTGAAAGGAAAATTGAAGGCGTTGAATGAACGTTCGGGCCTCTTTGGGCAGCAGCCCAAGATCAGTCAGAGAGGGACAGAGGGGAAGAGGAGAGGGCTGAAGGGGAGCTGTCTGAGAAAGACTGGTGGACCTTTCCTAAGCTCAGTCTCTGCTGATGTCTGCTGATGTTTGAATATATTTCTGGTTAGAAACAATTAACCTCAACACAGTGTCAACAATTTTCCTAGTAAGTCTAGACAGCCACATTCTTTTAGAATCAGGAAGTCCTTTGTATTTCTGCAGAACCTTCATGGAAAACAATCTTAACAAGATTTTGATTTGAAATAAAATGCTTACAGTGTTCTTTCTTTAATACTTCCTTAGTTTTAATGTTTTGTTGTTTTATTTTTTAGGAAAGCAATGACCCACAAAAGAGCAGACTGGGCAGTTTTTTTCCATCCATCTAAGCTACTCTGCTAAACCTGCCTTTGAAAAGGTGGTGACGGTGATGATCACTTATTCAAGTACATTTGATTTGAAAAATGTGGTTTTTAGCCAATGCTGTAGAAGCAAAAGGGATAATTTTTGCTTTGGTTTATTAAAAAAATTACAGCATGGAATTTGTTGTGTACCTACTTTGTAATTCACTCTGATAATAGAGCAACTTTAGTGCAATTTTAATTTTGTGCCTTGGAGGCCTTATACTTCCCCCTCATCCTAGTGCCATATTTGTTCTCAAATTTAGTGAACAAAGTCAGCATGTTTGTGCTCTTAGCAGAAAAATGCTGCACCCAGCAACTTTCACAGTTTTCTGTGTGGCCACTGGGCACATTTTAAATAAAAAGTATTTCCAGAAAGGTGTAACTGTGCCGCTTTTGCTATACTTCTATCCCACAGATAAATAACCAACAGATGTCAGACCCAAGTATCAAAGGTGTTATGTTTTTTGTCATGGTTCTTGGCTGATGAACTGTCTTCACTGGCTGAATTGATGAGGATACATGTGAGCTTTAGGGCTCGCTGTGCTTGGTTTGGCATAGCATCACCAAGACTTTACCTTTCAGTACTTTCCCAGCTCAATAAACCCAGTATTTTTCTACAGTCTGTGATCGCTTTCCGTTTTATGCTGCATCCCACAAGCCTGGTCGTAACAATAAAAGACTGCTGGTTCAGGATTTAAAACTTTTAGCTCATCGTTGGAACACACAGGCTGAAACGTCAATTTGTAGGAGCCAGAACTGGGATTTTACTGGTAAAAATGTGCTTTATCTCTGCTTTGTATTGCAAAGCTATTGAGTGTGAGATCACTTTTTTGATGAGGTGCGGGGATGAGAGGACTGGTGAAGCATGCAAACTTTTATCTGGAGATATACTCCTAGATTTCTACCATTCATTGCCTCAACTGGGTGAAAATCTGAACTTAGAGGTACAACAGAGTTGAGAAGTACAAAATGACATCTAGGCTTATGAAAAACAGACCTTTTTATTGCTTCTTTCCTTACCTTAACAGTGGTGTAGTTGCTGCTTTCCTGAATGTGCAACAGAGTGCCAGTCTTGCTCCGTGTCCTAAACTTCACTTCCAGGCTGCTCGGGCTGATCCAGTTGGACGCCACGCCCTGGAGCGACTGTCTGAGCAGGACGTCACGTTTGGGTCCCTGCTTCAGTGTGTAGTCGAGGCGGCCAGTGCCATCCAGAGACAGTGCAGTGTCTGCTGTCATGTCTGCAGGAAAAAGACATAAATTACTGAAGAGTCTCTGCTGACATTACAGACGTTTCATATGCCAAGTGAAAATTTCCTCTTTGCTCTCGGCAGGCTGTGGGTAACGAATTATTTTCCCAATTCCTCAGCTACAGCCACATATTTATCCCCATACTCTCACCAGCCATTTCGAATATCCTTCTAGTATGTGAGGGAATCCCCAGAACAGACAATTTGTCTTTGAGTAACATATTAAATCCTCACATAGAACCGGGGCTTATAGAAAGAACCGTACCAAAAGGCCTGAAATGTGAATAGAATCCCCAAAACCTAATGCAATACAAATAATGTATGTGTTTACTAACATTTTAAACCATTAAGTGTATGGTATGATTTCATATTCCAAAGCCCTCTAATACCTGTACTTCAGCCAAATATGAGTTTAACAAACACAATATAAACCTTGAAGCGCTCATATGGTCAGCATGTGCAGCTGACAATCTGAGAAATTAAAACTCAAAACTACATGTCTGTATATGACAAGGATTGAAATGTAAAGTGCAATCAGTTGTCATTCAAAATGTTTTACTTTGACCTAATGACCTTTTCTTTTTTGTCATTTAAAACAACAAAAATGTGTTTTAGTTCTCACTGGGATATGTTTGGAGGAGATTGACAACAACCATGAACATACAGCCAGGCCCACAATGGTTTTGATGTGTCAAAATGGTCAAGTCAAACTAGAACTAAAGAGGAAAATGTCTAGATGTGTGTCTTATAAATTTATTTCAATATTAGAGTATTTTTCCCATTTTTTTTTGTTGCAAATGTTTGATTTTATAATCTTACTAAACTTCAAAGTGTTTTCCATTAAAATTTATGACTTACAATGTCAGAGAATATCCTGGTTTTGAGGGTTTTCTAAAGTTTTGGATGGGGGTAGAGAGGACTGGAAGTCTTTCTTCCCTAAATGGGGCTACAGCATAAAAGGTGCTTCATGTTTTACACTAATAAAAACCTCCATGAGGCCACAAAAGGCCTCAGTGAGTCGCTTCTCATTCTACGATGACCGGAGGAGGAACTGTTCTGGTTCTGATTAGTGGTATAATTTTTCTCCTAATCTGTCATTGCAGACTCTAGATCTCCTCTACAGCATTTTTTTGCACATGACTGCGCTTGGATTAGAAAAACATGGCTCTGTTTTTGCACGCTGTAAAGTGAACCAGCAGATTTCCCACCAAATTGAACCTGATGGCAAACACACAATTGTTTCCAGTTTTCTCAGTAACGTTACTATTTGTTTCCAGTAAGAATATGTAATCCACAGAACTGATGTGTACTATTGCTTCACCAATTTGACTTTACGGAAATATACAGGAAAATGAAGGCAGTTTTATTGGTGGGCATTTTTATGAGTCATGGAGGATCGATCATATAGAATTGAGAAAATTAAATTTTCAAAAGACAGATACTTACACTTTTCGCAGAATTTTCCTGTAAAACCATCCACACACTGACACTGCTGCCAAGACCAGTGGTCCAAACAGGTGCCCCCATGTCTGCAGGGGCTGGCGGTGCAGGCTCCTTCCAGTCTTGGGCATCTATAGACACACAGCCATGCAAAATCCCTACAATCAGACGGGCACTTTGACAACTCAGCCTCACAGTAAGAAGCCTGGGGCTCTGCTGGAAAAGAAACTCCAAAAACAGGAGCAGATGAGCTTTGATTTGTCTCCCAAAGCAGCAGTACAAAAACTATTAAAGAACCCCGGTGGATTAGCATATTAAAAGATCTGCTTTTGCCTCACCATTCACTGCTGAGATAGAAGAGAAAATATTCAGCAATTGCCTTTCCTTAGTCAAAGGTCTGCCATTTGTGGTTTAAAAAAACCCATCTTTTTAGAAACTCTTGGGAGGATTTGAAAGTGTGAACAGATGTCCCACAGCGGGAGCTGAGTAGGTTAGAGAAGATGGTTGGATGGAGAATAGATAGAAAAATGGAGACAGTGAAGATATGTGGGAGCCGGAGGATTTGTGCTGCGAACCTGTCAAGGATGCCACGCGATGCCAGGGCCTGACTGGGCTCCAGCGGGCGACCATTGACGGCAAGCTCCATGATGCAGCCGACAAAGTCATGGGTGGCGATCTGACCCCGGCGATGAAGGATGGGTTCTATCGACCTGACGCCGCCGACCGAGAGCCGGTTGGGCTGCACGTCCAAAATCCTGAAAATACAGGCACACGAACATGCTCACAGTCAGATGCATTGTAGTGAAGGTTTTCACATGCACAACACTTTCATAAAAAGATGCTTTGAGTCAGAGAGTTTCAAATAATATGTTGACTTTTTTATACTCACTTCCACACAAACACAAACAAAAACAAAAAAAAACATGCAGTCTCAAAAATGTGGCTCAGAAATAACAGAAAAACCAAAACTTTTCATCTCGCAGCAATTTCATATTTCCTGAGTTTTTCTGCAATGAGGCTCATACGTGCAAATTTCAGATCCCACTAAGCAAATACAATAAGAAGGAAGATCAATCTACTTTTATTTAGTTCTGCATTAATTGATACATCAGTTTTTTCTATTTTGTAAGGTGTTGTCATAGTGTTCTCTCTGTTTAACTGTGGAAAACCACAAATTTATTATAAGTCATGCAATGGTTCTACAAAGAAAGAGCCATGCAAACCACTGCTAAAGACAACAAATAAAATCTTAGGATTGTTTGACTGCTGGAGCACAGAAAAGAACCAACAATCACCACAACAGCTTTAAAAAATACAACATTTTTTTGCCACAGCACATAAATTATGAGCAACATTTTCTTATTTACATTTAGATCAGTTAAATAATCAGCTGCTGTACGCATGTGTGTGTGTGTGATTCTCATACCAGTCAGTGTGAACAGCCACGTTGCTAACGGCACAATATCCTGGTTCCTGATCCTCACCGCACAGATCCACAGTAAGCGATGCTGCCTGTAAAATGACAAGAAACAAAAAGAAGCTAAAACATTGAAAGAATTATGACCAAGGATGAACCTAAATATTCCTACAAACTATTCCTGACACACAACTTTATCTTTCCCAGCTTCACTTAAGTATTCCCTGGGGGAGCCAATCCACCCAATAAAAGTCTTGTAAAAGTATTTATTCCTCTGTTTCTCACATTTTGTCCCCAAAAACACAAACTTCAGCATGATTTTTATAGTTTTTCTTTAAAAAAGGGGGAAAAATAGCCAAACTTGTAAAGTGAAAATCTTACAAAACTATGGCAAACATTTGTAATCACCCTCCCTGTATCAATGCTTTGCAGAGCCCATATTTTGCTGCAATTACAGCTGAAGTGCTAAGGGTATCTGTCAGTTTTTAGATTGTTGTCCATTATTTATTATAAAATAGCTCAAGCTCAGTCAGACCAGATATAAAGCATCTGTGAACATCAGTTTTTAAGTCCTGCAAGAGATCCCAAATTGGATTTAGCTTTTCACTTCAACATGAAGATACATTTTTTATTTAGCTCCTTTCAATTTTCTATCAGTTCTGACCAGCTTCCCTGCTATTACTGAAGAAAGATTTTTTTTTTCTGTCATCCTTTCTGCAGATCAAGTAGATATAAATATGATCTTTAGATAAAAATACAGGCTTTTGTGAAGAAAACAATGGCACCATGACAAACAATTTAAAATCTTTCCCTCTTTTGATATGTATTTATCCAAACAATTCAGCTGAAATCTGTTCGGGGGGAAAATATATAAGTACAATGTTGCAATAAATTGGTAGGAAATACAATGAAGCACACTTCTTTAGAATAGTTCAATAACATGCAACTTTGGTGTGTATGTTCTCATGCAGTTAGATTTCTTCCTCCAGTTCAACAGCATGCATGTTAAGATTAATTGGAGTTTTTAAATTGGCCGTAGACGTTAGCTTGAGCATTCCTGGTCGTCCATCTTTTATTTTTTTTTTTTTGTCCACTGATGGACAAATTGGCTGTTCAGGGAGTAGCTCTCCTCTCACCAAGAGGCATCTGGGATGGGGGTCCAAGACCCCCTGCTAACCTCCACAGGATTGATAAGGTGCCGCTAACAGGATAGATGCAGAACATACTCCAGTGTTAACTGATTAGATGTAACATGTCCTCTGTGCCCAATTACCTTACTTATTTCTACAGGCCAATCAAAATATTCAGTACAAGAATAAGCAGATTTATTCCCCTCTTTATTGTGATTAACTTTTAAAAATGATTCACTAAACAAACAAAACTTGTGCTGCTTAAACAGCTGTTAACATTTTTCAACAAAGTGATTATTTAATGTTTTGTAAAGAGTTAGGTGAGAAGATCCAAAATTACTTCTGAGCTCTATGTTGTAAAAATACACCATCTGATTGCAGACAGAAGTGGTTTATTTTAGTTTGGTAGGCAGATGAGAAGCAGAACTGCTGTTGGGAGAAAAACCTAAGAGCAATATCAACTCTTCTTCTAAAAAAAATTAAAAATAAATGCTCCTTCAAATTTGCCTTAAAACAACCACAGATTAGGCATGAGTTTGGCATAACCTGAAATACAATAACAACAAATTGCGGCATACAGATGCACCAGAACCAATTAAAGGGTTAAGGTTAGTGTAACTACCTTACTGCCTTTCAAACCTGGTTTGACTTCATCTCAAAGATGGATGGATGATAAAACAACCCATCCGTAAGTCAGAGGCAGGTTCTCCATCAATCCATCTTCCTCCACTCATAATGCCAGATTGTTGGAGCAAAGTTGACATCAAACATTTCCACAAACACAATCCTATTTGGTTTTCTGATGTGTTATCTCTCCCTGAAACATTAGTGTAAAACATCCCAAGTCCTTTGTGTGCACAACATCATACAACCCCTATTCACCTGTGAATGTGGAAGTGATTGGAACAGCCTTCCATTAATTTGGAGGGATTCTCAATAGTCACAATAAAATCCAAGGACAAAATTATTTCATAACGCTTAAACATCTGTGTTTCTGACTACTTATTTCAGTAGATTAACTTCAGGTTTTATAAACTAATTATTTGTTCTACTGCTATAAATGTCTTTAATTCTGCATGTTGAGGTCTGAGTATGACCTCAGTCCTTCACAATGCACATAGACCAACAAAAACATTTTATGATTTGATTCATACATGTGATAAGAGTGGCACAAAAATGCCAAACATTTTTCTGTTTCCCTACAGTTTCCTGTTTTCCTGTCAATGCCAGTAAAGCATTCGCCCAGATGTGTGTTGTTGTTTCTGCGTTCTGATGTCGGGAACGAGCCCAGGAGGAAGAAACGAAATGTGCCGGTGAGGAAACTGTCCGGAAAAGTGTGTGAAAGTGTTGAAAAACTGGAGCAATCACGCTCCACCTCTCCTGGAGTTTAAGTAAACACGGACCGCACCGGCCCGGATCTCTGACACAAATCATCCCCGCAGGGCAAACATACACACACGCAAAATGTCTATTCAATCAAACACACACATGGACACAGTCAGTCTGCAGAGAGGTAAAAGAACATTCATGGATGCTTTTTCTTCAAAATAATAAAAAATAAACAACATTTGAAATTAGGAGCAAATGCAGATAAAAATATGAAGGCTGTTTTTTGTGTTCTGCTGACACTGATTTAAAACTGCTGACAAAGTTGTATTGTTTTCCTCTGCCAAATTTAACAGAGCAACCACAGTTTAGTATTGTGCCTTTGCTGTTCTACATCTGCTTTCCCACTTTTATTAGGACAAATAATTCACTTAATCAAAAGCTTGTTGTTCATGCTTTTTGACAGTTTCCAAAACTAAACTGTCACACTTCATTTTCAATCGGCCTTAAAAAACATTTTAAGTTTTCTTGAACTGAAAACAAACTGTTCTTGCTTTTATCAACTTGTTTCTGTCCCCCCTACTGTCAAGTAATCAGCCAGTCAGCGTTTTTACATTTGTAATTCTATCCAAACTTTGCCTGTTATCTTTCTACTTTTTCCAAAGACTTTCATTAGATATTTAAACTGGTATTCATTGTGAACACGTTGTGAATAATGACTTAGATTATAATTAACAGACAAATCTGATCATTTTGAGGAAACATCTAGCTAAGAGTTAAAATTTTTTTGTATCTTCACTAAGAAGCTGAGATGCGTTAATAGACAACCAGAAATGTTAATATTTTTTAAAAGTTGAGAACCACATTCTAAAATTATGGTAAGAAATTTCTCCACCAGCTTCACCTTTTTTCAATGCAAGAAATAAAATTGCTGATGCATCATTTGAAATCAAATTTAAACACATCTTTTATTATTTTATATGATTTTATGCGTTTCAGGAGAATTTGAAAACATTTCTGCTTGCAGACATGATGCTTATAGTCTTGATTTCAACACCGTATATGACCTCTGAGCTCTGTCTGATCACTCTGAAACTTCAAAGAGAAGTCTGTGATTTCTGCCTGTTTTTGACATCATAACTCAGGAACAGGAACTGGAAACTAACCTGATGCCCGACCACAGAAACGACCCGCATCAACTTCTGCAAACATGGCCATCAGCATCACTTTACGGTGCCTTGGAGACCCGGCGTTACAATCCTGACATTTCTCACTCACTCTTCAAGAGAACAAACACCTCAATTTTCACAGACTCACAGTTCTCAATATGGGCCGTATTCCTTTCCAGGCCATCACTCTGCAACATTTCAAAACTGACAATTTAACGATTTTACCGGCTTCCTATGAAACCCCACTGCACTGCTGGAAACGACAGATCTAAAGTCCAGCAGCAGCAAACGTTAGGAGAAACCTGACAGAACCCACTTTGACTTCTTTACCCTCTTTTTGCCACTGTGCTGTTGGCATTGAGAAGACACTCATTCAGAGCCCAGGAGACAATTTTCATTTTTCAGGGCCATTTTGAATCCTGGTATTATAAATCTCAGCAACCAGTAATATGTAATAACATGCTATAAAAACTATAAGCTGAGCCATCACTGGTTTGGGGCTTCAATTATCATTTTCAGAGAGTAAAGCCAAATGTGAGTACAGGTTTAAGCTGTAAAAGATCAGGACATTGACATTGTTGACTACAGTTCTTTCAGTTTTATCACTGTTTTGGTGACTCGAAGCTAATAGTGATCATAAAGCTGCACTAAGAAATGCCTCTTACCATCCCAGCTCTCCTGGCGATGACTGTGTGGAACTGGCCGTCTGAAACTTTAATCATGGTCATAAGTTTGTAGGTCCCACTGCCCAGGTTGAAGGAAAAACGCAATCTGCCCTCAAAGATCTCCAACGCCAGGAACTCAGCCTTGTCACCCGTCTGATTGTCGTGGTTGTACATCAGCAGGGCGTTGCTCATCAGAGTGGCAAACTTGATGTAGATATAGTTATTGTTGGGATCCAGAGTGGGAAACTCCATGTAGGAGAGCTCCTCAAAACCATAGCTGTTCAGTTCACAGTGTTTGCCAAAAACACCTGAGGAAAACATAGACAACAGATGACTGGTTCAAATTCAAAATCTACAGAAATTTACAGACCAAAATGTTGTGCTTACACTACATTAAGCAAATCATCATCTTCCAAGATGTTTTGGCTTTTAAGGAAAACAAAAAGTACAGAGCATGAAAAATGAAGATGGTGGCAGCATTTGCTTAGGAATCTAGGGTTTTAGAACAACATTTATCTTGCTTTCTTTTGTTTTTCCTGTAGCTTTCCTTTCATTACTTACCAAACGGACAGTGACAGTAATATCCATCCAACCGATTCTGACAGGAGCCGCCATTAAAACAAGGGTTACACTCACAGTGATTGATGATGGAGTCACACGTTTTGCCTGAGTTCACAGAACAACACAAATTAAAATGGATGGTGTGGTGAACAACACAATACAAATGCAGAAAACTGAGTTATGGAGGCCTTTCATGACACCAAAAATGTTTCTGGCACAGCTTCACTGACTTCCAAGATGCATGGAGAAGTTCAAAGATCTGATGAAGAGAAGACTCCAGTAAGACTTGAAGTGCTAAGAAACAACTTTAGTAGACCAACGTGGCCTTCAATGACCCTGACGAAGGCCACAAGCTGAAATGTGCAGGTCTAATAAAGTTGTTTCTAAGCACTTAAAGTGTTGCTGTGTTCTTCATCTTATCATATCCTTCATGACAGCACAGCTGAGAACTGCTCTGCAACACAAATATATTTTACCATTTAGTCACCCTTATGTTGCTGTCTATTGTAATGGGAAAGTAAAAGAAAGTATGTCCACCTTAATTTCTAGAAAAGTTACAAGGCCTTAATTTCTAGGAAAGTTACAAGGCCTTAATTTCTAGGAAAGTTACAATGGCACTAACCATACAATTGGAAAACAAAGTTGAAGACAAAATGAAAATGCTCTTCCTTACAGAAAAAGTGACGTGTCATTGCTAATGTCTTTCTGTCTTGGCATTGTGCTAACACATACCTGTGTGCCGCAAATCAGCAATAGAGTTGTACATGTAAATGCTTGCTTTTAGAATTGTTCACAATAATAAATCAAGCTGACTGATTGGCAACACATCACTGTTACTTTTGCTTTTAACAGCAAAGGTGTACTTAGTTTTACATACACTGCTTTCCCATTTTGGCTTCACCATTGTTTAAAAGGTTAATGGGGAATCTGTTGCATGTTTTGTACAACACAAGTTGAGGTTTAATGATCAGCACATTTTAAAACGCCCTGCTTAATAAAACCCTTGTTCTAATGTTTCTAAGGCTGAATTTCACCTCTAAGGTGGAATTTCAATTATTTATGAAATTGTTAATGTAATTTCATAAACAACAAACTTCATTAGGGAAAGCCAAATGATCTCATTGAGTGGAGAACACTCAGGCTTAACAACCTAGTGCAAGCTGTTTTTTTGGCTATTTATTGCAGTGCAGACAGACAAACGGCTGAAATGTACATGGATGGCTGCCACAGATGCAAGCAAAGGTTTAACATCTTGATAAGGAATGTGACAGTGATAATAAAAACAATAGACAGAAATGATGCGTGGCACATGGTACAAAAGAAACAAACTGACTGTGAACTCTGGGAGTAAATTTAATGCTGTAAATCCTGAGACATGTTGCTTAATGGAGATGGATTTAGCTGCCAAAATCCAGTTGTGGAGTACAGGAAGTTAAGAGTTCAAAGGGAGGGCACAAAACTACTGTAGGTCACTAAGTTCATTTCTGAATGAGAGTAGTCCATCTTGATAAAACTTCTAGATTTGTGGCCATTTTTTATCGTCATAATAAAAAGGGACAGTAATGACTTCACTTTGGGCAAAGCGCCTGCACAGAATGCTTTCAAAATGTCTTTCAGATGCTGCAGCAAGAGGTTAAACATCACACAGGATCCAAATGGCTGTTCAAACTATTTCCACTTAAAATCCACTCCCCTTTAATTCAGGCCAATAATGCACTGTGTTCATTACATTTCCAAATTAAGAAGCCTGATTGGATCTTTTATAAAGCTTCTCATTTGTCAAATAACTCATAATGAAGCCAAATAAAAAATCCATGATGAGAAAATCTCTCTTTGTGTAATTTGGTCAGAGAAGAAATCCTTGTGTCTGTGTGTGGTCAGAACTGCCAGTGCATGAAGGCACAAATGGAAATGAAACACCAGCAAACTGTATTTGTGGCGAAGACTGGATCTCTGACAAAGGTCAGCTTTGTATCATCCTTTTTTATTAAAGCAAACACTGCAGGCTGATATGAATCACAGCTGATACTCCCCAACTAGAAACCAAAATAAGTGACTACGACATCTACTGGAAACAATAAGAAGCAAATATTTTGAATGTGGGTGACCATACTAAAGATATACAGTGCTTTGCAAAAGTATCCACACCTTTGTATGTTTTTCGCACTATCATAGCCTAGCCACCTACTCCAGTACATTTTATTTATTTTCTATATCACAGATCACAATAAAGTTGTTTATTTTAAAGGACATTATGACTATTCACTTTGTGTTGTTTGAATAATTTGTGGTTACATTTTATTTTGTGAAATAAATTGTTCCTTTTGACAGCTATGGTTTCTTTATAGGATGACTGCTCTAGTAATGTATTAACAATTCATTAGTTGTCTCATTGTGTTCATTAAAATTGGTTTACAAATTGACTTGAAATAAAAATCAACATCTTTCAACACAAATATTAAGCCTTATTTTTGACAAATCAAAATCTGAAAAGTGTGGCATGGATTTTCATTTACAATGCTACAATTACAACTGCAAATCGTTTTTGGTATCCCTCACTCAGTTTTGTATATCTTCATATTCAAATATACTTTTCTGAGTATCAGACTGAAATAGGTAGGGAAAGAAAAAAGTCTTACTTTAAATCATACATATTTTTTTCTTTTATTTCACCATAATGCTGTATTTTCTATGGGACATAAAATTGGAATAACATATAAAGAGTGATATTGTTTTGACGTATAAATGTGAAAACAGTCAAAGGGTACGAATACTTCTGTAAACAGCTGGAAAAGACACAAAAAGTGACCTCTGTGTGATTAATACCTGCAAACCCAGACTTGCAGAGGCAGTTGAAGCCACCGGGGAAGTTCTGGCACAGCGCCCCATTCTTGCAGGGATTGGAAAGGCATTCGTTGACATCCCTCTCACAGGCCATACCGGTGAATCCCTCAGGACAGGTGCAGGAAAACCCCCCAACCAGATTGTGGCAGGTGCCACCATTGTGGCAAGGCGATGGCTGGCACTCGTCAATGTCCATCTCACACAGGGCTCCTGCGTATCCCGGCCTGCAGCCGCAGGCATACGGCTGCAGGGGGTGGTTGGAAACGAGGATCACAGGGACACTTTCTTCTGTCTTCATATCAGGCCCGACACTGAGACGCCGCTTGCAGCTGCCTCCGTTCTGGCATGGATTGTGCGTGCATGGATCATGGTCTACTGCATCTATTTGCACCCCACTCTGTCTGTATAAAATGTCTTTGATACTCTGAAAGAATGTGGCCACGCCGCTGGGGTTCACGTATTGTCCATGGCCCCGTTTCACAGCTGCCATCAGGAAAGTCTGATTGTTGAGCTCAAATGCTCCATAAAGCAGCACCCCTGTGCCTAGTCCTGCTAGCTGAGAGTTGGCAATGCGTAAGAAGCTGAGGTAGTGATTGGTGAGAAAGCTTTTGACTCCATCAGAGTGCAGTCTGATGAGGATGCTATTGTCTACAGTGGCATTGTTGAAACCCATAAAGAAAACTTTGGCTGTGCTACTAACCGATCCATGGACACCATCACTGCTGCGAATGGTTAGTTCAAATGTTCCGTCTGTTGAGCGGGCTTTAGAGTTGAGGTTACATGTTCCTGTTGGGATAGCAAACAGACCAGATGATGGAGGAATAAGGGAGCAGTGGAACCGATCATGGATGTCAGGATCTTGAGGTCTAACATCTCCCAAAGAACCTCCAGAAAATGTGTTTCCGAAATAGTGGACATAGATTTCCATGGACCGTGACTCTGAAGGGTTGTCATTCTGATCATTTATCTTAACATGAACCGTTCCAGTGGAGGACATCTGAGGCACACCAGAGTCCTTGATCACCACATAGAGATAGAAGTCACTAATCTGTTCTCTGTCAATCTCCCGGCTGGTGGTCAGGATACCAGCTGAACTGAGACTGAAGTAGCTGTTGGCAGAGCCAGAACTCAGAAGACTGTAGAGGAAAGGGCCCTGGTTGGGAGGTAGATCCAGATCTGAGGATGTCAGGGTTGTGACTGAAGAGCCTGCTCTCTGGTTCTCCATCACCTCAGTGTAGGTGGTCATCAATGTTGGACCGTTGTCATTGATGTCTTCCAAATTCACAATGATGGTCGCGCTTCCGGTGGCAGGAGGTGTGCCCGTGTCAACTGCAAGAACTGTCAGATTATAGACAGGAGTTGTTTCTCTGTCCAGCTGCGCAGCTACAGACACCTGACCTGTTTTTGGATTTATTGTAAACACATTTTTGTTGAGCTCAGGATCAATGGAGTAAGAAAACCTGCTCCAACTGGGGACAGAGTCTGAATCCTCAGCACTTACAAAGGTGACAAGCCCACCAGGGGGTAGACCTTCACTGACCTGCACGTCGTACAGGTCTTGGGTAAAAACAGGGGGATCATTGGCATCAAGAATAGTGATATTAACAAACACTTCATCAATATCTGCCCCATGGATGCTTCCTGCATTCTTTGCCAACACTTTCAGGGAAACCTTTTCTTCTTTCTCACGGTCCAGAGAACCTGTGACATAAATCTGACCAGTCTTCTTGTTGATGCCAAAACCTTTCTTTCTGCTTCTTCCAAATATGAGATAATAAACCACTCCATCCTCTCCCTGGTCCCGATCACTGGCGAACACTTCCCCGACAACTGTGCCTCTTGGAGCAGCTTCTGAGATCTCAAAGTAGTACTGTTTGGAAACAAAGCGAGGAACGTATTCGTTGGCTCCCTTAAGCTGGATGTTGATGTTGGCGAAGCTGCAGCGCTCCTCATCAGGGACATTGAAAGCCTTCACTGTTAAATGGTAAACCTGCTTTGCCTCGTAGTCCAAAAATCCCTGGGTGGTGATAGTGCCCGTGTTTGGGTCGATAACAAACAGATCGCTATCTGATGACTGAATCACATACGCCATGACAGCGTTTAATCCTGAATCCCGATCTGTAGCATTCATTTTGAGCACAGTGGTGCCACTGGGGACGTTCTCCTGCACAGATGGGAAATACTCATCGGGATCGAAAACAGGAGGGTTGTCGTTTACATCAGTAACTTGTACTGTGACTGAGACATAACTTGATTTTGCAATCCAGCCACCATCAGTAGCTGAAACTCTTAGTTCATGTTGGTGCTGCTCTTCATAGTCTAAAGAATTAGCTAAGGATAACACACCAGTTTTACTGTTCAATGTAAACAAACCCTTATCATTGCCTGAGGTTATACTGTAAGTGATAAGGCCGTTCATTTCTTTGTCTTTGTCTCTGGCAGAGAGAGTTCTGATTGCTGTTCCCACAGCGAGGCTTTCAGGTACTGTGGCTGAAATTTGGCTTTGTGAGAACTCTGGTGTGTGATGGTTTTCTTCTGTCACTACAATTCTCGCTGTTGTTTGTGCAGACAAGGGAGGATTTCCTTTGTCCCTCGCAGTGATGTCAATGAGGAAAATCTTATTTATATCAGACGTGAGGGAAGCAGCAACTGTAATCCACCCACTTATTTTGTCTAGTTTGAATTTACTGGAGCTGTTCCCTCCTGTTATCAGGTACTCAACCTCAGAGTTAAGGCCAAAATCTTTCTTATCATAAGCTGTGATTTTTATTAGTCTGGTGCCAACTTTGACACTTTTAGTGACGGGAGTGAAGTAAGTGGTTGAATCAAACTCAGGAGGGTTATCATTACTGTCTACTATATTTACAATCACTGTTGTTTCACTCATTAAAGGCTTCACTGCTCGGTCTGAGGCTGTCACAATGAAGCTGTGCCGGTTTATATTTACACTGGCAGCACCAGTTGAGTTCTGATACTTTAACTGCTGCTTGATGAACACATCTCCAGAGCTGGCATTGATTCTGAAGTACTCTGACTGGGATCGAATGAAGTAGAAAATTTTGCCATTGACTCCCTCGTCTGGATCTGTGGCCAAGACCTGTGTGACCAGAGAACCAACCTCTGTGAGCTCCGGGTAGTCCAAGTAATAAGATGGACGGCTGAACCTGGGAGCGTTGTCGTTAATGTCTGTTATAAATATTGTTACGTCTGTGCTTACTGTCCAGCCAGAGTCATGAGCAGACACTTTAATGATGTAGTGATCTGTGTCTTCTCTATTAAGTGGCCTGCTGATAGTTATGTCCCCTGTGCTTGGATTAATACTGAATGGAAGGCTGCCATCTGTAACAGAGTAGCGGCTAACGGCGTTTGAACCTGCATCTTCGTCTGTGGTTGTGACTCTGGTAACGGTGAAGCCAACAGGGGCATTTTCAGCCACTGTTGCACTGAATATCTTGGAAAACCTGGGAGCATTATCGTTCACATCCAGCACATTAATTAGCACCTTAACTGCTGTGTTTTTTGGTGGTGAACCTCGATCAGTGGCTTTCACTTTTAGTGCATAAAGCGCTACTTTCTCTCGGTCCAGTGGCCTAGTGGTTCGTATTTCACCAGTGGCTCGGTTGATGCTGAAACTGTTCTCCTTGTTGCCCTCGATTATAGCATATTCCAGCTGTCCATTATTGCCACTGTCCAAGTCAACGGCGGTGACCATCAGGACACGCTGTGGTGATAGGTTCTCCAGTATCTCAGCATGAAAGGGATCCTTATCAAACACTGGGTGGTTGTCATTCACATCCAGAACATTTATTTCTACTTTCTCATATGAAGAATAAGGGGGGAAACCCTGATCTCTGGCTTCAATCCATAAAACGTATTTGGAAATGTGCTCGTAATCCAGCGGATGTCTGATGGATAACTCGCCTGAGAGCTGATCTATGTGAAAGGCATAATCAAGGTTGCCACTTGCTATGTAGTATGACAATGGTCCACCCCTCATAGAAGACCCTGTCACTGTTGTGACAATGTGGTTGGTAGGTTGATTCTCCAGAAAAGTAAACGCCCGCTCCTTCAGCTTGATGATGGGAAAGTTTCCTCCCGTAACAAATCGCACTGTCACTGTGGTCGTATCCATTTTTGGGTTAGCTCCACCGTCCTTTACGCGAACTGTCAGGGTAACCTCTGAACTTCCAGATAGCCTCTCATTGGCAGTGATGGCGCCTCTTACTGGATCGATCTTGAACTTCTCTGAGTTCCGACCCATCAAGGAATAGTGCAGCTGGGCATTAGAGCCGGAGTCCTCATCAGTGACGGTAACAGCAAAAACCAGGGACCCTGAAGACAAAAAAAAGAAAAAAATATATAAATATATATGTTTAACCCTAACAAACAAATGAAACATCAACAGAGGAGAATGAAAGTTTAAATTCTTGTAAATATGGGTACCAATGCATAAGCAATACAGCCACTTGATCATTGTTGAAAATTCTTTAACATAATTTTCATGTCTCACCCTCTCCAACAGTTTATTTAAAAATAATACAAAATAGATGTAATTAATCTCATAAAAAATACAATTAAATACATTCTACATAGTTATTTGTTATTTAGCAATAAGACTGAAGAAATAAAGTTCTTGGAATTCCATTGCTCAGTCTTACCTGGGATTAGAAATGTCATTGAAAGTTTAAACGAGCCGAGGAAAGTTGGACTGTATATTGCTGAATAAGCATTTAAAACCTATTATGTTGTTACAGTACTTGAATATTTATGATTTCCCCACAGAATGTTTAGCTTGAAACATATTCCAAAACATTCTGAAACTTCTTATTTTAAAATGTTCAAATGTTCACAGGTTCTTCTCTACATGTGCAGTTTATACATAAAAATAGAGGGACTATTGTCCACTTTCACTCATTGTATTCAATGCAAAAAGACTTCCAGGCTTCGTTTAAATCTTGTGGGAAGAATGCATTAAACCAAACTAAAGTAATTCACTCCCTTTGTGTTTCAGCATTTTTTTTCTCCTTTAAACTTGCAATTATAGGGTCTGATTGTAGCTCATTTACAAAACGCAATAAAAGCTTCAAAGTTTGCATGCATGGCCACTAGAAGCATTTGCCACTTAGGGTTCCTCTAACTTTCTGTTAATGTTCTCAGATAAACATCAACAGACATGTTAATGTGCGTCTATGCAATGAACATGTCGCATAACAAAGACCTTTTACCCTCCATGTGAAGGTCATCCATGACTACAGGACGACTGGAAATATAGCAATCTCCCTCGTGATTGTGTATATAAGATTTATGTAGTAAATATCTTTGTTTTGGTCTAATGTTTTGAGAAACTGAATTTCACATTTTCATTTTCAGCTACAATCTTTTGACTTAAATTTCTGAAATATATTATATTTTTAGTGATAGATTATTTTTATAACCATGTCAACCAGATTTGAGGAGCAAACAGATGTACCAGGTGAACAGTGTAATATTTTAGAGCCCCTAACTAACCTGTTGCAGTGGAGGCAGGGATGTGGGTCACGTAGGGGTGATGATGGAAGCGTGGAGGATTGTCATTGATGTCGGCCACCGTCACGGACACGGTGGCGGAGCTCGACAAGCCCTGGGGCTGCCCTCCATCTGTCGCAACAACCAGCAGCTGGTAATTGTCCCTCTCCTCTCGGTCCAGGAGAGAGCTGGTAATAATCTGCCCTGTTGCAGGGTTGATAGAGAACTGGCCATGTCCCCCACTTAGACTGTAGCTGTAGAAAACAAAAATATCAGATATCAGCTGTAATAGTATCATGTTTACTAGCAAAACACCTATTCGCTTCTGAATTGTGGAGTTGCTTTGGGTTTTAATTATGTGTTAAAATGAGTTATGACAGGTCAAATATTTCAATTAAAAGAGATATTATGTATAACCGGTTGACTGAATCAAGTTAAATACTATACATAAGCATCCAGTCACATCAGATACAGATACAGTTTCTGATTTATTGTTCAAGGAGTCACAATAAGTTCAGAGTGTTTTTTTGAACAAATCTATTGTGAAAAGCACTTGCCCCATGACAAAGTTCTCATGTTTTTATGTCATACCTAAATCTTCTTGAATCTCAAAATAAATTTTAGTACAAATGTAACCTGAGTAAACAGAAAATAGTTTTTATATAATGATTCCCCATATTATGGGAAAAAACTATCCGAACCAGGCCCTATGCTGCCCTTCCTATATCATGAATTAACAGTTATCGATCACATTTTGAGACTACTTCACTAGCCATACCAAGGCTCAGTTACTGTCCTGTAGAAGTTAACATGTCTGTCAACATAAAGTAGCCTCAAAGGCTCAAAAAGTAACATCTTATGCTTTGTAATGAAGAAATTCAAAAACAAATGAGAAAAAAAATCATGGATATCTGTCAGTAGTAAGGGTTACAAAGCCTACTAAGGCATTGGTATTCCAGCAAACCACAGTGGAAACATTGATGAATCATGCCAGGAGTTGCCAGGCAACTAAAATTACTCAAAAAGCACATTAACAACTCGCCAAGAAGGTTGTGGAAGAAACTAGAACAACATTTTTAACCGCAACAAACCTCATCTGCCTTAGGTAAGAGTTAATGGAAAATAGCATCTTGGGAAAGTTTCCAAGTGCAAACCACATTGCCAACCCCCCCGAACTATGATGACCCACAAGATTTGGCAAAATACAGACAAAAGAGGAACTAATTGGAAGTTTGATCTAAAACCACTGCAAAACAAAACAGCAAGTTTTTCAGCAATGGCTAAAATAAAATAAAGGTTCAGAGTGGCCTAGTCAAAGACAGGACTTAGATCTAATTGAGGCATATTGGTGTGAGTTTAATTTGACCATTAATGCTTAAAAACCATCTCATTGCTCATTCATAGTTATTACACTGTATTCCAGCTGCCTTCACAAATTAATAGGTTTAGAAAGCAAATACTTCCAGCTCAATTTGGATATATAAAATCATTTTGAATTTATTCTGGTTAGCTGTATCTAATTGTAGAATTTGATTTCTCTGAAGTAGAAAATAAATCTGTAAGGGAACAAATACCTGTCTCAGTATTTTTGTATGAAAGAGTGAGACATGGTTGAAAAATTTACAAAGAAAATCCAATGAAAATTGTACTACAATGCAACCAAAATATGGTTCCTTTATGACATAAAGGGTGAACCAAGGAGGGGCATTCATTTCTGTTTTCAAATAAATATGGTGTTTCATCCTTTAGCTCTTGAATCTCCATCAGGATCCCAACCTTAAATGTAAACTGACACATACATGTTCACACTGGAACATATTTTGAAAAGTGCTCTCCCTACAGAGCTAGCACTACAAATGGCAGGACAACGTGTGAGCTTCATGAAAAGCTTATTTAGATATTCTCACCAATATAAGCTGTCCACAGATGCATGTGTTTGAGTTCAAGTTTTATGTGTAGATGAGTTGTGAGAATGGAAACTAACAAGTGAAGGTAACCGGTTCTGGACTCTATAAAAGGCCTCGAACCCCTGATGGGCACCATCTCCTACTGTCATCAACAATTAACATCCTCATTACTGTGTTTTGGGAAACTGGAACACGCTGTGGTACCCCCAATGTGCACTCAGTGGGGTTGCTGAGGAAAGAGGAGGGGCTGGACCTGAGTCAGCGTCCGTCTTTAGAGAGATCAAGCCAAAGACTCTTAGAAGTCTCCCCCCACATGGCAGAAGCTATGATTATAAACACAATTTTCATCCAAGCTTGGAAATAACAGCCTAAACAAAAACATTGTTTTTTCACTAGAACTCTGAAAACTGAACCACTGTCATGAACTGCAGTCACCCCAGAGTGTCATAAACCTAACAAAAAAAAGGTAAAACTGAGTCATGATCTGGACTAAGATGACATAATAAAAGAAGTTTGGAAACATAAATTCCAGAGGCAATCTGTTTGCAATAAAATCAAACTGAAAACGATTCCTTGTAATCTATGGCCATGTAATATAGTTGTCTTTCAGAATGACGGTAACGTTACTGCAACAAGCACATCATTGTCAAATCTAAACAGTGTCTGTGCTGATTCATTGAAAGTAAGAAAAGGTTTCCAGTCATGAAAAAAACTATGTACATCCCAAGGTCAAGCCTTTGACTGGAGCATTTCAACACCTTGATTCTTAGCATTTTCTGTCATTCTATTATTGACTCGATGTTGTATTGGGAGCTCTTATTCTTTAAACTAAACTTCAACTTGCAGAGGTTATGTTACATTTGACTGTATAATATTTTTTTATGTAGGAAAGTTCAACTACTCTGTTTGTGAAACAAGGCCAAACCATGAGTCCATTCACCACTGTGCTTCACGAAACTTTAGATTTTCTCAAAATATGGGGCAAAATAATGGTTGATCATCTTTACTTCGCTCTTTTGCGTCCAAAGGAAATTTTTCCATTTTTGTCCTTCCTGTGGTTCATTCAGATAAAATTATGAAAACCAAAGATATGCAGCTGTACTTATTTTATCTTCCTAGTCTATTCCAAACAAGTCATGCTGTTTCTCAGAACATTGAACTGACTGACCTCAAATTGAATTTCATTACAATATATGATGCTTTCTTAAATATTTTACACTTCTGAATAATCTTCAATAACGTCTACTATTCTGGACATGACCTCAAAACCACTAGTAGTTTGATGTGTAGACACAATGGCTTTTTTGAAGTCATCACTGATGTCAGGCGTGTACTTACTATTCCCCATAGCTGGGCTGTATAGTCACAATATAAGTGCATTTTTTATTGGTCTACCTTATAACGCCATTGTTGCCCACATCTGCATCAGAGCTGTTGACCAGAAGCACGTCCGTTCCTGTTGGGGCGTCCTCCATGATGGTAGTGTGGAAGGTGGAGGCGGTAAAAACAGGGATGTTATCGTTGACATCATCCACTAGGATGGTTACCGTTCCCGTCCCACTGAGGGATGGAGAGCCTGGAAAGGGAGGAAGTAAAAGATACACTTATTTCATTAGAATTGCTTTAAAGTACGCGTTGTGCCACCACGAGCTGGAAATAGAAACATCTGAATGGCATTATGGCTCCAGTTTTCTGATGCAATCCAGTGATTTATTGTGTCAGACTCAACATGTAGTGGAACATCTACACTGGGCCAATTGGTATCATGAGAGTTTGTCCACACTTTTCCTGCTTCATTTAATTCAAGCCAATGTGTTCAAAAAATGTTTTGCATTTCCTTTGGTTCTGTCACATCAACCCACTTCAGAGGAGAACACATGAAATAGCTTGATGTCTCTGAAACCCGATCTCTTAGTCGTCCTTCCTGGGGATTTGGACACCTATAGATTTAATCTCCACACTGAGGGATCTATTTTAAGGTGCGCAGCAGTCAGGCAGTCAGTCAGTGGAATTTGAGCGAGGAGAAGTGCTATTTTCAGCAGAAATCCAAACATTTTTTTCCTCCCAGAACGGGTGATGAAACAGGCCAAGCTAGGCCCTGTGGGGTTGGATTTTAATCAATAGCAGATGAAAATGAACTGCAATGCAGGAAAAAAAAAAAAAAGCATTTCATACATCTGCCTTGCTTGAGCTGGCCTTTTATAATCCTTCCTCGAATGGCACACTAAACTGCCTAATCTATATTCCAAACATAAACACAAGTTCAGCCTCGTTACGGAGAGTTGCTCTGTGGGATTTGGGGACATCTCTGAAAGCCTGGAGGTATTTTCACTTCTTAATGATGCGCATATGGCTTGTAGAGTAAATACTGAGCACCTGAGGAGGGAGAGCAGGCTGAGATCTGAAAGCCTTGAGAGGCATTTTCACCTCCTGTAAACATAAAGTTCATCTCTTCCAACTCTCCACAGGAATCTGTGTGAATACATAAATTATGAAGAGCAAAGATAAAACCATAAACAACCCGTGTGTACACAGCTGTGGAAAACATCAGCTGCTTGAAAAACTGTACTGTTGGGGGTCTTTATTAAAAGGAGATTAAAAAAACAACAACATTTAGACAGTGGCCACAGAAAGTCTCTTTTTCTTGTGTTGGAAATTCCAAACAAAAAGAATCAGAGAAGAGAGAGGAAAAAGTGGGAGGTCAGAGTGAAAGTGAATTAAATATTATTCAGTCCGCATAGATGAATAAATTTCAGAAAATAAGGGTAACATTCTTGCACTGGCTTGTAAAACTTTACTTTAGAAGAGAGAACTTAGTCTCTTTATCACAATTGTTACTGGAAGATCATGAAGGGAAAACATGCTTAAAAGTGGATATCATCTTTGTTTTGAGTTAAAAATCACACGAGAGTTATGAATTTAATGCTTTGGTGCACAACTGTGAATGATTTTACAATCTTTTCATTTTCCTTTGGATCAAAACAATTTTGATCACTGTTTTCCTTTGTAGTCGATGTTTGTTACATTTCACAGTTGAACGAAGACAACGGGAACACAGATGAGCTTGTTTTTGTTTGTGTTATAGTCCTTACAAAGAAAATCCAAATCAGCCGGTTGGACCTTGAAGAAAACGGGAAATCAGCATCAGCTGGTAAAAGCCAGATTCAAGCATCTGTTGAATATCTGGTGAATATCAACGCTGAAAAAGATAATTGAAAAAACAGAAGACTTGTCCGTCAGTCAGTCAGTCGCACCACAAAATCGACTTTCTTAACAACAAACAAAATAATTCAAAATGAAAACATGATGTGGATACATGGCCAAATATTTTGGTATTGAAAAATGGCCATTTAAGTGTAATATGCTAATTATTTCCAATGAGTTTGAGAAAATGTTGCTAAAAATGAAATAACAGAAAACTAATGTCATCTTGAATCATTTTCAGATCCATTAGTTGTGATTATATGTTGCATTGATTTCAAGAATAGGATTTTTTTCCCCGAAAAAATAAGTCCGTGACAAAGGAAGAGCTGCTTTCATGAGTGCAATCATTGGGTTTTGTTCTGTGGCCTATCAACCTCTGTTTCAAAAATTTCTGTTCAAACAAAATATTAACATAATCTTGTTATAAAAAAAGTACAGCAAAAAAATTATGTAGAATAAAGCTAAATGGAATGATATACAAAACTCAGTAATAGTTGTTAAATAAAGCTCCAGGGCAAAAGCAAAGAAAATCTACTGCGAGTGCTATGGCTGCTGTTAAGCTGTATACACTAATTCTGACTTCCCTGTGATCAAAAAGCAAAAGGAAACTTTCCCAACGAACGTCAACAAAACTTAAGATTATCATTGGGTTTGGAGACCCCCGGAGTCTCTTTCAGGAAGAGAAAGGGGATTCCTCAGAAAATGGGATTTGAGGTAGTTTACTGGAACCTCGCATAACAGCCTGGCTTTATGATAATAAACAGAAATTTGACCTGAAGCTTGTAATGCATCCAGGGTTTTCTGGTCAGAACAGAAGTGGCTAACATGCGCATCGAGAATAAACACAGCTGAATTCCAGAAGCAAAACAAATGACACAAACAGAGCGATCAGTAAACATTCTTCATCCCAAAAAGAGAACCAGAAACCATAACACTAATCTTAAGTGACTCATCACCACAGTGAGTCACCTATCTAAGACTTTTCTGACTTTTTAAGGTTGCCATGTTTATAACCATTCATACTCAATGTTGAAATCGAAGTGATTATGCAATTCCTAAAAGAGTTCATGGATTCTAGAATTTAGCTTGCAAAGCAAATATTATGAAATCATTGCCAATTTATACAGTGAAACCTAGCTGCTAAATTAGTGAAAGTAATTATCTGCACAAGTATAATATTGTGTAGTTCAAAATAAATAATAGCAGGACACCTGATGACACAAAAGTGCTTGAATCCATGTGGTCAGCAGGATTAGTTGATTAATATAACATGTTGATGTTTCCAAATTTCTATACAGGTTTTCTAATAACAAACATATTCCAGTCCTAAACTGATGCCAGTGCAAGCTTAGTATCAAACATTTCTGTTTTTACTGGTGAAAAACATTTTAAAAAGAAATGAAATATTTCAGCTGAGACCAGAGCTAGGGATGGCATTACAGGGATCAAAAACCAGATCAAATGAGCTCCATGTCGAAAGTTAGTTTCATGCCTGAATTCCTTATACAGAAAAATTAAGATTCACACAGGAAAAACAATGATTTTATTATTACTTCTCTTGTTGAGAATGTTGAACTGGATGTTGGAACTGAATTTATATAAAGCTGTTTAAATAAGATCTTTCTTTTAATATCACCAGCCAGTGTTTGTAGATCACACGGCGGAGTTATAAATTCAGTGAGGTCATTTAATATCTGGTTGTTTCTAAATGTTGCTATAATCAGTATGTGCTGCTTATAAATTCAGGTAAGAGACCAACCATATTGGTTTGTTATGTTCATTCAAAACACACCAGTTTTTTATTAATATATTAATTAATGTGATATTAAGGCACTGGTCAAACTAAAGCATAATATTTGGCAACACAGATGTTTTCCTCATGATCTGAGGTCTGCATAACATAAAAAGCATCTATGGAAACTCTAAAATGGAAACTCAACATTGCAAATAAATATTTATTTATTTATTTTTGCTTTGTTTTAATGTTTGAGATTTTGGTAAATGGAAGTTTGGAATTTGAGTATGATTGCTATTGTTGATTGATAACAGTATTGATTGACACAAACAATTATCTACTGTCATAAATGATGTCAGTTCCAGGAAAAGCTTCTTCAGCAACACGAGTCATCATTAGGCTGGTCGCCATGGCAACAGATTAAAACACCTCGTCCTCAGCTGATCCTCCTTCCGAGGAGCAATCCAAGTGAGCGAGCTGTCTGTATCACTTCAAATTAAATTAATCCAGGCAAAGTGTGTGTGACAGTCAACAAGCAGCTAATACGGCTGTTGATCAGAGCCGCTGTGAACAGGCTGCTGGAACTGCCGGGCCGATAAGTGGCTTGGGGTGCTATAAGTCGCTTTGTCTACAAAAGCCATTAGCTCCAGCAGAGGGACTGAGAGCATGGAGAAAATATTTGGTTTTGATATGAAGCCAGCTGCTGTATTTTTCTGAACTGTAGCTGCCTTCTGCCACACAGAGAGCGCTGTGGCTGCATTTCAATACTATTGTTTCCATACTCAGGACGGAAGCAGGCTACAAGGCTAGACCTCTGGTTGTGTGTGTGTGTGCACCTTCCTCCTCGACGTTTCGCTTTTGTGCAGGATGTGATGTCACAACCTGTTTACTGTCTTGGGAAAATCAACAACCTCCGTTGTTCACAACTTTTGACCTTTACCTCAGTCCCCTGAACTCATCACGGAGACTCCAGTTAATCCTTAGAAAACACAAAACAGACACCTAAACTATACACAAATGATCCCTTTGACACTCTTCTGACCCCAGTGCTTTGGTTAGAAACCAGTCGAAGGAGTTTTTCCAATCTCGGGGCATCGACTCTCCAAGCGTCATACGTCTCCATGCAGCTTCATGACGCGTCTTCTTAGCCTCCTGACGCTTGCACATATCACATAACACCTGGCAGCTGTTGCTTTAGCCTCTCCAATCCTCGTTGTCCAAGTGCAAATAGTTCAGATATATCTGCTTACATTGCGTGGGTCGACAGATTTAGTCGAGGAATACTATATCTTGGCAGGTACGCGAAAGGCATGTAAATGTCAGTTGTTTCAAGCAGTTAAAGTTAAGGTGGTACATTTTTGTGATTTTATGGGACAGCGGCTGCTAAATAACAGGGACAACATTGCAACTAAGAGTGTTGAAAGTTTCCGTTTCTTAATTTAATTTTATTTTTTACAGAGATCTGAATCGGCTAAAAAAAAGAAGAAAAGAAAATGCTGCAATCCTGCAGCATTTTCTTCATGAACAAACTATACCCCCATCCCCTTCTTCTTTTTATGGAGGCAGTGACTCAACGGGAGAGGAATGTGCTCCAAGAGTGCAAAGAAACGTCAGCATCTCCTCCAGATTTACTGGAATCAAGCAAAGCTTGAGGAATACTGTCAGGATAAATGAGAGATAACTGCAGTCGAGTTGGGTGTCACACCTAAAGCACGGTAGGAATATGGCAGCAACATATGTCTATATCTGGCAGCGTATGAACTGGAAGGTGGTTGCAGAATAAATGACATCATTTAGCCAGGAAAAAGAGCTATTGGAAATTTGCAGAAGGAAGTCAGCTGCCTACCGGTGACAGCCATTCACTGTGGTTAGGCAAGTATGTTTCCATTGGCAAATCCAGTCCCCAGACTCTTTATTCCTTCCCCTTTTACTTGTTTAAATTATTGTACCTGAAGATATTTAATAGAATATCTTTCATATAAATAATCTCCAGGAATAAAATTAATTTAGCAAAATGTCAATCAGCGGTTTTATAATCCTAACTTGTGGTTACAGATCGAGCAGTCAACTTCTGAAGTTTGTACTGAGATGATAATCTTATTTCAGAGGTTAATCCCAGGTCAGTAAATTGCCACAATCTTACACTGTGATGGTGATTACACCCCATCATCACTGCTTTTACCTTGAGCCAAGAACTTAAAAATACCCTGATTAAGACAAAAGTATCCAGTCTATCTGAATTTCGACATGACAGATTAAGATGTAGATAGGAAGGGGCCATTGTGGGACAAATGCTCCAAATCCATCTGATGTAATACATCTTGCACATGTTGAAGGTCTTGAGGGGCAGGCGTCTAACAGAACCAAAAGAACAGACTTTCACTTACAGTCAGGGCTGAATGATAGTCAACCTGGTCAATGTATAAGAGAGAAACCATCTACACCCTTGAGCAATAGTCCTATAGCAAGATGGTGATATGCAAATTTTGTAAATTAATTGATCCTCATCAAGATCAAAAAAAAGTGTGACAAGTTTTATGGTTAGGAGAATATTGGTGTGTGTTAGAACAGTGTTAAGGCAGATTGCTGAAGTGTTGCTGTTAATCATCCTGGGGAGGTTTTTAAGGCAACTATCATCATTTCCAACAGAAAGAGAGAAATTACACAAAACTGGAGCACATTTAGGATGTTGACTTGTCTCTGCAAAATACAGAAGTTAGACAATTAAGTGCTGAGAGAAACAGCAAAAACCCAAAACCAACTTCCCTATTTGTTGGTTCAGATATAGCAAATCTCAACTATTTGACAGGGAATGCAGCGTGGGAAGGTGAATTACCTATGAACAATGCTACTTGATATGCTGTTTGCAAAGAAGTCAGTCCTGAATTTGGATTTTCCTTGGTGCTAATTTGCTAAATCCCCAGAATGGAGAGAAGGAAGTCAGTAGATATTAGCTTCTGCTTTGGTGCTAAGACAGTTTCCACAGAGTCTATCAATACATACTAAGGTATTTTTGGATGCTAAACTATTAAAATAGATAGTTATATATGTTTTAAGACACATTCTCAAGTAATCATGGATTTTGGCCACAGCTAAGCCCGGTGAATACCATGTGTCCACTCTATAAGGTAACATCTACTTCAAGGAACTGTTGTTTCATAAAGTGGTTCAACCAGGATGTGTTGTTAAATTTTCTTAGCATCACAGATCTGATATGGTACAAATGCTAAACTGCTGTGATAACTCTGTCTCCATGACTTTTATCCTGAGAAAGATATCTGACTGATCATACTCAGATAAACATTTGATCCTATGAGCCACCATTACAGAGAGGGATAAGGTAAATAGATGCTGGCGTCAGAGAATCTCCAATCATGCAAGGCGACCTGATCCATCAGGGACCTCAAAGCTCTCAAACAACATAAGAGTCCCTCCCTGCTTTAATTCAATTTGGAGAAACAATTACAAGCAGGACAGTCCATGTAGCAACAACTTAATTCAATCTGGGAAAACTTATTTGCTAATACTTCACTGCAGCAGCATAGATCTAAGATCTCTTCTGTGAAAAAAATAGCAGAACCAAGAATAACCTCCACTTCCAGAATAACAATCCGAGACCAAAGGAGAGCAGCTGACCATCTGTTACCTCCTCTTCCACTGAAATGATCCACGGACAGTTTCCTCTGTAAGCCTCTCAACCCATAAACCATTGTCTAGCATAAACATATGGCAGGGTCTAAGCACCTTATCAGTGTACATTACCACTGGACAAATCACATTAACCTCGAACAAGGTGATGCGGCCATGCTTCCAGAGCCGGAGGGGGTACAGAGACATGTGTTAATAACAACTAAGCTCTGTGTTTTCTGACTGCTGCAGCTGCCATGATTGTGGATGGCGCTGTGAGAGCTCCACAGGGGGTCGATCTGCAGCAAACAGCAGCAGCACCCACCTCCTGGGAAAGACCTCCAGTTACCCTGAGTCTTTCAGTCTAAGCTGTGTTGAGAAGCAAGTTTGAGTGTCTGTGCTGGCACAAGAGATAATCTCCTCCTTTAATGAATGAGTGACTGATGCTTGATCAAAAATAGAAATTCGCTAAGCTTCACACAGGAAGGGTAAAGCTGTGGTGTCCAAACAAGCCGAATTTATTAAACCTGGAAGTGCAGGACAGGTTGACTGAGGGAAGACGGATGAACGTGGGAATTTATGAGACAGCCCATCTGTAGCCTGAAGCTTAAGGCTAAACGGTTAATTACGCTTTATGGACTACGGTTAGATTGTGCTGTGAAGGGACGATGTAAATAAAACACATCATTACTTGCAGAAAGGAGAGAATCGGGTGCCAACGAGGGAAAATTGACATTTTTTTGCCTCTGAGAACCTGTTGCTTTGCGACAAAGCTCTTTTTAATGCAGCCCTCATGAAGAGCCATGAAAGGCCTCGTGGTGCTGAGTGCAGGGTGCGAGCTGTCCCACTGCACAGTTTGCCAAACAGAGTAAACAGAGGTTTTCTCACAGTTAACAAGCAAAACAGTGAAAGGGATATCTCAGAAGAGTTTCCAAAGCTTTGCTCTAGCACTAAAGAGCTGAATATTTACATTAATACTGCGTACTGAACTTTTTCACAATTCGTCACGTTGCATAAAAAAAATTCATTTTATTTTATTACAAATTTCATGTGACTGATCACAACACAAAGTAGTGCAACATTGTGAAAATCTTAAAAGTTTGAATTTATATTTAGCCCACTAAGGATGGATTCACACCAGTCCTGTTCAGTCTGGTTTAATCAAACTCTAGCTTGTTTGGGAAGGTGTGAAAGTGCAATAAAACTTTGATGCAGACCAAAAAGCAAACTGCTCTGTCTCCAAACCCAGGTCTCAGTTTGGTTGAAGGGAACTCTGGTTTGATTTGAATGCATATGTGAGCGCCAAGCGGACCGGAGACCTCACCAAAATCAGGAGGTGGACTAAAGCAGAGGGCATTCTGACTAAATACGATCAAAACAAACTTGCAAGAAAAATGATTTGTGGTCTTTTGACAAAAACAAAAGAAAAATACTACAACTGCTAAACTCTCACACTACATTTTATAAAGAAGGAAGATGCAGTGTCTTTTTCAGAGGTTTTTGTTTCCTTTCCTTCAGTGGTTCTTATGGCGTGCCACCACAGGTGAGGAGTAAACAGCTGAAAATGTAACAGATGCTATAATTTTGGTCCTTAATCACACCAGGTCTACTAGATTATCAGGTGTGAAAATACACTTACTTTCCACTTGACAATTATATACAGCTCTCTGTGAGTCTATCACATAAAATTGCAATTAAATGCTTTGAAATTTGTGGGTGAAGGGGTATGAACACTTTTGTGAGGCAGCGTTTGACAATTTTAGAGGCATCAATCAAATAAACTCACTGTGAAGCCAGAATAAAGCTTTACTGTACAGTCTAGTAGTTATTTATAGTGTTGTGTCTGAATGCTTTTACATAATTTCTTCCACATATGAAACTAAAAGGGTTTCCGTGGTTTGCACACAAGCAGAAAAACATTTGTTTTTTTTCATATTTTAGGGCCTGGTGGGAACTTTTGTCATTTTATTGTTTTGCAGCTTTTATTTGCTGTGTTGTTGAATATTTGACAATCCCAAAAAATGCAGCATTGTTCCCCATGGACCCAAACCAGCAGGTCATAGCCAGCATGAGACATGGAAAACTCACGCTGGCAGCGTAGGTCGCTCATAACATGACTATAATGTTTATATATGGACTGCATAAAGATGGACTGAGACCATCTTTAAAGTCATACATGTTTAAACTCATGCACTCAAAAATAAAGCAAGTTATTTTCTGACAAACTTGCCTCAAGAAAATAGAGCTAATAAACATTATTACTGCATAAATTTTGCCAGGCTGAAGCACTAATCATCCAAGCTACACCACTTTTTTAATACCGCACCACCAACACCACTAGTGCTTGCAAAGCTATTTTCAAAAACATTCCAATCCAGCAATTGTTAAAGGCTGGAAAAGAGACGATAGGAAAAAGTCCTCGGAGGCCACATTGTTACTGCAAAGCGTTTTAAGAGCTGATCCAGAATGTTACTGCTCTGTTAAAGTTCATTTCAGGAACCTGATATTTTCTTTGGCTTACTCTTCATGTTGCCACTAGGCTGCAAACCGCCTGAAACTTGCAGAAATGGACTCCATTAATGATTTATTATCATGAATGTTGGATGATTTTACGCTATCAGTGTTTGTTCTACGTTTGTTTTATTTCTGTTTGCTACGTGTGTGTTCAAACTTGATTTCAGCCTGGAGAATGACAGATTTCTGGTCATTTAATCAAGCTTGGAAAGTTTGTAGGTTGCAGATTCATGGCAGCCCATAAAGACAACAAAAGATCTTGTTTTTAAACAGAGAAGGTAATTAAAATTCTTTATCTCCTAAGCGGTCTCTTAGGCTTCTAAAACGTCCCTTCACCCGACATCAATTGGCCATGAACGAACACGGAGGTGCTATGGACAGATGTGCTGGAAGGAAAACTGCAGATTTATTGAGCTTTCTCTTGAATAAAAGCAGTTAAATATCCTGCATGTCAAAATGGATCAAATCAGTTTCCACCATGTCACCGTTTATTGAAAATAAAAATGTATTTACTGATCAGTACATTATTTTTCTTTGTTCATGTTTTATTATAGTTATATTGTGCTATGATTATTATGAGCCCATTGTGAACTTGTATGCTCACTGTGCATCCCAAAAAAATCGCAGAAACTTTGCTCACAAATTGAATTATGAAGATAACTTAAAATTCATAAACTATATTAATGCAAATGTGTATTTTCAGTTACTGGTGTAGAATTACATTTGAAACCCTATTTATGGGACACTATACTATAAAAAAGAATTATTTTAGAAGGACAATGTACAATATATACATTTAAATGGGGTTGGTCATCTTTATTCTATCACACAGGTAGACTAGGTTATTATTGCTAATAGTAATACTATTTTATTTGGGATTTTTGTATATTATTGTAAATTAAATCAACTGATTTTTTTTTAATCTCTTGTAAAGCATCTTTAAGTGCCCTAAATATATTCATATAAGTTTGATGTATGATAATTGTTTTATTAACAAGCTTGCTCCAGTGTATGCAGGCGATTGTTAGTTCACCAGAATGGAAAGTAATTATCAATGACCTTAGAGATGTAACCGGTGCTTCCATTCAGTCTTGAAAGGTTTTTTCCAACCATTTGAACTGGAAGAATTTTAAAAGTGGAAAATATTAGGACACCTCGGCTTTGTAGATTTTGCAGCTAAAAGGAACTGGGAATCTTATACTGACTGAGTCATTTTCTGCAGACCAAAGTATTTTGAAGTCAAACGAGAGGCGACCTGAGCAACATCCAGAAGTTTTTTTTATTATTTTCATCATGAGGATGTACTTTCTTTTCACCACACACTAAACTGCATTGATATACATTAGAAATGTTAAAAAGTACACAAACAGACTGATTCAAACCAAAGCAAAGACATGTACAACTATACACAGACAATCATTCATCATGTTCCTGAGACCTTTGAATAAGGTAAGAATCTACAAAACAAACTGAAAATGATGGGAACGAATCGATGAAACACAAACTTCCATCATGATTTGAGATGTCAGGATCTAAGATAGATGACACAAAGTGCTTCAGTTCAGATAAACCTTTACACTAGAGAGAAATACATGTAAGGAATGCCTGCATGACCCAAAACATGATCTAAACATCACTGACGTTGCCTGGATTTTAAGCACTTTTTAACAATGTCCATATGAAATCAATTCATAGTCAAAAATATGACCATTTGCAGCAACTCTTACTTTGTGAACTTGATACCCTATTGTCTTTAGCAACAGAGTCTAATTCAGGCTATAAAGCACACACTTAACATTTAAACAAAAAACAGTGGGCAATGTTTGTTTAAAAAAAATTGCAGAGTAACAGCATAATTGTGTTAACTGAGAAATCTCCATTTGTGTAACAATATGTTTTCTATAATGGGAGATGTTTTGTTAAAGCCATTACAACAAGACTGCTTGAGAAAAGCAATTCACTCTGTTGGAGAGCTCATTGCTTCACATTCCTCCAAAGTTGTGCATTACTCAGCAGTGGCTTAAAAAATCTGATTTGCCTGCAGCTGATCCCAGATGTTGGCTGAGCTGCAAGATCAGTCAGGGACAATGCAAGCTCTCAAGTGTCTCTGTGAGTCTGCAGATGCACTAAACTCATAAACGCAGCGAAACAAATTTCTCTAAACCAGGACAATGGACCAATAAAAGTAACTCAATGAGATGGAAAACACCTTTGAGGGGATCCGACCAGTTTTGATAGTTATGGTGCTTTTGCAAAATAGTTGCTACTATATTACTCAGTTCTTTATATGCAGTGGTTAATGTCTCTGCAAATTCTTCAAATTGGACACTTTTCTTGACATCTTTAATCAAAAACTAGTGGAAAAAGTCTCACTGACTGGAGTGACTTGTACGAAAAAAATTCAGACTCTTATATTGGCATTGGGACAGGGAATAAGTCCTGGAACATTTTTTCCACATTTTATTTTAACATTTTTCCCTCACTGATTCACACCAGGAAAATAAATAACTTTTTCTGACGGTTGAAGAACTTTATTCACTAATTTCATGATGACTGAGCTAATGCTGAAGATAGATGGAGCTAAAACTCTGTTCAAGCTACATTAATGAGATTACCTTCAAAGGAGGTTGCCTCAGAGGAGAAGTCACTGAAGCCCAAAAGTGAAGGGACAAAGTTGTTAAAAAAGATGAAGATTTATTTAAAATTCAAACACAGTTGTAAGTTGGAGTCGTTTATCTCTTTGTCAAGCTGAAGTGTTTGTTGTGCGCTGTGGTTCCAGCTCAGCCTCTGCTTTCAGACAGCACCAAAGATGACAGCACTTCATCTTTCTAACAGACAGCAAAAGCCTTTTTTTCTTACAAAAAACATTTTGTAGAAACCAAAACCACTCTGACAAAGGCTGCCAGTCTGCTCAAACACGCGGGGACAACCAGAGACTTCAACACGAATGTCTGCGGTTCAGAGTGGGTCACGGAAGACAGAGCCCATGGAGACATGTCTGCTTTGTCCACCTTGGAAATTTCCTGCCAGATAGCGCCTGGGAGAACCATTTCCCCTGGCCGTCTGCGCCCAGGCCTCAAATATGTGAGAAAATGCTGCTGGGTGATTCAGCCTGCACTGTGATTATGGGCTTTTTGATATTTTGATATTCTACCCCCAAATCCTTCTTTTTGCCTCAACATTGTGCTTCGGTATCCTGTCAAAATATTTTGGAAATGTTGTCAGGGCTCTAAATATGGAGTCCCCGTGAAGAGTACAAAACGGGATCGAATCATAATTAGTATGTTGGCTTGTTGGGCAACTCCTAAACACCATATGAAGCAACACCAATAATATGTCTTCATTAAGATATAAAATGGTCCTTTTTGCTGTGATTAATGTGAAAAAATATTCATATTTAAATTATCTAAACTATTAGAAATACATGAAATAATACATCTTATTCCACATGCAGCAGCATCATTACAGCAACATAGTTCCACATCTCACCAAAGTCTGTGAACAGTCAAAAATATACAGCTTTATGCACGGTCACATGGCCGGACCAGGAATGAAACAGAACCACCCTAAGACCATGACAGCTCTGCCAGAAAGGCTCGGGGAAACATATACTTAAGTGGAATACCATGTGATTTGGCTGCAACAGGGATATGCACGTAGTCCTATAACTGCACATTAACTGGCCTCCGTGCAATAACAAGTTAACCTTTTATCTGGCTATAACAAGCTCCACCACCATATCCAAATAAACACAGGATGCTATTCAATTGAAGCTGCTGAAAAGACTTCTGTGCAACAAGACAAAATAAAAGACACCCACTATTTTGCAAGCTAAAAACTCCAAAAAATGTTTATGTTATCATGCCACACAAAAAGATCAGTGTGCACACTGAACATAAAAATGATATTTGTTGACAATGGTGTTCATGGAAATCTCAAAATGATGCTTCAGCATTATTTTGCAAACTGATTGCCAAAAATGATTTTATGTTGGAATAAAGCAGAAAGTGTTGCAGAACTCAGACCTCTAGAGCAGAACAGATTATGCAAGATACTGTGGCTGATTTAGAACATGTAAGGAAATGTCTGATGAGCGATGTTCAGCTGCAGTTGTACCTGAGTCAGTGGCAGTAATAAGCAGGGTGTATTTCCCTCGAGTTTCCCGATCCAGAGTCTGGGTAACACTGAGCTGTCCGCTGGATGACAAGGTGAACGCTCCCTCATCGTTCCCACCGCTGAGCATGTAGCTCAACTGTCCGTTGGCTCCTTGATCATCATCTCTGGCAACAACCTGAAAATAAGATTATTATACTACAAATTCAATAAAAATGGCTACATTCCGATATTTTACTCTGTCATCATTAAATTGAAGTTCTAATAATTATTGGTCACATTCAAAATCCAGACAGTGAATTTTGATCATATTTTCTGAAACATTTCCATTTTTAATGACATGTAAAAATTAAATGCACAGTTTAAACAATAGATGAATAAATATGGACAGATTACTCGTTTTCATCACATTCTGAAAGACGCTAAATGAAAAAAAGTTACATCAACCTGATTTATTTGACGTGAATGTTTGGTTTTCTGGTGTGGGGTTGTTTGTAGTAGCTGTCTAACCTGCAGTACACAGAGTAACATGAGGAGTGTTTCCACTACTTAAAGTTTGGAGATCATACTTTAACTGAAATTACTGCCTGGAATTTATTGTAGGTAAAACACTGCTTGCTGATAACTACTCATTGATTCCAACTGGAAAAAGATGTCTTGACCTTGAAAGGCATGAATGAATATAATATCTATATATTACATATGGTGTAATTACTAATATCCCTAGTATAGAGTTGTTTAATGCCTGAGAATAAACTCATTCTCCTTTTTAGCTCACTACATGTTTTCTTCAGGATTTTAAACTCGGCACTAAGATGGCCATAGAAGGAGGGGGATTTAATGTCTGGTGACCCATTTCTGTGTTGATTTGCCTGTTTATTTTGCTTCACTGTTCTTGCAAAAGACCCTATGGCGACCCATTTTTCTTGTGTTTTTATTCAAAATTACTAGTATTAAAAATAAATCCATGATGCTATGCGCAGTAACAAGGTTCCAAGAGGCTTTGGGAAAGAAACTCGCCTAGTGCATCAGTAATGAGGGTGTATTTTACAGTTTTATCTATTGGTTCAAACCAAATCCACCTCAAGTGTTTGGTGCTTGAAAAGCCAAACAAACATTTTTAGCATCAAAAGTAAGTTCCCTTCTATTTTCTACTGGCAACATCTGGATTTTTATCCCATAGAATTGAAGGATGCATTTTAGAAAAGCTTACATTGCATAATAAATGTAATCCAGTGAAAGGCTGATGTTACTGCAAGAACATTTGAATTTATTTTAAGTCTTTTTACACATCTTTACCAAGGGTGGCAATAATTATGGTGTATGTTGTAAAACCAACCTACCAACTGGGGACAGTCCAGTTTAACCACTGTCCTCTCTAAATCATTCTAGTAAAACAGATGGGGGTAATTACCAGCAGTGGCACCATGGAGGTAATTGTTGAGGCAAGGAAGGTCATTACTTATTCATTTTGTCTAATCAGACTTTCTCAGAGAATTTCTCAGAGAGTTGGTAAGTAGGGTTCGCCTACTTTAAGCTGCAAATACTTTTTTCTTTTCATTTTTTTCTTTGGATAAAAATATTTTACAAGTCCAATTTTTAACTGTATGGTTTCTCATACCCTCCTGACATGGCCATTATAGCCAGGTTAGCACAGATGTGAGCTCCTGCGCGCAGCCACCATGTCTGGACCCTTTCCCACCACATAACTGTAGCCTCATTTCCTGTCAATGTATACACGTGAAGGAGAGTGCAGCTGCCGTGCTACTGGAAAAAGGCTTTCCCTGCTCCATATTTTATACATGCCTCATTTAGTCATCAGGGTGGTTACGATGTTAATTGGCTCGTCATGCAGTTTAGAGCAGTTTCATATTTTGTTGAAATCCTATAAAGGCTTAATTGAGCAGAGCAAATTGCTGCCATATATCATTTCTTTATCATTTCAGTCAGGTATTTGTCATTTAGCAAAGTAAGACCACTGGGCTCAGTGCTTCAGTGAACTTATACTACTTACATACCGGCACTTATTAGGTTGGTATTACAACAAATTTAGTTAAGGCATTAGCTTGTTGAAGGGCTTTGAACTGGCATTTAGAGTACTCATTTAGGAGGGCTTTCTGTGAAGGTAAAAACTGAACAAACAAATAGAAGCTGAGAAATAGAAGAAAACTGACCTGCAGAATGGTGTTTGGTAAGTTCTCAAGGTTCTCCTTGACATTGATGGTGTAAGGAGAGAGCTCAAACACTGGTGAACAGTCATTAACATCTAATAAAACAATGTTGACGGTTGTGCGGTCCACTCTGGGGCTGCTTCCACGGTCTGAAGCCTGGACCTCCAATGAATAGGATGAATGTGTCTCACGGTCAAGCTGTCTGGCAACTGAAATCACCCCTGTGACTGAATCGATTCGGAAATCATTGTTGGTGTTTCCTCCGGCGATGGAGAACCGGATCTGTCCATTGGTACCATCATCAGCATCAGTGGCAAACACCTGGATGACATCAGTGCCAGTCAAGATCTTCTCCTCGATCTCAATGTCATAGATGTTTTGTGAGAAGCTTGGCGTGTTGTCGTTGACGTCCAGAACCATCATAGTCACGTCCATGGTGGAGGATAGAGGGGGCTCACCTTTATCTGTAGCCACAATGGTAAGGGTGTAGTTGGAAAGTTCCTCCCTGTCCAGTTCTCCGACCAATCTGACATCCCCAGCGATCACACCGATACTAAACTTATTACTAAAAGTTCCTCTGAGGGAATATTCCACATAGCTGTTGGGTCCACTGTCGGCGTCTGTGGCCTGGGCGGTGAACACCACGGTGTCCACCGGTGTGTTCTCCTGAATGTACGTCATCTTCTGGGATGTGAAGGTGGGAGGGCAGTCGTTGACGTCCAGAAGGATGATTGAAACCTGGGTGGTGCTGGTGAAACGGGTGGCGGGAGGCGGTGCCAGGTCATTGACAGTGATCGCCAGGTTGTAGAAGGACTGGGTTTCTCGGTCGAGTGCCCTCTTGATTTTGAGAACACCTTCCTTGGTGATGGCAAAGTGGCCATGAGGATCACCAGATGAAATTTTGTAGAGAAGCTGAGCATTTGGACCTGAAAAACATAAGATTTTGGTGATTAGAGAAAGTTTTTGTTCATTTTATGTTAAATGCGAGACGTACATTCAGCCACATTGGGGAATGTCTGAACATGAAGGGCCTTTTTTAGGTCCTGGTGCGGCATTTGAATTTTACAAAGCCATTCAAATCTGGAATTGCTATATGCTTTGTGATCTATTTAGATGTTCTGCATTTTTGGTGGCCTCTAAGAAGAGTAATCTATATTCTGTTATAGTAATTTTGGTATTTAGTGGTTTGCTGTGGTCTCAGTCGTAAAAACGGGTTGTTACTCTATCCAGACTGATAGGTGTCAATGAGTTTGTTCTCGAGTTTAGACTGGGGTGTGATTTATAGCTTTTTGAGACCTTTTGTCCAACTTTTTGTTTTAAGACTTGTTCTTTTAAACTCATTTCTTGTTCCCAGAATTTCACACATTTTACAAAATAAGTAAATCAATTTTCAACTCAAATTCAGTTTATTTAGCTCTAGCTTGTATTTCAGAATGCTTTACACCTGGGTTCCTGACTAACACTTTTGTACAGCATACACTTGGAGCAGCTTTATAATGGTTATGGTTTTGTTTTTAGCAAACTTGTTTTCTTGCCAAGCCTCTTTAAATTCACTGTTGCTCATAAAGTTGAAATAACCTCTTTTCATAAAATAATAGCAACAATGTGATTTATTTTTGACAGATTAAGTTTACATCCACTTGAAATTTTATTGATCAATCTCTTCCAAGCATATCACTGTGAAAATTAAACCACAGTAAAAAAGAGGAATGTGACTGAAAACAAAATTATTTAAACTTTATGGGCAACAGTGTAGTGTATGCACTTTTCCATGACGATGGAGCTGCTGGTGGATAACTTAACAAGAATATTTAAATTTTATTTGGCTGAGTGAGCCATTTTCAGTAGGATAAAAAATGTATGCAAAGGGACTTTTTATGACTCTAAGAACTTTCACAAACACTGTTTGGAGGCACATAAAAATTACAAATGATAAGACCTATTGCAAAGACATTAATGTGAGAACAAACTTAATGAAATACATTGTCACAATTTAACCTTGAGTTGATTAAAGAAAACAAAGAGAACCTGATAACTAAAAGAAAGCATGGTGTATCGAAGGTCAAATTCTGATATTTCTATTGTTCATGATATAAAAAGCAAAATACTTTGCATTGGGCACTCATGTGGATAATCAACATCCATTTCCACAAATTGTACAAGTGCATCGTCTGGCTTCTCCTCTTGACCTCCAAGATTTCAATCCATTCATGTTGCATGACAGATTGCTATCAAAATGGAAACCAAACTGTAAGCCACTTCCACAACTGATAATGCCTTTCTGCAATTTAGCAGAAAGAAAAACAACATAGGCCCAACATTTATTTAATGGCAGAACTGGTTGACATCTGAGTGGATTTGTAGAGTAAATCACCTAACTTTGAAATCTGGCCTAATCCATAGCATTCCCCAGGAAGTGGAGGATAAAATGAGCTTAAATTGACCGTTGATTATTCAACTCAGCGGGTATTGAAGTAGAAAGCTTTGACACCTTCCCACACTCGATGTGTATTTACAGTACACAAGTAATTCATTATCAGGAGACCTGCTTCCATCTGAGTTTAGACTATTCTGTAGAGAGACAAAGTCTTCGGGTCAGGGGTCAGAGCTTGGGAAGTGCTAACAATGGCAGTGTTTTATTGTGACAGTGAAATACAGCAGCTTTGTATCTGAAAGGACGACGTGGTCAGATTATGTGGAGAAAGAAGCCAGGCTCCGGGTTAAGAGAGCAAGGCACCGTATTTCCCAGGAATGTAGGTCACGATAACCACATTAGGCTTGGATAAAGCTGTAATTACAGCAAGGGAGAGAGTACCGCCAACCATTCAAGTAGCGCACTCACTTTTGAATCTCAGAAGTCCCCCACTTTGGAGGAAAAACCAAATCATGCCAATAAATCACATAGTTTGTTTAATCAGAATAACTAAATCTATTGTAGTGTCAGGAGGTTCTGTGTATTCAACAATCAAAATAATGTGACAATCTGACATTAAAACAATCTCCTCGGGCAACGAGTGCTGGGTTACATGGTGGAGCACTTGGTGGCTTTGAATCCCAGTGCATGAATTCCTTCGCTCTGGGTACTCTGGTTTGCTCCCACTATCCAAAACCATGACTCTCTGGTTATCTGGTCTCTCTGAATTGACCTATTCATGCAAGGCATGAGTGTGTGCATGACTTTTGTCGTATGATGGACTAACAACACATGCAACGTGGCTTAGAGAATAGACTTCAAAATAAATCTGTTAGTTCATAAATCTCTGAACATGTTATGGATCTGTTGTGTCAATCTTCCAGACCACTCAGGTCATCTGGTTCAAATCTACTTTGCTTTAGAAAAACTGTGACTTTAGTTCAGTGAATTTGTTTAGCTGTTCCTTTACTAATTAAAACTCGGTGACCTGAAGGTGTTTGGCATTTCATTACTTCAGGATGACATTTTTGACATACCATCATCAGCGTCACTGGCCAGAACTGTGACGATACCGGATCCAGGCGGCAGGCTCTCTGAGACAGAAGCGCTGTACACAGTGGTGTTGAAGATGGGGGAGTTGTCGTTCACGTCCAGGACGTTGAAATAAACCCGGACTGTACTGGCCTGTCCACCACCGTCCTCAGCTTTCGCAGTTAAGATATAGTACTGCTGGGTCTCATAGTCCAATGGACGCGTCACATTGAAAACGCCCGTCACTGGGTTGAGAAGGAAGGTCCCGTCTTCATCGTCCTCCTCCAGCGAGTAGGTGACCTCTCCGTTCACCCCCGAGTCAGAGTCACTTGCCAGGATTGCTGCAACGATGGAGCCTGAAGGATGACACAGGCACAATGTTTACTGCTTTATTTTAAAGTATTATTGCTCAAGGATTATTTTTAATACAAGTGACTGACTGATTGTTGAGCCAGCTGCTAATTCTGTTTTGGACTTCTATGACTGAACAAACAGATCATTATTAAAGAGTTTCTGAATGCTTAAAAGGATTATAATTCAATTTCATCTTCAACAGACATTTTTCTTTGATTACCAACTCTTATTCAGTGCTAAGAGGGGTGGATGAGGTCTGCCAGACGGTTGTCAGAGGCTGTAAATCAAATCTGAGTTATTCCCCATTTGACCCACTAAACTTTTGATTTCCCTCTTGAGAAAAATGCTGAATATTTCAGAGCTACAACACATAAAATGCTTGGAAAAAATGCACAAGAAAAAAAGTTACCCTTGAGCTGTGTTAGTTTGCTCTGAGAGATTTTCCAGAAGACAAAACATTGCCTGCTCCGTCCATTCTGGCGTGTTTAGTTTGTAAACCTATGCTCCATTAAGCGACCTCACCTGGCGCCATGTCCTCGGGGATGTCAAATGAGTATGTCGCGCGGGAGAACTTGGGCGTGTGGTCGTTGACGTCTTGGACAGTGATGTTCAACCTCATGTCAGATGACTGCTTTCCATCGTCCGCTCGCACCAGGAGGGAATATTTTGAGCGCCTTTCCCTGTCCAGCTTCTTGGTGGCGATCAGGTCACCAGATTCGGGGTCAATGCGAAAGCTGTCATCTGCCCCACTGATGATGGTGTAAGTCACTAGAGCATTGGGACCCTAAGAGGAGAAATAGAAGCACATTAGGTGAAGTTTATTTTCTTTTAATTTACAGTGTCTACTTTCAAATATTTTTTATTATATTTTCAACACCAAATTTTGGTTTCAAACTTGCTATGCCAGTACGTTAGCCCCGTTTTTATACACTTTCCTTTAACATGTCGTCCTCAGAGAATAGAAAAGCAGAGCGCACTGACCGGTGAGGATCAAAGAAACTGTCTGCCAGCAAAACCAGACTCTTCACTTTCCATGTCTCCACATCAAACTCCAGACTTGTCAAGGATGAATAAAACCTTTCTCTGCGTAGTTTTTCCCACAGACAGTCAGGAAGGAAAGAGCTTGTGATTTAGATTTTTCGAAACGTATCACAAATGCGGATAATGAAACCAAAACAAGGAGAAAGGTTAAAGGGCTTTAATCAAAATGACCATCAGAGAGAAGATCCAAACAAGATTTGGGATTAAAAACATGAGGCTGTTGAGGTTCAGCTTCTGGAAAAAAAGGACTGGAGGCTAGGCAAATTCCCCATATTAAGGTAAAGTAATACTGTTAATTTTTTAAGTTATGCTTTCAAAAATTGCTAATAATTTTTATTATACAGTTCTCAAGCAGATAGATAGACACAGACTTTGAGTTGTAGGTACTCCAGGTTCTTCATAGTGTCCAAAAGTATGTAGGTCACTGTAAGTTGTTCCTAACAGTAACACAGCATAAAAAATAACATTAAAATGTTCCTGATGTGTATGGGGACCAGTAACTTAAATGTTAGCTGTGCTAACACTAAAACACTACACCAGCACACTATGTAACAGAAGCTAATGCTAAAGAGCTAACTCCAATTCAAGCCATGTTCTCCTTTGAAAGACTACATTGCTTGAGCACCAATTTAATTTTGATAGCATAATTTACATGTTTCATAATGTCATTAGATATTGCATTTATATTTCTTGTTTTTGTCTTCTTTGCTGTCCGTATTTTATTTTTATGTATGTTTCTTCTTTGAAATAAAGTTTTTTGGGGAAAAAAAGAACACGAAGAGAGGAAACGTGTCTGCTGCATAAACACTTTTCACCCAATTCAAAATAAGAGCATGAATATTAACATCTATCTACTTGAAGAAAACAGTTGCTACCAAAACTTCAACCCTGATGTCAAACTTTATCCAACCGAAAGCTTACAAAACATCCATGTAGATTTTGTCTGGAAAAATATATTTCAGGGAATCTAAGTGTACTGAACATTTTCCAAACTAAACAAAAACTGCTAGTTTAGTTTTGTCAGAACTAGCAAAAGTGCTGAAAAAACATTAACAATGATATTTCCGCTTTAGCAGATTAGAGGAAGTCTACCCACCATTAGAATGTATATTTACAGTTTCACAAAAAAAAAAAATCACAAAAACATTTGTAAGACTAACAAAAACATATAAAATTAGATTTTGTGCTATAAGCCTTGTTCATGTCGTATGAATTTGTAGTTTTCCTTTACAAAATCAATTACCTGGTCCCATATTGCTTCACAAAGATCGAGGCTCCATGATATACACGATGGCCATGGTAAGAGGCTTTGGAACAGGAGAAGAGGACCAAATGTGATATGACATGTGAATGGGCCTGACGACAGAGCTTGACGTTTATATTTGTGTTGGGACAATGCAAGATCAGACAACTGTCTCTCTTTTGTATCTTCTGCCAAAAAAGCTAATGCGACTTCAAAAAGCTTATTGCTATTCACTGAGAAGCACCAAAGGCTCCAGTTACAGTTAAACTGAAAGAAACTCTTTCAGCTCTGCCTGATGTCTGTGTAACGCTGTCTGATCCTATCTGAACAATGAGGTGACTTATAAAGAGAGGTGTTGCATTAGGTTGTTTTATATTGACATATTTATTGGCTTGCTGGACAATGCTCAGATAATCTGGATTTTAAATAGACATTATAGTAGTTTTGCCAGGGTTCCATGCCTTTCCAAAATTCCTGACTCATATTTTCAATTAATTCTGTATATATTTTTTCTACATTTAATTTATTTTCAAATGTAATCTTTCCCATTACTTACAAAGCTGGATGAGTAAAAATGCATCTGTTAATTCTTAAATAAAGTGGTCCAATCAGAGTTTTTTTTTTTTATGTTGGATTATTAACATATTTACTCAACATTAAATTTTGACATTTTTTATATTCTGTTCCATTTATCTGACCAATTTATCTATATTTCACCCATTAAATCAATGCTTGAAAGATGTATCAAAACAAGACATTGTTTACATGTATTATATAAACACAATTTTTGTTTTAGGCATTTAATTTAGGAAAATCAAAGTTTCTCTATTCCAAGATGGAACTGTGAAGAAAGTGTGGGAAAAATAAGTTTTTTCATAATTTATTTTCATTCTTTCCAACACAACCTGGAAACTGCTAAAAGTTCCCAACCTCAACCCTCTACACAGTTTATTTTAATTTATGTAAAGGGCCAAAGCAGAGTAGTAAATTATAGTGAAATGGAAGGAAAGTTATACTGTGATACTCGTAAATAAAACCCAGAAGAACCTACTTAAAAGGTGCTTCAAAGGTTGTTAGAGGGGAATAATCAGCTTCATGGCAAAGATAGGTCAGGGATAAAGTTATGGAGAATTTTAAAGCTCAATAAGGTTATAAAAAATATGAAAAGCTTTTGATAATTTCAATCATCTAAAAATTGAATATGACAAAATGAAACCTACTGCCACACAGTCCTCCATTTGAACTGCCAGGGCAAGCAAGGACCTGGTCTTAATCAGAGAAGTAGCCAAAAGCCCAGGTAACCCTGGAGGAGCTGCAGAGACTGACAACTCCAGTGGAAGCATTTCTCAACAGAATAACTTTTTCTTGCAAATAGTACATATCAGGCCTTTATGGATGAATCAGAAGAAAAAATCTTGCAAGAAAGCCATAAAAAGTCCTGACTGCAGTTTGCCGCAGGACATGTAGGCAGACATGTCAGAAGGTCAGCTGAGAAAATTAAAAGCTACGTTTTGCCCTAAATGCAATGCGCTATGTTCTGTGGAAAATTTTTAGCAGGGACAGGAAAGCTGGTCAGAGACAAATAGAAGATAAATTGAGTTAAATACAGGGTGACCAAGGGTGCAAAAGGACTTTGGACAGGGGCAGAGGTTCATATTCATGCTGCCAGAACTGTAAGCATGTTTGAATGGCCCAGCCAAAGTCCATTTGTTAAATTTAATGGATATTTTTTAATGTGATAGAGTTTTACAGCTTGGAAATGTTTACCTATCGACAATTTATATCCAGTCTTTATGAGCTTGGGTTACTTTGCAAAGGAGGAAGGTCAAAATTATGTCTCTTTACTTACAAATCCAGTGAAGATGCAACCCAAAAGACTTGCAGCTATGTTTGCAACTAAAGGTGCACAGTATTGACCCATGGAGGCTGATTTCTTTAATTTATTTATGTAAGAAACTTTTTTTTTTCACTTTACAACTGCAATTGTATAAAATGAAAAAAAAAAACACACACCAAAAAAACAATTGAATTTTGCAATTAGAATCTGAAAAAGTTGAAATAAAAATATTTACCAAAGCTACATACTAACTGCTGAACACTTGTACAATTTGACAGAGCATTAATAAAGTCTAATAGATATTACAGGTCAAATGTTGCACAACCTAAGCAACTTCATATCAGCAGTCTGTAAAAGTCCTGCTGGCGTCCCGCTGCTGGAACCCTGTGCAGTGAGACAATAAAAAGTTACGTGCAAGTGGAGCAGATTTTTAGTATTTACTTAATGTTATAACAGTTTGGCTGGATTGGATAAAAGATAAAGCTTGTCTCTCATAAAATCAAATGAAAAGTTCTTCCATTCCAAGTCTTTTAACAACTTTTAGCCAAAACCTTTAGACAGACTGAGAATTGCTAGGCTAAGTTCATGACTTACTCTTATCTTTTTCTTTGTGCTGTGAGTGAGTTCTTTTTTGAAAAACTGTCTTCTTGACTTTGTCCCTCATTGCATTACCAGAACTTTGTCTAAGTTCCAGGTCCAATGGAAAAAAAAGGAAGGAGAGCAAAATTCTGCTCATCTAAGGACCCTGCTGTCATCAATCATTTGCTCCAGATCTGGCAATCCCATTAGCCACCTGCGCCGCGGTCCGGAACCCAACACCCATGGTTTGCCAATTAATTTTCTGATATGGTTCAGAGGCAGAGCAAGAAAAGGTGGGAGATGCTGAGCTGGGGGCTCATCTGAGCACAAAGATCTATAAAAAGATCTCTGCTGTCATTTTAATTCATTTACCTTCTCCAAATAGTTTGGTTTCTTTGAGTTCACAACCATAAAATCCTCCTTGCCCACAAATACACCACTGCTCAGCTCCCTGACCTTGACTCTGGTTGTCTGCTTTATAGTGCCCCTTTGAGAGAGAAGGCTGTTATAAAGGAGGACACTGCTGACCAGTTAAACTGTGGTGTTTTGCGAATATGTTACACCAGACGGGGGCATAGGGAATTCATTTAGCAGATGATGGCTCTTAGCTACTAACAGAAGTGAAAGGTGTGAACCAAGGACTGCCAGCAGGGACACCTACCCAATCACAACACAAACTCCTAGAAAACAAGTGCCGACAGCTCAAGGATAGAGAAGCTGATAGAAAAAATTGGACCAAGCTGCTGCAGTGTATGTGTTTCAGTCAATGATTTTTCATGTCTTCGAAATACACTCACTGGTCGTTTCATTAGCTGCATCTTGCTAGTATGTTGGGCTGGACTATATGGATAAAAACGTTATCAGACTATTAGGGTTTCATGTCAGTCAATATTAATAATTTTTTATTAGTTGTTTGTTTTAAATATCTGAAATACTACCAACCTGTTGGTTTGACCTTACATGTTTTATCCAGTTTTTTCTCAGTTTTTTAAATTTATTTTTAAGCTGCTATGAGACACAGTACCGAAACCAGAAACTGCTGCAACAGTTACTCAACAAGTTGTTGCTAGTTAACCGAAGATTGAGTATATTAGTTGATACCAGCAACCTTCCTTAGTTAGTCTTGAGAGTTTGAGCAGCTAAAGACTTTCTTCTCTCTACATCCCCCAGAATGCTGTGTGGTTCTTCATCATCATATTCTATCATATGAAAATACCATCACAACAGCCAAAAATATCAATAAAAGGCAGGATGGATCTATGTTATCATTTATTTATTTATTTATTTTTCTTTCTTTCAAATTCTGGCTTTATCTGAATATCACTGCTGAACTGAAGACTCATTGGACCAGGCATTGTTTTTCCAATCTGATGCCTCCCAGTTTTGGTTTGCCTGTGTGAATTGTAGCCTCAGTTTGCTGTTTTTAGTGGTGCCTGGTCTTCTGCTGCTCTAATCCATCTGCTTCAGGTTTTAAAGAGTTGTGTGTCCACGGACGCTATTCTACCTTGCATGGTTGTAACTGCTGCTTTTTATTTTCTCCAACCAATTTGCCAATTCTCTGACATCAACAAGGCGTTTTCACCCACACAATTGCCAGTAACTGGAAATGTATTTTTTTTAATCATTATTTGCTAACCAAAGAGAAGTTACCAGAAAGTAGTGATACCTACTTTCTGAAATATTCAGACCAGGGGGTATTGCAGCAAGTTACTACTTGCAATCAGACCTCTTATAGAAGCAGGAAAGCCAATAAGAAGCATTTTCAATAGACACAGTTGTTTTTATTAATTTTATATAAACCCAACTGGAAATGTGAGTGGTAAAAATGGATGCATTGAACCAATATTTAAATCCCCTCACACATGAATCCCACATGTAGCGCTGTTAAATGGGATGGGATCATTATGGTGTCTGAACTCAGCCCTTTAGCTGGCCAACGTTTTGCACTCTTGGCTACTCTGAGCTGGCTTTGCGAATGTGGCTTTCCCAACGTTGTGCTCTGAACGCTGAGTGTCAGCGCAACTCTAGTTTCCTGCGTAAGGATGTGGGCAAAGACTTGGCTGGATTCATATCTGGCTCTGAAGGGAGCCTGGATAAAATACAGGCTTCTATTTAGCAATCTATTCATGGGAGCACTGGAGTTTGGAGTAAACATCACTATAATCTGTAAATCCTAAATAGGCTCCTTGAAGTTGTATTCTTGTTTATTTCAATTTCTACATCAAAACCAGGTTTGACTTCTCTCTGCTAGGTTATTTTACATAATTTTTCAATCATTTGTTATATGCAGACCTCTAAGGGAACGTATTTAATTCGAAACAGCTCAGGGTTTTCAAAACTTCACACAGGGAAAAGTGACCATGGATTTAATACCTTATATTAAAACATCTATGGTTAAAACTTTTTTTTTTTTTTGGCTGCCATAATTGATTTAAAATCAAATAACCTACCTAAATCTTGTAGGTAAAAAGAGACTGTAGGTCTTTGTGTGACTTTTCACAAATTTAGAGCAAGAAGAAGGGAGTGAGGCAACAGCTGTGCAATAAAAATCTGTGGCCTCGTAAGTTAAATCTGAGTCCATAGGCATTCTTTCTAATCTCTCTCCTCTCTGTGACTTGACTTTTTCCATTAACTTAAAATGTATTCTTTGGTTTGAAGAAGGGACCGCAGACATTTTGAGGGGCTACAAGGCCTGCATTTTACCTCCTGCAGAATTTAACATCCACATCTGCATGACGCAGCTGAAGAAGAAAGCTTCAGATTTCTGAGGGATGCTGTTGAAGTAAAGGAAATGACTGACTTCACAAAGGGACAGTCAAAATAGGGGGCTGGAATTCTCCTTAACAGGGTTTTTACCAGTATTACAGTTATTTAAGTGAATTGAACCAACCTGGCCCAGGGTGAAAAGGTACTTGTAGGCTACACCTCATTGGTTTGGCGGTATTAACAGCTAAAATGTGGTTTCTTTAACAAGCCAATGAGTTTTTTTTTTTACATTGTTCAAGAATTTTGACTCTGCATTCCTTGCAAAGTTGCTTTAGTTTAACCATGAATGGTCAGGCAGCCGGATTTAAATCTGAATTAAAACCAGACTTTGACTAGGCCATTCCAAAACCTTCCTTGTGCGGCCTTAAGCTATTCTTTGTTGATATGGTTTCATATCACTGTTGTCATGGACTGATTGTTGGAGATTCTCTTTAAAGCAGCGGTATGGAACGTTCATAAAATGTGTTTACGTTTTTGTTTTTTTTTATTACATTGTTGTTAAAACTATCAGTATGTTGTGACAGTATGGCATAAAACACATAATCTGTGAAAAAATTTTAGCTCCTTATGTCATCTGAACAAATACACTGCCCTGTCAGAAACAACCAATCATCTTCACGTACTCTCTCCTCACACCTGTCATGAATGCTAAGGCTAACTAATATGACTACCGATGATGGTATATAAAGAAATTGTAATTTGCGTTATCTAATTTGCGTAATTTGTAAATTGTGTTAGTTTTCAACATCAGTGGATCAGTCCCATGCATGCTGTTTTTATCCAGTTTGCTGAATCATGAAGCCTGATCCTAACTAAAGTATGTGAGCTCAGCTGAACTTGAAATGTTCTTTTATAATCTCCAGGATGAGTCATCAGTGTGCTCTTGAAGTAATTTTGGTAGGCCAGGCCCTTATTAGAAAATTCATCCCTGTTTAATCTTCCCTTTAATTATGAATAATCACTCTCAATGTACTTCACTTAAGTTAAGAACATTTCAGCTTCAGAAAATAATTTCAGCTTAGAAATCATTTTCAAAGCCAATTTTAGATTGGTACTACTTTTGAGATCTTTGTAGCCTACTGCATCGGCAGGTTCTAGTGAATTATTTGCTCTACGGGTTCTAGTGAATTATTTGCTCTACAGGTTCATTCCAATAAAACTCAACAAAAAATGTGGTTAATCACAACGATGCTCTAAAGCCATGATTTCATACGGTGCAGGCCTGGTTTGGATAGATAATAATGAAACCAATCACTCAAGCTGATCTTTATGGCTAAATATTTACAACTGAGCCACAGGTTTCTGGAAATTAACATTTTATTTGAATGACTTTTCTGGTTTACAATTTCAAATTGTTGCTAATAAAATGTGACCTAATTGAATTTAGTGTTGCTTGAAGAACTATTTGGATCACATTTTCATTTCAAATTGCTTACATCCATTCTGGAAGCGTCTAAATGGAAAATGGGCACAGCGAAGCACAAAAGCAGTCAGACAGAAAAGAAAGTTTGGGAGCCATTACCTCATCTGCATCTGTGGCTGTTAGCTGCATTATCTTGAAGCCATCTCCAACATTCTCCTCAATGGTCACATCCAGAATATCATTAGGAAAAACAGGTGGGTTGTCATTGATGTCCTGCAGAGTGATCTCCACCTGCAGAGGAGGAAGAAGAGGAAACGCCAGAGTTTTTTTATTAAAACTTTGCCAAATGGCTGCATTCTACCTGCTGCAGCTGCAGAGATCACAGCAAAGCAGTAACCTTTTCTGTCTTCTTGGATTTCATAAGATGAAGGAGCTACACTTGCAGAACAAATGTGCTGCTATTTAATTCTAGAAAAAAACTGAAATTATGAGGTGTTGTGAGAAGGTGAAAAAGAAGTTAGTAAAGCCGACAGGGATGAGAAAAATAAAATCCACATTTTGTTCAGTTTTGGTTTGAGCACACAATGAAATATTTTCAGTTTCTATTATTCAGTACCCATTGCTATCATTTACAAAAGAAAACAAAGCCAAGAAGTTTGTATAACACCAAATACACTTCAGGGTCAGGTGAAACAACTTGCCAAAAAGACTTGCTTGTTTGCAAGGTTTGAAAGGAGAACGCATTTACTTGTTAAGAAAAGTGCGGCTGCACATATTAGGTTTGCAAAGTGGATTTTGAATGAAGGAGTATCTGACCTTGATGCAAAATAAAATAAAGTTTAACAGTACAAATACTCAATATCAACAGAAAAAGCACAAAAGCAGTCAGACTGAACTGACTGCTTTTACAGAAAGGTGAGTTTATTAAAGATATTCCTCAGTCTTGTGTTTGTTTTTTGCTTGGTAAAGACAAAACAAAGCTATAAAACATTTAATAATCAGTTGATAAATTCTGTTTTGATTTGTAATACTGTAAATGTTACCATTCAAACCAGAACATGTGGCTTAAAGAAGGATTGCACTGTGTCTATGAACTGCCTTAGCTATTGGCAAAGTAACATTTGTGATAACTTTAACTTTGGCTGCATGCTGTCACATGTGTCTTTCTCTTTTTTTACCCAACTATGACAGTAAAATAACTTATTAAACCGCATAGATAAAGCTGTGGTACAGTGAAATGAGCTGGGCTAAAGAGTCTGACTTTTTTATTTAGTTTTGGCTTCACTAAAAATTTATTTTTCATTAAGTTTTATCTAAAGTTCCAACTAGCCTATGTTTTCATATTTATTCCTATTCAAACCAACCAATAAAGCAGGAGTTTATTACACTCAATAAATCAATAAAACTGTGGTTCTGTATCTAATGGAGGCTAATAGAGTACTATGGCACTTAAGTAACATATTTTGTGACTTATAAAAATGAAAATAATATTTACAAAATAATGTTTGCTTAGCCAAACCTAAACATTTGCAACGAAATTAACTTCATTAGAGATTGTTTCAATAACTATAATTAAACAGCAATAAAACAACACATATTTCTATTGCAGGATATCAACTGATTTCAATTATCACATAAAAATAAACAATAACACTCTAGTGGATCATAACTGATATATAAAAACTACATTAATTCTGGAGCTTATGCAAATCAAACCCTTTAAAAATTAATTTCGGGCATATTTCCTCAGGGATAAGCAGTGAGTGTAGCAGCAGAGCAACTAACTGCAGCTCAGGGAGTTTCACTTTCAAGTCCTCCAAACCAAAATAAACATGTATTACAGTAGACCACAGACCCCCCATGTGGATAAACTTTGCCCTGCATACAAAGAGATTCACTCTGATAAGTTAGATTCAATACAGATGGAGCAGTGGTGTGAGCGAAACCTGCAATTAGGTCTGCTATTTATATAAATTACGAGATTTCATGTTAATCAAAGTCTGCTGAATCTTTTCCGTATTTCACTCAGAATCACATGGGGACCGCATGAGTATCCTTAAAGATTCACATTTAGTGAAGGTTTGCCACCATTGGAGCTGGTGGTTGTGCAATCTTTGGTTTGGTTTGGATGAATTTATCTGAACAAGATGTAAGGGTGGAAATAATGAAGATGGTATTGTTGACAATCTGATGTGTTACACAAATATGGCTTAACCTAAAAAAACAAAACCTTTTTTTTTTTTCTATTACTGGGAATAACTATTCAGTTATGAGCTTTTGTTTACTGGCATCATACTCCAGCTATATGAATGTTTTTCTCCAAATCTAATATAAAGCCAATAAAGCAAATTATGGAGGAAAAATCTTTGTTACATCAAAGATGTTTTCTATAGTTCCAACCTGCTATAGCTCAGTAGCAAAAAGGCAATTATACAAGGCTTAGTGTCCAGTAGTCTGGGTGAAAGTGGAAACTCTTGAGACAGTGAGAATGAGACATTTATGGTTTCAGTTCCAAGTCTAGAGTAGCAATATTAAATTTCCAGTCATATACCACAACTTAGACTCCTGTCCCCACCATTTCATCCTCTAAAACAAATATAGATTTCAAAGCCAGTAAACATGGCGAGCTCTGGAATCATAACAGACATTTTGGTGTATTTTACGTGTTTATTGCTTCTATAAACACAGAAAAGCCTTGCTTAAAGGTTCCAGTGATCAGCTCTTCATTAATGTTGACAGTGATTATGATCATTTCTTTAGCATTCTTGAACCTTTGTTGCCCAACTTCCTATAACACATGCTCGGAAAAAAAAAAATGCATTTTTAAGAAGAAATATCAAAAATAATTGAGCTGGAAAATGTACAATAGAGTTGTGAAAAGAACATTTTCCTCCAACAATTTTGCTTTTTTGTAGCACGTAAGTGTGTTTAATCGCCTAACAAATTTTAAAATCAGACAGAAGTCTGAGCAGAAAAACTGATTTATTTTCTTAAATCAGAAATCAAATGTGATTTATTTTCATGAACCACACCCAGGCCAAAAAACTGCCTGATCTGGAGAACCAATACATCCATTAAGAAGAACCTCTCTGACAAGATGAAGTACAATATACCAAATATTTGCCTGGTTAGGGTCCAAAAGCCATTGTGAAACAACAGTGAGAACCATCATCTACAAATGGAGAAAACATGGAATGATGATGGTCCATCCCAAGAAAGCCTGGCCCATTAAAATTACTGCAAGATAACATTGATGGGTCATCTAGGAGGTCACAAAGGAACTGAAAGCATCTATGGTGAAAACTGGGCTAAAATTGCTTTTTTAAGAGAGGTTCAAGTTGAAACTACAGACCAAAATTGATACAATTCGAAATTGGAAGGAACCAGAAGTTCTGCCCGCTAGCAGAAAATTCCCAAATAGAACATCACTCCATGACCTTAAACTTGAGCCCTTTTGGGCACAACCAGTAATTAGGTTTATGGGGCAATTACCATTTTAACAGGACCAGGTTGGTCTGGGAAGCAATTTTGCCCTTCAACAAATGAATCATTGTTTTACAACTGCAGTTTGTATTTACACAGGTTATCCTCATCTGATATGAAAAGTTGTAAAACCAGACATCTGTAAGGCACCAACAGTCTAGGTGAAGGTTTCTAAAACAACAGTTCTCTATTAGGACCTGAAAAGGCAAACAATGGCCCTCAAGGCCAAGTAGAAGGTCAGACAAAGGAATAACTTCATGTTGTGCTTTTAACAGGAAAAGCTGTCTTTAAATGTCCTACAAATCCGCCTTCCAGCCAACAGATGCAGGAAACTCGGAACAACAGCTGCCACTGACTCGCTCTGGAGTCAGTTCAGCCTCTCTCATTAAAGGCGACCCAGAATCGAACAGTTGGAGGGGAAGATTGCTGAAATGGTGCCACAGCCTAACATGATGAAGCGCGCCTCTGCTGTTTGGTGTTGTGACACATTCAGGTCACAGGTCACAATTACGACAAATCACCTCATTCAGAAGCCATTCATCTGATCGGGCTGTGCAGGAAGAGGATGTTGTCCACTTATTAAGCCCACTATGAGTCGGTGTCAGCCTGTCAGCTTGAGTGGGGATAATTACAGGAGAACAAGGCGGATTATGTTCCGGGGCACCAGCGATGCAGAAGTCGCATAAACAAGTCACAATGACAGCGGCTCTTGACTCAACTTGCGCCAGAGCCGAGGGAACGGGGGCAAAGTCAACAAGGAATATTTATCTCCCTTGATGTGTAAATAATGCAAGGCCAACTTCTGAGGAGTGAACTAATTAGTGTAGAAATGCAGTTTTTAGAAATAATTACACTTCACTCTTTCAGTTTGCACTAGCCAGGCCCCTGTGGGACAGAGATATATCAAAGAGAATTTGGTGAAGAATTTATCTGAGGAAGAGGAAGCAAGGTCAAGACAGGGAGTGAAGTGGGGGGGACAGGTGGGAAGAGAGAGTTTGCTCCCTCGACGCCATGGCCCAGGCAGGTGAAACACATTAGTTTACAAGCTATAAGATTATGTTTCACGAACTACTGTTTCAAGTTGCAGGTGCTGCTAACTGGCTGCCAGGGTTTTATTATTTATGGGGAGGTATGAATGATTCACACGCCGAGACTGTAAGTGATGGAGGATATTTGTCCAAGAAGTTGAGGCCGGAGCTTCACCTCAGCTGTGATGAATTCATCTTAGTGAAAAATTCCCAATGCTTGTGTGATATATGTAGGAATGACAGGTGAGATGATTTAGATGTCTGAGCTCAAGTTCTATATGTTGCTCTGTGTTCTCGCTCATAAAATTTAAATTTACAGGTTTGTTTCACTCATATTACAGAAAGACATTTATTTCCTCAAGCCTTTGGAACCACATGGCTTTGCAGATGTTTTTTTTATTATTATTATTTATATTTGCAAATCTTGGTGGAAAATCTGTGTCCAAGTATTGTTTTCATTCTGTTTCACAGTTGTGCACTACTTTGCTGGCCGAGCAAGTTAAAGATAACCTTTTATGCTTTCTTTTAAACCTGAGTTACAATATGTCTGTACATAATTCAAAGGTTCAAGCACAAAATATTTCTAATGAAATGTTAGTCTGCTCAGTTCTGCCTTTCGGAATGAGCTGTTTTAGGATTTAGTCACTTTAAATGCAAATCAACTGCTGTTGACCAACTTAGTGTTTACACTCACACTTTATAAACATGAAAATGGCTGCAAAAAAGATGTGCAATATACAAACATCCATCTTTGTAAAGCAGAAGAAGAGCTTCCTGCACAATCACCAAGTATGCAGCATGCAGTATATGGAGGATATGTCAGCATTAAAACACTTATCTATTCCAGCAGTCAACGCACTCCGCATACAATGGTAAATTCAGCTGACCAGCTCTGGTTGAGTTGCAAGGTAACCGCACAGAGCCCATCAATAGTGACCTAACAATTGTGAGGTTTTGCCATGGCTTGTTTTCCAGACACCAATAAACATTAACTTAATGACAGAAAATGACTGGATGGGGCTTTTTTTTTTAGCACTTGTACCGTTTCAAAGCATTAAAGTTCTGAACGAAAGTACAAAAATATGCAAAAAGTGAATTTTGCACATCAGGTCAGTTTTAAAGTCTCAGTGGAGTGCTTTGATGTTTATGTTTGTAATGTGACCAAATGTGAGAAAGTTGAAGGGTTATCTATACTTTTGTTTGGATGAGAATCAGGAGAATCTAATCCTTTAGGTTTTCATCACTTAGCTGTACTTGCAGAAGTTCAACAGAAGAAATCAAAGCACAGACAAGAGAAACAAAATGAGCTCAAATGTGGTTTTGCTCCAGACAAAAAGAACAGACAACAGACTTCATGGTTACAGGAAAGTGTCACCTGCGTCAAGAAAAGCAAGCAAATAACTTTCCCTATGACTTAAAAAATAAAGCAGAACCAGTTTGAACATTTTTCCTTCTCAACAAACGTATCACACACTTGCAATTCTACCAAGTCCAAAGCAGAATGACAGTCGGCTGCAGCAAGATATCCTTTATTTAAGCAGGATTTTATGCAGACTGCAGTGCACATATTTTAGCAGTTACCAGCTCAGTTGCTTTTAATAACTAGTGGAAAGCCTGATTAATTAGGTGAGTAATGGTTTGCATTATAAATGAGTAACACAGTTCATGCCTGCACTACTGCTCACTAACAGCCTCTGAGTAAAATCCACATCATTATTAGCAGTAAAAATATCCTCCAAGCCTGATGGAAAATATTGAGAGCCCTGAATGCAGCCGATGCAACAGTTGGCCTGTAAATGTTGAGATCATCAGATCATAAAAACACAGAACAGAGCTGTGTGCGCCTCCTGCAGGAACTCGCCATCTCAAAATGATTAAGACTCATTAGCTGGAGCTGACTAGTTGGAGTCAAAGTCTGACTGATTTCCACTGCTTATTATACTCTGTCTCCAGGAGTCAACAGATTCACATTGCCTCATTGTTTTTAACAAATATGCATGTGTTCAAATAGAAGGATGATAGAGCAATATAAACCATGCACAAAAACACTCCATAATAAATACAATTTATGGAGAAGTAATAATGTACACATGCATATTTTTGGCCTGCGAGATGAAGCTGGAGTACCTGGGAATAACCTATGAATGCACAGGAAAGTAGGAATGGGTATTTAACTTATCGTTTATTTTCCATGCAAAATTTCTTGTCATAAGAATTTTGATTTATTGTTGCTACAATAAACTGCAATGTTTTCTTTTATTCCTGTCCTGTTTTTTTCCACGAGAGCATCACAAAGTATCAATAAATTTAAAAATATGATTAAATGAAATGTTTATGTGCACTTTAGTAATATAAATCACATTTCCTTAAGTATGTGGCATCTTGAATGCTGTGGCAGGAAGTTAACTAAAAGAGAAGTAGATGTTTTTTTTTCATCATTTTTGTCATTATCACCTAAGTACTACAAACTATTTGATTGTAAAACATCCACAACTAAAAGTATTCAAGGTACTGAACTTGGCTGGTTTACAGTGGCATGATTGTTATCTAGGGTTATGGCACTGCTGAGTTGCACTGATTTATGATTTAAAACAATATCAAAAACATCATTAATGACCATAGACAGGGATCTGTTGCTACAAATTAATAAGTGAGCCTCCCAACTACAAATTTCAAATCCATTGTTCTGCCTAGAGAAAGACTATTCACAGAGGAAATTGTTTGAGGATAGGATATCTCAGCAGTTTCATCAAGAAGTCAAATCATATGAACTTCAAAAAATCTGCATATTCCCACAATTTGCATGGAAAATAAGATATTTTATAATAGTTTGATTATAGAATAAACAAGTGTTGCTCAATCAAAGATGTGGCCGGGAAAAAAAGAAATGCTATCACAACTTTTTGACAGCAAAATAAAGACATTTGGAAAAGCATGTTTAGTATAAATGAGAGCAAAGTAGAGGTACTGTATTTGGTGATACAGTATCTCACCAAATATGTACAGAGAAAATCAAATGAAAAGACTTCATACATGGAGTATGGTGGTGGAGGAGTCAAGATCTGAACTTGGTTTGCATCCAACAATCATTCAGTTAACCTTGAGCCCATTTGCCCACAAACAGACATCAATATGGAAATACTTTGGTGGAATCTTTGGAGAAACACTGAAAGGAAGGATGGGAGGCTATCTTCATCCTATCACTGTGCATACCTTCCAACTACTAAATTTGAACACTTCAAGAAACTGTAGACATGCAGATTATTTAAAAACATACCAAATAATTTACAAAACTCCTTCAACAAATGAAATTCCAGAACCTTCCAACAACCCTCTTACATCTTGTAAAAACATGCATCCCTAATTCTTACACCAGGATCACTGGACTAGGTGAAAGTATCTCCACATTGGAAACTGATTAGAAACTGTCTAGGAAATCTCTAGAGACATTTCTGGTTGTTTTGCTCTCAAAAACATAAAGAAGGATCGCTGCACATGTGATACACTGTAACTCTGGAGATAAAAATGATTATTATTTCACTTCATCTCCACCTCCACCATCATGTCTCCTTAAAGTAGTTTTAAATGTTTAGACTAAACGTCACAGGCTCTTTGGTCCAGATTTATGAAGCTTAAAACCTCAAGGGTTCTGCAGGTCAAGGGCATTGGTAAAAGTGCAATCCTGATTCTGTGTTTTAACAACACCAGGAAGCACATCTAAACAGTTACGACAAGGTCAAACCGATCTCTTCTCCACGGCTTCTTCAGCCCGTGTACAGTCGCAACTGGCTCGATCTGTCAAACAAATGCCTGCAGGGTAATCCATCTTCCAACCGCAGTCATCAGGCTGAGCAAAGTGCATGAAAGAAGAAGAATCCAATGGGAAAGTGCCAGGGGAATAAGCAGACAAAGCTGGTCGTCTGCCAAACCGAATTTAAAAGTGCAGGAGAGAAACCAGGATAGGATCATATCCCCCTGAAACTCTTCTGTAGCCAAAAAATCTGACCAAGTTAGAAACAGACAAAACAAAAGAAGAGTCTGTATATTATCACAGAGCACCTTCACTTCATGCAACCAACAAGGAGACAAGTGCTTTCAATAAAGGGGATCAGTCTCCTCTCAGTCGGCCACTTCACCAACTGCTAAAAGATTGTTTGTCTACAGGAGGCTCCCCTCAAGCTCTGTGTGAGCTCCTGCCAAACGAGGTTCCCTACAAACATTCCTACAGGATACATAATCCTAATGGTATCAACAACCAGCAGGTCACAGAGGCCAAACCATTGCTTCATGCACACAGCAGAGTGGAAACAAATCATGACGTGGTGACACTATTTAGAGTCCTGTATCTGTGAGAACTTCTTCTTTTCTTTATAAACTGACTCTCAGTCTTACCTGAGAGAGTGGGATGGGAAATCTAATCAGGCCACGCCAAGATCAGAGTAGAGCTAATGTAGTCAAGGCAAGATTTAGCTCCCCTTCAAGGTGAAGCTTATTCAGAACCATCATCCAAATTACCATAGCCTATTAGACACAGTATGCTGCGAATTCACGCACTGAGAGGTTAGGAGAACATCAAAACAAGCATTCTCTCCTTGGTGTGAGATGAAAGCTCAAAAACAAAATAATTAGCCTATTTGTGAAAAGCTATGCTTTGAAGATGTAAGGAACGAATTGTATTTTTGCTTTATCAGTTGTCTGTCCTTTTTAAAAGGCTTCTTAAAAATGGAAGGAGACCGTAATCGCAGTCTGCCGCCTCCCTTGGTGTTGGTGCCACTGATTCTGCGTGAGTCTGTGGCCTTATCGCTCCGCAATTACCTGAAATTACGGCATTCAAACCATGCAGACCATGGAAAAGAGAGAAACTGGGGGAACAAAGCTCTCACTAATTGCTTATCAAATCTCCCAAAGCAGATTAAAAGTTAAGATTTCTGTTGTTATTTTAGATATATACTTTAATGTCTGAAAATATGCATACTGTATATTTTAAAACTCCACATCCAAAATGCAGAAAATTTGCCTGAGATAAAATGTTGGACTTAAAATGAAACGATGATTCATTGCAGTAGTATAATCTTCCTTTGAAAATTTATATTAAGGGGAAACTCTAGGCAAAGAAAGTAAAAAGTATTAATATGCATGGAAGAAGATAAAGATACTTTGCAATTTTCTGGAAATAATAGAATTCATTACCTAAAATGTAAGGATGAAAAAAATATATACAGTGAGAGAAAGAATATTCCGTTTTTTTGCATAAATCTGAACATTTTTACAGTGTTAGGTCAAAGTCCAATGGAGCAATCATGAGACGAGACATCCACCTGCAGGTTAAAACAAATATAATGTATTACAATGAGACAGTACGTATTCCTGATGTCATACTATTTGCCTTACTTACAACAACAGAGCACTATGCAAATTTTGCTTAAATTTGGATATCGATATCATTTTTATTCCAGGATGAATTTTGCTTTGATCTGCTGCCACCATCCTCACAGATGAAGTAAGATTTTCCCTTCTTAGGATTCTCACTGATGAATCGTCACTCTAAGTGAGACACAGCAGATATCACACATCCTTTTCCTGAAGCCAGCTTTGGCTTCCACGACTTCTGAGATGCTTTAGAGACGATTATGGTTTCAATTTCAGAGTTGCCAGGAAAAATGATGAATGCATGAGCTTTGTAGAAGCTCAGGGGACACAAGACACACATCAGCATGAGGAGATCTGTTAGAATTTGGTCTAAACTCCTGCAGAAAGTTAACCCTGTAACCTGAAATCAAAGGTTAAACAATCCGTCTGCGCAGAACTTTGTGTTAGTGTTATGGGTGTTTCCAGAATTTGAATCTACCCATTGGGAGGTTGTAGTTCTCCATGCATTAAAGTATACTGAAAGTCAAACTGTGTTTATTTAGAAAGCTTTAGCTTTGCAGGTTTTTATTTAAAGATTATGAGAATACAGAGAAGTTTGGGATGATAACAAAATTTGTTTTTTCAACATTGGTGCATATGTGTGTGATAACGTGTATATGTAAGATAAGAGCATGTGGTAGTTAAACTTCTTGACTGACTGACCTATGATCCAGGGTCAACATTAACTGCAACCCAAGACCCCACATAATGATAACTCACAAGTACTTAAACATATCAATGGCAATATTTAAATTTACCAACAAAAAGTGATTACCTTCTTCACATTTTTAAATTTAGAGTTAAAATGTGAAAGGAAAGGTTAAGTGGAAGGAAAATTATTACAATTTTAGACACTGTTTTTTTCAAATTAAAATCTATAAAGCACAGCATGCAAAAGTACTCATCCCTCTTCACTCAAGTATAATAAAGAAAAACAACTCCTGTGTATAATTTTATGTCTGCATATATGCTACTGCTGCATAGCGACCTTAGGGGACCAATATCACAGGCTAAATATTGACCAGTGCTTGAAGAAAACATGCTAGATATTTAAAAATACAAACACCCTCCACAAAGAGTGATAGATGCTATAAAATGGTTTAGATTGACCGTCTGGGTTAAAATGGTCCAGTCAAAGTCCAGATACAAACACAATTGAGAATCTGACAAGAATTAAATATTGATGTTTACAAACCTTCTACATTCAGACTGAAATTGAGCTACTTTGTGGAAAGCCACAGGGAAAAAATTCTGTATTTAGAATTTTGATCTAAGTCATGTATCACTTTATTTGTGCTGGAAAACATTCAACTATTTTATATTAGTGTTGCACATAAAATCTCAACAAAATACCTTAAAGTTTGAAATTATGAGTGGTGTCCTCTGTGATGGACTGGAGACCTGTCCAGGGTCCTGGAGACAGACACCAGAACCCCTGATGACCCCACTGAGGAGATGTGTGTATGATAATGGATGGATGAATTATGAGATGTGAAAAATGCAGAAAAGTTTAAAGAGAACAACGATGGTTCACACGCAGAAAAAAAAACTAGTTAAACTCGGTCCACAAGAATCCCTGTTTATTTTTACCATCAGGTTGTGGTTTGTACAATGACGGCCACAATATTGTAAGCAAAGTTTAAAACATCAGCATGTGGACTTGAAAAATAACCTGTAAGGTCAAGGCTGAAGTAAGATTGTATAAAGAGAGCAATCCACATACTCCATCAACCATTTCATAACCAATTTTTTTCTTTTTTTCACTTTGAATTTCAAGCTTTTTTTTTACCTTTAGCTGGTTCATGGTAGATATGAACAAAGAAATGATAAGTAAGCTGAAATTTTGACCAAACATGGTTTTGTATATGAACACATACCACTGACTGAGGCTAAGAGCTTATAAAGGTCTTCAGTTTACTTTAGGGCAAAGCATACAGTGATGGATGACAAAACCAGTGCTCATAATAAATCTCAGTGCCCATCATTTACACTCTTCAGCATTAAAAAACTATGAACATTTATAAGCAGTATGCATACCTGCAAAGTAAAAAAGGATTTATTATACTAGTTTAAAATTGAAATCAGCAGATAAACAATAATTATTTTATCTTCCTCTATAAAATTCTGAACATTTAAGAAGTTGCTGCCAATTAAGTAAGCTAACATATCATATTGACATTTCCTGACACCAAATCTAGTTATTGAAGTGCTGAAAAGTACCTGTAACAAAAGCAGGTAAGAGCTGCTTTTGTTTGTTTTGTAATGACATCGGACACATAAAAAGTAAAAACCACGGTAAAAGAAAAACTGTTCTCATTGGATAAACTTTACACTCACAGATAACAGGGTGGAAACCTTGATTATACCTTCCAGATTGGGTCATACACCCTAATTATTCCATGGCTTTTTTTTCAATGTCAGAAAAGTGCATTAAATTTATCTATTCCTTTGCAAACCAGCTTCAAGACTGACTGAGGATTTTTTTTTTCTTTGTTTTATAATTTCACAATTCTAAAGTTTTATGACTCACAAGCTAACCGACCTAAATTCTCGTTGGTCCATATATGGGGTGGTTTAGTCTTGCTATTTTAATAATCCCCAAGAAGCTCGGATAAGCAAAGTACTTTATAGAGCATCATGCACCATGTGGTCAGGGTCCAATTTCTTCTGTCCTTCATTGTCCTTTAAACCTGTTATTTCATAGCCAACAAATACCTTCCTCCACTTTCACTGATGGTCATAAAATATCGTGCTCTCTCAGTGTGCCGTACATCTGCCGTGGTCATTTAAGCTTTAGCTGGATACAGTATAGCATGAAAACAGATCTAGAGTTCTCTGGAGCAAAAGAAGCAAAAAGGAAGGAGAAATTTTGATGAATTTAACATGAGTTGGCGTAAAACAAGAAAGATAAATTTCTGCCACATAAGTTGAGAATAAGGGACAGTTTCCCCCCCGCTGAGGCCTTTCATGAAAACCGACTACAGGGCCTGGAGAGAGTGCTCCCTCTTTTCACACATGGATCCACACAGATAAAAAACTATGAACCAATCACATGGTAGGCGACTACATGCTCATTCAGACATATGTGATGGTTAAGCCACCCTTCCCCCACTTCTCCTTTTTTTCCATCCCACACATACTTCCACAACTACTTCCACTCTACAAGGAGGTCTTACAAGCTTCACATGTTTAACTTTCTCTTATTATCATGAAGATGAGCCTTTTACAAGTACTATCCATCTTAATTAACAAGCCATTTGTATGCACTTCAGACCCCAAGACAAAAACATAGCATGGGAAGAAATTTGGTGGCCAAAGTTGAATTCTAGGCCTGTAAGGCATCATTAGTGGACTTAAAAACAGGAATGCTTCAACTATTCTCTCATATTGCCTTTACATCTCATTATCTCCCTCTGTTCTTGGTTATTTCTAGTTTCATCCTCATGTTTTTACAGATGTCAGCTAAAACTTTCTCCATAGAAAGGCAGGAGCCCTCCCTTCCCACTCCTTTTAAAGTTCAACATAATTTGAGGCACCCTCTTCTTGATTTACTGGTCGGCTTTAACATGAATGCCTCGCTGTCTGTAAGGCGAAAGCCGCTGATGTATAGCATGCCGATGTGCGGCTACTGCGACGGCCGAAAATAATGTCTGCCTTCAGATGTCAAGCCCAAATAAACAAACGTCAGCCTCAATATGATCTGTTTTCTCTCACCAAATGTTCTCGCCATAAGAAGAGCTGCTGAAAGATCTCTGTTTTAGTGTTTTCAGTTTGCAGAATAGTAACTTTCTGAGTGTTTGTGTGTTTGCATGAGGAAGGCTTGCCTATAGAGCCTATGTGTGTGCAAAACAAAAAGGAAATGTTTCAAAAAAGCAGCTTTAAGGGTAATTCGCCATCGCAACCATTCTTTTTTTCTCTTTTTTTCTTCCTTTTGTTGGTCGGCACGCTTGAACGAAACTGAAAAGCTAAGACACAATTTGGCTCAATTCAGCTTTCAAGAGACCTACAGAGACTATTAATTGTCAAACTCATAAAAGCTCCATGAGAGAAAGGAAACGGCTCCTACTCCAGGACTTTTCTTTTCCTCACTGCCCTCCTCCTCCTTTATCTCCGTTTCTGCTATCATCCATAACACCTTTAGGTTTTCTCCGGGGTTTACAGGGTCAGTGCGCGAGGTCAGAAGGTGATGATTTATTCTTTAGAGCAGTTGCATTGTGGGAGCATTTTTGCTACAATGGGGTCGAAAGCGCAGTTTAGTACAAGGCTGTCATTTGTAAGTTGACCTTTCCTGCAGATCTGACATGTATATTGTGACTCAGGAGACACAGATGAAAAGAAAAGGCTGCTGATGTTCATTTCAATCGCCTTCTGGTTTTAAAAAATTACTCTGTAAAACGATTCAAACAACCATCTTTATTGTATTTAACTGGGACTTTAAGTGACAAACCAACACAAATCAGTGCATGAAATTTATTTTCAAATTTTGCACTTCACGTAGAGCAGCTTCATTGAAGTTTAATTTATGGTGAAATCGCACTATTTAAAACTGAATTCATACTACTAAACGGAAAAAGCCATTAAAAATTGGAAGGAAGTCATACAAAACTAGAATTAGAATTTTTTTGATTTACATGCAACCATGTGTGCAAGAAAACCAGCCTTGCCACGAACACAAAATCTGTAGTATGAAGCATGGTGGTGGTAGCATTATGCTGTGATGATACATTTATGAAATTCTTCCATGACGGGGAGTGACAAGTCCATGCAAAGTTGACAATGGCAGTTTTGAAGAAGTTGGAATCAAGACATTTTGAGATAAATGAGTTGTTTTATCTTTTTCTTCAAACATAAGAAAAACCAGTACACAAATAAAACTCATCTTTAAACATTTAAGGACAAAAGAGTTTATTTCTCACTAGAGAGAACATTTTTTTACTGTGACAAAAAATAATTAAAGTTATTATTAATCCATGTGGCAGAAAATATGGAGACATGAGATAAACACATGAGATAAGCAGCATGTCCGGAGCTCTGTCCACGGCCAAGCAAAGACATAAACAGCCATAAGAAGTTCCTTAAATGGAACAGTTTAAACAAATGAGCCTCAGGAAAAGCCGATTGTGTTCACAACTAAAACCTCTGTGTGATGTGTTGAGACAAAGCAGCTTCGGATAACACAAATACACAAGCACCGTCCTGGGCTATCAGATGGGCTTTTCTTCGTTGATTGGGAAAGTTCTACCAGAATATCAATGAGAAATCATTGCAACAAAGAAATAATTTACCCACAAAGCATCTGACCCACTCACTCTCATGATTTTCTGTAGAGAGAAATCGGCAGAAAGTCAATGCTGGTTTGATGGTTTTTGCGTCGTCCAGGGCAGGAGGTGAAACAAAAAAGCCGCTGCTGTTTAAGCCGAAGGACGTCTGGCTGCTGTCAGTCAATGCAGAGAAGAGGATTTAAGACGGACCGCGGCGGGGTAAAAAGGGCTTACGGTGTCATATATGATCTAGTCAGCGACAGAAACAGTCACCACCTCCACCTCCATCCGGCCAACCCCCACCAAATGCTGCAGGCTGGCATGCACAGATGAAATCAACCACTTGGCTTAAAGTCACAGAGAGTAAACTGAGGCTTAGAGGATGGAAAAAAGAATGAGGGCAACAATTTAGAGACCAAGAGGACGAGGAAGGTACTAGAGTCAATCAGGTTCTTAACCTTCCACTTTTCTCTCCTCTTAGCTTGTCATGAATCTTCCTTTAAACTATTTTCTATGTGTAATTCAAGCATCTTGATGTTTCTCTTCAGATTTACACAAAATAATTTATGTTGATACAATGAAAGTTTGAGAGATATCGTAAAAATGAATTGTAAGTTAATTTATTGTTCCTACAACTTTACTTGGTGCTGAAGGTTTGTACTTAATCTGAAGTCGTAATTTCATAGGTCGCTACCAGCAACAGTTTTTCTTTTGTTGTTTTTTTTTTGCATGAAATTAATATCTTCTTGTTTGCGAGAGAAAGATGAAAACCAGAAACACTTATTCTCATGCAAATCAACTCAACACCGCTTCTGTCTTTATCGTTAGCGGTGGGTAAAAGGTTAGATCAGCTCCTCTCTAAATGGTTTCAGCAAAAACAGGACGGTAAAAAAATTCTCATTTTTATTCATGCATACTTTATAATTCAGAAACTAATATAGTTATGTGATGCTCAATGTCTTCTACTTAAGAAGTATTCAATTCTAAAAGAACTACTGGCAATAACTATGCAGAGGTTCTTTCTGTCCACTCTCATTTGCACATCACTCCATCGTCTCCATCTGTTAGACCTAATTCTTGTTTCCATTTCTCCACCACAAACCAGAGCTCCTCTTTCATTTGAGATTCCTCTGACATGTATCTCAGGTTTCAAGCGAATCCAGCTCTTGGCCGCGACTGTTTATCCCAACCTGTTTAAACAATGGCCCAAAAGTTAAGAAAAATAACAGACTATTTCTAACAAAATAAATGCGACCGGACTCCGTGGCTCCATTCTGCAAAAAAATAAATAAATTAGCACACCAGACTGTGACACAGCGAGGGGTTTATTTTCTATTAGCGTGATATAATTTCCATCTGACACAAAGCTCTGTACATCAGTGGACCATTGAATTCTCATCTTTCTGGCCAAGGAGACGTTTGAAATAGATGCTAACTGTAGCATTGGTAGCGGCTAACAGTCAGTACACAACATTTAAGTTGTGTACTTCAAGTTTCAATGGCTGCACACATTCACACCTGAGAAATGTCCTCTTAAAGCACCACCACGTCCTGCTGACAAGGGCTTTCATTTGAGCAGTTTGCAGACCAAATGAGCAGTGAAGTGCCTCCCGGAAGAGCATCTAAACGTCATTAATTGGAGAGGTACTTCTTACTCAAGCCCTCCTCTTCAGGGCATCCCAGCAGCCCAAACATTCTTGTCGCTCAAGTATTTGTTTATTTTTTTCTTTTTGCATTGGCTTTGACACAACTGACATCTTCTTCTCGACTGGCAGATTAGTTAAAATGTAAGAAGCAATTGCAAAACAATAGATTCTTGTCCTAATATTATTTTATTTTCACACATAAAACAAGAACAAACATAAGAAAGGGGGAAATGAGAGCACAAATATAAATATAAAAAATATAAGACAATTGAAGTTCAGTACAGACTTAAACATTTCTTTTAAAAAAAAATATATATATATATATATTCTAAAAATATAAGACAATTGAAGTTCAGTACAGACTTAAACATTTCTTTAAAAAAAAAAATATATATATATATGTATATATATATATATATATATATATATATATATATATATATATATATATATATATATATATATATATATATATATAATGGTAATGGCGAACCAACCAGACATTGTCGTAGTGGATAAACATCAGAGGAAAGCCGTTGTGGTTGATGTAGCAATACCAAGTGATTGCAACATCAGGAAAAAGGAGCATGAGAAACTGGAGAAATACCAGGGCCTCAGGGAAGAACTGGAGAGGGCCTGGAAGGTGAAGACCACAGTGGTGCCTGTGGTCATCGGGCCCTCGGGGCAGTAACCCCCAAACTGGAGCAGTGGCTACAACATCAGACATCTCAGTCCAGAAATGTGCAGTCCTTGGCACAGCCAAGATACTGCGCAGAACCCTCAAGCTCCCAGGCCTCTGGTAGAGGACCTGTGCACCTCTGTATCACCTCTCGCCCATTTATTCAGTCTGTGCAATTAGGAGTAGAGCAAAAAATGTCAAATAAAATAAAGAAACTGAAACTGACAAAAATGACAAGTTGATTACCTTTGTGAAGCATGTAAAATTGCAAGAAACCTCATTTTAAATAGATTAGAAAGTACAATTAGGAATTCAAAATACAAAGTGACATAAATAAACAAAGCATAGAATTAGACTGAATAGATCTCCCCATATTGACCATGCACATTGTCACCAATGTAGAAGTTTTTTTTTTTTTTTTAATATTGGGAAAAAGAATATTGGATTGGTGCAATGTGTTATAAAGAAACATATTGCATGGGTTTGATGGCAAATTAAAAAAGGATGCATGATATTTAGTTCTACAGAGAAACATGCCTAAAACCTTTAAGTAAATCAAGACATACCTTCTCAATTTAGTTTTCAAAGTTAGCAATTGAGCTGAAGAAACATCCCTCACTGATATCACCAAAATTGCGTTAAAATATTCTAATTAATTTTCTAAAAGTTTGAGTAAATACAGAGAAAATAACTCAGCAAAGCTTTATGCAGAAAGGAAAAGAAAGAAGAAAGAAAAGAAGAGGAAAGAAAATAAAAGGAAGCAGAAGGAAAGAAAAGAAAAATCTGTCTGAGCCAGATGGTTTGGCCGGACAGTGGAGAATTGGATTCCCACGGAGGAAACATTGAGGCTGGATCTTTTTCAGCTACGCTTCTACCTCCCTGCAGCACTCAGTAATGCCACGATTCAAACTCATTGGGCTGCGTGATGTTTAATTGAACCACAAGATGTTAATCCAGGGAAAGAAAATCAACTAATCCAGATTAGGGTCAGCCAGACGGAGAATGGAATTGTCAAAAGCACTCCCCGGCCTGCTGGGCACCTTTACAGATCGGGCTCATTACTTGAAAGCCCAAACATGCTCACGTGAAACAAACACCAAAGAGACTGAAAGGTTTTTGTTGCTCTGTGAGAAGATTCTGCTATAATCTCACTCAGCTCATTGTTGGTCTGTTTATTTTCTGCCAAATCAAGGATCCGAATCAAGGAAGGATCAGTGTGAGAAATGTGTGACCAGTCTGATCCATGAAAGGAATTTTAACAGGAGAGTTTTTAGGTGTGAGAGGCGAGCAGACGGATGGTTATTTGATAGCATTAACAGATGCCATTTTCATGCCTATCAGTTTCATTTCTAAAACACTGTGTCTAATTTGTTCTATCCTCTTTTTTTTGTCTGGAGACTAAAGCATTTTCTCAATGATTTTTCAATACAAACATATTTCAACTCACTTCTGTACTTAAAGAAAATGTTCTCAATACATTGGTTGACACATTTCAGGATATTTTGCATCAAATGTACCGAAAACTAATGTAGGATTAAGGAATCATTGAGATTAGTGAGGGAATGAGAACTTTTCACCTTGGACTTAAGACTGACACAAAATTCTGACTGCTCTTCAGAAACATCCACAAGGGATAGTTGAGATACTTTGGTGCTTTCAACCAAACAAAACAAGCTAACAACAACAAAAAAACAATATTTCTCCATATAAACTAGCCAAATGTTGACCAGTTTAAATGGATACCGATAAATATTGATGATAAATACGAATAGTTTAAGAATAATCTTAAAAAAGTTGCAGCATTCAAAATGTTAATAGGCTTAATTTAATATTGTTTGATATAAAAGCTTACAGAGATAAGTTCAGATCCAGGGGAGTTCTGAGATAAATACCTTTTGCTGCGTCTCGAACTGATGAAAGTGACAAATAAAATTTATTTACAATCATTTTTGGAATAATTCTATTTTTAATTTTGAGTCTGGGGGGAAAAAATAAGAATGATGGATGAAACAGGAATTTGGTAACAATGCTACAGTTAGCATCTGCACATAATTTCATGTGAATGTTAAACTAAAGAGCTTTTTCAAACCTTGTAAAGAAGCTAAAGTATAATGAAATGTGTCTGGTTGGAAATATAAAATAAGATGTGATCTGGGAAAAGCTACACTGAACGTCAAAATATAGTTTGATTTTAATGACATATACTCTCTGAAAGAAAACAATGGAGATTTTTCACATTAATGCACTAGCACCACATAGAATTGAAAGAGTTAGGGTTGAAAGCAGCATAAATACCACCATGATTGGACTAATCCAATCTACATTGTTGTAAAAGTTTTGATCATAAAAATTATTTAGGAAAAAAATGAATTTTTAAGGGGTTTCCCAAAACATATTGCTAAAACCTCCTACTTTTCATTAACATAATATGGTGTATTTTGTTTTGCCATGAAATAAATGTGTTGTCAACTTGGAGGAAGAATCCATCTTTTACCAGATAAGAACATCAGCTGACCAAATCAAGCTGGATTTTTCAATACTTTGTCGGCAAGCTGTGGAACCACAAAACTGGAATAAATGTTTACAGGATTCTCAGAAATGTGATATTTCTTTTTGACATTTCTTCAGCTTTTAAAAACTTGCATTTTATATTAAGGTAATGTACATGGGTCTTGTCTGGGCTTGTTTTTTTTGTTGTTGTTTTTTTAAAACATTTGACAGTACTGAGTTAACTCACATGGATTGCACAAATTAATGTGAACTGCCTGCAAGTTCACTTCCACCCTCTTCCAGTTTCTGAATCCCATCTGCTACAATCAGTTCTCAAAATAAACTCAACTGGTGTTTAATTCCTCACCATTGTGCAAAATTGAAATCAGGATCAATGCCAATATTGATAAATAAGCATTGGTTCTGGTGATTCTGCATCCCTCTTTAACTGTCGGACAGTGTTTAGAACACATAATGCATTCTCCTGGGATTTTAAAGGCATTTCTGCACCATGAGGTGTTGTGTATTAATCTCTTAGCAATGACGAACCCTATTGAAGTGCTGTACTTTATATTCTGCAACTATTACCACATTCCACAGGGATCCAAGCAGGAGAGTAATTTAAACATGTGGAGGTAAATCCCCATTAGCACTGTGACACAGAATCAACATTCAGCAAAACTGCAGGCTTTAAATGAGAATTTAGTGTTCCCTCCAGTTCCAGAATGTGGTTAATACTACTGCTTTGAGTAATTCTGGTCAGAAAATAATGCCACATCAGCACATTCCAAAACATTAAGACTTAAAACAAGCTCAATTATTTAAAAAAAAAAAAAACCTCGCTTACATATCTTTTTTTACAAAAAACATTTTAAACAGGAACTTTTGCTTGGTAAGTTAAAGGTCAAACAGGTAGATACCAAAAGATCTTTCCAATTGTATCCCAAAGGCATGTCTGAGTGGTTTCAGGTGGGACTGGACACGAACATTTATCCACAAAGTCTTTCTTTTTGTTATTTTTCTCCTTTTCTGAGTAAGATAGAGGGATAAAACCAGACTGTTGCAGCTGTGTTTGAGAAAGGAAGCTATTTCTCAAAAACAGGGGGTGATATATGCTAACCATAACTCTGCGTGTGTCGTCTCAATCTGCAATCGGACTCGAAGATCCATCACGGCTAAAGGAGACAGATATGCTGCACTCTGAGGGCGGTGCAATTAGTGCATCAACAGCTGGGGAAGCCATTAGACACTCCTGGGTGTTTGCTTCATCCACTTTGTTTGGAGAACGCAGAGCAATATGGACAAATACGCAGATTTAATGAATGGTGTCTCTCTGAGAGAGAGGGAAAGGCTGGGTGGAAAGTGGCAAGTCTTAATAAGAGAACAAAATGACAAGAAAGGAAAAGAGAAGTGACGTCAAATAATCTGTGGAGAGCTGTTTGGAAAATCTTATTAAGATGTGTAATTTTTGCAGATGTTCATTATACTTTGGCCATGGTTAGGAAAATAAGCGGTTTTCCAGTTTTACCATTTGTCCTTGGAGAAGAACGTTTTGGCTGAAGTGTCGACAAGGAGACATTTGAAGCCACTGTAGCGCACAGTGCCTTGCAAAAGTATTCATACTTCCTGAACTTTTTCACAATTCGTCACGTTACAGAAGAAGCCTTTTGGTATTTCATTGGGATTTTATGCGAGAGACCAACATAAATCACTACAGAGTCTCCATCTTAATATCTGGAAAGAGTTCATTTGTATTTAGCCCATCTGACATAATACTTTGTAGAACTTTACAGTCTTTTGGGTTATGTCTCTGTATTTCTTTGTAAAAAAGCTCAATCTTTGATTGTCTGGAGAGTGTCTGTGAACATTAATTTTTGACACTTGTCACTGAGTCTCACCCTTCTAGGACATTAGTGCGCTTTCATCTAAACTGTCTGCATTCACTAAATAGGTTTTCTTTTTTTTCCAGCATTGCCCTGGTTTTCCACCTTCCTTTCCATCAACTCCAAACAGTTTCCCGTAAGTTCAATTTTCTTTCAAATGTCTGTAAACACCAAACAGAGAATGCTATGGTTTTGTTTTCCTGCCTGTCTTTTTCTGCAGCTCCTCCAGAGTCACCATGGCTACCACATGACTGATTCTTTGATTTAAACTCTTCTTGCCAGGTTAGGAATTTAAGTATCTTGCTAGGTTTGCAGTTGAGCCATAATTTTGGTATTATGATGTAATATCAGCACTTTGGAAGATGTTAAAAGCTTGGAATGATATTTCATGACTTAACTCTGCCCTACATGTCTTTCTGTGTTCTTTGGTCTTCATGATCCTGTTTGTTCACAAATTATATTTAAGAAACCTTTCCATCCTTCACCTACACAAACAAAGGGACCCCAGTTAATTCTGAAGAAAACTGAGGAAAACTTTTTCACTGAAGTCTACAATTAAAGGCTAGTTATTTGTTGATCTTTCACATGAAATTCCAATAAAATACCTTAAAACTTGTGATAGCAGTTTAAGAAAATGTAAAAAAAGTTGAAATGGTGTGAATTATTTCACAAGGCACTGTAAACCCCAGGTTGCAGTGTACTTTTAATACCTCCAGGCTCAATCTGATTTTATGATGGTCAAAAACCTCCATAAAACCATAACGTTGAAGGTTCGCTGTTTCTATTCCAACTTCTCATTACTGAAATAAATCTGCAACCATCCAGACTGCAGGTAGGACTTAAGACAGTGAAGATGGAGTAACAGTGAGAGAGTGGGAGTCTGAGAACTGTCCACCTTATCTTAAAGAATAAAGATAACCCTGAAGTGAATCATTCAACATGGCTGTAGTGTAATCTAAGACCAGGCTGACGTATTCTGCATTATCTCACCTACGCTCACACACTGGCTAAGAGCGCACACACGCGTATGAAAACAAACACATATTGCAGATGGAGTTTGTCTTCGATAAGTCAAACTGAGGGAGCGCACAGAGGATAAAGTCTTTACTCCAAATACCCTAAACATGGTAAATCTGCTCTTAGGAGATACTGGAAGAGATGAGATAAGGTGGAGTGTTTGCATCGTGCTGCCATGGCTCCCAATAGAGTGACAGTGCTTATTTTACTCTCCAACTTTTGGGCAGAGTTCAGGTTGTAAATGTAATCCATCCTGAAAGTAGTGCACTCCTCTTTGCAACACACTCCCCACAATGCTGTTGCTGGCAAATGACGCATAGCTGGCAATCCAGGAGAGTATGGCTATTTTCTGTTAAACACGCTTCTCTTTTCTCTTTGTCCCTCTCTTCTCATCTATTCTTGAAATGTTATACAGCAAATATGTTGATTCTTTGGTCAAGTGTGGGTTAGAAATCGAAGCCCTGTAATCAGTTTTCCAAGCCTCTCCGCCTTCGCTCGGTCAGGCTGTTTATTTCGAACTTGATGACATTGTCCAAAGTTGATTCATGTTCATCAAGCATAAAACATCAGGAGTCTTGAGCCCACACTCATGTTTGGCTTGTAACGTTGACAGGATAGCTGATTTTTATTTGTTAGGAATCCCACAGAAAGGAACATGAGAATAGGTGATCAGGCTGGTTCTGCTGGGTTAGGCATGACAAATTCAGAATCCATCTTTGTCAGTTTACAAACTTACCCACTGTTGATACAGAGGGTTTTCCACAATTCTGACTTAGAAGATAAATAGAGTCATAGCACATTTAGCTTAAAATTCAGCTTTATTCATTTGTTTAAATTGAAAGTTCTAGTTTTTCTTTTCTAAGTTTTCTAAGAAACAAGTCAAAGATCTGTTTGGATTTTCCATCTATCCACTCATACTCTTCTGGTTATTTGAAGTTGGGGGATAGGCAACAAGTTCAAGTTCTCTCTTTCCCACTCCATCTACATTCCAATGGGAATGCCTTGGGATCATTTATAATTAGCTGGAGATGGAAGTTTCCGTATGCCGCCTAAACACAAATCATACAACATAGTCCTCTGTAAAATCAACCTTTTTGACCTTTACATCATGTAGTGATGTTATTTCTTCATCAAACACAAACCTAGGTGTTGTTTTGATTCTTTACCGAGATGTTCTTTAATCTCCATTGCAACCATTCAATTGTGCAATATGCCCAAAGGAACGAAGCACCAACTTTAAGGTGCTGCTCTTTCACAGAGGTGCAGTTTCCAAGCTCCCACCTTGCAGAGCTCCACTATTCCACGACTTCCCCAATTAGCTCCTTCAGACTAGCCTGCAGCAATTAACACACACCTGATGGAACTGTTCATTTGATGAGCTCATTTTAAGTTGTCAAAATAGAGCAGCAATGTTGTGATGGCTTCAGAAAGAATAAGAACTTTTAAAGGAAGAGAGGCAAAGGAAGACATAACCAAGTGGCAGGCATAGTGTACAGAAACATCTGTGCAGAATATGGACTGGAAACCCCGAGATCAAAGTGGGAAACACCCCCAAAGGTGGTGGAGAACGCCAGAGCTAAGATCCTGTGGGACTTCCAGATCCAGACAGACAAAATGGTAATGGCGAACCAACCAGACATTGTCGTAGTGGATAAACATCAGAGGAAAGCCGTTGTGGTAGATGTAGCAATACCAAGTGATTGCAACATCAGGAAAAAGGAGAAACTGGAGAAATACCAGGGCCTCAGGGAAGAACTGGAGAGGGCCTGGAAGGTGAAGACCACAGTGGTGCCTGTGGTCATCGGGGCCCTCGGGGCAGTAACCCCCAAACTGGAGCAGTGGCTACAACAGATCCCAGGAACAACATCAGACATCTCAGTCCAGAAATGTGCAGTCCTTGGCACAGCCAAGATACTGCAGGACCCTCAAGCTCCCAGGCCTCTGGTAGAGGACCTGTGATATACATAGTATTTTTATAACATCTGAAGGTAACAGTTGTTGTCTTCAATGCACAATCAAGTTTATTTTGGATTGTGGCTGGAAAATGCATAATATGGCCCCTTTTAATCAGTCTGATTTTTTAAAAACTTTATTTATAAAAACAGAAACTTGTACTTTGTCTAAATGTATTGCTAACAGCTTGTGTTGTTTATGAGTTGGGAATAGCCAACCTCTTTGTATTATGATTCATATAAATTAATTGATGTAATATTTACATGCTACACAGTATTAGTCACTATATACTCACATGAGAAGCACTTATCTCTGTGAGGATTAGCAGAAAGAAACTGTTTGATGGTGCTCGTAATTCCAAACAAGGCTCAACTGAAGGTTTGGGGGAAACAGCTGTGACAATTATCAATCACAGAACTGTTTATGGTAAACAAAAGGATTTACTATCTCCTCTATCTGCGAGGGGAGGAGGTTTGACACATCTCAAGTGGCGTCTATCTACACTTTGGAACAAAAGCTTGTAAGAAAAGGGAGCTTTTAGAAAACCACTTTTACAAATTGTTCCAAAGAATAATTTGTGGAGAAAATAAGCCTCTCACTGAACTGAAGAAGAGCAGACAAAAAGCTGAAGAGGAGCAGCTTAAGATGGAATATTTTGCACCAAGGCTCAGCAGACATGCTTCTTCTTTATTTTGCTATCAAGAACTTGACAAACGTATAAAAGTCAACCAACTTTTACTACATCCCTATTATTTGATCTTTTCATCTACTTTAGGAAGGAAGTGGAGAAACAAGCAGATCCTGAGTCACAATGTGCCTGGATCAAAACCCAGCGGCGCTGTTTGGTGTCACAGAGCCCCGGGCCACGTCTGTTTAGGGCGACACAAGCCTGAAGGTTAAGTTAAGTCAGCTCAAGAAGGTACCCGATGAGACACAGGGGTGGGGATTGTTGGAGTTCTGGCTGCACCGCCAGCAGAGTTTCCTGTTATTTGTTTGGTAGTAAACGCTGACTCTCTGGGGGATATGACTGACCGTGTTGCTGCGGGACACAAGTCGCCATTTGTCCTGTGACCGGCTCCATTGTCTGTTTGTTCATGTCTCAGAGCATGTTTCTTGTGTTTGTGTCAATTGCCTTCAAATCAGAACTCGAGTTAATCTACACAGCCCTGGAAGTTGCCCTTCATACTCTAAATCTAAATCTCGCATCTTTATCTATTATGGTTAGCTTTGTTTCTCCAAGCTTTGGGTAAGACAAGAGAATATGAACTCTCTGAACTCTGCACATCAAAATATTTTAAAAGCTAAAATGCTGAAAACCTCCTTCATGTAGCAGAAAGTCTGGTTTCTATTTCATGAAGTTAGATGACAGAATTTGGATCAAACCAGAGAAGATGGAACAACTTGTGACAGAAAATAGACATGTAAATATTTTTACTTCAAGTTTTTCTCTAATTATTTTCTGTGGAATTAAATGAAGTCTGGTGTTATTTTTTCAGCTTTGATTACATTTTAGGCCAGGCATCTGAAGAAATATGTTTAGTTACAGAAAAACACTACCATTTTTCAACGCAGTCTATTTTACCTCAAACATAGAAAATAGGACAAAAGTGATTCATTCCCTGATGGTTTTATAGTGCCATCAGTAAAATTGATGATATCTAAATGTCTAGTAGTTAAGCAACTGAGTATTTTCATGTTTCAAAAATTTCACCTTTGGTTTCAGTAAGATTTTTCCACACCATAAAAGAGGTTGTTGATCATTTTTACTTAAAAATCCCTCCACACATTTTTCTTTGTAGAACTCAGATCAAAATGAGATGAAACTCGACCAGAAGATCAGTCCTAAAGCATAATGCTTCTGTCTCTGTGCTTCATGGTGGGAATGGTGTTCTTCAGGTCCACAGTATTGTGACTCTTTTCTAAAGACCATTTACAAAATAATGCACCAGATTAATCCATGGGCTAATTTTACTGCTGCAAGATAAAACAAAATATGTTTAAAATAGCACAGAAAATGTCAATATAAAAATCAATGTATGGCGACAACACTAAGCCACACTTTCAGTTTTAACATTTCTATTTGATTGTTGTGTTATTATTTTACTCTCCACATAAAAGGATCAAATACTTATTTGCCCCACTGTTTATTTCTCACATCAAGATATGGTGAGGAGAAAACAGCTTGTAATGTTCTGACTAAACTCAGTGAGCGTAAATATTTGCAGTGTGGAATCTCTGCTGTGTTCGGCAGCGTGAGTCAGCACGTCGCTGTGTTTACTCGCGTGTGATTTGACTCAACCGACTCGACGCCGCAAGAACAAGAGGGCCGTTAAAATCTCCAACTCTTTCCTCCATCGGTAACTAATGGGCCGGGACCTTTCTTCGCCTCATTATCTGGTTCTGCTTCTTCTCACCAGAACACAGGAGAAAGTGGAAAAACAATTAAACAAGCAAAGGGATTTAGCAAGAAAAAAAAAAGACAACGGGCATATAACAAAAACAGAAGGACTAAAATGGAAAGAGAGTTGGAGATATAAAGAATTGGCAGGGTCAAGAATACTTTTTAGGGAATAGTAAAAGTAATCCAGAGTAAACTATGGAATCCTGTGCAGACTCTGTGGCGTGAGTTTTATTGTCTAACAGCTTTAATTGTAAAAAAAGCAGGCCTCAAAGATGTGAGCGGCCATTCATTCGCTCAGACAGAGTGATTAATCCATGCTGGGATCTGGGTGTGCTGGCTGTTTGTGTGTCTGAAAGAAAGGAGGAGAGAATAAGAGAAGGCTCTTTCTTCTCTATTCTTCTTCCTGTCTCTCTACTCTGCAGCTCCTAATTGGATAATTTCATAAAGTACTCAAAAGGGTGCTCACCAAGTCTCTCCCTTCATTGTACTACAAAAAAACATCACTACCTGGCATCTGTGAGGGATGAGAGTCGGCGTCCCTATGAGGTCCCTTAACAGGAAAATACACCAGGGAGTTAATGAGAACGCTGCTCAGCCAAGCCATCGAGTTTTCTTTGAGTCCAGTTCTGAACTGGTCACTTCCCAGTGTTTTGTCAAAGGGAGGAGTCCGTGACCCGCTCGTTATTTTACTCGAGGAGTACCGCTGTGATATCATCGCTAACAAGCTGCTCGGGGAACTTAGCGAAACTGATGCCATGCCTGAAAAAGTTTATTTGAACAGAACACAGTCTGTAGTTTGGTTGTGTAAACGGTGGGAAGCCTGATTTATCGGTTCTTTGCGTGATTCCAGTTTACAACATTTCACAAAAGTGAAAATTAAGCTCTGCAGTGACAATGAGCTGCAACACAGAGGCAATCTTCCTGCTGAGTCCTGTTGGGACTGTACCTCAGCGACTAAATGTGGCCAATAAGGACAGCAGACACAAATGCTGATTGAACACTAACATCTAAAGAAGTAGACAGAAGTCACATTCAATTGAGTTTGTTGAGAAAGAAAGGCAAACAGCTGTTGCTGTTTTTTCAGCTGAACAGCATTCATGTTACCACACCAAATTAACAAATACACTGGGGCTGCCAGCTGGAACACTCTGGCTGATTAGATGAAACTTTTAAATCTCAGTTTGTCTCCTGTGGGATACACTTTGGGAGTTTGCATCAAGCTGTCACTTGTGCAATGACATCAATGGCTGCTGTTCCAGTTCTTGAATTAGTTTGGAAATTGTCACTGCATAATGGTTTCACCAGTGGTAACAGCCTGTCATTACCTGCAGTAATGTGATAATACAGACAATGTTCAACTTTTTTTGCAAAATTTTTCATTGAATTACATTGAAACAGAAATCTATCAATCCACTTTTTGAAAAAGTTGTAAGTTTTTTGTGTTTTTTTTTAACCTAAAAATATATAAAAAAGACGGTTGCTCTTTAAAATGTAGAATTTCCTTATAGAAGATGTTTTTTTTTTTTTCAAAAAGTCATGAAACACTTGTATCTTAGAATGAGTTTTATTTAGATAGACCTGGTGAAAATAGATTTTGCTGCTACTGGTTGCAGACTGCTGATCTGGTCTGACATTTTAAACTATAATAAAGTAACTTTTATCCTTTTACCGTTTCATTGATTTCTTCACTTGTCTACAAAACCAAATCAACAGTACATCCATCCAGGAATTTGTTTTTGTTTTAAAAAAACTATGTAAATGCCAAGTAAATTCAACCTGTAGTTTTATTTTTTTATTTTTGTTAAACACAAATCATATCATACAAAATAATTGCATCCTCTAGGGAATAACACAAAAACTCACATCTGGCCTCAAACTTCTACTTTTAACTGTTGATGATATTAGACTCCCATTTCCACAATACATTTACATTTCTTAAAATCCACTTATATTTGTGAGAAAATCTTCATAACCATCCCGGGTTATTTATGTTTTACCTGGTCCATCAATTTATTTTTTTCCAGGAAATCTTTTCTGATTCATCTTTGTGTATTTGCCAACAATGGAACCAGCTGCTTCTCCATGAAGCTGAAAATATATGCAATATGCTTAAAGTAACATTTAGTGAATGACTTGTAATTATCCACACCACAGCCAACAGCAATCTCATCAAATAGTAAAAAATGTCTGCAGCCAGACATCGAATCGTCTGCATCGGTCACTCTGACCGCTGCAGTCGCCATACTAAAGTTTCTCTCTTGGAACACAGATGCAATGGAGACCTGCTTATCGAAGGTTGGGATCGGAGTCTTGAAAGAGTTTTACTCCCAAAGTGAGTAAATGAACCAAAACTTTGGGCTTGTGATCATTCTCTCGATCCCTGCAGGACAAACTGGACTGTGCATGCATGTCTGCTCCACAGAGAAGATACCATCGCAGCCAAATCTGAATGCATGTGACAGGCGTCCTGCTCACTTTCCACCCACCTTGAATGATTATCCCTTTCATTTCTTCTATTTACATGATTTGCAGCTTTTACAAGAGAAATTCCAGCCTACGCATGAGGCGGAGGGCCCTTCACAGCCGATAAAAACTCAAAGCATAAACACGCTCCCATTAGGGAACTCGCAGACAAGCAGCCCTTACCTCGGAGTGGTTTGTGTTATCTGCATGCTGGCCTCAGTCTGACTCTGTGATTCACTGCAGGGACCCACTGTGGAGAACTTTGAGATGAGCCAGGTCCAGCTGCAGCCGCGGTCTAAAGGCCAATCTGTCTCCATAAAATTGACTAGTTTGCTCAAAACGAGCGAGCAATCAGCATCATCGGAGTGTTTGGATCAATGCACGCCAGCTGCCGAGGCCTCACTACCTCTGCAGAGTGTAAGCACTGTTTGTGTGCATTAAATCAACAAGTATGAGCCTCGTGGACCATTAGGAGTCTCCCACTGAGCCAGACGCAAACCTAAAAAGAAGATTTTTTTTTTCCCACTTAAGAGTTGATAAATGTTGTCCCCGGTTTGCGGTTGGCGGCGATTTTAAATCGACCACTCCCAGTGATCGCAAGCAGCGCAGAGCCACTGTGCTGTTGTTATCCATCAGCATCACCACTGCGGTTTACAGTGCTGTAAAAATGTTGCTGCATCTTTGGCTACCAGTAAATCAGATGTGCACACATCATACGTAACATAACACTTGTAAATCAGCAATTAAATTCTAATAAATAACATATTAAAAAGGTGGAATAGCAATAAAAGTGGAGACTGTTGCACCCCATCCAGAGGCCGATTCCCTCTAAAATCTACTGGATATTTAAAATTAATTTGAGTTGGATGTGCAAAACAAACATTCACATCTGTATCTGCTCACATTTGCATATACATGCATTTATGCTGAAGCTACTTCATTTTTTTGCTCATTGAAGCTGCTTATCAGCTGCTGTTTTCAGCCCAGCATAAATCCTGAGGATTAAAGGACTTACAAAAAACAAAAAAAGAAAAGTTTTTGATGGTGTGGAGGGAGGGAGAGAAGAGGGGAGAACCGACAGGATGAAAAGAAGTTGGGGGCCCATACAAATGCTAAGGAAGTGCTCTTTTTTTTTTTTTTACCCCAAGTTGCTCAGGGGTAGGAAGTTCCCAGCTCTGCCACTTCATTAATTCATGCTATTTAACAAGTGGGATTGTGGTGGGCCTTCTTTGGCCCCCTTCACACTGCATCCAACAACAGTCCCATCAGTAACTGACAACCCCCTGGGCCGAGGGGCTGTGGCCTCCGGGGTCCGTGCTGCAAACAGAGCCACGGGAAGCAGAACCTTGCCATTCAAGAGTTCAGCTTTTATTTGTCATCCCTGGTTTCTCCCCACCATACATCCCGGACGCGGGCCTCCGAGCGAGGGTCGGGGGGGTGCAGATTGCAGGATGAATCTCCCTTGTTTCCTATTATGAGGGGGGCGATCCTCATCAGAGGAATCAGTATGCTCATCCATAACTTCTTAACGCTCACTTACCACAGAGACGCTGTAAAAGGAGGACACAAGTGCCAACAACCAAAAAGAGTCCGAAGGAAACAACAACACAAATGCTAGCTGATGTGCCTAATTTCAAACTCATTCACCTTCTGGGCTGGATTTTAAATGAATTGCACAGTGAATCATGTCTTCTCCCTCTGGAGCGGTTGCACGAGATTTACAGTCTGTGAAAAAAAATTTGTTAAAACAATTCTTCACAGATAGTGTGGGTTATAACCCGCATGCAGGCGTCATTAAAAGCTGTAAATCACCAATCCAGGATTTTGTTTTCAAGCATTGGGGTCAGAAATGTTTCATTGAGGCCACAAAATAAATTGAAGCCACTGAAAAATAATTTACAGACACAGAAAACTAAATAAGGCATAGAGTGTGACATGAAAGGCTGAATACTTTGGAGTTTAGATCTCCATAAAGTTATGTATATATGTGTTGTGGGGTTTAACTCAAAGTCTAGACTGAAGCACAAAGAAAAGACTCAGAAAAAAATAAATGAATTAAAATGAAATCTGATTCCTTAAAACTTCAAATAAACATGTCAAAATATGATCTCACTATATGATCTTCCCATAAGTTCAAATGAGCTTAGTAAGAGTCAAAATATCGATGCCACAGACTCTAAACAGGTTGTGACAAGTGAAATCTCGGGAGCTGGACTGCAGACATAAATATTATGGTAAGTGGTCTGCACTGAAATGGCGCCTTTAACCCAAACATGTTTCACAAAGGGCTCTACAACTTTCACATACACAAAAAATATCAAATTTTTTACTGATGTTTTAAGAATAATTTGTTTAACAGTTGTAGCAAGGATAAAAATCAAACAATTAATTAAACAGCCCTCTGAGTTACTGAAACATTTAGGCAGCTGCCCTAAATAATTTCCATTTCCTTTTAGAAGATGAATAACTTTGTCTGATGTAAATGATGCTTCATAGATTGTTGTGCATAAACAATTGACAAACAAGTTCAGTGCTCCTGTGTTTCCACTCTGGGATTGTGGTCATAAACTTCTGTGCTCCAGAAAAGAAAAAGCAAAGCAGCTTCAACTCCATTTAGTGTCTATGACGACCGGTTAATCAGCTGGATTAGATTCGAACTGACTGATACTTTTCCTCTTGATTTCTATAGAAGTAAGTGTAACTGGTTGCTCAAGTTACATTTTAATAAAATTAGGACATGACACAAAAAAGTAGAGTTTAAACAGGTGGTTTGTTTCTTGAACACAATTCAGATTTGATTGTTTGACAAAAAATAAACAATTTATTTCTACAAAAATACAAACAACAACAAAAATTATCATACAACTTGAATTAAAGTTATCTTAATTTGAACTCACAAGTTCAAAAAGTGTTCAAAAATGAATTTATAAAACCTTCTGCCGTCATACCAGACATCTGACAAACAATCAGATTATTTGGAGGGTCTGAAAGTTAATCACAATTCGAAATCCAAAAATGTATTTTGTATTTTGGTTCCAAACTAACTCAACGACATTTGAACTCTCTTAAAAAAAAAAAGTTAAATTGATAGATCTTATGTTTCATAACAATTCAACATGCATTTTCACAACAACCAGGTCTTTTTATCTTTAGAGCAATAATGTGGTTTTAATTTAACACAAGGGAGTTTTCTGATTATGAAATGAAAATTGACTTTGCACACTTTTAACACAACCCAGTGTCCTTCACCCACAAAGACCCACCATCATTCACCATATCTGAAGGTGTTGAAATCTGGGCTGAATTTCCCGTATCTGGAAGCTGCAAGCCTAAATTTCAGCTCATTTATTATCCTGCACAATTGTCAAGAGAGGACAAGGAAGAATAAACATTGCACATGGCGTTATAGCACAAGCAACGTTATCGCTTGCCTGTTATCTATTATGGTGAGACCATAATGAATGAGGGTTAAAGAATACATGGATGATGTCTTCTCACAGCTCATTAAGCCTGGCCACAGTCAGCTGAGATAGGGAAAGAGGGGACAATGAGCCAGGCCAGCTATACGTTCCAGCCATGGCTCGGCCTTGGCTCCTTAATTGCTAATATAGTTATTAAGGGATGCCAGTGGGAAGACCACCGGCGAAGATCGTGTCTGAATTATCACAGTTGCTTTCAGGGCCGTGGAAATCCTCTAAAGGCCAGTGATTCAGTGTCTCATAGAGCTTTTTTCGCTTTCCCACTGGGGCCCAGGAGGATCCCCACTAAGACCCACAAAGCAGAACACCGACCTCACGCCCGCCCACATTCAGGAACTCACAATTATTAATTTTTCAAGAGAAAGAGAACCATTTTCTTCTAAGGTTGTGATGCTTTTGTGTACCGTGGATTAAAATAGCCCAAATATATATATGTATTTTTTTCATTGTTACTCATAAAAAAGTGGTGGGACAATGTGTCACAAATTAATCAATAAATTAAGTTTAAAAAAAGTAAAATTGTAAAGGGATTACGCACTGAACAAATAGAGAAAAGAATGCCAAGACATTTCAGAAAGCAGACCTAATTCCATTAGTGCAAGTTGTATCGGCTCTACAAAAAGGCTTCTTATTGCCAAGTTATTGCACGACAATTTGTTGATCAGTTAATGCAAATAGCTGTCTGTGACCTGACACTGATGGCATTAGTTACAAAAGTGAAACACCTGGTGTGGAAGAAATGTTTAAATTCATTGTACATGATTGGCTTTCAGAAGTTGTCTTTGTTAAAAAAGCTTTCCTTGTATTAGATACATTTCAGCAAGCATATTCATCGCTTCCTCCCTGTGCCATTTCACTTTGTTACAGAAAAGGTATGCAGTATTTAGTTTTTATTTCTTTCTATCTGCAGATCACTTGGATAGTTACCAATATCAGGAGTGAGTTTGATGTCAATACTCTTGGAAAATGTTTTGATGTGCTATCTGCTTATCTTCCCTGATATATTATATAATAAGGCATTGTAATAAAAATCTTATAGAAAAATGGAGATAAGATGCATAAAAACTACATTTTTAGACATTCAAAACATCAAAGGTTTGTGTAAAATAAGCAAACATGTCTCACAAGAAAACATTTAAGATTAATGACATATTCATTTAGGACCTTTAAGTAGAAATTTGTCTTGTGGCGTCATAAGTGCAGTTTTACTTACACGTACATTTAAAAGGAAAGACAGACCACTAATATATACAAATTTGCTCAAAAGTAAACTCCATCGCTAAAACCTGATGTAAAATAAGGTACGACCTCATGCCAGAGTTTCAAACACTATTACAGATGAGACAAATGTGAGATAATGTTAAACATTAACGTTAAGTAAGATTAAAGTAAGATTAAAAACAGTTCTACATAAAGCATCAACATTTTTTCCCATTTCTTCTACCAAAGGCCTGATGACTTTAGCACACATGGATGGACACAATATGGCTACTTTTTCCTTTCGCCTAACAAGAGGAAATGCCTGGGAATTACCTGTTGGGCCCAAGAGATCTTGGCGAGCCCCATGCCAGGCCAAACAGGGATGCAGTGAAAACCTCCACTTTCACAAACAAAGACTGAGGCGGACCCAGGTCCCCAGGGCAAAATATGCTGATTAATTCCACTTTGCTTGATTTTTCACGGTTTTCACCACACACTGACTGACTGACAGGCTCTGCTACAAAGACAGCATTGAGACATCTTCACTAATGTGGCTGAATTGTTAAGGTTTGATATTGTTAATGACGTGCAACTGAAGCTGAGAAACTGACACTTTGACCACGAGTTTGGAAGCTGAAAACGTTTCCCATCCGCCTCCTGTTAGCTTGGAGAAAAGACTCCCCAACACACTTTTTCCAAATTAGACACAATATGCTTTTACGTCTGATTGCTGGAGCGAGATCATGCTCGGCTGTGTTAAGTTAACCATCAAAAGGGTTCAGTGATTTCTACAGTTGTTTCACTGCCAGGAAGGACAGCGGCTCTCAGTAACTGTCAGGGAAAAGAGGAAATCATGCAATAACGTTTTTTCTAGGTCACTTCATAGAGTGTGAAATAAAAAGGAAGGGGAAAAAATACTGGCTGATCAGATGTGTTACAGTTCATGACTCGGTTTTCTTTATCCACCCTTTATTATTCCATGATATTTAGGGCCATATTTACTGGTGGAAAACACTGATCAGGCATCTCCTTGGACTCGTGGAATGGTAACATCAGTGTTCCCAGTTGGACCATCTCCGGGCTCGCGCAAAAGTCAGCCAAATGTCTGATTCTCATCAAATAGGGTAAAAAACATTCAAGCGAAGACTCATCACAATTCGTCTAGGAGGGAAACGTGTCAGCATACTCGGAGGAGACAAGCCAGCTATGAAAACAGTCTGCCTCAAGTCTTGAAAGTGTAGTCAAGTTAATAGAGAATGATAAAGCATCCAAAGAGGGTAGGTAGGTAGTAAAAGGTTTTAAAGCAATTATCTCAATCTCTTTTACAGAGGAGGCCTTAGAAGTGGCATTGACTAAATTAGGTTAAGGCAAACTTTGGTTTCTCCCTACTGGGACAGTAACTAACTTCTGACCCATTTCACCACCTCTATCCATCCAATCCGTCCACAGTGCCCGTTCCAACTTCTTTTGTGTTTTTCTTGCCCCTCCTTTCATTCCAGGAGGTTTAACCTTGGGTCACCACCAACTTCTTAATCAGGTCTGCACATGACCATTCCTTTCAATCCCCACATACCAGGAGAGGAGCACATCCTGATACAGTAAATTATGATAAAGAGCTCACGACTCAAAATCGAGGGACCATATCCCAGTATGAGAGCTAAGGGGCCCATGATACATCAATAAAAAGATTTGAGTGGTGGGTCGGCAGGATGGGGAGGGGCTGAGAAGCCACTGCAGAAAATCCGCACTTCAAAAGAAGCCAGTTTTAGGTTGAGGGGGGAGGAGTGTGTGTGTTGGATGTGCGAAGGATAAAGTCGCTCTATAAAGTCTGCTAAGCCAATCCAATGTGCTCACCAAAGAAAGAAAAAAGGGAAAATGAAAATGCAAGACATTTACGTGTGTGTGTGTTCTTGAAATTCTTTGAAGACCTGAGCTTCAAGACAAAAAAAGACATAATGATTACCAGTCGGCTTATCGTCGTTTTGACGTCTTTGGTCTAAAATTCATGAGCTGTGATCTCACTCTGTCAACACAGCATGATTTCAAAGTGTTTGGCTCTCCATTGTGTTCCTATTGTGGTTCTTTCACCAAATGTCGGAAGAACGGTATGGACTCACTGTCAGACAAGGCAACGGCAATTTCCTGGGTTAAGCAAAAAGGTTACAAAGGTCAAAAAGTGCCCAAAAGGTCATGGGAGGGTGAGGTCAGAAAATTACCATTCAGCCAAGTTTTTCAGTGTTTGATGAGAAAAACTGCCAGATCCACAATTCAGTTCATGCAGTTTTCTTGAGGTGCTTTGGTTTTAACCCCCAGTGAATCTTCCAGATTAAATTAAATTTGAAATGATATAAGTAAGCCTGATTGGCAGTGATTATGTGATGCCAAAAAAGAGAATACTTTTAAGATGAAAGTTGAACTTTTTCAAATATACTGAAAAAATGAAGCAACGTCCTGAGGGAGTAGAGTAATAATTAATTCATTTCCGGCCCAAAACATATTAGGTCAGCTTTTAATGGATGACTTTGGTGATGTTTTATTTGGTATTTTGGAACACACTTAAATACGCAAATCAAGAAACTCTTCCATCTTTCAAGCACATCCTGGACGTCTGCCCAGACTGAACCCACATACAGTATTTATCAGCAGGAAAACGGAGCCAGAATGCACTTCAAAGAGACGCCTCGATAAGAGCGCCCCGATAACCTTAAACTTAGACCAGCCTGCTGCACTGTTGAACAGTGCCCAGAGCTCTTTGGCTGACATGAACTTGTTAAACTAAAAGTGCTTAAGAGTACGTCTTGGATAGCAGCAGTATCAAATATCAGCAGGCATTATTTAAAGCAGAAGAAGACCTAATGCCTATATTTTAGTCTGACCCATACCTCTACGACCAATGTTTCTCAACCCACAGTTAATGCAGGGCCCACTGTGCTTCATGTTTAATATGCTCCAGAACACCTGATTCACCTGACTGCACTACCTTCTTAGCGTATATAGTATTAAGTGTAACGGCTTATCACCCATTTATTAACTCAAATGTGTGGCAGATAGAAAACACTTAAAGTATGCAGGTCATTGGCTGTGAGGAACAGGAACATTGACTATGATTATATCCACTTGTTCGAACCAAAATAAAGTTCTGTATTTGATTTAAAATATTTAATTTGGTTTACATTTTTACTAGGATGTCAATGTTGATACATTAATGCTTGCATTTAATCAGAAAATTTTAATGTGCAAATTTTACACAATCCATATTATTGAAATTACTTACTTTAACCTGAAAGCTTCTCTCTCAAAGAGGGTTATATAATTCACAACAGCGTGTTGTCACACTGGATACGTCACTTGGGGCGACAGCAGTTTTCTTCATGGAAAACTGCATGAGCTCGAAATTCCACTGATCATTTGGCTCATCACACAAATTCTATAGGAAATACTTGGAGAGGAATCGACGTTACTTCTCGTTTGTCACAAATGCAAATTTTACCCTGATGCATGTTTGGATATAACCAAGGACATATGTAGCCTACATATTGCTACGATTACTTATTGTTCCATCAAACCACAACCTCTTTATAGCTGGCATTTCAAGATTAACGTTGGAAGCAAAGTGACATCTTTTAAACCTTCCATGATATGAAATGTTTGGTTGAGACAATAAAACATTTTCTTAAACATATCTACATGTGTGCATATTTAAATTTTAAACTTTCAAAGTTAATCATAATGATTATTTACAGTGGTACAATACAATTAATTTCACAGCACAAATTTTTTCTCACTTTAATCTCAGAATTCTGAGCTCAAAGTAATTTTTTTCTGTACTATTCTATATGTTTTTTCAGTTTTAAATTTTACTTTCGAAATTGAAATTATGGCATTATTACTCAAAACTAATTTATTGTGAAAATTACCAATTCATCAATGTTTCATGGAGTGAAATGAAAACTGGCTTCAGTCAGATGAAAGAACTTATTGGTGAGAGGATCCATACAGACTCATTTAGTTTTAGAGTGGACAACGTCTACTTAAGAGCAGAAATGAGGCCTTTCTCTCAACCGATGAGTGCTCTTCTGCAAATGAAGATGACAAACAATCTCTGCACTGAGAGGCGACGGGACTCAGAGAGACAGTGTCAGGGGTCAGAGAATGAAACGGCAACACCTCTGCCGCCACTTGACAGCTTGAAAAACCGGGTGGCAGAAGAAAGTGCAGGGCTGTTTGAGAGAGGGTGGGAGCAGCACTTGAGGCCAGAATGGAAGACACAAGCCTCCCAGCAGCAGCAGTCAGAGGCAAAGGGACACAGGGGCTACTGTTCCCATTGAGCCCTTTGTCTCCCCGGTGCTCTCTTGTTTTTCCTCAGCAAACCGTGGGCACAATGAAGGCGGCATGCTCCCCTCCCCTAGCGCAAAGGGGCTGTCAATACTGGACCTATCAGACCCTGAATGGCCGAATCAGGCTTCCCATGAAAATCAAGTCAATGACCTGCTTCCCCTGGCTCTCCTTGTCGTGAAGTGGGTGACAGCTATAATCGACAGCTAAGTGAGGGGAGAGAGAGAGAGGGGAGAAGTTTTCTCATGTTGCTGAGGATACTTTGCTTTGGACTCGGCATCCTCATATAAAATGCATTAATTCCTTCGCTGTGAGCGCACCATAAATGATTTGATTGTAGCCAATTCGACATAGTTTTCTGAAGTTCCCTGAGCACCATAAAACAAAAAAAAAAAAAAGAGAAAACAAGATGCTGGGAATGCAGAGAGAATTTTGAACCAAACATTTAATTTCAGCCTTCTGACCCAATCAAGTGGAAGAGAAGACAGGCTTTGTCCACCTTGGCCCATCCAAGGAAAAGTATAAGATAGAAGAGGAAAAGAAATGTAAAGATTATGCCAAGATTTAGTCACGCCTTAAGGACTTGCTTAGTCAATTGCTGTCAGATCAAGAAGAAAAAGAGAGAAAAACATCCATGGTTGCCTTATATAAAAAAAAGAAAAACACTTTCTCTTTCAGCCAAGTCGGGAGAGTCTCCACAGCCCGAATTACACAGTTACTTTTAAAGGATTTGCATTTAAAAGATTGCGTACAACGCCTGAATGCGGGTCGTTTCTCTGTGACCATAGAAACACTAGAAAAGGTGGAAAACTCAGTCTGCTGAACTTTAAACGACTTTATTAAAGTGTCACTAATCAGACGTGAAAGACACAAGGTTTTAGTGTTTGTGCTAACTTACAGAAAACTGAGGGGGGAAAAAAGGCTTAATGACCTGTTAAGAGCATTACTTTGAAAAGCCTTGTTGATGTCTCGCTTTGTAATAAAGCAATGCTCGAGACAGGAAAAAATTAATTCCCAAAAACATTCAAAGAATTTTGAAAGAGAGAATCTGATTTCAGGCCAGCAGGCATGTGGAAACAATTAATACCCGCTGGCAACTTAATTCACATTTTCTCCAATCAATAAAAAGATAGATTATGCTTAATTCAGTAAACAATTGACAACCTAAAAGACCACCAATTGTGAAAATTGAATACAGCTATTAGAAACTGCAAATAATAAGTGCTTGATTTAAGAACATTCTAGCATGTATTTCCCTTTAGAAAAAGCCAAATTCCTAAGCAGAAAATTGCAACCATTACAGCATAATGGGATAACAACCCAAAGAATAATCCCTCGCAAACAATAGCGAGGTTTGAAAAGACTTCTTTCAGCCTTTTTTGGTGTCTGCCAGCAGAGCGCTGCATTTTACGGCCACCAACCAGCGATGTAATCTCCGCTCAATGGAGACCTGGAGAGACGGGCTCCACACAACGTTTTCTTCCACCGCACATCCATCTATACATCCATCCATTGATTTATCCATTTTATCCCAAAGGAAATGGAAAGACCTCATTTCCATCTGACACAAACCAGGCAAAGGAATACGAGGCCTTATGATCGGAAGAAATAGAAACCTCAAAACAACAGGACACGACTGTGAGCATGGGAGCTGAGAGGGGGATGATGGTAAACAAATTAACATCAGAGCAACAGAATAAAGAGAAGCTCTGATCTCCTAGGCCGCTCCTAATCATATACACCCTAAATGAACCATCCTGGGACTTCTCCCAAGTTAATTTCAGTGCAAGAATTAATTAATCAAAAGCTGGAGCGAATTGCAGAACGGTAGAAAAAAACATCAACAGCAACAAAAGGCAGCGTAATCATTGCATGAAGTTAATTTGTGTCATAATGGTATACATTTGATTTTCTGAGACAAGCTGAGCTAATGAGGAAAATACAATTAAAAGTCAGAGGTTTTGATATGGAAAGTTTAACTTTTTTATCTTCTGAGGATGAATAATGAATTGAAGAATGCGCTGGAGGTTGGGAAACCCTGTTTTTATTTTAAGTTTGAAGTCAAAAACACGTTGGGAGAATTGCTGCAGGTCTTCTGAACAGTGCTGGTTTCAACACTGAATTTAATCAAGGTGTGCTTTGAACCTTAATGCTTGCTTCTACTTTTAACATGAAGAAAATAAACTATTTTTTCAAAAACCCAGAAGGAGACAGAATTATTCAGATTGTCCCTTTTTCTTATAGAAGATTATCAAGAAATGCAATGTATGACTGTGCAATTATTTACATACAGTAGCATAACTATTTCTCTGAAGCATTTTTGTTATTGTTTTTATTTTTATTTTCAGAGTATTATGTGTTAGTATTGCAAGGCTTTAACTGCATGTGGTTAGATTTAGTACCAAAACCTCTGTAATGACATTTATTTTTATGGATGGTAATTGTTTCTACTCTTTTTGGTAAGCTTTAGTTGATTACTAAAAGACTCCACATTAATGTTTTCAAAGTGGTGAGAACTTCGATTATTTTGGATCAGTGTGTATGACGTGTAGTACTTGTTAGTCAACTCACTGGACATATCGAAAACTTATTCTGCCTCATTTGCATAAACAGTATGTTGTCACTGTTGCTAATAAAACTATAACAAAATCTATTGTTTGGATGTTTTTCCTAAAATTTCAAGCACACTTCAAAACAAAATATAAAGTTTATGTCAAGAAGACAAAACGAAAATCTAATCTGACTAAATGTGCTGTTAAGATTTAAATCATTAGCATTTTATCATAAGTTCAAGTCATTTGTTTCATAAAGAATAAATCACATTTAAGTTATTAAACTGCTGAAAAGTTCATTTGTTTCATTAAATCCATCCACAATGAGAAAACATTTTATGAATTAATTAAATGCCAAAAGATGTTTTCAATCCTTTATTTCTGTTAATTATGATGACGTTTAAGATCAAAACAAAAAAAAAATGTTAATATAGAAATTTGGGTTTATTGAAAAGTATTTTTAAACTAAAAGATTTTACCTGACAAATAATCCTAAAAATAACACATATTCTCACTTATTGAATATGATTGTAATTTATTGCTAAGGTTGTATATACCATATTTTTATAATTATTGGCTTCTGACTTGCTCATCTTTAAAAAAAAAACAAAAAAAACTGAAGAGCACATGAAATATAAAACATTCAGTTAACTCCGTCTAATAACTGTACATTCATAGTCTTGCTTTGACAATCAAATCTCGAAATGTTTTGAGAAGAAGGAAAATACAGGCGTTAATACCAAGCAGCACCATGTCCGCCCAGCCTTTCACATGTGGGGTGTTTGCTGGGGGCAGACGGGACATTTGACAGCGAGGGAATCAAACTGGTTCATATGAGGCGGTAGCATCGGCCTCGGGCAGCGATGGCTTCCTCTGAGTCAAAGAAGGGGACTCATGTAAACTCAGCAGCAGGGGTCATGCATAAAGCCAACAAATGAATCTTGAGTTTCAAAGACAGTTTGAAATTTGATGCGCTTGCACTGTTTCTGATTGATTTTCTTGCTCAGAGTTGAATTCCCATAGTGGATATGTAAAATTAAAGAGCCAAACGATAAAAAAGGGGCAAAATCTGCCAAACCTCCACCAGATCTAAAGCATCTGTCGTTATCCAAGGTTTGCAGCTGAAGTAATCGTGGGTATTCAGTTTACTATGTCTTTTGTATTGCCAAATTTGAGAGTTTTTGAGACAGCAAAGCCAACAATTTTACGAGAATTTGAAACAATTAGCCTTTTTGCTTGAATGTGGAGCACAAATGAAGAATTTATAGTAAAACTATCAAATTACTCATACTGTAACATTTAAAGCTTTTGCATGGGGTTTTGTTTGAGACATCATGACAGAAGACAATTTGCAAATGCAAAATTCAGCCAAAAATGTATGCTATAAGTAACTTGATTTATAACATAAAATGAAACAATTATTACTACTAAACTGAAAATAGTAATTATTTGCAGGACAAACTTACAGAATAAAATCTGCTGATTTCATTCGGAGAACAAATCTACAGTAGGAAATGGAGCTTGGAAAGCTGACATGGTGCTACTTGCCACATCATTTACTGGTGTTTGCAAAGCAGCCAATCTGGTGCCCATCAATTTCCGTGGAGCTGACTCACTGTACCCCCAAAAAACAGAGACATAAAATACTGTGAGATGTTTTTGTGTCGTTTCCTTCAGTGGTTCTTGTTGCAGCGCCCCCGCAGGTGAGGGGGTGAACAGTCTTTCCAAAAGGTTTGGTTAATTTGACCCAGTGCAGCGTGAAACCGAACCACACATCTGAAAATGTAACAGATGTTGCAATTTGGGTCCCCCATCAAACAAAGTCTACGTGTGAACATAACCTAAGGAAGGATGAACTGACTGGTAATGCTTTAGGTGCTACATATTATCACAACCATTCCTATAATGTTTCACAGTGCCAGTAAACACACCAATCAGCTTTAACATTTGACCTTTGATAGGTAAAAAACCTCTTATACTGACTCATTCACTTGGATGGTACTTTTGCCAGCAAACTGAGCAATTTTGCAGACCAATCATGTCCCTTCAATGGCAATAACGCCCCCCTGCAGAGGCAGCACCCTTCATCAACTCAGGAATGGTGAGAAAAGAAAAAAAAAAGAGATTAAGGTGTTCATATGGTCCCACTACACAGCAGGTAGAAAACTGATAGGCTCTCATCTCAGAGGTGGAAGGCAAGAGAAGGATCTGATGTTGCTGATTTTCTTGGCCTCAGTCCTCTAAGTATCAAGTCATGGCTTTTTCAACAGCAAAAGTAGAACCAACTCAATACTCTCTTGTATCCAAACATATATCCCTGCACAAAACTGCTCAAATGTGACACCTTTGAAAGAAAAACATCTTAGAGCGCTGCCTTGTAACTGAGGTCCAACATCTGTGTCAGAATGAAAAAAGGCTTCAATAGAGCCAACTCCAGCACTCTGCAGGCAGCTGCTGAAGGACACAGAGAATACAGCGTGAAGTTTTACGGTCCGGCCTGCAGCGAGGCATGATGGGAAGTAATAACCACATCATTACCAACAGGGCCTCGGCCTTGTCAGGCGTCAGAAGAATAAAGAAAGCATGCAGAGTTCACACTCGAGCTGCCACTCCATGGCGCTGTGGGACTCGGTCCCACGATGACATGCTGCGACACATATACACAAATATTTATCAGCCTGGTGAAACTAAACCATGCCTTCTGAAAGAGTGCATCTGCCTGGACACACATAGCTGTTCGTCTGTCTGCCGCAGCTCTGCTTCCGCTAATGTTCTGCCAAGTCAGGTCAGAGTTCACAGGTCCGCCTCAGACGGCTCCTGAGAGCCTCGCTACTCATCGGATCGCTCACTCATTATCAAATAGCTGCATCGAGTGGCACGAAACACTCCGCGGGATCATGTGTAAATCTGCAAGAGGAGGGATTAGCACTGAGGCAGCTGGTGAGCCTGAAGTCTGCAGGCTTTCAGCAAGAAGACGTAAACATACATAAAGAATGCAAAGACATATGCCAACTGTGCACCGCACTTACAGAAAGAGTCCTTTTGAAGGATTATGATAAAAATCACTTTGCATTCCAGGAAAACGCTTGTCAGTCCGCTGACATTATAAAAATGAAATAGCTGTTAACAATGAAATTTATGATTCAGATACTGGTAAACCTCAATCACTAAGAAATGACCATGAAACCTCTCCAAAGCCACAGAAGATACTAAACCTTATTGGACAAGCTACGCTCTGCAAAGCCAGGAGTTCCCAATGAATGTATTGTTTGTTCATTTTATTTCTTGTTAACAAGTTCATACAAAAATTTCTTGACTCATTCTTAAGACAAGATTGGAGCACAAAGAAGAACCTGTAAAAGTTGTAAGTAGAGCTTTTCATTTCCAGAATGTGTTAAGTAGCTTGCAAATTAAGAGGTCTAGCATAACTTTGAATTATGTCTGGACTCTGAAAAATGTTGTGAATGTGATTCTTTGTGGTTCCTTTTCAGTAACGTTATTTTCCATCAAATAAAAGTGCATTAAAGAATATTCTTTTTTCTCAAATAAAAATAACTTTCAGAACAACAGGACTACAGTTCAGCACACATTGCACCTTAATAGTACAAGAAACAATGGTATTTGTTGGAAAGTCAACCTGCGGCAACTTACAGCAAATATCCAGCACCTGAGTTATCACTTAAATTTTATAATTTGCTTCACTTGGGCATAAATGCCTCTTCAGGTGTTAAAGAGTTCTTTGTAAATATTTCTGCAAGCATTTATGCATGTAAGACAACAAACTCTGACCTGTGAAGCAATTGAGCATAAAAAAAGCTCAAGGGATAAAAGAGTGGTGTTGTTTAACAGACAGCCTAGAAAAGAACCAATCTATTATTAAATGCTTAATCACTTTGAAGCCACCATCCTGACTCCAATACATCCATTGTTACAATCTCTTTATGTCAGTACAGATAATCAATAAAGGATGATGCATTTATTGAATCAACACAATTTTTTGGTGTTAGACTTTTGAGAAAAATAAACTAGTAAAAACCTTGATAAGATTAAAAATTCTTGCAGAAAAAAAACTGAAAGTAATGCAGACCTAGGAGGGAAAATCCCTGTGGAAAAAGAAGCACTGCAGAGCAAGATTTGATGCAAATAAAATCCACAAGTGACAAGAGAAAATGCTGTTCGTTTACGTTTTACACAGTTCTTATTATCTGACACAAATCTCCATCCACTTGTTTGGTGATCACATATTTTATCATGTTTCAAAAACTTCTTGGTCATGTTAAACCAAGGATATGTATTTTAGTCTCGTGCTAGAGGTGGGCCAAGCGGAGACATCCCAAACACGTGTATGTCAAATGTGCTAAGTATAGGCACTTGTCATGAAGCGTGATGTAATGCCATTCACTGTGAGTTGATCAAGTGCAGATCAAACTTCCTACATCTGTTAAAGACAAGACTTTCAGCTACTACTCATCTGCATCTTCGTGTGTACTTATGTCATTTAAGGACTTGTTTTCACAGCCAGGAATAAGAGAAGTGCAAAAAGGAGACTTGGAAAACTTTCAGATAACCCACAAAATGTTATTTGAAGTGACATATTTATGCTGTAATCCTCTTTTTCATTTAGCCAGTAGCTTTCACATTCAGACTGTGGAACTGTCAGCGAAGGCTCAGCAGCACCCCCCTGGATGAGATACAGATACACTTCTGTTATATCTGGTCACCCCCTCTTTTGTAATACCATAAGAACGCAATGTCCTGGGAGGGGGAATTCATTACGATCTGCCTCTCAACAGCAGGCCAGCCAAGTTTAGACGTTTTTGCATGATTCATTTTGCAGTGGATGGTTCTATTTTATTTTATTTTTTTTTCCATCTTTGTGAGCTACGTGTCAGTGCCAGAGAAGCCAAGCAGGATAACAGTAGAGAAATGAGAAAAGGGTGCCAAGATTCAGTGGGTTGTTGAGAAAGTATACAGTAACGATGCTGTTTATGGTTGAAGGCATGTAACAGGGGTATACAGACACAAACACGAGGAATTCAATTTAAAATGGTTCATTGTTTGAAAAGGAAGAATGTAGAGTCTGCTCTTAGAACAACACTTTGTTAAATTACACCTTGACATCCCAGCACAATAGACCCTGGTGAAAATTGTGGCGAACAGAAAAATCAAAGAAACAAAAGAGCCAACATAGCCAAAATGTCAATAAACAGAATTGAAACCACAGCTTTCCCTTTTGTCCTTTAACTTCCCCAAACATTAAATAGCTCAGAATGCAAAAAACTTTAATAAAAATATCATTTTAGTCAGACAAAGCCTGTAGCGCTGCAGCTCAGGTACCTCAGTCATGAGCAGCAGCCTGAGTCACGTTGACTAGACCCCGCACAGCGCTGCCCAGAGCCCTCACCAGCTGCTTTCAATTAAACTGACCCAAATGGAGAGGGGAAAGGAGGCCTGCATTTGCCCAAAAATGCTTAGCTGCTTCAAGCCAGGAGCTCTTACTGCTCTCTGTGCCTGACAGCAGATAAGTTGTTCAGAAATTGCGTAAACAAAAGAGTTTTGTTGGTTATCCAAGAACCAAACTCCTCTAGATGCCCTGCAGAAGCAAGAGAAAATGTTTACAGGCAATCTTCGCATCCAGTCTACGCTGCGATACTTGACTGCAGAATTATAATGTTAAAATACAGAGTAAGCAACGCCAAACACAACACTAATCCAAGAATCTGCCTGAATGAGATAATAACCATGCTCACTGAAGATCATACTTTGCAGTTATTGTCTCTGAGACCACAAGCTTTTTTTTCTGAGACGTTCGACTCTCAGCAAAAACCGCAGACTTTCAGTGAAATGACCCCTGGCAGAAAAACATGGAAGGCCAGTTTAGCCAGTGAAGAACGGCTGGCTTTGTGTTTGACATCTTGCTGCACGGAAACACCTGATAAGAAACACCTGCTAATTCTGTAAAAGCAAAAGACAACCTGCCACAGTATGACAGCTGAGGGAACTAAATCGATCATCTTGAGTGAATCTACTGTTCCAAGCCAAAATGTTGACTGGTGTCATTGAGGTGGAGGTGATTTTGACATGCAACATTCTTACAGACCAGCCCAACATTCCTGTCTCCTCCCATTTTACAAAGGCTGCTCAAAAATGGCTTGAGCATTCAAAATTTTCCAGACTCCAGTCCAAATTGATATCCTCCAGTAAATCCATTGTTTGCTCATTGAAAGTCTCTTCTAGAGTTTATTTATTTAATACCAAGAAACTGAATTTTCTGTCTCATTTAGCGACTAGTTTCGTCTGTTGTCCTTAAGTCAGATGAAACAAAAGATGCATCAAATAGGAATTTGAATCAATAAAAGCAATACTCTGTCAGAAAATCTGACTTCATCAAATTCATTTTCTTATTCCAATGTACTTTTCTGATTATTAAAACTACTGCATCATCACACAAAACAGGAGGTAGTCTGTGCCAATATCAGAACTTAAGTTAATCCCGCAGGATAGAAAACAAATGACAATTGGCATTTAAACAACTCAAAGAGTTATTGACATTTTCTTTATTTCAATTGGTCAATTTTCAAAATACTTAATGGGGTAGAAGTACTGACACAACAATTCAATGTTTCCCACTGAATAGTTCAATAAGAACAGGAAGGAAAGAATTTGAAAAGCAATAAAACACATACAAAAAACTTCTACAATGGGAAAAAAATCCTCCAGAAGAATTTTGCAGACAATCGTGGATACTCAAGGTTTTCGAGGAGGCCAAGCACCTGTCAAATGAAGAGCATGAACAGAGTTATGACCACCACTCTGTTGCACGATTTAAAAAAAACATACAACATGCACAGAAATTGAGTGCCGGAAAAAAAGTCATGCAGGGACAATCTGTGAGGTGAAATATTTCAGCTTCAATATTGAAAGCAGCTGCAGATCAGCTGTGGTTTGGCCTTGCAGAGTCTTACAGCAGAGTCTTACAGCTAAGACTCACACAACACACTGGGCAAGAAAATTATTTTGCAAGGTTAAAGAGTAAATCAGGTAGCAAATAGAAAAAGCAGTATGGTTTTAAATGTATGTTTAATTTTCTTAATAAAGTTGTATTATTCTGCTTGCAGATCAAGAGAAACAGCAGATTTCCTGTTAGGAAACTCATGACATAAAAGTGGGAATACATTTAAAACATGTGCTTTTTTTCTTGCACAATGACAATAAAAGAAATTCTGATTCTGATAACTATACAGTTACCCTAGACAATAAAACAATAATATACATTACGATTGAGATGTGGTCAATAGTAATAGATAATCTGACAGAAACATTCAATATTTAGACTATTCACTGAACTCTGATTGAGAACCACACATCGTTATAGGGGTTGTAGGCAGCTACTGTGGCCAACTAAGCCACGTTGGCATCAAATAAGTCAGTCATTGGTTACCTGGTAACTCACTGATTATTTGGTTACCTCACTAACTTGCACAGCAGCAGTTTAAGGTTTGCCATCATGCCGCATAACTGCTTAACAGTAAACGACATGGAGATTAAACTGTGGATAAAAGACAAAGTACTGCCACCAGTTTGGCAGTATTTCAGATATTTAAAACAAAAAACAAAATCAATGATTATCAGTATCGACTGATATAAAACATCATGACATGTTTTCCAGTCATATTGTCCAGCCCTGCCATAGAAAGGTTCTCGCTGTCTATCTTTGCTCATTCTTTTTCTTTCCCCTGTTGCTCCTCGCCCTTTGTCCTTCATCCATCCCCCACATCACTCCTAAATTATCTGTCCAGGCTGCAGGAGATACCCCTTCCTGCCTGTGGCTCTCTTGTCTTACTACAATGAGGTGTTCGCATGTGCACCCCTGACTGCATGCATGAGAACGCAGCCGCTCTGTCTCATCTGATGTCCCCAGAGGCGGGACGCTCTGGAAAATTTCCGGTCGTACTTAAAGTCACTCAGGGGTGCCGCTGATCGATGGCTGGCTGGAAGTGAGATGTGCAAGAGAGCAGTGATCCCTTTAACTTCTTTTTGGTTTTTTTTGAAAGACATGAAGCAGATTCAGGTCAGCTCTGAAAACAATGGAAATTGGCTTTGTGTATTTCTGCATGTGGATAAGTTGTAGTATTTGTTGATGCTAGGGAGCTCTGTGAGTCACGTGGAAGAATAAATCACCCCATAGCTGGGATCCATTATTACTGCAGAGAACTTGTGCCAAAATCAACCCAGTGCTCTGCTTCTTTCTTTCTAACTCCATTCGTTTTACAAGTGAAAGTAGTGGAACATTTTTTTTTTTTTTTTGAGCTGGAGAGACTTGGGCATTTTTTATGGTCTCCTCACAGTCAGCGACAGAACAGAAAGAAGGGATGAAGACTTCTCTGAGAAGAAGTCCTAACAGGGAAAGACTTATTTTCTCAGTGAAAATCTGCAGCTCAACTGCACTCAATCAAGCTTTCTTCGGTTCAGTTGATGTAAAGCTTGGAAACTTAACTTCACAGCTTCTGACGCACCTTTCTGATTGCACTTAACAAAATCCTAAATGGCTCCCTTTTGATCACGCCTAATTCTGCAGACCAAAGCAGAAATGCTTGCCCTGCGGAGGTTCTGACTATTTTAGTCTCACATTTGGTCGGCAACTGTGCACATAAGACTAAGGAATGACCCCCACCCAAATGAGGCATGACAATCAAAGTTGCACTACAACAGAAATGTATCTCTGATGTGAAAATAAACCAGATGATGCAAAAGTCTGACCAGCGAGCGCGTGCACAGTTCAGGCCACGGTCACTTATTATTGTAACTCGAAGTCCTGCGTCAACTTTGCATGAGTGAAGAGAGAAAAGCTGTGGACAATCCACCACAGAGCAGACAGACCTTTTCTTTTAATACACATTCATGTTCCCTTCACCAGCACATTTTGTGTTTATAAATAGATGATGTAAATGATGTTTGTTTTAACCTGTTTACAGAAGTGTAGGGCAGGGCTACCACACCAAGACAATTGAGTTTGCCACAGATGACAATTCAAGAAATGTCAAAAAGTTTAATTTGGAGCTCTGAAACCTCTATTGTAAAGTTTTTATTTATTTATTTTTTATATGTGAATCTTACACTGAACATGTTTTATTTAACGGTTTAGCAAAACTGCAAATATAATCCCTTCTTTAAGTGTTGACTCTTTCATTGTCTCCTCACAGGATAAACCTCATATCATAAAGACTGAAGAGTATTCAGTCAATTTAGGACAAGCCATAGAATTTCAGGTTTGAAAAAGATAGTGTGAGGTACTTTTTGTACAGCTAAACATGCTGGTGGGTCACTTTTAACCCACAAGACAACACAAGGGCTAAGTGTAAACCTGAGTATACAAAAAAATGCTGCTTTAAGAAGATGATTTGATTTACTAAAGGGAAATAATGTATCTTCCCCAACCTGGCTCAATGTGAAAAAGTAATTTTTCCTATTAACCTAATATGTGGTTGTAGCAACTCTTGTCAAATAGGTTTTATTCAGGAGATTTCTTGATGTTGCAGCTCAGACGTAAGTCAGGGATGCGTCTCACTGGTGAAATTGAACAAAGGAGGCCAATTTGATTTTGATTGTGATTTTTTTTTCTTTAATAAATGAAAATGTTGCTCACCTTTATATGTATTCAAGTTGTATATTAAAATTTATTTTATGATATAAATGGCAAAAAAGAAAGGATGGAAGATGGAAAGATGGAACCACTTTCACTATCAGGGTGAAAGTGATTTTTCATCTAATGTTTTGAGCAGGATAACATTTTTCTGACCTTTGAAAATCATCTTGACAGACATGAGAAGCTGCTGTCCAACCACAATAACAGATCCAAAGCCCTTAATGAGCTGAAGTCTTGATAAAGAACTGAAGAAATGTTAAAGTTCATCACTGAGGATCAAACAAGGTGGAGAGCAGCCAAAGGTATTCAACACTTCTGAATGGAGAAACGTAAAACAAATGAAGCAAGACAAACCCAAGCAAACAAGAAAAGACTCACAACAAATAACAGTCTTTGATAGCCACATTTTCATAATAAACTACATAAAACAGACTTATTTTGCTTGCCACAACCATTCAAGTGTTCCTGCAGCTGATTGAGAGTTTGAACTTGTGGCCAGCCTGTCTGTGTGGCTCTATGTGTTCTTGGCAGCATCTGCCTGCACGCATCTATGCACGACTGACTGTTTATCTGACTTTTATTGCGATGGTGTCTCGTAAAAAACGTTGTGAGACAAGCCGGCCCTCCTCAGCACCGGCTGACCCGATGTCTGCTGGGACCACCTACGAGAAGAGCAGCAAGCAGATGCCTCACCTTGTCGATGACCATTTAAAAAGCGCTTGTCCGTCCAGATTATCCTGTGAATTACAACTTCGGTCATGGCCAGTGCATCACAGCCTCTGCTAAAGTACATGCGAACAATTAGATACACAAAATAGTGCAATCAGACCGTGAATTACAATGCACAAGGATGTAGTTTGTTCTGCATCATTCCTCTTCCTTCCTTTGGGAACCCTGAAGTCTGCGTATTAAGTTCTGTTCATGAATCCCAGGTTTGGTTTGAACCAAACAAAGACGAGCATAGCTCTGCTGTGTAACAATGGTTGACCTTTCCCTAGAAACTGCTGTCATCAACACTTCAAAAAAATATTAATACTCTCACGCAGAGACAGAAATACACAAAACCCAGCATCCGTATCGAATCATCCAGCTGTACATGACCTTCTTCTGCCGGCTCGCTGACCTGGCTGGCTGTGTCGGTTTTGTGTTTCAGCGAGTCTCTTTTTCTGGCTTCTCTAAAACCTTAACACGCTCTCTGATGACTGAATGACTTTTTCACTGGGGTTTGTGTTCAGGATAATTTAGTATCACAAAAATATAAAAGCTGCACAAAATGGAATCAGAAAGACAATTTATTGATTTTTAGATCTTGATGCTAAACTTTTTTAAACACATAAATGAATTTTTATCTCATAATATATTCAATGTCAAATTAATAAAGTTATAGCACATTGTCTGATAAATAATTTTTAAACTTATTCCCAATTAAATCAGAATTTAATTGGGGAATAAATGTAATAATTATTGAATAGTAAGTAAGAAGGAGGAAAAAAAGTTAAAAGTTATGAACTTTACAAATTTGGAGTGATAAGAAAACAATGTTTAAAGACAAAATTAACAATTCTTGATGAATCCAAAACTAAGCTTTAAGAAATGAAAGAGGAAAACACAGAACACAATCCTGGAAGAAAAATTAAGAGGATGCGAAAGACTTGACCCTGAGGTGGAGGTTCACCTTCCAGCAGAAAATGTCCATAAACATCAGCAGACTGACGCATTAAAATTCTCCAGATTTGAATGTAGGCTATCTGAAATGTAACTGAAAATATGTGTCAAGATTTGATAATATATGTTCACAAACAGTGGCTTGTTTTACAAAAGAGAAGCCTCCAGTCTGTTTACAGAGGATTTTATTCAAGAAGAAGAAATATAAAAGCACACCACACTTTTCAGATTTTAAGTGGTAATGCTACAAAATGTAAAGGATATTAAATTTAAAGGGAATTTCAACCACTGAACAGAGTTTAGAGTTAAATTCTTTGGGCCTTTCCAGTGTTTTCTCCAAAATTACCCAGCTTCTTCTGAAGACCCTGAACTGTTCCCTCCCTGCTTTCTTCCCATGACTAGTTGCAATAAGCACCCTTTAAGAAACCCTGTCGCCACAACACTTCCTCCATTTCTACAGCTCTTAGCCTCGCCACTTGACATCTCCAGAAGAAACCTTGAACACACTCTTTTCTTAAATCCAAGTACAACTCTTACAGGTGATGAGAGGGGAGGAGAGCTGGCTGTCAGGAGACTCCATGCACACTCCTAAATCTGCAAGGGTGAGACGTTGGCACAGACAAAAGAATAATAAAAGTCCAGCAAAGTCCCTGACGGGGCAGCACAACACTTTATCTGAAAAGGCAGAACAAAGAGGGCCTGTGAAACGCTTCCACTGTGTTTACTTTACAAGGGAACAATGCCTTTAAGAGGAGGGGGCAAGAAGTGATGTGGCACTTTGGGCCTCTGAGAGAATAACAGCACTTCAATTTGATTAGAAGGGAGTTCAGAAAGCTTTTCTTGCTTGCCAATTTATGGCTACAGAGACACTGGAATAAAACAAAGGTAATAAACAGAAACGAGGGAAATCTGCATTATTCTGAAGAGGTGTTCTTTTATTTCTGTCAGAAAATAAACAAATGGCTGATGGAATACTAAACATGTAGCTTGATAAACACATAAAAGTTTTTATAAGCGTAGTGATGGAAAAAAAACTGACTACAATCTTCAATAGCTGTTCATGAAGAAGTGTGGTCACCTGTATAAAAGTATGGGTGTTTGGTGGTTTGCTGATTTTGGTTTTTACATAATTTCGCTCAAAATTATGATACTTGTCTTTTATTCAGACAGTCAACAAGGCTGACATCTCTGAAAAGATTACAAAGAAATGCAGAAGGAGAATTGATTTATAAAAACGTGCTTTTCTTTAATTTTTTTAATTACTTGGGTGTAATCACAAAAATACTTTTCCAAAATCAATTTAAAACAATTTATCTTTCGTTCCCATCACCCTGATCCCTTTCTTCGATTTCAGGCTGAAGTTGGGTTCTCCCTGGACAACATCAAAAAGTTAATTTTTCTTTCAGTCAGAAGAAACACCTAAATGTGCACCAAAGTATGAATTACAGGTTCTTCTTAGCTGAACAGTTATTGACCTTAAAGAAGCTTATCAAATTATCCAGTCGCACAATTTAAATTGTGAAAATGTCAAAAACAGAAAACAATTCTGCAGGCCTCAGTTAGGATGTAAAATGTGGCTCAGTTGGCATTTGAATGAACCAAAACACTTCTGGAACATTTACATAAAACCATTGAAAATATTTGGCCATGTTGCACAGCATCATGTTTGGAGAAAACCAAACAATACAAACTCTTCATACCAACTTTCAAACACATTGATGGAGGAGTCATAGTTTGGGCTTTCTTTTGCTGCAGCAGGTCTCTGGGACCTTGTGGTCACTGACACAAGCATAACCCATTATTCTCAACTAAAATTGGTCATCAACAGGACAATGATCCCAAACACAGCAGCTAATCTGTCACAAAAGGGCTGAACAAGAGAAGAAACAGGGTGTCACAACCATTTAGTTGAAGTAAATCCATCTGTCCATCCATTCATTATCTTCCGCTTAATTTGGAGCAGCTTATCTGCAATCAAGGATGTTTTCTTTTATTTATCAATAATCAAGTTACTGCTGGTGGAACAGTCATTTGTAGTATCCTTTCAAATATTTCAGAAAGTATCATGGCCCAAGTGTTTATTTATTGGCTCCTTCTGAGAGATACAACAGCCAAGGTTTGGTCCAGCCAACCACATCCGCGTAAACAAACAAAACTTGTTAAAATAAGAACTGGGTGCAATAAAATAAATTGCACATTTTATTCTGAATTTCCAACATTTGGAGAGCAGGCCAGTCTCCTCTTTGATCAGCTCATCTAATTGACACGAGTCAAACCATTTCGATCAAATGCCAGTGGTTAAATAGCCTCTTTGTGAAAACTAATCACTTCTCCCGTCATTTGTTTGTAAATGTAACAAACTGAAGGCGATTCATATGAGGAAGGTGGCACACAAACCCCATTCCAGTGATCTGAGGCTGCTTAACGCCTGATGAGAAACACGTGCTGTGACACCAGTCGTGGCCCAGAGTGGAACGGAGAGCGCTGGATGGGATTCAGATGTGAGTGAATCCACTGGGAGTTCAGGGGGTGGAGGTTCTCCCCTGCTCCAAACAAGAACAACACAGGATGTGATGAGGCAAAACCTTTGAGCAAAATAAAAAACATCCTCCTTAAATCTGCAAATTCCTCCACAACAATAGATAAAATGTCTGCCAAGATTTTTTTTCTCATCGTATTTACCAAACGTTGCAAATAAATGAAAGATTTATGGGTAATGAGGTCATCCAAGAAGAAATTAAGTATTGTCACTTTGAAGCTACTAAATGGAAACATCCCATTATGGCTGTCTAACAGTGTGTACCACTGTTGGTATACATGCAGACTGAAATGAGGTTTGCAGCATATGACCCAAATGCGATCCAGAAGGAAGAAACAGTTCTGCAGGGCTGGTGCAAAGAACAAAAACTGACAAAGTTTGTGAGGTGTTTTAAGATCGCTTCTCCCGATAAAGCATCTCCAGCCGAATTCCTTTTGTCCGAATTGTTTTTTAAAATGTCACTCATGCTGCATAGCATAGCGTGACATGCCAGCTTTCCCTCATCCATCCAATCAATGGGGGGAAAATGAGAAACTGAGAACGTGAAAGGGTCACAACCCCAGGGATGGAAATGATCCCCCAGTTGCTACTGGGTATCCTGTGTATAAACACGGCAGTGGAAAAACATTAGTCTAAGTCTGTAGGTTTATGCTGTAGTGCTATTAGGTCTCGCAGACAGAGAGGACATCAAACACTTTCGATATGACCTGCTCATTCATTCTGGATGTTGAGTTCACTGCAGTGCAAAACTAAACCATATTCAAACGAACTCATCCCCATTTTATTACTCTACAACAAACATCTCACTTTTTTGCAAAAAACCAAGACAGTAATCCATCATTTGAAAGTAGGAGGACAACACATGGATTCTGAAATTTTCACATATAGCAATTTGAAAAGTGTGGGATATATTTGTTTTCTGTCACATTTAACGCTGGTAGCCCGAAAAAAAAAATAAAAAAACAGCTGTAACCTAATAAGGAAATGGATTCCTGTGTTGTGCAAACTGATAGGCTTGCAAAGAGAACATTCATCATACAGCCAAGAGGTAAATGGCAACTCTGGAGGTGCTGCACATGTGCACAGTTCAGGTGGGAAAATCTGTCAACAAATTGTGTACGTTAAATATTTGGCTTATTTGATAAAGGGACAGGAAATGTGGTCAGAGTTAATAGGAAGATAGATGAAGCGACTGTAACTAAAAGAAAAACTTGAAATAAAACTTCTTAGAGGCAGCATATGACTTACGATGAGAGAAGATAATGACTCTAAACATGCAGCAACAGTTACAAATGAGTTATTTACATCAAAGCAGATTTATATGTTCCAAAGGCTCAGTCAAAGTCCAGACCTAAACCCAACAGAGGACTAGGGTCATGACTTAATAATGAATGTTCACATATGCACTCCTAACCTGACTAAGCCTGACCTATGTAACAAACACACAAATGACTTGCAGGTGTCATTCATAGTATTACCTCAGGGGCTAAGGAGGCTAAATACAAATGCATGCCACACTTTTCAGATTTTAATTTTTAAAAATATTAAATATTAACTTACAGCTATGTTCCATTTTTTTGTTAAGTGGCTTATCACATGAAATCCCAATAAAACATACTGAACTTTGTTTGTGTAGGACTTTTTAGGGCACTAATAATATTTTCCAGCAAATGGATTGTTATAATGACACAATTCAAGCCTCGACTGAAACCAAACCAAAGTTTAAGATTTGATTATGAAAAAGTGAAGCTCTTTATTCTCTATTTAACTCAGCAATCTTGTAAGCAGAGAAGCAGATTGCTATCTCAATTGGAAGAAAAATGAGAGAACATCTGATATTTCAATATGACCTTCACAAACTGTTAGTTACATCTGCTAACATAATATCACACTTTGTCTCTGATATTTACAACTAACACAAATCAATCTCCAAGAAAAGAAGCAGCTTGCATCTTTTTGTGTTTTTTTTTATTATTATTTTTATTGTAGCTGCTCATAGCAAGGTGTATGAGGTCTGGTTAATGGTTTATAAAATAATTTAAAAAATCACATTTGGTTTTGATTTCACTGGCAGCAAGCCATCAGCTAACTAAATCAGGCCTAAAGTTTCTACATTACATATCAAAAAAAAAAAATAAACTCACAGGGCAACTTAAGTTTCTCTTATACCTAAACATCTTTTTAGAAAGTCTGAGGAGGTCAGACAATTTTGGTCACTTATTGCTAGTGGAGCAGTTCCTGGTGGAATAAAGGTACTCTAAGACCACCCCAGTGCCAAAACACCCTCAGGCAGCTCAAACAGAAAAATTCAGGCTCCGATATTGCATACCTGCACGGCAAGACCACATGAATGACTCTTTTTCATTTCTACAACATATATTATATGAAAGCACATCATATAACCACTGATAAGAATATGTTGGTGACGTAAAAGTAACAAAGGAGCTTGTAAAGCAGACATGCAAGACTACCTTTTTATCAGGGCCATGATAGCAAAATAAAAGCCTGTTTTACTGATCTCTGTTAGAATGGCAGTTTATTATACAAGTACTTTGGAATTTATTAATCATATTGCGTTGATGTCAAATAACTGCCAGTAGTTGAGTTCATGTCCTTCCCCTGCCAAGCAGATCAAACAAGCCATCCTTTGCTAAATTTAAGTTCCCTGTTAGGTGCTTTCAAAGAGTAAAACAGTCAGCAATGTTCTTACCTCAGCACGCTGTGTTCTGGGCTGGCTGGCATCTGTCTCAATGGCGTACACGTCCACCAGGTACAGGTCGGACCCTTGTTCCCTGTCCAGCTCCGCAGCAGTCTGTATCACTCCAGTGTGGCGTCCAATGGTGAAAAGGCGTCCAACGGCTTTTCCTCCACTCCGTACTGCCACAATGAAATACTCCACTTTTGATGAAGAGCTCCTTGGACTTGAGGCATCCAAGGAGATGACATTTGTTCCCGGCGGTTGGCCTTCTTTAAGGATGGTTATGTATTTGGGCTGAGAGAAAACGGGTCCATCTATCCCTTGAAGGATGATTGTCAGTTCAGTTCTGGAGGTCTTACGGTCGGTGCCGTGGTCTGTTGCTGACACTGCCAGAGTGTACATGAGTCGAGATGGGACCAGCTGGGAAGCCAGGCGAATATCCCCGCTGTACCTGTCCATAATGAAGGTGTCTGCATCCCCTTCCAGAAGCTCATACTCCACTTCCCCGTTTTCCCCATCATCAGGGTCTAGGGCCATCACTGTTGTCAGGATGGAGCCAATAACAATGTTGGGCTCAGCCACAAGAGCATTCTGGGATACAAAAGTAGGAACATTGTCATTGAGGTCTGTAACCCATATGGTGACATTTTTCAATGCAAATCGTCGGAATTCAGCTGGAACTGCCTGATCTGTGGCTTTGATGGTCAACTCAAACAGGTTAGAAAACTCCCTGTCAATTTCCTTATTGGTGTAAATGAGCCCAGAGCTTGGGTCGATGTTGAAGTGGCTCCCTCGAGGAATCTGCTGAACAATAGAGTACTGTAGCTGTCCATTTATGTCTGCATCTGTGTCGTGAGCTATAATGGTCATGACCGAGGCTGAGAGAGGAAGATTTTCAGGGATAGATTTGAAAATGTCTCCAGGGGCAAATATAGGAGGATTGTCATTAAAATCCCGCACATAAATGACCACAGGTATGGATGAGGAGCGAGGAGGTCTACCGTTGTCCTTTGCAGTTATGTTGAGTTTGTAAAGTGATTGTGTCTCAAAGTCCAGTTTTTTAATCAGAAAGATGCTGCCGGTGTTGGGGCTAATACTGAAAGTGCCGTGGTTGTTTGTGGCTGTGATGCTGTATGTTATGTCTGCATTCCGACCCGAATCTGCGTCCGTGGCAGTAACAGATGCCACAAGCTCCCCTATCCTCATGTTCTCTAGCACATCCACAGCCAGGGAGGATTTAGGGAAGGATGGGGAGTTATCATTTTCATCCAGAATGCTAATGCTCAGAAGACAAGAGGAAGACAAAGGCACAGTTCCAGCATCAGCAGCTATAATTTTAAGTGAGTAAGAAGAAGTGGTTTCATAGTCCAGCTTTCCAACTAAAGTCACCTGTCCAGAGTTGCTATCTATCGTGAACTGATGTTCCTCATTTCCCTCAACAATGTGATAATGAACAAGTCCATTTTTGTTCTCATCCACATCTGAGGCAGAGACCCGCAGCAGCTGAGTCATGTTTTGAGCTGACTCAGAGATGGAGGCCTGATAAACGTCTTTGGTGAATTTCGGAGGGTTGTCATTGATATCTTGAATGTAAACCTGTACCTTGGCCTGATCTCTGAGGGGTTTTGGGAGACCCTGATCTGATGAGATGACAATGAAGCTAAACACAGCAGCACCCCTTTGCCTCATCAGTGACTCACGGTCCAGCTTCAGTGTGCTGGTAAGCTCCCCGGTGATGGTGTTTAGCTCAAAATTGGGCTGCGGGATTTCAAATGTGTATCTGACCTCACTGTTAGGGCCAAAGTCCTTATCCTCAGCAAAAACATACCCAACAACCGATCCTCTCGTCTGCTCCTCCTCAAAATGAAACACATAATTAGTACTATTAAAGAGAGGACGGTTATCGTTCACGTCGTCCAGGATCACAGTGACATTTACTGAGGCGCTCAGTGGTTCCACAGCCCTGTCTTTGGCTTCAAGCACCAAGTTATATCTGTCCTGAATCTCTCTGTCCAGCTCTGTTTTTATGTATAACTGTCCATCTGGAAAAATCCCAAACACATCACCCATGTTGCCACTGGTGATGTCATACATAATCTCCCCGTTGAGACCAGAGTCTTTGTCAGTGGCCTGCACTTTAAAGAACCGGCTGTTGACAGGTTCAGACTCTAAAATGATGACTTCGTATGAGAGCTGATCAAACACAGGTGAGTTGTCATTGACATCATAAACGCTGATGATCAGGATGAGGCTGGAGGTTAGCCGGGGAAGCCCCATGTCTGCAGCCATGACTTCGATCTCGTAAGAGCTTGTTGTGACCTCCAGCGGGCCAGTCAGTGTGATCAGACCATGCCGCTCATGGATGTGAAACAGGCCTTTTGGGTTCTCTTTCAGGCTGTAGCTCACCATGCCGTTGGGACCTTCGTCAGGGTCTGATGCTTTTGCCTGGAATATTACATGTCCTGTACTCCAGTTTTCCACAGCGCTCACATGTTCCATATTGTGAATAAAATGAGGAGCATTATCATTTAAGTCCTTCACAGTTATGTTTACAAATGCCTCTCCAGTGATCTCGCCGGCTCTGGCTACAATTTTAAGCTGATAAAATTCTTGCTCCTCTCTGTCTATCTGACTGGATGCTGTGATCTGGCCTGCATTGCTCACAGAAAAAAGTCCCCTCTGATCACCTGAGGTGATTAGATAGGAAATGTTTGTGTTTAGGTCCAGTGTGGTGGCCGACACGGTGCCTATGACTGTCCCAAGTGCTACGTTTTCAAACATGACAAAGCTGTACACCCTCTGATTGAAGACAGGTGGATTATCCTGTGTGTCTATAACAGTTACAGTCACAATGGCCTGGGTGTGTGAGCGCACGCCTCCTCCATCTGCTGCTGTCACCTGCAGCTGGTAAGCCGTTTTTTCCTCTCTGTCCAGGGGTACTAGAGTAGTGATTTTCCCTGTATTGCTGTTAATACGGAATTTGGAAGTGTCTCCTGCTGTAATGATGTATTTGACAGTTCCATTCTTTCCCAAATCACGGTCTGTGGCTGAAACAGTGGTCACATAAGAACCTGAGGGTTCATTTTCTTTCACATTGGCAAAATACTGAACAGGATAGAACACTGGTCTGTTGTCATTGATATCCCAAATGGTGATGTTGACATTTCCTACAGAGTGCAGTGGGGGGCTGCCTCCGTCTGCTGCACGGATATGGACCAAATATGAGGCCTGTTGCTCCCTGTCCAGCTCCACGCTTGTGCTTAATCGGCCCGACACGGCATCCAGACGAAACAACTCCTGGATGCTGGCAGGGGTCTCTGCGTCAAATGAGAACCGGATAGTTCCATTGGCCCCGAGGTCGTCGTCTGAGGCAGACAACAGCACCAGTTCAGTGCCAGCAGGAGCATGCTCCACCAGAGAAACGTGATATGTGCTCTGAGTAAATGTAGGCACTTGGTCATTCACATCCGTGATGTTAACTATCAGTTTAGTGTAGGAAATCTTGGGCTGCAGCCCCTGGTCTTTGGCACTAATGTTGAGCACAATTTCAGATGCGATTTCTCTATCCAGCAAAGTGGCACTGGTAACCAGGCCACTGTTTTCACTGATGGAGAACCAGCCCAAAGTGTTTCCAGACACCAGAGAGTATCTCAGGTTGGCGTTCTGCCCAGAATCACCATCTGTTGCAGAAACCCCTTTAATGTAGCTGCCTTTTGGAGTTCCTTCACTGACATCTACTCTGTACAGTGTTTCCTGAAATATTGGGGGGTGATCATTAATATCATTCACAAAAATAACCAGACTGGCAAAGGAGGACCTGGCCATAGGTTTGCCATTATCTGAAACAGAAACAGTCAGATTGTATGAGGAAATCCTCTCTCTGTCTAACACACTCGCAACTTTAATCAAACTTAGATTGGGCACAGAAGATGTTTGCACTTCAAAGTGTCTCTGCTCGTTGCCTCCTAAGATTGAAACAGATATGTTGCCATTAGCTGTGGGTGAGTCTGAGTCTGAAACTGTGAGCAGAGCTACAACTGTGCCTATCTGTGCATTTTCATCAACGGAGGCAAATTTAGAAGTGGTGGGAAAATACCTGAACTTCACGACGGGGTCATTATCATTCACATCTAAAAGTTTTATTGTGGCTTCTGTCCGGCCTGACAGAGAGGGAACACCATTGTCTACAGCATGAATGGTCAGTGAGTACTCTTTCTTAATCTCATAGTCTAATCCCTCCTTTATAATAATAGTACCTAATTTAGGATCAATTTGAAAAGGTGTCCCCTCATCTAAATAGTACCTGATTTCAGCATTGGCTCCCTCATCCTGATCTGATGCTGTGATCTGCAGGATGCTTGAACCTACTGCTGCATCCTCGAACACACTGGCTTGGTACTGATCTAGCTCAAAAACAGGGGGATTGTCATTTATATCCTGAATAGTGACGTTTACTTGCAGGTAGCCAAACTTTTTCGGCTCTCCTTTGTCCTCCACTTCGATCAGGAGCTGGTAGAAGGGGGTAACCTCTCTGTCCAGTCCAGCAGTTAGGACGAGGTGCAGGAATGCCCCCTCCCCGCTGGGGTTGACTGTAACATCCAGACTGAATCTCCTCTGCTCGTTCCCCTTCACTATCCTGTAAGTGGTGTGATCAACTCCGTTGCTTCCAATGTCAGAATCCGTGGCAGTGTCCAGGATTACTTGTCTCCCACTGCTGGCGTCCTCCTTAAAGGACACCACTATGGACGCATCAGGAAACACCGGAGAGTTGTCATTAATATCCAAAACCACGATTCGGACCTCCGTGGGGTAGGTCGGCTGGCTGGATAGCACCACTACGTTAATGACATCACTTTGCAGAACTTCTCTGTCAATCACCGATGATGTGGAAATGACTCCCGTGGTGCCGTTAATCGCGAAAAGTTTGTGGTTTTCGCTGAAACGGTACGTGAAGCTGGGCTTGGTCTCTATCGTGCCCACATAGGTTCCGACAGGCTGCTCCTCCAGGACACGGAACTCTTGGCGGACTTGGCTGGACGCGCAGCTCCGCGGCAGAGTCCACAGCATCAGCAGAACAAAATGAAACCGGCCAAAGCCTCTAACTGTGAGCGCCATGGTCAGTCAACCTGTCCACCTTTCTCAGACAGAGTCCATGCCGATGATGCATCAACTTTACAAAAGTTAGAGCCTCCACAGCATTGTATTCCACAAAGTTTTCTGCAGCCAAAACTCAATGAGAAAAGCAGCAGCAGCTCTTCCCCTCTATCCGCACTGAAGTGTCCCAGAAGTACTCCACAAGTGTTATTTCATCCAGCTGCAACAAAATCCTTTGGATGGAGGAAAATTATTCCTGCAGATCAGGAAAGTTTCATTTCAGCTTCTCTGATTGCCTTTGCTTTTGGTTGCTTTTTTGTTTTGTTTTGTTTTTTTTTGTTTTTTTGCGCTGCTAGAAAAAGCCAGAAAAAAATTTCCAGATCCTTGGAAATGCCTAAAGAAGTTTATAAAAAGTTAGGGCGCGCTGAGCAAACGCGCACCGTCCCGGGGAATAACGGTGCTCCAGTCATATTGCGCTCAGGAGTCCCAGTAAGTTAGAACAAAGCTGGAGTGGAACAAACTCCCTCCCATCACTGATCCCATTGGATGCCCTGTCTTCTGTCTGCCCGCCCTCTGCCGGCCCTGCTTATGGAAGCTCAGCTGGTGGTGGAAAGTGTCAATCAAACGTACAGGTAGCGATATCCCCCGGAGATTTGTTTTAAAGCTGGATTCATTTCCAGAAGACAATATTTTCCACACATTTAGATTTAAGAGGGGTGTTCAAAATGAAGATCTTAATAAAAAAAAAAAGAAAAAAGATAGTTATTTTGATACATTAAATGCCTTACATTGTAAAAATTATAATGTCAGTCTCACGCTTTATGTTGTTTAATTTCAACATTTAAAGTCTTATATTAAGTATCTAGAATATTACTAAATTTTACAAGAAGTTAAGTTAAAGGTAAAGAAAAATACCCTTTAATTATTAAAGGGTATTTTGCAGATTACAAATGCAAAAGTCAGGTTGTGGTCATTCATTTGCAGTCTACGTACATTGACTGGTAAATAAATATAGCAGTTTAAATTGTCTACTCTTACATAAAAAACAGAAGTTCAGTTTTATGTCTTAAAATTGGTTATCTAATATAAGTCATATTCTCATACAGCTTTATGCCAAACGTTGTTATTTGGTGTACAAATATGAGTATACACTACCATCTAGTGGTCATATTGTGATACTACCAAAACAAAGTAGGTAAGAGTTGCTGATGACGGTTATTCGTTTCAGCATCTTAAAATGGTGACCTGCATGATGTTAAAACATATATTACTACTTATTATTATTACTCATGTCACTTCTACTACCATCCTCGTATGAGCAGTACAAGCCTTTAAAAGTACAACAATAACAACTGAATAGAGCTGTAGGTGAAAACTATGACATAAAAGCATGAAACAAAGAAGATGCATTGCAATGATGGCAAAGAAAAAAAAACATTTCAGGGGCAAAGCACAGTTTTAAGGTGGCTTCTTTTCTTTATAACACAGTTATTATCTTTGTTTTTTGAGTACTGAAATAACTTTCAAAATTATTTTTCATGTATTTGATTTCTTTTATGTAGATTTACAATTTCCTATGTTAAAGACAAAAGCAACAGTTACACAGAGCTTTTATACTGTGTAAAAGCCCAGTGAATGATTTTACACAGTTATTACTAGATTTAGGTTTTTGATGAAAAAAAATTACAAAGAAGTGGTTCACATATTAGTCGAAGCATCTCTGGGATAATCCAGGCAGCTCTTTGGAGAGGTAAAAAGTACATCCCTTTACATAAAATGTTGTTCATAAGGAGATAGCATCTCCTGATTAATAAGACTAACATCCAGCAGCAACTTTGTCAAAAACGGAACATAGTAGCAAAATAAGAATTGAATGTCACAGCGATCTAAAGTTAAGCAGAAATTTAAGGTAGTTTTTCATAAAGTAAAGCAGAAATCTAAATCTTACTAATCTGTGCTCAGAGATCATTCTTTGGATCTTTGCCCACTACTTTTTGGAGAATCTCTGTAAATCTCCCAGAGGTCTGCAAAGGAAAGCAAACTGAGAAGGCAAAGGAAAAAGGCCTGGCAAACAGGTCCATTTAAAGTCCAAGTAGAGCAGTAGTCTGAATGTTTTGCATTGGCATTCAAAACTGTCAAGTTAAAAGTATTCTGTGGCCAAGCAAGTTTTCTTGTTTTCTATTTTGCAAAATTGTAAGAACTACTATTGTTTATTTTTTTATGCTCCATAATGAACTAAACACAAGGAAAGTAGTGTGGTTTCTGTGGAAAATGGATGTGTAAATCATTGTAGATCCAAAACATAAACAGGGTCTTTTAGGTTTGGCTGGTGAAAAAATAAAATAAGCACAGCTTACAATCTCTCTAATTTTTCAACTTAGCTATCTTTGTCTAGATTTGTTTAATGTGGGTAATTTCAGCAACAAGAACAAAATTTGTCTCACTCTTGCTTTATTTAGCCAAGTTTTATAAAAAGGTCAGCCCACGCGCATAATACACTTCATGCAAGACACGGAGGTGGAGGGCGCACCAAAAAAGTCAGACTGAATCATGATAATTACTCGTAACAACATAGTTAAATAAAAATGTGTGAAGCATGTTAACAGACATAAGTACAAAAGTGACAAATTTTTCCAGTCGTTTAATCTGTCCTGCTTCAAAGATAATTTACTATTTACCCCAATGTTGCAGTACGTGAATCCAAAATAATTTAACTTGCCTTTATGAATTCTGACCATTTGTAAAAAACTAATTTTAACAGTTTTATTTAAATTTGTGTATTCATCAATGGCCCAAGCTGGCAATACAAATATACTAAATTTTAGAACTGTGGTTTACATAAAATTGTCCTGAGCACCACAAATGACCTCCAGAACTCTCTTTGGGCAACCTTGCAAAATAATTGTAATAAGACACCATTTTGTCATTTTTTTGCTCTAGATCTTACGAAGAGAATCAAGGTAGCAGTATAACATTAATGCAGGATGAGGATGTTCAAAGTTTTTTGCACATTGAACCAAACATCTTGATAGATTCTAGAAACAGCTGTGTGATGTCTGTTTACACGTATGAGAGGTCGAGTTCAGGTCAGACAGGTTTAAGGAAAACTGTAACTGAAGAAGGAGGAAACTGTTTAAATTTCAATGAAATTACTCCTGCTGCTGAACTTCTGCACTCCTGTGAAATAACATCACAGAGGGATAATTACAACCCCTCCTGGCTTTGAGCGACATAAATGTTTATTCAGGTTTGTTATTTGACAATTTGTGGCTTCTGTAATCAGAGCACTTATTGCCTGGATGTTAAGTAGGACATGAGTCAAGCAGTGCATGTGCGTTCATAGTTTGGGCAGCACAGGCGCTGGCTGCTTTGACACAGATTCAGTGTTCTGGTCGTGGGCCGAGGATCAAAGTAGATTACCTCTGCACAGGAGATACTGAGCTAAACGGATTATAAGAGAAGACCAGCAGCTCTCAGGAGGCTTTGGATGCAAACATCAACATGAAGTTATGTTTGAGTTAATTTACTTAGGATGAGGCATGGGGAGAAGACATGTTTAAATGCAGCAAGAGAAAGTTTGCAAAGCTGTTTGATGGATAATGTTTTACTGTTTCGATAAATATTCTTTAACATCCATTTGTTGTTTTGTCCTGCTGTTCCCAATTTTTGGAATAATGCATATTACTTCATTTCTAAGTATTTCATTTATACAAAACTGGTTCTCAGACTTATTGTTTGAAGGAATCTTGATATATTCTCAGCTGTTTGCCGTCCATATGATTCCAGTGGTCCAGAACCACTGCTGACAAGTAGTTGTAAATTATAATTTAGGATTACATTTTCATAAAATCTAAAGAGAAACAAACCACACTTTATGTCACATGTGTCAAACTCAAGGCCCAGGGACCAAATTCGGACCGTCAAAAGTATTTATATGGCTGTTTTGCCTGAAGAAAGCCACATAAGTAGAACTTTTAATGTAAAAGTTGGGTACTCAAATATTAAAAGTTGAATCAAATCAAAACGTTTTTATATGTATTCTTCCAAATTATATTAATTTGAAAAGATGTTTGCTATTGTTCAATTACAATAAGTACTCATCAAATGCATACAGAACTATTTATTGATATTTTAACAGTTTGTTAATGAATACTTTTGTAAACATATTCTGACACCACCAGTCTTCGGAGGACATTTTTGATCTTGATTTATTCTCAGCTGTTTGTAGAGAACCAAAGCTGCTCTATTTTCTGACAGTACAACAAAGTCAATTCTTCATTAGTATAAAAAAATTGCAATTTAAACAGTTTTCCACAAAAATCTGCCTCATTGAAAGAGTAAAATGTTCAACTTTCTTGTAATCTAAATGAGACAGGATTCATTGGATTGAGTCTTTTTTTGCCCTTTCCAATGATTGCCAGTCATTTAACTTCATGATTAATTTTATGGTTTGTTTTATAAGAGTACTATTTTCCCAGAGTTCATCAAGGCAAAGGAGTTCCTCACTTTTAACTTCAATACGAAACCAAAGGAAGCTCCTTTCATCCAATTATGCTCAGGATTTTGTTTTGTTTCAGTTGTGTTGTTTGGTACTCTATGGTTCACTTTATAGTGTGTTATTTTTGTGAAAACTTGCTCTTTTGCTCTTTCCAGTGCACCTGGTTCAAATTGGTACTCAACACACCTGCAAAGCAGTTAGTCTTTCGCTCCTTATTTATATAACCTTTTCTCTGTCCACATAAAAATTTGGGTTCAATCACACAGAAAATGATAACCTATACAAACAAATTTGACAAGTCAAAGTTTACAGAAAGATAATATTTTTAATAACTAAAAATCTCAACATTCAAAACAGTACAAACACAGATCAAGATCTAATTACCTCCAATGCTGTAATGAAACAATTATGTTCAGAGGGAATGGAAGAAGGATATTTTTATACAGCAGACTGTTTCCAGGCTAAGTAGGTTTCCTCTTGATGTGTAGAACGTCATTTTCTCTCCAGTTTCCCAGTATGGTGTTTTAATGAACCCAGATCAGAATTAAATCAGAGAGCTAGTCTCCTATAAATGACTACCTTCTTTTTAGGGGAGTTAAAAAAGGGGAGCTTGGGGAGTCTGTCTGCCTAATGCAACATGCAATGAAAAACTAATACAAACAAGAACATAAATTTGTGAAGGGCTAGAGATTAAATTGCTACCCTCAGCTGTGTTTCTCTGAGATACTGAAGAAATAAAAAAAAATAGAGATTCTTTAAAAGTTGTTATAGGATTTTCTGATAAAGATCTACTCTAATGAAGTTTTCTCTGGGTTTTGGAGTGCTCAGTTAAAATAAATGCAAAGGTCTTTTATTAAACTCTTTTAAATTTCCTACTTTGCTTAATTAATGTCTATTTCCTACTCTGATCTTGTGCTAAATAAGCTGATCACTGATGTTGACTTCAGTGATTTTAGGGAAAGGGTGGATAAAAATTTTAATGCATTTTCTTAAGATTATATTGTGGTGAAAGTTTATGCCCATTTTCCGTTAGACAAGGAAGTTGGTAATGTTTAGAGAAAGGACCCTAGCTTAGAAAAAACTATGGGACCTCAGAAAATCCAAGGGTGACACTGTTCTGCTGAAGCTGAATGAACTAGCACTGACAGACTGAATCATTTTGAGGATAGATCAAAGAGAAATATGTCTTTGTAAATGTCTCAGGAAGAATCATGGAATGAAAGTCAGATGAAATAATCTTTAGTCTACAGAGTGGAACTTTAAGAGCAGGCAGATACATCAGGGAAGTAAGCCACCCTCAATGAGATTACTCCAAACCATCAAAGGCTTTAGGAAATATCTGTTGGTCGGAAAAAACCTGAGTGCAACTGAAGTGCCTATTCTCATTAAATCTATTGGAAACTCATGGCTCAGTCATAAAGATCAAATGCAAACTTTGATGAGAAGATGAAGGGCTGCTGGAAGCCACCACAGCCATTCCAGTCTCACTCTGGGTGAAGGAAAGAGTGAACCAACGGACAAAATACAATAACATTAAAGTTGGGGATAATTTGAGAATAGGGACAGATGAGATTTTCAATCTCCACAGTAAGATTTTGTCTTTTTTTTTATTTATAACAAGCTGCAGAGAATCACTGTTGAAAAGGAGAGTAAATTCGGACTTTGTCCTGGTTTTAGTCTCAGGGAACCGAACCAGAACTCGACTCAAACAGGCTTTTAAAAACCAAGCCACAAAAAGGTTATTGTTCGCCTCTGGGAGGTGAGATCCAGCAGAACAACATTGCCCTCTGTTCTAATAACTAGTGTGTGAACAGCCAAACATTATTGCTGACAGTGGATCTATGGCATGTCTGTATTTATTTAACATGCTTTTGAGTTTTAAATTTTCAGCCTGGTTTTTCTTGCTGCAGTGACCTGACATTTCTGAGTCTAATGTGAGAGCCTGCTGTTTCCTGGTGTGCATGCACGTTCGCTCTTTCCATCACCGTGGTTTGCCCTCACTGAGGAAATATCAGGGCAGGGAAATAAATATCAATCATTGAAGCCTACTGTTCAGTATATTAAATGGGCGTTGTGCAAGATATCATTTCCAATATTTGCAGAACAAATGAAACAGTTATTCAGAACAGGGTGGAGGTTCATATGGTACAGGAATGTGACTTTTAGTTCACAAATCTTGCAATTAAAAGTTCAGAAAGATATTAAATAATTTCTCATTAAAAGTTCCAGAAGAAATAGAATTTTATTGCACTCTGGAGTTTCTGAATTTTCAAGAGGCAGCAAGTTGTTATATGATGTCTTCATGAAGTTAGAAATTCTGCAACTTTAATACTAGAACTCATCCCTCAAGTGTTGAGTCTATATATATATATATATATATATATATATATATATATATATATATATATATATATATATATATATACACACACACCTCGCTCAGGAAACACTGAGCGAGGTGTCTTGAAACACATAGTCTTGATTGGAGGAACTTTGGAGGTCTTCCTGGTTACTGAAATTGCCTTCCTGGAACAACAATGCTTTGCTTTGCAAATAATTATAGCTTTCTTACCTTGTTAAATCACAAGTTTCAATAACACAAACTTGCTGTAGTTTTCAGTTTAGACACTAGATGTCTCCAAATCTTGTAAAGTACACACACAGCCGTCATAGAGTTATGCATCACAAAAGCAGGACCTCTGACTGATAAATACCTCACAGACTCTGGAATGACAACAAGCAAATGTTAAACTCACATTTTACTCAAGACAGAAGCTTCTAGAGAAAAAAAAAAATATGTTAGCTGCAAAAGACGACAATCAGAAAACCTAGAAATTTCATACGAATGCAGATGTAGTTGCACTGGAAAGTGAAATTGCTTTTCCAATATTATGCAGATATTTCCCTCGTTTGGGCTGTTATTATGTGTTATTATTGAATATTTTAATCTATGTACATGTGCAATTTGTAAATTACACAAAGTGGACTGTAGTTTCTGGGGGCTATATCTGACCAACAGAACACACTGGTCACATATTATTATGGCTTTCAAAATCTGACTGGTGTGATCCTGGCTATTTGAGGGTTAATTGTTATAATTTGAGATGAATGTAATGAAGAGGTGGCAGAAACACAAAAAAAAATATATATGTTAAAAACTACCAGAGCACTTAGAATAATTTCTTAATAGTTTAATGAGTCATTAAACGGTCACAGTTTGTTTACATATTTTAATGAAAGTACACAGGTATTCAGTGCAATGGTCAGTTAAACGTTTACAGAGTCAAATACGAAGTAATACATTATATTTTCTCCGTCAGTGCGATGGTAATAAAGGAGCTGTGAAGTTTACAATCCTTCAGTATTTACGCAGTTTACGTAAATAAAAGAAAAGCCGTTTAGTCATTAAACATGTCACATTCTAACTCACCTGCAGGTGTCACTGCTGCACCACTAAAAACCGTGATTTTATCATCTCCGCAGTCACAAGACGAAATTAAATTTTTGAAACGTGTCCCACCCCTCCCCCCCAATAACTGTTTACTCCTCAAGAGATGAGTCTGTTTATTGCCGAGCTGCACTGATAGAAATCTGGGAAAAAACAAAACGTCTGTTTTAAACTCCACTGAGAGGCAATGGTCAGTTTCCTGCCTATTCATCTGATGATGTCTCTTTGAAGTCACAAAGCTTCAATGCTGGCATAAAAACAAAGAATCTTATCTTTTAAGAAATATGTGAACAGTGAGCCACCAGCCATGCTGTTATAGACAGAATGAGCGAAGATAAAATATCAATTAAAACAATCTTTAAAGGAAAAACAGACAAAACTATCAGTTGTTGGTGCAATTTTAGGTTTGATTGAACAACCACTATTGATATTCATCCTGGGAGACTTTTGTGTAAGTAAATATATTAAACTGTTTATTTTTTGATAGATTCAGAAGGAGATCCGAGCTTTTATTCTTGCTCTGCTAATTGCTTTGCTCACCTGTTTGCTGATCCTGGATAAAGATAAGAGAATAAAAGACATTCTACTCTTTGAAACTGATATGAAACTGTTCACTGATCCAGAAAACAAGACAGAGACAAATTGAGGAAAGCAGAGTGTGGTATATTTCATTGGTCTTCATTCTTTGGATACCCTTTCAAAGTCACAATGCACAAGTCTAGACTCACACCAATCAGGCATGAAGTTAAAACCACCTGCCTAGGAATTTGATGGTTCCCATTTGATTTCCAACCTATCCCATCAACGAATGGACTCTTAACTTGATCCCTGAAACTGTGATGTGGTAAATAATCCTTCAAGTCTTAAAGGTTGCAAGAAGGGCACCAATGATTGGACTTGGTTGTCCAACACATCCCAGAGGATGGATTGGATTGAGATCAGTTTGCCTTTTGGCTCTTGTATTTGTTCACCAGGAACAAGAGCAGCATCTGCATTGCTGTAGACAAGAACAGATAGATTCATCCACCTCTGTTCCATCCTACTATCTAGCACAGGTCACCAAAACACCTTCAATTCTCTCTCTTCCAAGACCAAGACTGATATCTGAACTGAAATGAATATCCGCTTTTCCCCATGGCTTACAACTCAAAGAAAATTACTCTCTACCAAGCTGCTTCTCTCTCACTTCTGTCTTGACTGTTTCACTTCAGTGCAGTTATGACCTGCACATTGCAGGTCATAACTTGTAGATGCCAACAAATGCCAACTTTAGTGTGAACTTTAAAAATAAAGTTCACACTCAAAAGTTCTCAATTCATAGACTTTCCTCTCCAACCTTGGGCCCTGAAGTCCTCAGTGACAATAGACAGCTCTGCTAGACTCCAACACACCCTGGGAAAAAGTTAGACTTTAGGTTGAAAAAACAGACTTAAGTCTTGCTTTGGTTACACAAGGACCAGATACAGACTTTAAGTGCATTACTGCCTCGGGAACATGGTTGGAAACCTTCTCTGGAGCCACAAAACGCATAGACCAGAAAACCAGACTTCTATGAGCCCAACAGGACCTGAGAAAGTCCACTGGTTCAAGGTTAAAATGGAATCAAGTGGTATGCCAGACTGCAGGTGTTCCTCCAGTGATCCAACAGCAAATGTCAGCCACAAAAGTCCCACAGTGTTGAAAGTCCCACAATGTCGAAAGCCTTTTTTAATGGACTTGTGAGAGTTGTATCCTCAAGTTTTTGTTCTCTGTTGGATGTCAAAATATATCCCATATATTCTGACATGGTATTCTACATACCTTGGACGTACTGAGTGTTTCCTTTTAGAGATAATCACGCTTCTCCATCATCTTAAACCAGTGTTCCCATTCCTAAATCATTCAGTTAAGAGATGAAGGCCAGGACCTTCGTCATCCAAAGGGAAGTTAAAGTTGTACTGCTGTGTGCCTCTTTGTGGGGGGTTTTCTGTACAAATTTCACTTAGAGAAGACCACAGCAAAGATTTGGAACATTCTGGGAAATATAATTTTTGTCCTGGGAACATTTCAGGATCCTCTCTGGAGAATGTTCTGGGATTAGGCTTTTCTGAATCGGATGAAATCTGAAAGAAAATAAAGAAATGTTTTTTCCACTTTTGAGCTACAGTGATTGCAGCTTATTGTATAGATGAGTATTAAGGGGGAATTTTTATAGAAAGGCTGGATCAATGGGATTATGTCCCCAAATTTAAACTTCTCACTGAATAGGATGTTTTTGGAACCATACAGATATTCTAAGTTTATCATATTCTCTGTAAGTCAGGCACCAGAAAATATTAAGTTTTCCTTAATATATTGTCTTTATTTATCACAGCCACATTGTCAATTAGATAAAATATATCAGCCTTTCAGTTGGTAGCTCTGAAAGTTTAAGACATATTTCATATTATAAACTAGACACCTCTCAACAAATAAAGGGAATGACTTGGCAATAATTTAATTGAAAGCTTTGTATTATAACAGCAGGGGGACCAATTTCTAAAACCAAATAATTTTCATGCCAGGAAACTGTACTGAGGAGAGCTTTTAAAATTTATTTAATGACACAGTCTAATGAGAGATCTGAGTTTGAGATGACAGCTTGTGTTAAGTAGTATTAGTAATGCCTCTAATATTGACCTAATTTATTTTAACTTGGTCTGAACCTGAAGCAGTGCAAAACAAACAAAGTTATTTCAACTGTCAAATTTGCAGTTTTTCCACTGTGGGGGATATATATATATATATATATATATATATATATATATATATATATATATATATATATATATATATATAAAAGAAAGAGGTCATTGTATCATCATCTTTAAAAGAAAGAGAGAGAGAGAGAGAAAATATCACACAAAAGCAGCTCCTGCAATTAAATTCTAACCGTACATCCAAACATAATGTTGCATCACAGTGGAGGCCTATGGGAGGATTTATGGTGAGCTAAGAAAAATTTCCTACCATTACATCAACTGATGAAACACAGGTTAAGTCATTAACTGTTGGGAATTCTATGGTACGCTTTAACACAAACTTTGCAGATTAAGAAGTCAAACATTTGAAAACATGATCATAGAATTTACATTTAAGCAGCACTTTTACATTTCATTTAACACAAATATTACCATTAAACTGGTATAAATTCACTTAGGATAAAAGCTGTTTGCAAATGAATTCAAGTTAAAATCATGTAGAGAAGATAAAGCATCCTCTTATTTTTTAAGATATGAGGACATAATGTCTGTTCTTCCAGAATTAATATTTTCACTTCAAGACGTATACTATATGATTTGAAGTATAGTATACTATAAACAGATTATTATAAACAGAATACTATAAACAGATTCCACATATTAGAGATTATTCAGAAAGCAAAGATGGACCAAAAACTTAAAAGTTCTTTGAGAATAAAATGTTTCTGCTCCCATAACGTTTAAGATGAAAAGCACCAACTAAATGCTACTTATTATCGTGAGTTTGATAGAAAAAGATTCAAAATTGAGATAATCCACATCTTTAGATAATCTGTACTATTGAGAGTAAAATTACTCAGACAACTGGCAGATTCAGATTGAAAGTAATCTTTTAAAAATCTCATAATTTGTTGAGGCAATGGCAATTGGGCCTTCTAATTTCAAAAAGTGGGAGCTCATCACCAAAGATAAGGCATCAAAATACCTGAGAAAACGTAAAAAGCTGGTCTGCCATTATAAAACCGATTTGACTGATGATATTCCAGGTGTTTCCATTGATCATTGACAAGGGCATAAATAATTCCAATAAAATTGAGATTTTCCTTTCTAGTCATCCTCCTTTTAAATTATTTTCTTTTCATTTGCAAGAGGCTTCTTTCCTATTCCATATGAATAATGTTGGTTTCAACTGTTTAAAAGGTTCCTGGACTAGTTGAACGTGTTTCCCTAAGTATGATACAATTTTTCAATTACCCAAGAAATTGCTGTTTGATATGCCAACTCATAGTTAAAGAAAAAAAAAAAGTATGTTTTGGTATATTTTTCTCCCATGAAGGTCACCATTTTTTCACCGATGGGTTGACGCGTTTTGGTCCATTCTGTACTGGAATCTACAGAGTAAACACAGGAAGGCCAACTTTACCCGACTGGTTCTTTATCATGTTGCGTTTGACTGGTGTAATTTTAGAAAATGTCACATTGTGTCACTATTATTATTATTTAAAAAAATAAATAAAAAAAATAGACGAATCTGGATAATTTCCCAGAGCGCAGTGTGAGAGCTGGAGCGGAACCCAATCTGCACCTTTCTCCAGAACACTCGTTTGTACCAACAAAACTAAGGAAGGCTCTAACGGGTGATCAGCATTAACATGGTGACATGACTGCGAAAATATTTTATTGAAATTTATTAAAACTAAATAACCTACAGTACTGTTTTTACATAGATAAACATTCCCCAAGAAAGGTCTATTTTTTTATAACTAATCGTGGATCATTTAACATCTCCAGTGTCTCTACATTCAAAAAGTCTGGATTCCTCAGCAGCTGTCCATCTAATCTGGAAAAATGTAGATAGTTAGTGTGTCAAGTGAAGAATGCAAACAGTCTTTCATGATGCATTGTGAGTCAAATGCATCACACAGTCCAGACAAGGCACACCTTATCTATTTCCCCAGATGCAAAGCATGCAGCTCTGAGTGCGTTATCAGTTGCCACCATGTGAGAGTGGTGTATCAGACAGATAAAAACCTGAAGCTGTGTTCTGTGAAGAAGTGTTTAAATCTTTCTCTGAACATCCAGCCACCTCTTTTAAAATGCCACCCGCAGTTTTTTTATTGCTGGGGCATAGATTTCATGTTTGTCACGGCAGAAAATAATAGCCTGGAAAGTGTTACTTTCAACCGAGATGAATGTGAAAAAGAAGAGCTTCATTTGAATGTGCTGACTGTGGGCGAGTGTATCCTATACCTCCCATAAAGAAGAGGGCATCCCTTGATTTGTCATTTCACTCAGTAGGTGGTGTTGTGGTGGGAGGAAATAGGAGCACAGTGGCAGATGGATCCCACAGGCATCCCATTAGGCAAAGTTTGCTTCTATTTCTTAAGTTACACTGGTATCAAATGCTCCCTAAAGAGCTGCTATGATGCACTTGTTTCCCACCATGTCTGAAGGTTCGCTACAATAAAGCTTAAAGTCAGGACTAAAAACTATTTGCAACAGCACAAATTTATTTTTTTCACACTTTTAGTGTTTCAGTAAACCAAACAAAGACAACACCATTTAAAAATTACCTGAAAACATATAAAAAGTGGCTTTCAAATATTAATTCTAAGTATTAAAGGAAAAATCCAATAAACTAATCCTCTTCATCAGTAATGGATTAACTGTGATTAACAATTTTCATAAATTGTTAATCATCTGAAAACTTTAAGAAGGCTTAAGAAAAAAGTCTCAAAAAACATCACAAAAACTGTTCTAAAGGAACTCAAGGAGCAGTAAGAAAAAAAGTAACAAAAGTCTGTTAGTCCGATAAGGTTGCAAAACGACCCCATAAGACAACTAAACATATTTCTTAAAACCTCAACTGAAATAAACACAAAACATGCTCTCCCTCTTAATCGTTTTGATGGTGGAAGTGTAATTAATTAATGGATGGATTGATCAGTTTGACCTGTGCCATGATGTCAAAGTGTTGACAGGAGAACAAATATCTAAAACACTTACAAAAACTAGGAAATCCAGAACATGAGGCAAGGATCAACCGTGACACGGAGCGAACAAAGAAACCGGAGCAAACGGAACAAACCAGTGGCAAGTAATGAGTCCATGAGGTTTATAGGTAGCAACAGAGATGGGAGTGGAGATGACAAAAGAACCAGTTAGGAAAACCAACGGCAGCTGGGTTGGGAACAGTGAAGCTTGATGAGGCAAATGACTAGCAGCTGGAGAAGAGGAGGAAATTCTTATTTAGTTTTTAGCAACAGTTTGCATCCATCACTGTTGTGCTCGAGCCATTTCATGGATTTTACTACTTATTGTCTTTCCTCAAATTCTCCTGAGAAAAGTATTTTTCAAAAAACAATTTGAAAAATGATTTATTTTTATTACCTGAGTAACCACATTTTAAAAATTCAGTTCCTCATTAAAACCTATCTCTACACTCGGTCTTCTTTGATTCATATGTAGAGGGGAGTCAATGGCTCAGAATAACTAAAGCAAAAAAGATGAAACTACAAGGGGGAAACTAAATAATGGCAAAAATAAACAAATCTAATAAAATAAGACCTCATACAATGTCATATTAGAACCGTTGTAGATAGAAAAGAGGAAGAATACATTTCTACCAAAACACTGAATGTTTGTGCTTAATCTGAGAGATGTGTTGGAAAAATCAAAGAAATTTCTAATTTTCAAAAGTGCAACATTTTTCACTCTTGAAACACAGAAATTTCCTTTTTCTTTTTGGTAGAAAATATCTGAGGTTAGCCTAGAAGTTTCTGAGTTTTTCTCTTGCAAATTTTCAACTTTCTAGAATATTTTTTTTGTTTTATGTTTGTGCCTCATTTTTTCCCTTCTATCTTATATGCAGCTGTGGTTTCAGCTGCATATTAGAACAATATCTCCACAATCAGAGATTGTTCAAAAATGGAGAAGACATGAAAAAGTGGTGAACTTTCCAAAGTGTGTCCATCCTACCAAAATTGCAATGAACCCCTGCCTATTCATAGTTCAGTATTTGTGGATTCATGTATTCTGTGCACCCAAATTATTCATGGAAAATCTGCATATTTGTGCTTTTTACATAAAGCATGTTTAAAATATGATAAATAAAATGCAGCTGGGAATCTGAAATACATGTGTGTAATGTTCCTTGACCCACTATTGGCTGGTGTTAATTGGCTGAACCCCTTAAGAGTTGAGCCAAAGAAGATGGTAGATGCAAATTTCTGCTGTAGTGCTGAGATGGTTTCCACTGTATTAATGCATATATTCAACAGGCAGTTAAACATTTTTAGAAAGGCTCTCAATATTTGTGGATTTTAGCTCCTTTCAAGCGGCTCTGGTCCCTGAGGTTCATTCCACTCAAAAAGCAAATTAACGACTCATCCTGGAGATCACTAATTAACATCTAAGGCAGTGTGGCTCTCTTTCGCATCAGTTAAGGTCAGACCTCATAATTCCTCAGTAGGAAAGAGACTGGTTAGAAATGACCTCAATTAGACAGTTACAAGGTGAAAACCACTGCTAAACACAGGGAGCCTTCAGTGTGTTTGAATGAAATGAACTCTGAAAGGAGGGGTGTGAATTCCTTCACAGCAATGTAAAACACTCATTATCAAATAATACAAACAGGTTTTTATAATATGTGTTTCATATATATTAGGTTTATGAAAACGGTCAAGTTGGCAATTTCCTCCTAATAATGAAATCATCTGCTTTTTGGTTAATAAACCACTCTGATTTAAGTGTAACAATAAAGCAAAATCTGATGAAATATGCAAGTGGAAAAACTGTGAATAGGAGTATTTAAAAAAATCTAAATTCCTGTCCTCAGTTCAAAGCTAAAGAAATATTCAGTATAATAAAACTACAAATAACCTTCAGATAGAAAGGGCAAAATGGCTAAAAACCATTAGTCTTCAGGAAACTGGGGCTGAAAGTTGGCAAGCTCCAGCAGAGTTCCACTGAGGTCGGGAGATGTTCTGTAATTTCCGACCCCGAGCTAATCTGTGCAGCATGCTGTGTGGTGAGAGTGAGATTTTTTCTACCCGGGGGTGGGGGCAGATGAAGGATTTGTTGCATTTGAACTCCCTCATATCTTCCTTGTCGTGTCTGTAATTAAATATGTGCTCCCTGGGAGACAGCGGGGTTCTGGGTAATAAAAAGCCTGCTTTGTGAGCTTCCACCTCGCTCTCTGTCGCTACACTCACGCTGTTTTAGGTTATGCCTTTCAGCATGGCGACAAACCCCAAAACAGACATTACATGCCGTCTTTACGCTCACAAAGTAAAATGTTTGACTCAACCTAGGATTATATCTGCCCAAACCATGTCACATATTTTTTTACGCAGTTGAATCCTCTCAATCTAAGAAAATAATCTGAACAGGAAATTCTTTCCATGTAATCGTAGGTAGAACATTTTCTGCTTAAAAGCTGGGCTATGCTTTAGCATTTTCCAGTGATTTTGTTTCCCTTTGCTTCCAAGGAGTCAGAATTTCCTGTAATTTTACAAAGAGAACAAGAAAATATATTGAACCACTGAAGAAGAAGTATATATATATATATATATATATATATATATATATATATACTTCTTCTTCAGTGGTTCAATATATTTCTATATATATATATATAATATATATATATATATATATATATATTATATATATATATATATATATATATATATATATATATATATATATATATATATATATATATATATATATATATATGTGTGTGTGTGTGTGTGTGTGTGTGGGTGGGTGTGTGTGTGTGTGGGTGTGCGTGTGTGTGTGCGTGTAAAATATATAGCTGGAACCTTCTTCAGAAAGGGTTATCTTCTTTTACTCATTTTACCTTTTCACTTTATCTTCATCAGGATAAAAGAAAAAGATTATCAGGGCAGAGACTTGGAGACTTGTAAGGTTTATCTGACTCAGAAGGCAGTGCTAGTAAGGAGATGCCACTCTTCTATTCAATGTGACCTATAGACCTGAGTTTTTTGGAGGAAGGGTGATAATTATTTTGGATCTGTTTAATTCTGGCAACATTTAAAGTTTAAGCTTTGCCACAATAATTGATGAGCCAAGAGTAGATTGATACTTCAGTGTTCATCAAAACTCACAGAAACTAAATTTGATGAAAAATAATCATTGGTTTTAAAGTAGCTTCATTCCACCTTTTTTACAGATATTTCAGAGGAGTGGTAGGACACATGGACACAGTATTCAAATTGGACTGACGATTTTCACTCAACTGCTGTTAAGAGTACAAAATGAATAAAGATAAAATGATACAAATCTATGTTCAGTAATCCAGGCACTAAAGATTAAAATTGTTTCAAAATTAAGTTGCTGCCATGTGAGCCTCTGTTGATATGGGGACACAGATCTTTGCTTTTATAACTCGACATAAATCCACTTTTATCGCTCCTGCATTCCTCAGGATAAATGTCCTCCACAGAAAACTATTGTTATCACTGTGCAAACAATAGCATAGTGCCTCAGTATCCTCCTCTTTCTCTTCAGGTATTTCTATTAGCAGAACTGAACGATTTGTTTGGAAGGTTTATCTGACTCAGAGTTCACCAGTAGTGGTTTATCAATGTTTCCCTGTGATTTATACGGTGATGATAAGCCTGCATATTTGACAATAGAAAGCAGACGAACGGAAATGCAGTGCTTATTGCATTAGCTCTGATTCATCCTGTTTAAGAGCATAAACTCTTAAACTTTCTGCACAACTATTCAGCAAGTCTTATTCCAGAAATGAATTGACTGGAATTCATTTTCAGTCAATATAGCTGGAAATGAATTAAACCTATTTGTCTTGCCAAATGCGTTGGCGTGCCATTTACTGTGAACGGGTTTCCAGTCCGTGACAAGGCGACATGGAAACACACAGGACAGCCAACCGTGCCCACACCCACTATTCAAAGTCAATTATACATCACAATTCAATCCAAATATAAACCAAATGTATCAAGTTTAGCTTATTATTTCAAATTGTAAAATTTCCTGCTAAGGAAATCCAGCTGACTGCAACAGATCAGAGTTTGTAGTAATCCCTCCTCCTGATCATGAATGTGGGAACAGGAAGAAACCTTCAGCAGATCTTGGCTCAGTGTGAGCATCCATCTGCCTTGGCCAACTGGGGGTTTGAAGTCAGGTGGACTTTGCTGGCTTGCACACTTTCAACATTGCTTTGTTTACAGTTATTGTTAATTTGATTTTTATGAACTTGTTCAGCACTTTAAGTTTTTAAAGTTCTAACTACACCTTTGTGGAGTCTTTTAAAAACTTTTACTAACAAATCTGTTCCAGAATCATTCAGATTACATTAGATTAGAATCATCTGCTCTTGTTTTAAAATCCCTCACAGGTGTGGTTTTCCTGCTCTTTAGTGTAATGCTGCTGAACTGGGATCATTGTTTCAGTCCAGCTTTATTTCCAGACAATTCGCCCATTACCAAGAGCTTTCTTTAATGGACAAATGTAAGCCGTGGGCCAACACAATCATTTTCAACTCTGCTGCTCTGTGAAATGAGTCACCATTAGCTCCACTGAGGTAGCTGTCAACGCTCTAATCTCTGGCCTTTTAAAAAATCTAATTAAAGGAGAGGCTTTCAGGGTGTTTACACAAAAACACGGTCATATTCTTGAGAACAGTGGCCTTGTTGATGAGTAGGGTTATTGAGGTTGCCCTCGAGTCTTTACAACATGTCAGACAGTTGATGGACTGTGTGGGAGGCAGGTCACCTGCTTCATCCACCCAAACCCTCCACCCCCCACACCACCTCCAACCTCCCTCAGGATGGTGAGGGTGGTGGACAGATGAATATTGACTAAGCGATGCTGACACACCATTACTCACCCACCTCTGTTTGGCTGAGGCTAAAAATCCTGCAGGTTTATGTTCCCAAGTACAGAGTGCATGATTCCCACTGAAAGTGGAGCGCAATCTGTTTCATGACATTTATCAAGAATAATTTATGTCTGATATGTAACTGTATTTCAACAGGTTTTAAACAAAGAAGAAAAGATGGACATGTAACATGTGGCAAACAACCTTTTTGTTAAAGATTATCTATTATACTTTCTTGGACATGTTATACTTGCACATTGTTGCAAACATGATTTTCAAACATACAACCATCCATCTTTGAAAAGCAGAAGTGAAGCCTCCCGCACAACCAACAAGAATGCAGCAGATATTCTTGTTATCTGCTGCAACTAGAATGTATCAGCAGACAAATGTTTTTTGTCTTTTTGTTGGAATAGACAAAAAGATTGATCTTTTCCAGCAGACATTGTACAGCGCATACAGCAGGATGACCAACTGACCAAATGTGCATGGAGCTCAGCTTCAGTTGCAAGGAAACGGTGCAGTGAACTTAAAATGTGACTTCAGTGATTCAGAAGGATTCAAAACGCCTCATTTTCCAGACACTAAATAACATTAACTTATTACCAAAAAATGGCTGGGTGGTTGGTTGGTATTTCTAAGCAAAAGCAGTTGAGACTCAAATGAAAGTAAAAAAAAAAAAAAAAAAAAAAAAAAAAAAAGCTAAATGTGAATTTTGCATAATATGTCCCCTTTAAGCTTCACTTAAGGGTTGATTCTGCAGTGGCATTGGCAGGGGCAGGTTTGCCATGCAGAGTTTTGATAGGTTTTCCACTGGGTTCCACACCGAACCACTGGTTGGAATATATGCGTGTGTGTGTGAGGGGGGTTCTTGTGTGTGCGTGTTTGCTTTGCTTTCCTGGAGGGAATGCAATGTAAAAAAATCAGACTTCCAAGCCAGATATGGCTGGGATGTTGGGATCTTTGAGATTGTTGAAGAGGTGTTATCTGCACTTTTTGCAGCTGATTTGAGCTATGACTGTCTAAGCGAAGGCTATAGTCATGGCAGTCTTAAGATCTCCCAGAATAGGCTGGCGAGTTTTGCTGGTTAAGGATGTTGGCCTCCTCCTCCTACAAAATCTAATTTTGTATGAATAGAAGATAGGGGACAAATGGACAAAAAGAAAAAGTGAAAAGAAATCATGAGTTAGGACTTGCAGTGATTAAAGAAAGGAGGGAAAATAAATAGGAGGAACAAAAGATATGATTCTAGAGAAGAAAGAAGGTGAGTGGGTTACAAGAGAGGAAGAGGAGTTGAATGTTTGGTGTCAGCTTTCTGCCATTCTGTCTTTGTGAAAGCAGAATGGTAATGCTGCTGCTGCTGGGGGTTGAAAATGGGTCTCTACCTGTGACTCAGTAGCCACAGCTGTCAGTCAAACTCAACCTGTGTGCCTGAGGAATATGGCAAACCTGCCAGTGTGGTCCCAGAGAGCCTGAGAGAAGGGAATCTAACAGAGCAGCAGTGTGACGGCTGAATCAGACTTTCAGCTGCTCGCTGCAGTTCAGGGAACACCTGCAGGTGAGAGACACAGAACATACCCCCATCTCTGCAACTGCTTTGTAGTTTTTTAGAAGGTGTAATAGTATGCCAGGTTCTTCTACCTGCAGGCGATGTTGGAGGTAACTATTCAGTCGGCTAACAGTGCACTTTTTCTCCTTCTCAAATTTCACTTCTCCACCTTTCATTTATTAGGTTCAAGAGGCTTTTTTCTGCAAGTTCAGACAAAACAAAGTTGTTTTATTTCAGATAGCTCTGTATCATATTTTATGCCTCTGCTTTCACACAATTAAATACCAAATTTCAAATTCTGTTAAAAAAAATGAATTGCGACCAGGAATGTGGTTATTTTCCAGTGTCAAGTTTAAGAATCTAATAGATGTTGAAAGATAATTGTTGTGCACAAAAATAATAATAAAATGAAAGCAATTGTATACATAAACATCAGACCAGATTTAACTATTGTTTGCTGTGTTCCCTACCTGGAAATTGGATTGTGAGCTTCAGAGATTTTTTAGAACCCAACCCAGTTTAAAACTTCTCAACAACTCTCTTTCTTACTCTTTCTAATGTTGTCTTTGGTCTTCAGTTTGCAGTTTGTTCAATAATGCTCTCTAAACCTCTGAGATTGTATTTATTTGACAGAATTACAAACAACTGAACCACACTTTTCAGATTTTTATTATTATTCCACTTTTAACCATAAAGTGTTGCCTTGTGTCTCTCATATGGAGTTCCAATAAATATGCTGAATGTAGATGTAATGTGACAAAATAAGTGAAAGCAGTACTTACCCAATTGGTCAAATAGACAAATATGAATGTACAACAAAAGTAGTTGTTAAAATACATTTTATAACCTTAAGTTTAACCACAATGAAGTCTTTTTGTTTGACTCCAACAGAAATGCCTCCTTTCAACTGATATATTCTGCCATTCTTTGCCCTTTGTCTGACATGTATTTTATACACAAGGTTAAAATATTTCACTTCCTAGAGTATGCAGAATGATTAGGGAAAGTGAATCTAAATGACTTTCAGTTGGTAATAATTTGTCATTTTTACTTGGCTGCTTGTCTCACTGTTTGAAAGCGCAGCTTGAAGCTTTAATGTCTCTATTTTATGGCACATTGGCACAGGGTGCCATCTTTAATTAATTCTGGTAAGTGCCAACACAGTTATGCCATTTTTGCCAAAGCACAGGAGGAGTTCAAGTGCTACATAAATGAAATACAGCAAAATAAAATAAAAAATAAGCAGAATGTTTTTGTTACCTGTACATTTTTTTGACAATACTGTAATATGCTAAACATGTGCTGTTGGTGTGTTTTGGATGTCTAACTAGTTTTTACTTCTTTAGTGTACATTGAAAATAAAGAAGTTTATTAGATGGCTGCCAGAAAATGTAATTTCATAGCTACTCATAACCCAAGATAAATACATATAGCTGCAAAAATTGTAAAGCATTTTCCACTTGCATCCTCTAATCCAATGGTGTCCAAATGTTTTGCCATGTCGGCCAGAAATAAAGTTTTATAGTCCCTGTGGATCATGGAAAACAGATTACTATTTAAAGAACAGTAAAAAAACTATTTGGATTTTTTCATTATTTATTTATTTTTTTTACCAGCTCAAAAGTAAACTAGACACAATATTTTTAAAGAAGGGGAAAAGTAACTGACAATCTTTAAATGTGGGCACACAGACATCTCCAGAGAATCTTGACAGACCAACAGGTATAGATAATAAAATATCACTGGCAGAGGAATTGCCAGTGATTGTCAAGGCAGATAGCAAAAAAGACTGGAATATATTATATATCTATCAATCTGGCAATCTATATTGCCACATTGTCAAAATAAAGGATTTCTTGTCAAAACAGGATACCTAAAATCTGGTGTGTGGTTTTCTTTTCATTAGGTTAGATTACTGGAACAGTGACTATGTGTAAGCTCATCCACAATCCCTTGACCTTTGCTGGACTGTAAACATCCAGCAAAGGTCATCCTAAAACATGAGAAAGTATAAACACCAACAATGTTTTTTTTCAAAAGTAAAGAGATGACAATGAGTGGTTGAAATGCAGGGAAGAATCAAGATATTTTCACAGCGCTGGAGTTGTAGACTCACTCTGACAGCCTGTCTTTTCTCTGCACTGTCTAATTTAGCAGTGAAGAAAATCAAAACGCTAGCTGCTACAACTCCTTCTGGCTCACATCAGCAAAAAAATCCCTTCTGTCACTAAAAACTGACAGATGCAACAGTCTTTGGGGTTTTCGTTTCTTACTGCTGCATGAATGTCATAGTGGCAATACTGTACACCTCAAACATTTTGAACCAGCAAATATATGACGCTGATATATCAGCATATATGATGTTATTTGCAGTATATGGAGAGGAGCTACTTTGAGCTTCTGATTTATTTCAGTAAATCAGCAGATAGTTTTCATAAATAAATATTTTTTCAAGTATTTGTGCTTTGAGGATGGAATTCAAAGAAACATTGCTTTGACAGTAAAAGTCAAGTAAAGTTTATGAAGGATTTTTTATTTATGACTTGCAGCAGTTGCTGCAGAAAATACTTGTGTTAGACAATTGTGCATATGTCAGTCTGTCGACTTTGTTCAGGTCAAACTTTGACAACTTGTCTTTTCTGTTCCCATCTTCAGTCAGTCTGATTTTTTTTTCTCTATTACCAATTCTGCACAGCTTTTTTTCTATTTGAATGAAGCAGAAACTTTCTAAAAGCAAGTGAATGATGTCTACAAAATGTAATACAACTTCAAACTGATTGGCTTTGTCCTATGAAAGTCAAACCTAAAAGATTTCCTTTTTTTTTCTTTAAGCACCACAAGGCTGCTGATTTTTATGAGTTAAGAAACTGAAGCCAGCAAACTGAAGACTTCAAGAACCACAAGAAAAACTTGTATTGTATTTATTTATTGTAAACCTTATGCCACATTCTGCAGCTGAAACAGAGTTTTCCGTACCGACAACGCAGCGTCGTAGTGTACGAACAGTGTACACTCGTAACAATATCGTTAGACTCAAGAAATCAGGGCTTCTAGACTCCATCTGCACGGAAACGCGGACCGTACTCGTTAGCCTCGGACTGCTTCGCCGAGCGGCTAGCGAAACAGGGGTCCCTCCATGGAAACGTAGACGGCGCGATAGGAAGCAGAAGCGTGGCTGTCGCGGAGGACTAACAGCTAAGCTAAAAGCTAACCCGTACAGATCGCCGTTTCCTTCACTGCTGCTCGCCAACGTACGCTCCCTGGAAAATAAAATGGACTATCTCAAGCTGGAGCTACACTCAAAGCTGGAAACAAGAAACTGCTGTGCCATTGTCCTCACTGAAACATGGCTCAGTGCATCGGTCCCAGATAGCGCAGTTAGCCTGGACGGCTAACAACATTCAGAGCCGACAGAAGGAAGCAGCAACAGACAACCAGCGCACCAACGTGGAGGAGTACGCTGCATCTGTATCCGACTATATCAGTTGGTGCATGGAAAAAGAGACAGCAACAAAAACAATAGTCACTCGGGCAAACCAGAAACCTTGGATGACCAAGGAGGTGTGAACGAAGCTGAGAGAACGCAATGCTGCTTTCAGATCTGGTGATGCTGCGGCTCTCAGGTCTGCGAGGGTCAACCTGAACCGGGCCATTAGAGACGCTAAGGGAGCCCACAGCCGGAAAATCCAGGGTCTCTTCCAGGACTCCAACAACACCAGGAAACTGTGGCAGGGCATCCAGTCTATCACAGACTACAAACCCACACCCCATCCTGCCAGACCAACACTGGCTTCCTCAACGAGCTCAACAACTTCTTCGGAAGATTTGAGGAGCTGAACAACAACCCTGCGAGGAAAGCGACGCCACTCCCGATGAACAGGCGCTCAGACTAGAAACATCAGCAGTGCGGAAGGTTCTGAGGAAGGTCAACGCGCAGAAAGCTGCAGGTCCGGACAACATTCCAGGTCTGCTAATCAAGGAATGCTCGGACCAGCTGGCCCACGTGCTCACGGACATCTTCAACACGTCCCTGGACCAGGCTGTCGTCCCACGGTGCTTCAAGTCTGCCACTGTCGTTTCGGTCCCGAAGTCAACCACCATCACATGCCTTAACGACTTCCGCCCCGTCCACTGACATCCACCATCATGAAGTGCTTCGAAAGACTTGTTAAGGACCACATCATCTCCACGCTCCCCCCATCACACGACCCTTTCCAGTTTGCATACCAGTCCAAGCGCAGTGCTGAGGATGCAGTCTCCACTGCTCTCCACCTGAGCCTGGAGCATCTGGAGGAGAAGAACACCCACGTGTGGATGCTGTTCCTGGACTTCAGCTAAGCGTTCAACACCATCATCCCCCAAGACCTGGTGGGCAAACTGGGCCCCTTAGGAATTAACACCCCCCTCTGCAACTGGCTACTGGACTTCCTCACTGACAGAACCCAGGCTGTCAGAATGGAGAACAACACCTCCGATGTCATCACCCTGAACACCGGCACCCCTCAGGGCTGTGTCCTGAGCCCCCTGCTGTTCACCCTGATGACCCACGACTGCCGTCCACACTTCAGATCCAACCACATCCTGAAGTATGCGGACGACACCACAGTGGTGGGCCTCATCCGGGACAACAACGAGACGGCCTATAGGGAGGAGGTGCGGCATCTGGTGGACTGGTGCAGAGGAAACAACCTGATCCTGAATGTCAACAAGACCAAGGAGATCATCGTAGACTTCAGGAAATCCAGACCCACCCACACACCACTCCTCATCAACGACTCAGCAGTGGAGGTCGTCAGCAGCACCAAGTTCCTGGGGGTGCACATCAACGACAACCTCAGCTGGTCTCCCCACATCTCCTCACTGGTGAAGAAGGGCCAGCAGCGCATGCACTTCCTGCGTCGGATGAAGAGAGCATCCCTCCGCCCCCCATCCTTCAGACCTTCTACAGAGGGACCATCGAGAGCCAACTGACCAGCTACATCTCCATCTGGTCTGGGAGCTGCAGGGCCTCTGACTGGAAGTCTCTACAGAGGGTGGTGAGGACAGGGGAGAAGATCACGGGGCTCTGCTCCCCTGCATCAAGGACATCGCAGAGAGGCGCTGCCTATCTCGCGCTCACCAGATCCTCTCCGACCCCACCCACCCCAACCATGGACTGTTTTCCCCCTGGCGTCTGGAAGAAGGTTCCGCAGCATCTTGTGCAGAACAACCAGACTACTGAACAGTTTCTTCCCCCGGGCCATCAGACTGCTTAACGCCACATAACACCCCTCCACACACTCACAAACCAAATGACCCCCCCATGGACATGGTCAATACATGCACTTTAGTTTAGTTTTTTTCACAACACTGAACCTGTGTATTCTATGGCACTTGTATTGTATTTATTTATTTATTGGGTAGTATAAGGTTTTAGCTCTGCTACACTGGTAGCCAAGTAACGACATTTCGTTGTCAAGATTCACCTTGTGTTTTTTTTGTACAATGACAATAAAGGAAGTCTAAGTCTCTAAGTCTTAAAATGTATGACCCTTGACATAAATTTCTGAAACACATGTAGCAAAATTAAAGAGTCATCACCTAAATCTTTGGTGTATCCATGTTATTGTGATTTGATGATTTTGTATCTAAAAATAAACTCTAGGAAAAAAATAAAAAATAATTCTTGTAAGGTGACTCCCATGCATACAAGACACATTTGAAGCATCATGTTCTGCAGTCACAGCTGCTTTATCTGCTGTCACAGCATGAAAGAGGAGAGTTTTCTGTGAATGAGGAGTCCTGTGATTTCTGACACTCCCTTTCAAAGAAATCAAGAGAAACCATGCAAGTTGAAGCTTTACTGTTGGAATCGTGTGACAAGAACTCTTAAGGGGAACATTGGTTCGAGAAGATGAATGTTCCTCTGACACTTCAGACAAAAAAACACAATGTCTTCTCAGTTTTATTTTATACAACCAGAGTATATAACTTTACATTCACCCACCCCCACCAGCCACCACTGGATAACACACTAACAACTAACAATATTTTATTCCTCAAAAGTTTTTACACCTCTGAAAGATGTTCATTTTAAGTCACATTACATCTAAACTGGACTGTCCATTATATTTTACAGGTATTTTATGCAATAAAATTTCTGTAAAATACAGGTGCATGATGTGCATCATGGTGCATGATTGTGAAGTTGACAGAAAAAATGATTAATGAATTTTCACATTTTTTTTTAACAGATCACTTGGATCTTCCTCCTGAATGGAACCAGCTACAATGAAATTAATTAATGTCAGAGTTTATTCCTGGGTTAGAACGGCCAAGTTAAAATTCTAACATGAATCCATTTTAAAAAAGAACAGCTGTTTGGCAAAACTGTCACTATTGACAGATTTTAGTCTCGGGTCATTTCTCAAATATACTCTACCTTATGTGTGCCGGTCACATAAAATAAAATTTAAATATATGAAAGTTGTAACATGAGCAAATGTAAAAAAAGATGAATGAGATGGGAATCTTTTGCAAGGCAGCAAAGAATACTGATGGCTTCTTTCATACATTCTTATTTTTTTTCCCTCTTAAATGAATCGTCTGGAGACATGTTGTAGGACCACCTACTGCTCTGACACTTCTCTAGGCAGACATCACTTATTATCTGAACGTCTCAGTTTAAAAAACCTATAAACAACCTCGTTAAAATCCAGTACAGCCGTCAGCAATCAGAAAACAATAAACATCTGTCTGCTTTTAGAAGATAGGATTTATTATTATTATTTGGAAAAATGTTTTCCCCTTTTCTTTTGGATTACATGCATCAGTGTATTCACTGAATGCTGAGGTATTTTGTGTCTATTTGTTTTAATTGTTTCTGAAGTTGATTATATGGGCTAAGATACTGTTAAACGCACCGTTGATCTTGACCTACATACACACTGCTCCTGTGTTCAGAGTAAATCTCACTGACGGCCATTGAACCTTTGGATTTTTTTTGCAGCTTCAAGTTCACATGATAAAATCTTCAGCGTGTTTGTGTTGACATTGAACTCAATAGAGTCAGTAATTATTTGATGCTGCTTTACTCCACTTTTTTTAGTTAACATAATTATCATAATTATCAGCAAACCTGTTGATCGCCTACCTCTGGTGGTCTATTGAGAAGCCACTGCATGATCTTATAAACGCTTTAAAAACAATCAGATAAAAAAAAAAAATCTCATTTAGTAACACATATGGAAGTGGCACAGACTGGATTTATTTCTTTGGTGAAAAGATTGGAATTGGGCGATTCAAACTGCCATCAAAACATTGGATATGGGGAAAAAGGCTGCTTCTGAGCCTAACCCTGGTGTACTTTGAATATAGATAAATGTTTTACCATTTAAGTGTGATTTTAGTATCAAGTTTGGCATCGGGAATAAATTCAGAATAAACAGCAAATCTACTGATTGATTTGTTTTGTTCACAGATGACATCAAATGTCCTGAATTTGCAACAACACTATGAATCAAAACCAACATGACCTGCTGGCTAATTTGTAGAAAAGCAACAGTTAGAGTTCCTGCAGAAGAACCTGACTGAAAACAACAAGCAGTTGCAGCAACAGATTGCTGACAGTAGAAAGAGACGAGTTGGGGTCCATTTTAAGGATTGTTACAAACAAAAGAGACCAACCACTGGCAAAAAGATGACTTATTCTGTATACGAATCATTTTTACTGTCCGAATTGGAACTGAGGGTGTCATGGTCTGCTGTTCTCCAAAACCAAAATTATTCTAAGTAAAGACCGTAAGTGGCTCGTTTCTTGAAAGCACTTTAGACTGGATTGCTTTAATAGTATGTCAATTATTTCTAGCAAAAATATAGACAATAATAAAATTTGTTTTACAAGTTGATATAAATGAAAGCTAATTTTATCTGAGTTTACAAGTTCATAAAGTGGTCAAAAAAATTTATTTAAAAAATTCCTCGCCACATTTGACAAAGAAACAAATCTCCACCTTACCACAAGTGCGTTCTTAATCTCATAAATTAATGTCTAAAAGTTGCCAAAATAATTAGTAAAAACAAAAACCAAAAATAAAAATAAAAATTTTCCAAGCAAACTTAAGTATGCTTTTAGTGTTAGAAGCAAAAACTAGATTGATATAACCTGGACAAAAAGGTGTGAAACCTTTTGTTCAGAAAATAATTTTAACTCAGAAGTTATTGACCAGTTGCTTTATTCAATGGGATTGCAGTGCGAACTAAAGTGAGTGCAAAATGAATTAGCTGGATGAAGGTAATGAGCAAAAAAAAAAAAAATAATAATTATTTTGTAGAAAAGAATGGAAAGAGTTCAGCAATCTGCCAAGAATAACAACAACAATTATAACAAGCCAGCACATCCAAATTAAAACCTCAGCCCAACTGAGCTCAGTGTTTGAGCGCAGTAAATTGTTTAGAATAGTTTTCAATATTAAAATTCACCAACATATGGCTCACAAAGTTAAGCACTGTTTGCCTGCGGTCCTGCCTCTTCCGTCTTCAAAGGACAACTGACAGTGAATTCAAAGTGAACACAGGATCACACTTCCTTTCTAAACTGGAACTAAAGCGAGAGAGATGCTCACATGACAATGTAAGCAGAATTTGTAAGAATAACAAAAATCAGTGTAAAATATAATGCCTAGATATTGTATGAGGATTTAGTCAAGTTTTTTGCCTAAACTGCTTCTTCTCCTTTACAGAGATTCTCTTGTTAGTTCAGAAATAGGTTCAGTTGGTCTCCCCATTCTAACTTTCACTCATAAATGGGATGTATGATGTGTATAATGTATCAAACCCCCCATATTATTAAGGTAAATTTGATTTTTTGTTTGGTTGAAATTTTCAATAATTTATCTCCTTCAGATGTCCTTCAGATCTCCTCCATTCAGATTTGGCATTTCAAATCTGAATGGGTTTGAAGTTCTTTAGAATTGGATCAGTATTTACAAGGGGAATCTGCAAAGTACCTGGTGTATCCAGAAACAATAAAAGGAAATCAATTGTAAAAGAGAAAATATTTTTAAGTTAAATCTCTTTTTTGGGGTGTATCAGGTACTGGCTGACTGGGCAGCCCAACAGCTACAAAGGAGAGCAGGACTGTGGAGAGTTGGTGCAGAAAAAATCGGAACGATGTTATATATTTATTAATTCATGTTTAAATTAGATTTTCTCTTTTCCTGGACCTCCTTTTTTCCTTTTGCCTTGTACCAGCTACCAATTGGTGCTATTTCATTTTATGCTGACAACTGCCAGGTTTAATTTCCACTAATACTCCTCTTCTTACCACATTTGAAACTTGTGGTCAAGATAATCAGAAGCCTTGAAGGTCAGGGAGTGATGTGCCTCAAGAAGTTTGTTGCAATAAGATGGCACTTATTTACACGAAAATAAAACAATGAAACAGTTTTAGGGATTTTGTTTCCACTTATATGTACCTATATTTTTTCTTATTAATGAAATACCAAATGTAAGACATGAAATTATCCAGTTTCATTTACACTCAGTCTTCTTCACTGTCCAGTTAACATTGATTTTTGCTGCTTAGAAACCTTCTGAAACAGACTCACAGCAATAAGTTGAATTTAGAAATCAAGGTTTCACACAGAAAATGGTCACTATGAACATTCTGCTTGATTTTTGTTGCATTTTTAACGCTTAGTAATCTAAAGATAACAGGTAAAAATACAGCAAAAGCTGAAATCATCCACAAGCCACTAAGTCCTGTCCTCCAACCAACAGAACTTAAATTTAGTTAAGCCTTGAATTATTCATACCGCAGACCAATTAGGTTGGGAAGTATCCTTTTAATTTTGCCTAGAATGTTTTGCTTGACTGGAGGTGATGGCAACTCCTCTGTTTCTTTGTTTTTGTTTTGTTCAGTGTGCAGATTATTTTTGCTTTTGGGTTGTTTTAAAAACTCCACCTCAGTATTTTAACTCCTGACTCTTCATTGCTTCTGTTTCTATGCCTGCTATTCCACCCATACTCCACATTTCATATTTAAGTTTTATACGTTTTCTTTTTACCAGTAAACTTTATAATTTGGACCAGCTCCTGCCCCAATTCTGATTCCGTGAAGGAAGCACAAACACTTGAAGCTCATTACCAAAGATAAATGGTCAAAACACCAGCGCAAACATGCAAAAACACTGGGTAGCATTTACAAGGAGGGTTTGATTGCTGTAATGTCAGTAAGATTTTCTAAATTAATTTTTGAGAGCAGTATAGATAATTCTCATATGCTATATTTTTTTTAAATAATAGCTTTTTATTTTCTAAAAATACTTCTCAAAAAATATTTTATCTTTTGAGAAATGTCTGTTTGATTTTATATCAGAAACATACTTCTTAATTGAATGAAAATCAATTTAAATCTAAATAATCTGAAGAAATGTGGGCTTACTTATACAGTTATGTAGCAAAAGAGATCTTTTTAACTCACCTCCAGAGTGTGATTTTGCATGTGAGTCAGGAAATTAAATCCCAACATGGCAAATGGATAGCCTTGCAAAAGTATTCATAAACTTTCTAAAACTTTTTAACATTTGTGTTACTCACAGGCTCTCCCTCCAATCTGAATGTGGGCTGCATTTCTATGAGCTATTTCAAACATATTTTTGAACTCATGCATTATTTGAAAAGGTTTTTGTAAAATATATATAAAAACATGGATGCTCAACTTTACTCGGCTTTTCCTATTTAACACCAGACTTACTTCATCTGCATCGACTTCCACATGTTGATAGCTGCGTGCTGAACAGACAACAGAGAAATAATCTGAAGCCAACTACTGATGAAGCTCCTCATAGCTAGTCCGTTGATAGTCCGTTTGTTACATAATGCAGATCTAAGAAGATGAGGGCAGTTTCAAACCCTTTTATGTGAGTAGTGCATTTGTACTTAGTGGGCAAGGACACCACGCTCTGGCACACCACTCGGTTTGGGTGGGGTGGTGGTTTGCACAGAGTAAGGTTGCTCTTCAAGAGGGGACATCTCAGCCATTAATTGGACTTTTCATTCCCCTCCAGATCCAAACTGTCTGTGGTTGCGTGGTTAGATGAGAGCAGCCCCCTGGGACGTAGCGCAGCGCTGAGGTTATGCTTTTGGGTTCACAACTAAAAATAAAAGATCAAGGAGCCTCTTCCAGACATGCTGGGCTGGTTAGACTCACAATCCAACTGAAAAAATGCCTGAAAAAGCAGCGGTAAGGGTGTTGCATGTGCACTGGCCTTGTGACCTCATGGATATAAAAGAATAGTTATTTTTACCAAATAAGAAACCTGAGTCAACTATGTTTCTCCTTTCTTCACAAGAAGCTGGTTTGAGTACTAAACATATATTATACTTTACACACAACACAAAGAAATTCACAAAGCAGAGCATAATCATGAAGTGACAAGAAAATTAGGTATGGTTTCACATTTTTCTTTCTAAAATAAAATATAAAAAGTCTGGCCTATATTTGTTGTACGTGTGAAAGTAATAAAAAAGGATTTAATAAAGGTAATAAATTCTGTTTTATTACTTTAATGGTTCATGAAAGACAAGTTTGACTGTATTTACCTCTGTATGTATGAGTAGCAGTTGATATTTTACAAAAACTAATCACAGAAGCAACACATCAATTTGTTTCGTCAACATTACTGTCTGCACAAAAATTGACTGGTAAATAAAGTCTATTAAATGAGCAATAATGATGACAGTCTTTACAATCTTACAACAATAATCACTTCAAAAATAACGACAAATGTTTTATCTTCATTGTTCTTTCTTCCATCAGCTCTTTGAATGTGTCAAGATGAAATATTTATCCTGATGGGATAAAGGAGCTCAGGCTGCGACTGAGCTCAGCCCATCGGGAAGCAGATAAAAATTCATCTGACAGAGAAAATGAGTCTATTTTTAGAGGCCTAACCCAAGTCCCTAAACTTCCTTGGTATCCTAGATAAACATGAAATTATATCTTGCAACCAAGTCTTGCAAAGGCTGATTGAATGTCGTAATTATTATAATGTATATTATCATGCAATCATCAATCTTACCCTGACGTAAGGTAAGGGACGGTTTGTGAAGGTGAAGCTGCTTGGTCTCTGATGGAGATAAGGCCAAATGACACCATCCTTCAGCCTGTCACACTGTACACTGTGCATATTAATTACTGTTTAACTCATGAGCTGATCTGAAGTGAGAAAACTCATCAATATGTCACAAATCTGCCACCTGAAGATAAAAACAGCGATTTATTCTGATTGGATGAATTGTTGGTGTGGATAAACCATAAAATCTCTCAGAAATTTTTCATGACTCATCTTGTTTTAGTTTGAGATTACTTTTTGAGGTCTTCACTTCTTCAGTTATCTGAAACTATGGTAGGTAATCAAAGACAATGTTTCAAAGGCATTTTCTTATTGATGATATGATTTATAAAACCTTTGCAGTATAAATAAAAATAGAAAAAGAAGCCAGAATACACCCTTTTCCATGTCTTTGACTGGAAAAAGGCACCGCTGCTTGAATACTACAACAACTGTGTATTTAACAGCTGCTGTAGTGGATTGTCTATACCTTTTGTTTTGTGTTACACATCAGGAATTAAAAACCATAAGAAATCTATGGCTGTACTCTAAAATGTCAGCACTGTAACCTAGTTCAATGGCAATCCAGTCTATAAGCAGTTTAGTTTTTATTGTAAGGATGCCAGCAAGCCAATGAGGAATAAAGCTCAGTCCAAAATTACAACAAAGGCTAGCATTAAAATTTCAATGTAGTTGGCCAGAGTCATCCTTTTATTTATATATTTATTTGTATTTGGGAGATCAGGAGAGTAGTTTTAAACAATTTCCTGCAACTGAAGAGTTGTGTGAGCTGGAAGCAAAAGTTGACCAAAACATCTGAGCTGTTGGAACAAATCATTGAAAGCTTGGCGCAGTAGCTCCCCTCCTGCTGTGAATTTATCACAAGGCTAAAAAAAGACATCAAAGCTATTTCATGGCTTTAGCCACTGTACAAGATGGTGACTGTTCAGCCACATTCTATATAGAGACATGTTCTATGGGAGTGGCATTTAAATCTATATTAATTGCTTTCAAATTTCCGATTACCTGGATTACTGTAAAATGATTATTATGTTGACTTTTTGATGGAGTTTTGCATTTTATATTTATGATTAGAGCTGTTAGCATAGTAGTGCTGCATTCCCTGTGATTATATAAAAAACACAGATCCTTAGCATCTTCAGTATTTTACCATATCATGCTTCCAGCTGTATTATTAGAACATAATAGAACAATGGAACCATATAAAATGTGCCCTTTGCTTTTTTGTTGGGATAAAAAAAAAAAAAAATCAGCTAAATGTAATTTACTTTTACTGAAAGAAATGTATTCCATATTGAAATTTATGGGGTAATTCAGGGAGAAGGTTGTTTAAATGAGTGGACTTTTTTTTTCTTCCTTTCCTTACATTTGTTTCTTTCCAGTTTTACTAACAGCCAGTCTTTGATATAACATCACATCAGCTAAATTAGGCAGCGATCGTCATTGGGAGGGCCTTTACTTTATAGAGCAGGCGTCAAACAAATTTTATGTCACAATCTACCTCTGTCTGTCCAAAGAGTAACTGAAGCAGCATTGTTAAAAAAATAACATTGTGTTTTATGTGAATAGGGTTTTATTCTTGTAAAACACGAACAAAACAAAATTCAGATGTTTTAAGTTAAAACTGTATTAACTTTCTAGTTGGCAGTTTCTTTTTATTTGTACTGGCACCCAGTCCTTAATAAAACTTTGCATCTGCTTTAAATGTATTTCAAGCTTTTTCAAATAAATGCTGGTCAACCAACCTACATCTACACTTTGAGTGACAGCCTAATGAGTATTTACAGTAGGCAGATAATACGTTTAAATTGTACTTTCCATGGTCACACCACAAATTGCACCCACCAAAAGAGAAAAAAATCCCATAAATGATCTTTGCTAGAGAAATGGGGATCACTGAAGGTTTCAAAGTTTCACAAGAAATCAATGTGTTTTATGTTACATTCGGTCCAAAACAGGGCAATCATTTGTGTTGCCTATTTAAGTTCGACTTTCAGGGCCTCCAGTGCATTTCTGGGCTCAATAACATAGAGACAGAAATGTGTATTTCCATGACAATCTGATTACATTGTAATACAGTGAGAGAAAAGTACATTCAGAAAGATACATATTTGTGCCATTCCATCTTCCCGACCAAAAAACTTTAACTGAAACAAATTTTCAGCATTTTTCAACACCATTGTTGCTCCACTTGTAGTTTACTTCTGTGGGATGCTTTACATCTATTAAAAAAATTGTGTTTTTCTGAAAACCTCTGATTCACACTAAATCCTGTTTAATGTTATGGGCTTAGCTTCAAAAATAGGATCCTGTTACATCAACAGGATCCTATTGAAAAAGTTATGGAGAAAGACCCAAGCTCTACAGTTCCACACCTGCTTGTGGTTGCATGTCACCAGAAACTGGAGTTAATATTCTGTTGATCCCTTTTTGCTAATAGGACAGTCTTAATTATGTCTTCTACTATTTTAGAAATTTGGAGGATACAGAGATGGATCATTGGAGTCTTGACTTCCTTCTCTTTAACAAACCATACCTCTTCAGAAAAGATTTTAGATGTTTGGACAGAGAATACTGGGGAAGAAGGTTAAATGAACAAAGCAGAGACTGAATAATAGTAATGAAGATGATGACCAGCTGCTCCCTTGGAAAACTATACTTCTTGAGTTGCGTCACAAAATTGTGTTTTCTTCCAAACATTGTATGTTTGGGGATGGGACCACCTGAGATCCAGAGCCTTGGAGGACACCAGTGCTGATCCTCCCAAGCTTTACCCACGACAGTCATTTGATGGCGGATGTCTGGGCTGATGGTGCTAAAGACTCAGATGAAATCCACAAGCAGGACCCTGGTGTATGTCCTTGGATGGATGAAGTGGTTTAGGATGAAGTATAGTCTCAAATTCACTGCATCATGTGCCAACTTGTTTTTCCTGGTACACAAACTGCAAGGGGCCCAGCAGGAGGTCTGGGATGTCCTTCAATGCTAACAGCTGAAAGGATTTTATGACAAGAGACGTCAGAATGACGGGCCTGCAGTCACTTAATATCGGGATGATGGGTATCTTGGAGACTGGGAAAAATGTGGAATGCTTGGAGCAAAAAAAGATAAATGAAATAAGGTTGTGAGAGATGTTTATAATTGTCATTTTATGGCTTTCATATTTGAGATCTTATGAGCATAGAACGAGACTTTTGTCTACCATCTAGTGTGAGTCTTTCTTGTTACATTTGGGTTTCATTGTTTCTAATCAGATTAGAAACAGTGATTGGGTGAGTGTTGTAGAATGGACAGGAGCTTCTTGTGTTTCCATAAATGTCTAGGGAATGCAGTTTCTCAGCGTTGCCACTCCAACAGTCATTAGAACCTCTGTGGAAGCTCTAACTTGCTATTACATAATAAGGACTGAATATTCACTTGCCTTTGCCTTCCCATTGAATGGCTTCTTCCTCCATAGATGGTCCCCAGGGTCTTTGCAAGAGAAACAGGCCCATGGTATCATAGATCTTCCACAATACTGAAAACATGTGAAGTATTTTTCCGCATGTTGTTTCACACCAGTATTACCAGGTGTGTTTGTTTCAAACAGCCAAACCACATGGCTTCAAGTAAAGCCTTGGTAGATTAGTGGATCAGAACAGATTAGGAACATTCTTCTTGTTTGTTAATTTCACATTGGCCTGAGGTGTGGTGGTTGATCAGTGGATAGTACTGTTTCCTCACATATAATGCTTAGGTTCAAATCCCAGCTGGGGATTTTCTGTTTGGGGTTCTATCTGTAAAGTTTCTTCCTTGCATGAGAAGCAGCTGTCGATGATGTAACAAGATATGGAAAAGGGACATATTGCAACAGTGTAGACTCAAAAAGGTTGTACCAGCAGTAGCAAATAAATAAATAAATACGATATTGTTGTTGGTGAATTGAATGTCCATTAAATATAGTGAAAGTGCAGAGTGTGAGGCCAAACTCAGGCCTTCATCAGAGCTCCACTGCCCTGGGGAAGAAGTTTTTCTTTAGTCTTTCTTTTCTTTCCCTGATGACTTGGAGCCTGCCAGAGGGCAGGGTGTCAGGTGTGTGTACTCAGACCTGACCTCTACTGTTTCTCAGACAGAAAGAGTGAATGTGTTTCAGAGCTGGAGGAAGAGCACCAATGAATGTTCGTGGACTATTTAGTTTTTCTGAAGGTCTCCAGGATGAAGACCTTCAGAAAGACCTAATTTCAATAATAAATGAATATTTACTGTATTGCTAAATAATAATGACAGTGATGACATGACATGTGATTTACCTGAGATCTATTTCTACGACAGATATAATATTTAGATGATACTTAAACATTTGGATTTTAGCAAATACTTTCAGCCATGAAAAACCCAAGGAGTTATGGTAATAAGATGGGAAGAAGCATCTCTTATCACTCCTACTAAGATAATAGTTGTTTTAAAAATACAACTGAGAGGCTACACGCTTGACTGCATCTCACTGGAAAAGGCTCATTTTGTCTACGAACAGCAGAAGTGTCATATTTCCTCAAGTTGTTCCATCATGAGGGTCTTGTTGAAACAAGACACACAGGAAAACAACCATCAACACACACTCATGGCTAGGGACAAATTAGAGAGACTAATTAACCTAAAATATATGTTTTTGGACAGCAGGAGGAAACCGGAGTATCTGGAGAGAGAGAGGCAGAGAAAGAGAGAAATTCTTTAAATCAACTGACTTGGTTGAAAGAAAACTGCTTTCTTTGCTAACTGCCATACATGTTAGTGGTATCATTTTTTTTAAATATGGTAAAAATAGAAAATTGAAACTAAATAAAGAATTGGAACAGAATAACTCAGAGTACAGAGAGGGATTAGTCAAAATATGATGAAGGAAAAACATATGTCATTACCTCCACTTTGAAAATGTGGCTGTAGTATATTCATTTGCACATTTAATTAGCAGACTTTAAAGTCTCCGATAACTGATTACTTGTTTTAACTGTTCTGTCTCAGTGCAATTCACTTAACACAGCATATGAATATATTTTATTTGCATGTGTTAAAAAAAAAGATGCTCAATAAAACTCCACATCTGTGAAATAAAACAACAGATCGGTTGGATCAGCATGCAACAGTCCAAATAATAAAGTATACATCAGTCACTGAAATGGCCTAACTAAAGTAAACAATTTATTTGACTTTTATGTCACTGAAACACACTGATTCTGGTGTTTGATAAAAATGTTTTATCTCATTCTTCTCTCTGTTTATTGCTTCTTTTTCAAACACTGAGATTTTCCCCCCACTGACAGATGAAGCCTCCATTTTCCTTTATTTAAAAACTGTGCAGTTAATTTAAAATTCACAACCTCCTCTGGAGCACAGATTCAATAACCCCCATCTCTAGGGATTCGCCAGTCTATGAATGATAATCACTTGTAATTAACGCTTGGCTCAATTTCCCTGTGCCTGATTTTCGGAGTTCAAATCAGTTTCTCGTCTCTTTTCAATTTCTCTCAGACCAACACGTCGGGATTAAATTGCCAGTTTGAAGCCTCTAAACAACTCAATTAAAACTGTTGTACTCCCTCAGTGAATGACAGGGAGAATTTGCTCTGTTCTTCTGCAGCAGCAATGAGAAGAATATGGATTTGCAGTAGTTATTTCAACTATTAATAGTGCAAGTCATGTGTGATCACATGATTTACTGTTTTCTACAGTTTACTGCTCTGGAGCATGTAGAAGCATCTCATGTCATCAGCAATGACTTCAGAAATGCAACTTTTGCAGCCTATCAATCTGGTGAGGGTCTTAAGGCCACTTTCAAACTACTTGAAGTCCTTCATTCTGGAGAGGGAAAAAAACTCCACAAGTGGAAAACATTTCTCTTACATGCTTTCCACTCAAATTATCTTGACAGAACAAATATGGCTTGGTTTGGATTCATTAAAAGCCTCTTCTTCAAATGAACAAGGCTGCATGACTCAGGTTTACAAAGGTAAATCTGAATGAAAATCAAGATTTCTGGAAGAATATTTTTTAAAGCAAAGCAGAGGTATTTGTCTGTAATGTGCAACAGCTTGTGAACAAATCTATCATGATAACGTCTGTTCAGGTTTTATCCATCTGCAGAAGATGATTGATAGTTGCTGACTGCATGCCAGATGGGATATGCCTTTCTCTTCACTACTTGCAGTTGTGGTAATTGAGTGAACTTTCACCTTCTTTTACTGGATGTGTTGCTCCATCTGAGAGCAAAGTTAAAAACAGTGTGTGAAAACACCATCTTTCTCATCTTCACTTCATCATAAACCAGCGAGGTTCATTAAATCTAATGTAGGCTACATGTATTCTTCTTTCCTCAGATCTTCAGTAGGAAGTACTGTCCAATGCTGATTCTAGTTGATGGTCATTTATGTCGCCTCCTCCTAGACTAATTTATGCATTGCATATAATTTTCAGATTTTTACCTTATAACTCACAAATTGATTGAAGCCCTTTCTGTTATTTTTGTAAGTGCCTTATTTGCTGAAAATTTGTAGCTTTACTCTTGTAAGAGTTGGTGAACTTGCAGATTGTTATTTAAAAGGGGAGTGGAAACTTTAGAGAAAAATCCATTATATTACCTGAATTATGAAAAACAAATTACCTTGCAGGGCCAAAAGCATTTATGTAAACCAAAGAATGCAAAACAATGAAGTGAAAGAAAAATGTTTTTAAAAATATTGATAAATACATATATAAAAATATGTGGCATGCAATAGTACTCAGATGTTTCACTGTGATATCCCTAAATTGAATCTGCCACTGGAGTCCAGCTGCTGTAATTTAAGACCTGTCCCGAGGTCAAGTCTATATTTTGATCCTGCCTCCATCTTCCACCGGTTCACTATTATGCGGAAACATTACAGCAAGATCTACAAACATCAGCCAAGAAGATAGGGCTTTCTCAGAAATGGATTTTCCAGATGGACATAGTGCTAAATTTCACAGAACCATCACAATATTTTCACTCAGTCCAATACAAAATTTGCAGATAGCGCTGAAAATGTGTGTGAGCAAGGTGGCCTACAAACCTGACCCAGGGTTAGGGTTAGCATGACTCGCATAAATGAATCAGTTCTGTCAAGTAAAATGACAAACTGTGTATGTATGTGGTATTCAGCACAATGTAATCATATAGACAAATCAGTTTCAGATAAATACTATTCTGTGCTTCGTTTTGGTCTGTGGTCCATTACAGGGCAACATAAAGACAAACAAAACAAAAAGTGATGGGTGCACACATTCACACCCAAGGACAGTTTGTAAATACCAACAAATCTAAAAGTAAAGTTTTTGGACTTTGGGAAGAAGCTTGAGTACCTGGAGAGAACCCATACATGCACAGGGAGAACTTGCAAACTCCATGCAGAAGGAACACAGACCAAGAGTTAAAACCAGGACCTTCTTGGTGCAACGAACAATACAAACCAACTGGACCACTGTGCAGTTCTAATACAGTAAAGTCAAAGTCAGTTGATTGTATGATACTAATTTGTAAAGCCTTGTCTAAAGAAGCTAAGCTGATTGTTTACCTTCCTTTCATCTATTCTCCTGAACTAAGATGCAAAAACAGTGGACAAAAACAAAAAGACGTCCTTTCTTCACAGCTTTAAAACCCAGCAGGTACAAATTTTAGAAAACAGATGTTTTGTACCAGAACTGAAAGTTGTAGTTTTTAAAAGCAATTTGCACAAATAATCTTTTTTGATCTTGTTTAAGTCTATCGGGTTGATTGTTTTTAAGATCTACAATAATCATTATATGCAAATACTTTGATGTCTATCACTTAAAGTGTTCACCATAATAACACTGTACAGATGTTTCAAAGGCAGTTCCAGATTTCTCACACAGTGAGTTGATGCAGAACAAGGTGTGTCTACGCTCAGATAAAATCTCACCCTCTGGAGTCAAAACAGACACTCAACAAATCCAACACTCAGTAAGAGCAAAGGGAGAAGATATTTATCTTCACAGGAGGCTGTGGCTTTGGAGAAACAATCATTCCTGGCATCTGGTCATTTACTCCAAGAAAGTGAGGCAGAAAATGTGGTAGCAGCTCCAGAGGCTGTTTTTATAATGATTATCATGGCATGTTTAATTCCATTACATCACATTTATAAGCAGATTGGACTGAAAATAGAGCAAAAACCAACAGAAGCCTAGGATAAAAAGTCACTCTTTTTGCATGAGATATAAAAGATGAGGTTGCACATTGTTACATTTACAAAACCTTTAAACCGTAAAGACGAAGAAATGGTCAGTAAGCAGTTGCTCAACATGTTTATTTAAGTTCAGCTGAAATCAAATTGTGTCAAAATTTTTTTTTTTCAGATTAATTGTTTGGCTTTTATTTTCCCTTTGTGAAAGTTCTGCATCCAAAAGTTTCAGGCACAACTTGGCCAACTCACACATTGCACACAATGTGGGAGTTGGCCACATTGTATGCCGACTCCCACACTCCAGAGAAACAGTCCAACATCAACCACAGTCCAGACCTGAGGTTAAAATGGATTTAAGACTTTCTAAAATAAATTTAAGACTTTCTAAAATAAATTTAAGACTTTCTAAAATGAATTTAAGACTTTCTAAAATACATTTAAGACTTTCTAAAATGAATTTAAGACTTTCTAAAATACATTTAAGACTTTCTAAAATGAATTTAAGACTTTCTATCATGAATTTAAGACTTTCTATCATGAATTTAAGACTTTCTAAAGATGCGTAATAAACACTCTGGACTGAGAAGCTTGGACGGATGTGTGAGAAGGTCAGACGTTTAAAGGTGACGCCACCAAATTCTGAGGAAACGGACAAAGTTGAAAAAACTTATTCTATAAAAAAATCTGACATTTCTAAGGCAACGTTAAACGGTTGAAGTTCAGTCTGAGCCGATGTCAGATTGAGTCAAAGATCGGACTCTAGCAACACTTTAAGTACCAAAAAACAACTTTATTAGCAAGCTGACATGCTTCTGCGTGTGGCGTGACCCTGCTGACGGCCACAAACCAAAGCGAGTCGGTTTGCTAATAAGGTTCTGACAGGGTCACAGCAGTCTAACGGGAATGTTCCTTGTACAGGTCATCTGGTCCCACTATACCCAAAACTGGAATGAGTTGTGCTTGCCTATGGTGCTGGTCGGACTTCCGTCAGGGTCGCCTTATATAATTGGGTTGTTATTTATAGGAAGCAGGATTTCTTGCTTAGCATCCTCATAGTTTCATCTTTGACCTTACAAGTATGCTGAATGATTTTCAGCCGATCGTGAAGCAAACAAAGATGAAAGTTAGACCTTTTGTGTCTAAGAATATGTTTCTGAATAGGACGAACGTGCAGCCCACATCTCTGAGATCTGCTGTTCTTCCATTTTCTATGTCCTGGGGTGCCAGAGTATTTCTTAGCAGTTATTTGAAAAGAGATAGGCAACAAACACAACCTCACAATGTTGCCTTCAAAATATAATTTGGTCAATTAAAACTTAATAACCTAACTTAATCACAGTTTTTTTTTCTACTGGAATATTTAATTAATAATCCAGGTGATATACAGAGGGTGTGTTTCAGTAGTTTGGGATCTTCTTTATGAGTGAGGGAAACACGTAGCAAGAGATCAATTGCCGGATTGATTCCCTGCAGGCATGCATCTTTATATTAGTGTATAATTATAAAGAGCTGAGCCAATAGGCAACAAGGTTGAATTAAAAATTTTGACGTTCCCACACTCATCTATTTTCATGAGCTCTGGAAAGTGACTGAAAGAATAAGATCGCAGCCAGATGCTTCATGTTCTTGAAGCATCTTATTTCCATGACAGCCTTTCTTCAAAGAAAGCCTCCTTGTGTCTTCAGAATCAGAAGTTACAGGCACAGAGGACACAAGTTTCCTCTGCTCTTAGGGGTCCCTTTTAGAGACAGAGTGAGAAGCTCTGTCATCCAGGAAGAACCGACGATGCTTCTCTGTTCTTGGTTCTCATTGATGTAGATGCATGATGGAAAATTTGCGTTATCCACTTGCCAAACTCGACTCCATATCCATGTCAAACTATTTTAGACAGCAAGCAATTAAACAATACAGTGTATGCAAAGTGTTGTCCGATTGATCAGAAGTTTGTTGCTCTGCTTTATGCGGATATGAGCAATGTTGATATTTCTTTTCAAGTCGTTTGCTTCACCTATTTGGTTTTTGGATCTGCAGAAGATTTGGATACTTTTGAGGAACGTTTATCTGATGAGGAATTAAGTACATTTGTACAATTCTTCACTAAATAATGTCTACAAAAATAAGTGGTGAATATTAGTAAGTCTTTACTTGTGGACTCATTATGAGGCTATTTCTATGTCTGGTCTGGTGAATGGTTAATGGTAGTGGACGGATGGATTCCATCTGTAATCCATGCATTACAGATGGAAACTGTAATGTTGTTCACAGAGGAGTCTGGCTCTTTCCCTACCCTTGGTAAAAGTGAACCAGAAAATGCAGTGTGGGAGGGGACCCCGGTAGGTAGGTTAGTACCCACCGGGTGAGTCGGGGCGTGATGTACTGAAGTGAGCGAATCCAAGACCCAGGTAGTCTGTGCATTGTGTGAAAGGTGTGTGCCAACACAAATGTCCCAAAACTACATGACTTGTGACTTAAGCATCAACTGTTTGACTTTGGATGAAACATGTTGGAGACTTAACTCACAGTGATGAAGACTTAATGCATGAGCTGATAAAATTAAATACAATTTCCTGCAAAGATAATTATTTTCTTGAAACATCTTATTTCCATGACATCTTTACATCCAAGCAAGTCTCTTTGTGTCTTGGAGTCAAGGGAGGGACCTAGAAATAGAAACAGTGTAGCCTGCAATTATACTATCTGAGGGATTGAAATATGGATCACAGAGATGGGTGAGACGGATTTCCATCTGCATAAATAGACATGAAAGACTAATGACTCACACGTACCATGCTCATTACCCTGCCGAGGTTTATTCTTAATGCAGCATAATTTTAGTGTTGCATTGAGACTAAATCTTATTGCAAGTCTGGTGCAACGTAGAAACAGCCTCATAATGAGTCCACAAATGATGCAATGAAATCATTGGCTTGTGATAATAATAATAGTTCTTGGATGTTTTGCAAGTGTCCAGTGTTTTGAATCCATCATAAATGTAAAAATCCTGGAACATGTTTATCCTGAAAAAAAAAAAACTAAACCTTCTGAATGTCAGTTTACAGTATGCTATGCAGTGCCGAGGCAAACTTTTGAAAGACAAACAAAACTTTAACAGGTTTGGAAGGACAACAACCTCAACCAACTGACAAGTTCATTTTTTTTTCTGTTTCTCACACCACTGCATTCTTACACATTCCAGCACAAACAGACCAGAATGTAAGAGTGTGAGGCGCCGTTCAAGATAAAAATCACTTCTTTTGTCATGGAGCAGCAACTCCTCGACAGCTGGTTGCGTCGGTGAGGACTTGTTCTGCTGTCACCTGTGAGCTTGTGCCAAAATAAATTTGTTGCTTTTCAGCAGTGAGATCTATTGCGCATCTGCTGTTTGACTCATAGAAACAGAATAAACACAACAAGATGGAGTGTTTCAGTATTTTCTACAAGTGAACTAAAAACATGACTGGTAACCTCTTTATGTTGGCCATTAAAATTCAAATTTGCAGCTTCCTCTAATCTTGCTGTACTTATGTTTATTAAAAAATGATGGACAGATCATCAGTTTTAACACACTGAAGTAACAACATTTACAGATGGTTCTCAGAAGTCTTTCATTTCTACTTGAAAATTTTTTCTATCTTTAATTTTAAATACATAAACTCTACATAAAAATCTAGTGTTTGTGACTCTGAAACATAGATTTACATATCTACAAAGATGATGACAAATGATTTATAAAAACTAACATGGACACAGATTTTTGTTTATAGTTTTTGCAGTTACAACTAATTACTATTTTAAGCAAAATTGCAAAGACTTTCTTTTCTACTCACCATATTTTTGAGTCTGTCCCACTGTGTCCAGGTTCCGTCAAACTGTGCTAAAGATATGTTAGAAAACTTAAAATAACTGTAATCTGTGTTTATTTTTTACATTTAATGTTTGTTTACTTTTTGTTTTTCCAGGAAGTATTTTGATTTCCTAGGTGATTTTGGGACTTTAAGCATAGTTTGAATGAAGGCTGATTATTGGTGCTTGTGATTTTTGGTTTCCAGCAGTTCAGGTGTGGAAGAGTGAGTGAATGCTCCACACACTGTGGTTCTGTAAATCCTGTCCTGCTGTTTGGATAAAATAAGTAAGTTAAAACACAACAGTGAGTTGTGTTAGCATCCTCAGCACAACCTGGAGCCTGTTGTACCTGCAGGCTGATCTCCAGCATGGCTGCTCCTGCTGAAATGACTGATTACAGGGTCAGGTTAGTCCAGAGAGTCTTGCTAATGTCTGATCACTTCAATTGAAGAGCTGTTCCCTGATTTCAAAACTTTGCCTGAAATGGTGCTTGGAGTTGCAGTCGCCAATGTGGCATCAGAATGTAGATTAAGCTTCCAGATTAAAGCCTTCAGACATTTGATTACACACAAGTAGGTGGGCAATTCAGAACCAGGACGAGCAGCAGTCAAAATGACGGACAATGAGAAAGTGTAGCGGAATCTCTGAAAGGGATTTGAAAAATTCCCAATGTCTGTACCGGCTCACACACCCAAATAATCAATCAACGGCCGATTTCAGATCAACCTCCATACTGTTTTCCCTCAAAATGATTAAATCTTTATCATGTTCACCAGTTCTGTTGGAGTTTGACAATGACCTCTTTGTTTCCATCAGGGTTGAAACAAAAAAACTTCTCAGAAAACTTCTCTTCCTCAAACTTCATGCAGAGGGACCTGCATGAAGACCGGGGATCAGTAAGAAATCATTCTTTGGGGTGTTTGTGGTTTTGACACAAGTTCATTCAAAGTAATCTGCAAGATTCCAGTTAAGACAATGTAATTGGAAAATAAATGAGAAACAAGCATCATAGAGTACACTCTCAAAACTGACAGATCATTTATGTTTGATTTGCATAGTTTTCCTTTAACCAATATGAACATGTGCTGTAAAGATATGGGTTGAGATGCAGTCACCTTCTTTGTGTCTTTGTGCAGAAAACTGCAGTAAAGCCCAGCTGCGTTGCAGAGTTTTATAAAAACATAATTCAGATGCTAATCACAGCCAGGTCAGAGGGTCTGAAACATATATCTGCTTTAAAGTTAGATTTAGTTGGCACAAACTAAAACTCCTCTCAAGATTTACATGCTGTTCTTATCTTAATGGTCTGCTAAGCCCAGGCTTCAGAGTGCTGCATTAGGCATTTATATTCATTATATAACTGTATTATGTAAATAAATAGCTGCTGTGAGATGATGTGTCTGCTTCACAAGCTTGACTGAATGATAAGGGCTCCACTCCCACACTCCATTACCGGATGAAATGTTTTGGCAGTTATTGTAACAAATCATTATTAGCTGTGGGAGGTTTGTGCATAACCATCACTCATTCTGTGAGGCTCCTTGTCACTGTTTTTCTCCTTCGTGTTTCACCAACAGACACCGCAAACAACTAAAACCAAGCTGGAGGTGCCAGAGCAGTGAAGCAGCAGCAAGATGGTCTGCGGTTTAAAATAGTGGAAGCCCCGGTGATAAACCTCATTACTTGACTCGCCGGGAGATGGGCGGGTTTGGCTCGTCAGCTTCGAGCAGCCTGAGGTTTAGGGGCTTCAACGGTACTCTGCTGCACAACTGCAAGGCATTCTGGGAAAACTGCACCTGTCAGAGGAGCGCTGACAGCTTGTCCTGTTCTTGTTATACAGCCATGCGTGATCTCTCCCATTAGCTGGCCAATGACACAGCTGACAAGCTGTCCACAGGAGGGCGAGAGGCCAGAGAGGGGCTTTATGCTTTTGGTTGGAGCCTTAGCTGGTGGTGCTGTGACGTGCTTCATTACCTAAGGTCTCCAAAACACACCATTACCCACCTTTCTCACCCTTATAAATTTATCCCTTACAATAAATTCATCCAATGCATTCTGTCGATGTGAGGTGATGTTATCAGGGTAATGATGGAAAACCAAGACATCCCACTTCCCAGTTTCAATCTCCTGATTAGGAGCCATAACGGATGCAGTTGTAGGTTTCAGCAGGCATTTTCTATTCTGCCATCAATTGTGAAAGAAACATAAAGACAAGGGCAAGTTGCATAAAATCATTGACGTTGCACTTAACATTTTTCAAAACAAACTTAGATTCAAAATTCAATTTCTATGAGAGTTTTGCAAACAGTTTAATGATCTTTAAAAGTTTTTTTTTCTGGTGTATTAATGTAACAAATGTCATTTATTTAGGTTCTCACTAAAGCAGCATGGTTTTATGAAATCATTCTTGGTTGTTCCTCTAAAAACATGACTGTCAGGTTGATTGGTCTCTCTAAATTCTCCCTAAGTGTGAGTGTGTGTGTGCATGGTTGGTTGTCCTGTCTGTCTCTGTGTTGCCCTCTGACAGACTGGTGACCTGTCCAGGGTGAACCCCGCCTCTCACCCAGATTGTTAGCTGGAGATAGGCACCAGCAGCCGTCCAGACCCCACTAGGGACAAGGGTGTTAGAAGATGGTTGGATGGATGTTTAATATACTCTAAACATTTTTGCATTAAATAACAATCTGGGACAGGCATTACAGAAGAAGAAATCTCAACGTCATGCAGTGGAGTAAAATCACTTGAACACCAGGGTGAAAGTTGGATCAGGCAGATCAATATTCATCCCCGTTACCCTGAAGCAAACCATTATAAAGCAGCAGATGGCTGTTGTTGATCATGAATTGTCTGAGCTCCTCACCTCCCTGCAGGAATTTAAAAACAGACTTTTGTTAACAGAGTTGTATCCTTTGTTAGAATGTGTCCTTTGTTAATGATAAAAAAATAAATATTGATTTGTGTCTTTTACTATCTTACTATCAAGCTGTCTCATTCTGGGCAGCTTGAACCATCTGCACATGGGAAAAAAATCCCATGCATCCCAGCTGTGGAAGTGCAGCTGATTATTTTACTAAAATATTGCACTGTGGGTGGAGATGTTATGTTGAAGTTCAGAGCTCTCTTCATGTGATTCCACTTTGCTTGGTGAGTTTGTAAATGACCCGACTGCATCGACAGCAGGAAGTTGTTTTTACAGAGACAGCTGGGATCAGCGATGCGTCCTGACTCAATGGGTCGCCCATTGCTCTGCTTGTTGTGACAACAGTGATCTCCACAGGTTTGATTTTGTCTGTCACCTCTAGGTGCCCAGGTTTTTATTCACAAAGGGAATATTTTCATATTTTTGTTTTACATTTTTTGCTTTGGATCGACCTGCAGGATTTCTCAGCAACTGTTGCCTGTCAGTCACTCTGCTCTACAACTAAAATACTTCACATTCTCAGACCATACCCTCCTCTTTAAATGGAGGACAGACTGATTGATTGTGACCCCCAAAAACCAGACTAACATGCATAGACTGTCACATGAAATATGACTATTATGTTAACCTGTGACGTTTTTACTTTCTTGTTTTTCTCTGGAAAAGATTTCATTTTGCAGAATCTGTGCAAAATCAAAAGTTATTCTGTGTAGTTCATAAAAACCTCTTGGTTTCTCATGCATTTTTCTCCTTGTTAAATTTCAAAGTCTGAAAATATCATATTATAATAAAACAACATCTATAGAACTCTGCAGGCATTCAGCAGAAGAAGTAATCTATAGCATTAAAGAGAAGCTTCTGATTATTTTCTTGTCTTGAATCACAACAAAACCCACATTGTCAACAACTTCACACCACTTCATGGGATGATGCGGAATCAGAACATATCAAAATTTCACAAGGAACAAAATGTTTTTGCTATGATTATCTAAAAGTCAAACTTTTAAAGCTTGAAGCAGCTCGGATGCCTTACTAACTCATGTCTACACAGCCTGATGCCATAAAAGCACCATCAGCAGTTTAAGTTGAGGAAACTCAGTGAGGAATTTAACTTTTAAAAAAATCATGGATAAAAATGATTAATCATGTATAGTTACATGGTGTCCCGCTAGATTATTTATGCTTCTTAAAGTTTTCCACATTCTGTCAAATAACAGCTATATATAAACTTACTTAATTTCCAAGGATGTGATGTATCAAACATTGTACCTCTGGCTGAGCAAGGAAAGCTCAAACTATTGTTTAACTAATCAAATAATTAAATGAATGAATAATTAATTTAATGATCAAATTAATGAATAACACCATTAATTTAACAAAAAATGCCCAGGTTAACATGTATCTTTATTCTTATTTATCTATTTATGGGGTGGGAGTGTAACTGAAATACAGAGTCAAGTTTATCATCTCTATTACAAATAAAAAGTGTGTATTACACTTAACAGATCTGATTTTGGTATCTTTGGTGCAGGATTTGTGAGATCTGTGTTTAGCTTCTCATTTTGTTGTCATCTTGTCCTCCGCTGGCAGCTTTTGCAGGATCACAGATTGTGACATGGCACTCACTTGCACCGTAACGGTGACGTCTTTGGCCTCTCGAGATACAGCCTCACAACAGATGCATTCTGAGGCGCCACGCATGCTTCACATGCCACCGAGACGTGTTGGAAGGACAGCAGAATGCTGGCTTCATTTGCTTTCCATCACTGTTCAGCTGTTCTGTGAAAGGATTCACACAATCAGATCACCCCATTGCTCATGAGCTCTCTTCTAAAGCTGCAAGTTTTTCAGTACTGAAGGAGACTGGCTGCACTTTTTAGTGAAATCGCATAAGATTTCTCTACAAATACAAACTTTAATTTCTCTGATGACATCAGAAAAGAGGGTTATCACTCTGAGGTCCTTTTTGTACTTTTTCTCTGTCCATCAGTAAATTGTTCTTATATTGCTGATGTATAATATTGATACAAATTGAGAAAAACTATAACCTTTGATTTGAAATCATTTATTCAGGAAGAATTAAATGTTGAGTAAAAAGCTAATCACACAGTTTGAAAAGCAGTCAGACCAAAATTTTAAATGATTTTACATTTCCATAACTTGAACATAAAGACAGTACTCATATTTGGTCTACTGAAAAGACTTGGAAAAATTAGACATTAGTGAGTAAAACAAAGAACTAGCATCTGTAATTTTTAACATATTAAGGACATTAAGATGTTGTGATCATTAAGTTTTCCTAAAACTATTTTTTCATCTTTTTATTATAAAAAAAGATCTGTGAAAAAAATAAAAAAGTTGTTTACCAGTAGGCTACACCTTGATATCACTGACACAGAGATATTTAATTGAAACACTAAATGTATCAAAGTGGGTTTCCAAAGAATTTCAGTGCAAATTCACAATGACAACTTTCCGCAACAGAAAACAAGTCTTTTCGTCTTGCTGCTATCACTGTAGTTTAAATGTTACCAAAAAGAGAAGAAATTTGCTTCACAGATGACTCATCCATCTATAATTAAGGCCCAGCTCCACTAACTTGTGAGGTGAGGAAATTATCTGCATATCACCGAATAATAAAAACCCCACATAATTTCTCCACAATGGTTGCTCATAGTGGAGGCGTTAAGCATGTGGGACAGCTTGAGATGTTCCAAAATGTTAAAAAACAAATCTCTTTTGTGACAAACTGATGTAACAAGGACTAAAATCACATTTTATGCCAGTTTAATGTCACACATGCAGCCAAACATTTTTTACTGGAACACAGAAAAGTCAATATATTTACCTGAATAGTTTATAGGCTAAATCATGTTTTAAGTCATCTGTTACATAAGAATGGTTCATCCTGGTAGCTTAGAATAGCCTGAATAATTCACATATAAGTGTATTACAAAATAATATTACAAAAGAATCTTGAATGAAAAAATCCCCCCAGAAAGGGCTGATTTCAGATGACAATGATCAGAGGGTAAGAAAGTATAAAATGCAGTTTTCAAAAACTACATTTGATGTATTGACTTGTTCAACCTCATTTTTTATTTTAATTTCATAAGCTATACCCAGGTCTGATTAATGCTAGAATTGTAAAAACAAGGAATCCCTTAAAAAGAACCTGTCTGACAACATAAATCTGGCTGACAGCAACACGTCTTGCTTCAGTCTAAAGTAGTTTAAACTCTCATCTGTTTTGCAGCAGGATAATGATCCATAGTAGACAAGCAAGTCAACCTCTGAAGGGCTTCAAAAAAGACCTAAAACCTTCTAGTTAAAGTAAGAAGTTAACTCTGACCTTAAACAAGCCTGTTAGAAACAATTTTGCACCAAAAATTCCTATCTAAGAGATTCATTGTCAGTTAAAATCTTCACAGCAGATGCTCTGACTTTTGCAGCCTGGGGCAGTACAACCAGTTCTTGGAGTTTTAAAATTATCTTTTTAAATAGATTTGGATAGCGTTGTTCCCTAAACTACAAAAAACTTCTGATAAAAATGTGTTTTGTTATCCAAGACATTTTAGCTTTGGAGAGGACTAATGTTCCCCTTGTTTGGACGTCGCCATCAAAGTGGCTTCACACCATCGATCAGACACAACTGAAATGTGCGTCTGACACATGAAAAAACAATCTGCCTACCTGAACCTGAAAAATTTACAAAGTCAAACTTAGACATAGCAATACATTTTTATCTACCTTATTGAAAGATGTCACATTCTGCTGGAAACTGCAGTTTACATGTAAATAGATGGTCTTTTGCAGAGCAAACGCTGCTATAAAACATTTGGAGGAAGATCTGGTAAATAGTCCAATAGGGTATTATAGTTATGCATTAGACTTTGCTGAAGTTGTAATTTTCTATTGTTGTATATAAATGCTGTGCTTCTGTTGGTTATTTAAAATTTTAATTTTAATGATCATTTGTTTTGTTAAACGGTTGATCAATCTTGGCAGTAGCCCATCTTTAGCACACAGCAACTAAAGCCACTGGTTAAGCTTCATCTGATTAAAGGTGAACCCACAAACAGCACACCAAGGATATCTGTTCACACATGTTCCTGTGAATTATTGTTAGACCTGTTCGTCTCTATGTTGCCATGGATGAACTGGTCAACAAGCGGATATAGACGGTATGGATAGTTGGACCATCCCTTCTCACAGCCGCTCCCACTGTCTGTTCTGATATAAGGTTCAGAGGCCATATGCCCCTGGATACGCTTCCTGCACAAATTCACACATGAATACACACATTTACAAACATAAATCTCACAGATATTACCGACAGCTCTTCAGAAAAAAATAAAATAAAAAAATCGCCAGATGGTGTGAGGAACATGGTGGGTTTTGACTCCTTGGCAGCTTGCCGACTCTCATTTCCATGTTTTCTGATATTTCCCATCATAGCAGATGGAAGACAGTTCAGGCCACTTTGAGTCTGGAATTATATAACATGATGTACTATGATGCTGTTATGAAGAAGAAATGAGAAAGGAAGATAACATTGACAAAAGAAATTTAATTTAACTCTATAAAACACAAGATGATGATCTGTACTCAATCAAGCAACCAACATGTTGGTTGCTTGATTCTGCCCTCTGCCACTTTGTTGATGCACAAAAGATTTGCAGTCAGGTCATATCACCTGACTGGCAACAGTCAGGTGATATGACTCATTTCATGATTGATTTTTCCCTGATTTAAATGTAATCAGCTAATTACGCCATTATTCTGTCCTTATTCAGCTTAATGTGTTGCTGCTTAACAAGCTATTAGAATGATTCAATAGAGAGCTGCAGCACCTTGCAATTATATCCCAACTTCTTCAAACTCTTTGGCATTTTTTGTTTAATTACAACAATATTGTATAGGTTTTATTGAGATTACCCAACATAAAACAAAATATAATTGTGAAGTTTTCTAAAAATATTCCCTTCAGCTAAAGCCACGTTTATTGTTTCACCTACAAAGCAAGCAGGGCTTTTTATGTTTACCTTTCTTCTCGCCACTCTTCCATTAAAGATTATTTGTGGAGAACACAATTCATAGTTATCTTGTTAACTCTCCTATTTGAGCTGAGAATCCCTACAGCTTTTTCAAAGTAACTATGGACCTCTTGGTTGCTTTCCTGAAATATAGCTTGCATTCACACCAGTCCTGTTTAATTCACTTTAATTAACTGGTTAGTTTGGGGCGGTGTGAATACACAATCAAACTCTGATGCCAAAAAGTGAACTCAAGTCTGTCTAAAAACAGAAAAGTGAACTTTGGCATAGTGAATGCCAAGAGGACAGGAGACCACTCCAAAAGCAGGAAGTGGACAAAAGTGCAGGGCTTTCTGGGTAAATTGGACCAAAACAAATTTGTTTGTACCACTTTTGGGAGAAATGGCTTATGGTCATTTGCCAAGGACAAAAGATAAATCCTACAACTGCTAAGAACTGAGTCTACTGGACTGTCAAGAGTTAAAACAACCCAATGCTCTCTTTGTCCATCAGTTTAGATGGATGGTTGTGCTTTGTTGGAATTGCATTTGTATCATCAGTCTTCTGTTTTCAGATGAAGGATTGTGCAGAGGGTCCTCTAAGATGTGTGCTTCATAACCTAACCTTGCTTCTGTTTTTCAGAAGCCGAGTTTCTTCTAAGTTGTTTTGAGAAAGTCTTGTCTGTTTAACTTATGACCATCAAAGGGAAACGTTATATAAAAATCTTCCTCCATTATTACCATTTTATTTTTTTCTAAACCCATAATGTCTCCTGATCATCACGTTTCAGCATTTTGTTGACGTCAGAAATCTAATTTATCTGCTCTCACTCAATTTTCCCATTGGCATGGAAAGACTTCATAACATATGTTCAAGTGACAGAAGCAGCAGTAGACATCATCAAAGCAGAATAAATCCAGAAAGGAAAAATATTTTTGTAATTTCACAGAAAAATGGTCAAAAAGATACTGGACACTGCTTGTGTCACATTGCGAAGGAGCAAAGGAAGGACATGGTGTCCTTTTCCAGTTACGGTAAATTTATTTGGCTCCTATTTCTTGCTTGAAGTGAATCCATCACTTGTATTTATAGCTCATGTTAAAATTTTGAGCAATCTTGCAGCTCAACATTCACACAGGCACTAAGATCTCATCTCTCCTCTAGCAAGAAACTTTTTTAAAATAATTTTTTACAGTTTAACAAGCAATCTTTATGCAAGACATATCTCAATGCCACCGTTTGTCTGCTAAACAAAATGCTTGTGTTGGTGGCTGGTGACTCTCACCAGAAGAAAAATGTTCATGTGATTTAAAAGCCCTGCAGATGCTCCATGTCTCCGAACACAGGAGTGTTGTTTCTAACTGGTCACAAAGGAAAGGCATTGTACATGTCACAGATACAGTACAAATGACTGTATTGTATGTTGGACAACAGTAACACAGTGAGCCATTTTTACAGTGAAGAGTTAAACAACAAAATGTTAATTAAATATTAAAGGTAGTTTTTAGATTTTATTGTTTCTCAAATGTCACCCTGAAACATGATCCTGGTTGTGGTGAAAACGTTCAACCTGCTTGTAAAAGAAACAAAGGATACTTCTCTGAATCCTATGTTAAAACAATATACTCTGCAGCAGTCACTGGGCGAGAGGTGGGGTACACCCTGGGCAGGTCACCAGTACATCACAGGGCAACACACAGAACAAACAGCTATGCAAACACTCACTCCTCAGGGAAATTTAGACAATTCAGTCAACATCACAGTCATGTTTTTGGACTGAGGGAGGAAGCTGTACTGTGCCCTGTTCTGTGCTCATATTTCCTTTAGCTAATTTAATTGAGTTACATTTCTTAATTCGTTGTTTTGTTGTTGTGTTTGTAATTTTGCTTGTTTGTTTTTATCAAAACAGCTCTCTCTCGTAAATGAGATCTTGGATTTCAATAAGAAAACCACTTAAAAGGTCAAATAAAGTAAAAAAGTATGGCCGCTCTAACTGGGATTCAAACCTAAAACCTTTTTGCTGCAAGGTAAAAGTGCAACAAACTAAGCATTTAATTTATTAAAAAATACTTATTTGTATACAATAATAATTGTTTATCTTTATAAAGTAAAGAAAACATAGTATATAATTATTTATTTTTAGATTTATATTTTACATATGTAGTATATAATCAGTTAATTAGTTATTACTTAGTATATTAGTATTAGCAGAAATAATAGTAGTATTAGCTAATGTGTGGATTGACATGAGTCAATAATGTTTTCTTTTAAATTTCCTTTTTTTTCTGCCCCTCTCATCCAATTGTTTTTTAGTAAAAGTAAAATGTTAAAAATATTTTCAAAACAAGGCTGGTCTGAGACCAGTTTGCTAATCCCAATTTAGCTGCCTTACAGCCCTTGACTGTTTTATAAAAGGTCAAGCAGTAGAGTTGTGGAAAGAAAGAAATTACACATCAGAGTTCCTGAAACTTGCAAAACATCTCATTTTGCAGCAAAGATATAGTGACACAAACATTTGTCCCTCCCTTTCTCAACTGAGGGGTCAGTTTACTATTTAGTAGCAAATCACAAACAGTTGTCTAAAAAAATTTGAAAATGCACCACATGAGAGTCACAGTCTATTGACTTTCTAACATGAAAGAGATCTGGCTGGCCGCCTGTGGAAAGGAAGACAATGAGCGTCTGCAGCTTTACCATTTGGGTGTGGGGAGTGAAAGCAGGATGAGCAGTTTGGCTACAACACAACATTTTCCTTGGATATATAATGCAATTTATTAAAATGCCAGTCATTAAAAATAAGACTTCAGAATGTTGATAATGTGAATAAAACATGTTCTATACCTCACAGTATAAAAGGCGAGGAGATCATCCTAAGGCAGTGGTATCCAGTGGTACTCGTTTTAGTGCATGTTTAAGTTCTCTCTCTGAAGGTACCAACAACCTTTTCAGCAAACGAGCGTTCTTCTCAAATGATGGATCAAATGAGCCATCATTTGATCCAGGTGCGTTAAAACAGAAAAAGAACTAAAACATGCAGGATGCTGGCCCTCGAGGACCAATTTTGGGCCCTATCCTAAGGTATCAGTTCCATTTTCTTTCTCAGAAAAAATCTTTAAGGAATTAAAGGTTAGCATGTTATTAGTATGTTATTTCATGCAGATGTTCTCAGACATAATAAGTCTGTTAAAGGTTGAAGATGACGAATTGCTACTCTTCCAGAGGCTCTTGAAGTCTTGTTAAAGTGTCTGGTGTCATTAAGTGAGTGAAATAACAGAACCTTCTGAATAAAAATCTGTCATAAATTTGAAACTGGTTGGTCACTGAGCATTTTAGGACAATTACCTACAAGCTATGTTTAAATCATTACTATAAGAAAAGGGTGTGTGGACTTGATGCATATGTATTCGTTGTTTACTGTGACCAGTTAAGAGTCCCAGAGAGTTAACACTATCGAGCCCTTCTAAACGTTTCAGTGTGATGCCTTTGCTGGTAAAGAAAACACAGCTTTATAATTGTTTTGATTGTTAACATCATTTTCTTCATAACTACACTTAAACTGTGGAAGGCACAGAAAGTTGATGAGGTTCTACTTGCATTTTAAAAAGAAGCAACACGTTGAATAAAAGCTGTGTGTAGGTGGTTGTAAGGCTGTGTTGTTCCAGAACACTGTCTGCAATGTTGTTTCTGTTTCTTCCTCATTCATTATTATTCCTATGTGCCAGCACACAAGTTATGATGGAGACAGGCAAGCTGCACTGTGTTCTTAGAAAAGAGCAGGAAATTTTCCCAAATCATCAGCTGTGCCATTCCCCCTGCTTTTCAATTTGTGTCATTTTCCAGAGCTGCAGGGAAGCAACAGCACAGCCGGGTAAAAGTCCACAACGGCATACAGGAGAAGAGTTAATCTCAATATACCCCCACTTTACAGCATTCCTGCTAAACACACAGTTTCCAGCACCTGGTGCAGCACCAGAGCCCACTTTAGGCAATAATTGCATATTGGTTGTGGAGGGGGTGGAAGTGGCACGCTGTGAAACTGCACCTTTAAAGAGGTTGACGGAGCAATCTTATTTGAAATGCATCTGAGGAGCGCTGAGGCACGCTCACAGAGAAAAAGGAGGTGGAGAGAGGATGAGATGGAAGTAAGAGACAGGAACAGCTTGCAAATGTTGAAGGTGATTTGTATATTTCATCTTTATAATTTGCTTCCAGGTTGCAGTTTAAAACTATTTCAAATGATTTTTATTTACTGGAACCATGATACACGCTGCTTTCATTTGAACTACATCTTAACCACTCACTCAGAAAAATTGAAAAACCGTGATTTCAATTGATTAAAGTTAGAAATTCTGGTGCCTTCTGCAATGAAATTAATGTATAATAAATAGTAAGAATGGCAGAGTTGGTGAATGAATCATCCGTCAACTACAATCATGCAATGTCTTTCCTCTGAAAGAAGCAGTAGTGTTGATATAAAAAAGGTAGATTAGGCATCAGGCTTTGATGTGGATAAAAAAAATCAGGTTTTTTATAGTTGGATTGACAATTGAAGTGAAGATTGCCTTTAGGCACACAGGATTTCTGTGGTAAATTGTTGATTATAAAAGGCTGAGTAACTTTTTTCATCCTAAATCCCATAAAAATATCCAGGATGGACCTTTTAGATAAGTCCTAGTAAAAATTCCCACAGATCTCCTCAATTCTCAACCTCAAAGTGTTATATTCAAAGAGTCTGTTAATGTGTTTAAGTTCTACTTTAGGAATCTTATTGTGTTGATTTAAAAACTCAGAAAGTTTTTCAAATAATTTCTATTGGTTACTTTTAAACATTGATTACCGTTAAATCTACAACAAACAGGAGGAGCAAGTTTCATCTGCTCATTTGGTTCGCACACTGTTAAACTTTTTCTTCAAACTCCTAAGAGACAAAACTGATCTGATATTACTATTCTGATATGCAAATATCATATTCTGATGTTCAAAATATTCCTTATTAGCTTTTGATGTACACTGTAGAGTCAGAGTTATCTTCTTTGTTTTATCTTTTTGTTACATTTAATTAATTTATGAGGAAATAGATCTTTAGTTTGATAGTGAAGTGGAAATATCTTACTGCTAAATGAGTCATAAACCTGAGAATTTCTGATGACATTTGACTCATCCTTTAGATAATTTTCAATGTTTTGATAGCTTGTAAGATTAATTATGATATTACATATTTACATTTATGTAATTTGACATGTTGCATTGGACATGCAGTGACTGATTTAAATTTTTTTTAAGGACTCAAAATGTAATTCTCCAAAATCTTGAGAAGGAGTAATAATACTGGTGACCCAGCACAATTCTGTATATCTTCAATTTTCCCAGGGCCAAGTGTAAATACCCATTAAGTGTTCAGACTGGATTTATTTTTTCTGCATACATTTTTGGTGCAGCAATGATGATTGTCCTGCTATGTCAATACTCCCAGATTATTTTACATTTATACACAGAGAAATTTTTTTCAAAAGTTGAACACAGCAGTATGGGGGTTTCAGATGTGCTTTTTAATGAGACATTTAGTTCATAATTAATTTTTTTTCCTCTAACCTACTGGCAACTATTCAAAAACTCCAACAGCTCTTTTTGCTCACTGGTTCGTTGCATCACTGATTAAAAACATAAAATTGTTCATAGTTTAAGCTCTAACTTCTGCTCTGCGAGGAACTGGAAGAAAATTTATCTTATTTTATCACTTTTATGTCTTCTTTATGATGCATTCTCAACTTACTGCATTTTTTCTAATATAAATTTCTTCCTTTGCTTTGTTTTATGTTCGCATTTAACATTTGGAGGACTTTCCGAAATAACTCCATTACTGACATTATCATGAATAATCAGTGATTTAAAAAATGCAGCTATAAAAGTTAGAAAAATAATGCACAAGATAAAAAAAAAACACTTCAGGGCAAACTAAAAATGATCAAAGAGCTGTGAAAAAGAGAGCTGAAGGGAGACACTTCAGACTTGGGATGTGCTTTAAACAGAAACGATTTTTTACTGTGTGATAACTTAAGGCGAAATAAGATTCTGTCTTTTTTGTGCAAAATGAAACCCATAAAGATGTTATTGTTTTATTCAACTTAACTGCAAGTTTATGATGCATTTCATTACTTAAAAGTTTTCCTTCTTATGACCTCTGCTGCCCCTTCTATAATTTTTAGCAGGTTCCCTCCCTCTGCAAGCCACTGATCATTAAGTCACTAAATCAGTCAGTGTGTGACATGAAAAGTCAGGAGCATCTGCTCAGAGTGCAGCGACCTCTGAACTCCTTGGTCAGTGCACAGCAGAGTGAGTGTGACTGAGTGTGACAGCGTGGGGTTAACAAGAGAATGCATGAAGTCTGCTGGTAGCCCGGATAATTAAGCCATTTGTCGCAAGGTCACCGCAGAACAACCCCCTTCACCCCTCCAGATTAGACGTCCCAGACCAAAGCAGCACTCGGGTTGTAGGCTGTGAGAAATTGTTTTCTGTAGGTATTTTCCAACTAAAGTTAGACTGTAAAACAACACAAATCTGATCAAAAACAAGGAAGGTATGGCATTATACTTTTTGGCATTTTAATAAACTACTGCCTGTATTAATACATAAAACAAACAGAAGAAAAAAAAAACATAGATCAAACAAAATCATTTAATCCTTAAACCTTTAATCCTATTTCTTTTTCCTTGTTTTAAAGTAGGAATACATAATCTATGGACTATCTTTGCTATCAGTTCAAAAAAACATTAATTTCCTTAACTTTGTAGACATGATGTTGTAAATTAACTTAATAATATGTTAAAATAATTTATTGCTAAGAAAATGACCATACCAAACTCTGTTTGATAGAATGTGCAGGGTGTGAACACCAAAGCAGGGTAACACCTTGCGGTAAATGTATTTATGACCTTGTTAAGCACAAAAAGCCATTTCAGCCATTGTGAGTGTGTACCCTTTAAACAACAAGCATCATGGTCGTAAAACTCATGCAGCGCAGCACCTCTCTAAACATGGGGAGTGGAGATAAACAAATCACTTTTATTTGTTTAATCATACAGAAAAGCCCATATGCACATCCTACACACTGCCTGGGTTAACAACAAAGCAGTCAGCTTTTACGCTTATTACGAGGTTAATTTTTGCTCACCAAGTATTGGGTGAAATATGGACCAATCAAGCCATGAATAAAATTAATACAACAGTATTGGCGTACTCCAGTATATGTTTACTTTTGTGAACTAACATGTAAGATGTTTTGCTTTGTGACTTGGAAATAGGAAAACTCTGGGCATTCCTGACAGGGACAGAGAAGGAAACAGCCCGGAGGAACATAGAGAAACTCCTTTACTTTAATGTAGAGGGCACGGTAGCTCAGTTGCTGTGTTGTGCTACTTCTCCACTGAGACTGACATACACATTCTCTCTGGGGACATAAATATTTCAGAGCATTGTTGTTAGTTTCAGTCTGTTGAGCTGGACAAGGCCGCAGGATAAGAGCAAGCACAGTTTCAAGAATAAAGGGACACAAGTTCATGATCCAGAATCAGTAGATAAAATAGAGTCAATATGAGAAATTTGGTTTAACATTTTTAATGCTTAATAAGCCTTGGTGGAAGACATAGGGAACTCTTGAGAAAACATTTTTCTCATTGTCTCCAGTCTCTTCAGTCTGGCCACTGTTAAGTAGATAGCCTATTACCTTAAAAAAGATCTTTCAAAGTTTGAAAATTAGATAAAGTTGAGTAACTTCTTGCACAACCATCCCACAATTTAAACTGACATACATCAGCACATAATTGATGGATGGAAGAAAGGCTTTTTTGCATTGTAATTTGTCAGTCATGAAGTATTAAAAAGCTTATTACGAGACTCAAAATGACATTTTAATTTTAATTCTTTGCAGACACGTCGTAATTTCCTCCACAATGTGCTTCCCAGCCACTGTCACATTTATCACCACCTCTTTCAGATGTGAAGGAAGCTGTGCTCTGAATCCTAAAAATTTTTTTCTGCTTTCAAAAATGTGCAGCTCTGTAACCTTGAAACTACAAGACATGCTCTCTCCCATCAGGAATGGACACTTGTTTGAATCAGACTTTGACTGTCAGCTATTCATCCAAGAGCCTGAGGACTCTGAGCTGAGTACACTTGTCCTAAGTGCTGAAAACAGACAATCTCCATTTGCCCTGAACAACTTAGGCTGCAGTTGTAGGAATGCAACATGCACTACTCACAAAAAGTTAGGGATATTTGGCTTTCAGGTGAAATATATGGAAAATATCAAACGTTTACACTGTGACATTGTTGTCAAGCTGTATTTGATGCTCAAGATCACATGATAGATTGAGATATCTGTATTTTTTTAGTTAAATTTTGCTTCAATACTTTGACTTGACAAAATGTCCCCTGAATATTTCTACTTAAATGCCTAATTTTCAGGATGTAACATCACTGTGGCATGGCGTCCACAAGTCAACTTATTGCATGCTGAAGAATGGAATCCCGCACTTCTTGCAGATCGGTCCTCCTTACGTTACATGAAGACTCCGAGAATTGCTTTTCAACAATTCTTGTAGATACTTCTGGGTTTTCTTAGATGGTTTATTCTCTGGTGACTAGATTCTGTTCTCCATTGTTAAGTGTCACTCTAGACAGAGACACTGGTTGGGTTTTCAGCAAACCCAACCAGTGCAGTCAGTGGACAGTGTGTTTCTTACTTTATGGGATGAATATTGGCAGGAATGTGGGCAGGCCATAAGCATGCAGGAGCTGTGGTCAATATTCTTAAGGTGATGTCATTTTGAGCCTTTGCCCAGGGGCAGCCAGTTTCTCTAAAATCTCCTGATGTATTTGTTTGATGCAGATTTCTCCATCCAGTTGATGTTGCATGTGCTCTTTGACCACAATTGAGAAAAATGTTTGATCATTGAGTTTTCGGTGTGCAGCTTGCCATATCACCAACTACTATGGTTTTGTCATGGATTGATTAAAATTTTGTTCGAGGAGGAATCCACAGGTCAATTGAATCAGTGAACAAAATGCAACCCAATCCAATCAAATCGCTTGTGTGCATTGCCGAGTCGGGTCCGGTTTGGACCACACTTCAAGTGGTTCCAAGAACAGGGAGGAACTGCAAATGAAGATGCATCTCTGATCTGATTAATTGGGGATGAAGTGCTTAAAACCACTCCCATGAAGAACGGTAGGGGTTGTTCTTTCACCTCATATTTCTACTACAGGTTATAAAAAAATTAAAGAAGTCAAGAATTAAAATGCAGTCATTCTAAATGAATGCACACAAATTTTCAGTACCAAATTATATTTTTCCAGTAAAATATGTATTTACTTTAAGCCTTTTTTAAACCTGGCCAGTATTTGTGGTTAGTGGTGTAATTCATTGTATATTTAAATGATTTCGTCTATATAGCTTTCTGTGTGGTCACTGTGCTTCTGCTTGTAAATAAATTATCTTTTAACAAAAAAGTCTGTCAGCCTGTCAGCATCTGCAGCTCAATCATGCAGAGTGATGTGGTCTGACATAATGGTGCTCGTCTTTTATTATGATTTATTGAGTCTATTATGGTTAAAATCCTGGGAATCCAGCTGCACAACATTGGAGTGACAAATTAAGTTGCTGTACAGCTGCATGTTTTAGGGGAATGCTAAATTTTATTTGATTGAAAAGTGAAAATAAAGTATGAAAAACTTTAAGGTCTGCTTGGAGGATGTGCACCATGATCTATCTAGATAATTATTATTTCTGCTCTTTTTTAAACTCAATATTTTTCTGCGATGAATTTTAAAGGTTTGTGTTAAAGTGAGTCTGAGCTTTGGGTTTTGAATGCTCTGTGTGCCGCCATAATTCTTTTTAATAAAATGACATCTGATAAATAAGCGGACACAGTAATTGGACGTGCTTGCTACCAAGATACATGGAGGGCTTAATCTGCTTTTGCATAGCTTATTATCACTCACAAAATTATTTCTATTCTTTGTGACTCATGAACTAATATATGAGGAACCACTGAAACCTCTCAGAGTGCCAGCACTACCCCGTCCTGTGATTGCAAATTAGAGCTTTCGGGCCTGTGGTTTTAGGATCCATGATTGCCAATTATGTTTTACTCAACCTTTATTCAGAAAGACTCCAAGGTGTTATTGCACAAGTCACTGCTGTCCTCACTGTCCATTATTCACACATTATCATTCTTTGTGGTGAAATATAAATTTTTGCACGTAGCTGTGGAGGGATCATACCCCTTATAGCAGGTATTTGCTCTAAGAGTGCGTGTGTGGACATCTCGAGCAGTGATACCTGAATTTATAAAGATGATCCCCTCCCTCCAAGCAATGATGCCTGCTCTTCTCCTTGTGTCTTCAGCTATGTCACAGAGATATATGGATTTTTTAGAAAATGCATTGTCATAAAATAGTCATTTCTTTTTCAGTTTTTGCTTTTTTGTCAGAATGAAATGTTTCTGATCACCACAATTTTGCATGTTAGAGTTGTTTTGCTTTTATGTGACAAAACACTTCCAACAACAGCTACAGTTTTGGTCATGTCTGTTGAAATTTTTTGTTGAATTATTCTGAGGCATCTCCTGCAGAGTTGACTGATTCTGGTGTTTTTTTCTAAGGACAATAATACATGTAAAAGTAAACTGTGCTATATTTTCTGTGAACTGTTGGTTTGGAATACAACACTCGACTGTTGAATTTTTAATTCTGCTTCTGCCACATGGTGGATATTGTAGTTGGTGGAAAACCTCTAAATGGAGCCGTATAAGAGGTTCACACACCTAAACCACTTCAACTGACACCTATTGATGAGGACAAGAGCATCTATTTTTCCAGCTCCTGGGTTTATCTATGAAGCACAATCCAGCCATCCTTCATATAAAACTAACTTTAATCCCTTGTGTTTATGATCTTGTTCTTTTGCTTAGGGAAAGGAGATGAACTTAAAAATCAAGAGCTTTGGTTTCTGTTCTTTTTCCAGTTTTTCACTGATTGCAGCAGCATCACTCTATATGTGTGCAGTTTAAGAAAAATGAAATATATGTTTAGACAAATTAAATTACACATTAACTTGGTTTGTTTGAAAACTCAGCAGTTTTCAGAACAATGTATAACATTTTACCAGAAATAATTTTTTGATACACTTTTTGCTTTAGGGGTAAAACATCGCCAACTCAGAAAGAACATTTCCAAACATAAAGATGAAGGCCATACTATATCACTTACAGTTTTTTTCATATTAACACTAAACTGACACCACAGCATCTGGACTTAAAGGGTTTCATTATTGAGTGGTTTCACTTACAGAACAAAAAATGAGCAAAGAACTTAGGAGACAGTGTGACTTTCTGAGTTTTCAAGCCAAACCCCAATCACCGAATGTGCGTCATCATGTCCATAATAACAAGGTGTAGTGTGTTTCAGCATATTCACAAAACGGGGAACAAACATGGCAGCTCAAGCTGATCCAGTCTCCCGAGGACAAAGACTTGGACGTGCTTGGTGTTTCATCGACACAAAGGCAGAAAAATTGTTGTAATTGTGTGAATTTGGCAGATTGCTGGGAGTGGATCTGCACATCAAACTCAGTGTGAGAAGAATGAATAGCTGCAGAAACATGCGTCTTTGCAGTTTTCCTGCGGGGAGGAGCGAACTTGTAAGCTGGCTCCTGCTGATCCTGGAATGGCAGGCAGATTGGAGAGCATTTCACTGAGGACTCTCAGAGAGTTAGCACAAGAAGTCTGTGTGCATAATGTGGCCTAAAAATATGCTGTTAGCGCTGTAAGGCACTGTGCTGGGAGCCAAATCTCAAACTTGTCTCAAAGACCACTATTTCTGGTCCAACCAAAATAATCACATTTGTTTGAAGATTTCAATAACCTGCTGTGGTTGTTGACCTTTGCTGAACGAGGTCATTCATTAGTTAATGGAAGGTGAGAATAATTTTTTGAGCAGTGTTATATAAAATTACACATCCTGTGGTGTCAAATAAACAGCTCCATTTTTCTTCCTCTTGTTTATTCGCTGATGGGCATCCAACCATGTATAGTAAATCAGTACTTATGTTTTTTTCTGGAAAGCAGGTCAATATATGGATTAGTTTAAGTCTTCCCCAAATCCACCAGGGACACTTTGACATTTCCTGCTCACCAGCAGGTTACACATCTAAACTGGTACAGCTGGTAAACATAAGACGAGCTTGCTTGCTGTTGGGTTACATTCTTCTCCATTACAGCTGTTTTGTAAATGTGTTTTTCATTGTCAGAAGCATGTTTTTGTAGGTTGAGAAACTTCTTACAACGCCTAAACACAAAACAGCTCCAACACCAAAAATAAACCAGTAAAGCAAGTTGGCAATTCTTCTTATTCTCATGGCTGCTCCTCTCAGGAGTCTTGGTTCGTCTGCCTCCATCTTCCCCTTTCCGTAGCCTCCTCCTCTGTATGTATAACCTTCTGTATATCCACATGCCTCCTCTGCATCAGCTTCATTTTTAATATCTTTTTTCCACTTTATATCCATCATGTTTCCTTTGTACAAACTATTTTAGCGTTAGTTATTTACTGCCGATAACCTATTAGCATAACTCCGCTTCAAAACATCTCATCTATTCCTTTGCAGCCAAGACCTGACAGACGCATCTTCCATCTGTTGTAGGCCTGTGCCAAAGTTACAGAAATGACCTTGCTGAATGAAAACACCTATTTGTAGTTTTTAAAATCGTATCTTTGAAATTTTCCTTGATTGCAATCAATAAAAAAATTATGTTTTTGAACAGGCTGAACACTTAAAGCCTTTAAGAAATTCTGGAGATACAGTATTGTTAAAAAGTATTCACCTCCTTTCATCGACCTTGAGCTACAAGCTAGAGCTCCTTTGGGAAGTGACCTTCCTGCTGCTTTGCTTTTATGCTCATGTTACTTTGTTGCTATAGTGATTACCTTTATTCCAACTTAGTTTCTGGAGGTCCTTTTCTGAACTAAACATTCAATTCAAACAAATACAAACCAGATTTTGATGTTTTGCATTTGTCCTTTTTTCTAAAGTAACTTCTTGCTGTTAGATGTTTTTAGTTTGATTAATCTTTTCCTTGTAGCATCTTAGCACATTTGGAATGCTGGAAACAGGCTTGTAGAAAGACGTCTTGTGGAATATCTTCCTCTGCCAACAAAGCTGCACAAGCTAATTGTAAGATGAGTCATTACCACAAAGAACTATCAGTCAAACTCCCCTCTTACTTATAGTTTTTTTCACAATTGAACTCATGTCTGGGTTTAGTGGGAGGCCTTTTTTTCTTATCAAGCATCAACTGTTACAAATGGCTAAGAACAGAAGTGGAAATATATGTACTTGTAATTTTGACATGGTTGCATTGCTAGCTGCTACAGGAAGCTAGAATAGTTAAATCACCATTTCAAACATTCATGAATTACTGCTTTGAAAGTCATGGGGTTGTTTATGATATGCTTATTGTTCTTTTGCTGTGAGGCAAGCAATCCTGGAGACAATTACTGAAGTGGTTTTGTTCTTTGATTTTAATATTGTTGCTATATTGTTGTTGCTCCAGTGATGAGTCATGTATGCTGCTATTTAAAAATGGAAACTATGTGCAAATTAAAGCCACAGCAGCTTGCAATCATCATTGTTCCTTGAAAGTATTCACATTCTGTGAACCTTTTTATACTTTAATTTCTTACAGACATCAGTGAGATATGTTAGAATTTTATATGATAAACCAACAAGCAGTAGTGTTTTATTGTGGAAAAGAAGGACAATACTTTACATTATTTTAAAAAAAAAAATCTAAAGATTAGTATTAGAATCAATATAAATACATGAAGGACTCAGAAGTTTGTTTGAAAAACAAAAAGTGAACAATCAGCTTAACAAAAACCAAGTAACACAGCAGACAAGTTGATAAAACAGGGTTGGTTTGGTTATAAAACAGTTGATAGAGCTCTGTTTAGTCCACCATCTGAACATGGAAAGATGATAGACCAACTAAGATATTCTCCTCAAAGTTTATAAAACAGCCAACTAGAAATGGTCTGGTAAAATTAATTTGGGGGAGCTAAGACTGCTAAATGTTTTCAAAGTTTGTAAAAGCATTGAACAAAAAATTAGCTAAGCTATTACCAGATTGTGCAAACACATAAAATCCGTCCAAAACACACTGAGGTTTATCTTTGTAATCACATTAAAGTTTCTTTTGCTGTCAGCACTAAGTTCATGGGTGTAGTTTATCTGGGGAAGTTTAAGCCTTTATGATAGAGTTTAAAAACATTTCCCCTTCGCACTTTGTTTGGTCAAGAGATTACCAAACAACTATGAACTGAATTCTGACTTTGTTTGCAGATGTTTTTTTTGTTTTAGATGTGTCTCTGGATACTTTTCTATCTAAATTACATCACAGCAGCTGCTTGTGTGTATGTTTATTGTACCACTAAAAATTAATGTACCAAATTTTAAAAGGAGATAAAAACCATCCCAGGTGGTCCTCTTAAAGTTTAAGCCACAAATTGTGATGTGCATCACACCTCACAGATGACACACCAGATGTTGTCATTGATGGTGAGATGCCTGGTGTGTGTGTTTTGGAAATTTACTTTTAAATTAATTTTCAAGGATTTCTTCTTCTTTCTTTTTGCTGTCAATGTCAAATAATCCCCAAAGACAGAACAACATAAAAAACGACATAGATGTTGCCATAGGAGACTCTGGATTCTCATTATGTCCAATTTATTAGTTTTTATGACGTACAATCTTGGTTACATCCTCTTATGTAATGAATATGTTTGCTGCCTTTCTTAAACACAAGAGAGATTTGGTAATGCTTCAAAACAGTGGTTTACTGCTTCAGCTGAATTAACTTTGCAACATGAGTCCCATTCCAAATAAAAACTGTAAAAAACTTAGAGCAGGAATGTGTCTGTCAAAGTTTATACCTTTTCGACTGAACCTGAGGCTTTTCAGGCTGATGTTTTTTGATCTAATCCGAAGCTGCTGATCTTACATCTTGTTGAGCACTTTTTGAAGAAGTTTCTCAGGGGATGTAACTTTAAGGCGCTACAGCCGTAGGTTGTAATAACCGGCGGTATGTTTCCGGCTGATGCTGACTGTGCTCACAGAGATAATTCAATCTGGTACTGAAGACAGGTTCCACTTCAGATCTGATTTCCTGTAGGAGCCCAATTTCATGGTTCAGCATTACACATCGAATTGCTTTGGGAAAAAGGCTGAGGTTGTGCTGAGAGAGAACAATGGGGTAAGCAAAAAGGTCAAGTTAAGGTGGGAGAAACATGACACCAGTGAAGAATAAAGAGACTGAAGTGGGTTTCATGTCATGCATGTTCAGACGTATTTAGGAATACCACGGAGTGACATGAAGATCTGCAGTTATCAGAGTGGATCTCCTTTGAACTTTATCCAAATACAACAGCTCAATTTTCTAACTTTTCACCTGACAGTCATTTGGATGTTGCTGCTATGATTCATGTAAGTTTCTGGGTCCCATCAAGTTGTTTTATGCTTCACATTTAAACCAGATTTGTTTCCAATGAGGCCTGAGTGTTCCATCAGTTTCCCATAAGTTTCCATGCCATCATAAGGCTCAAAACATCCAAACAAACTTTAAAAATAGCAATTCAGAGACAGGGATGATTTTAAATTCACAAAAACATTTGATAAGGTCGACATGGAGGCACCTTATCGACCCATTTTCAGTTTTTTGGCTTAAGGAAGAAGTTCTCATCTCAGACTTTACTATCGTGTTGGCTCTGTGAGCTAAAATACTTAATTGTTTCATGACTCTAGAGATGAAAACTGATTTGATCATCAAAAAGATAGCAAATAAGAAAAGAAAAAACTATTTTATAGAGTAATGTTTATCTTGAAATAGGATCACATAAAGTTTTATCTAATAAAAAAATTGTACTGTTCCTATTACTGTAATTAATATTATAATTAATTACTGTTAATATAACATTTCAGATTTCAGATTGTGCAACTAAATTTTTTAGATGTATATTTTGAATGAAAGAATAATAGATATAGATAGATAGATGGATGGATGGATGGATGGATGGATGGATGGATGGATGGATGGATGGATGGATGGATGGATGGATGGATGGATAGATAGATAGATAGATAGATAGATAGATAGATAGATAGATAGATAGATAGATAGATAGATAGATAGATAGATAGATAGATAGATAGATAGATAGATAGATAGATAGATAGATAGATAGATAGATAGATAGATAGATAGATAGATAGATAGATAGATAGATAGATAGATAGATAGATAGATAGATAGATAGATAGATAGATAGATAGATAGATAGATAGATAGATAGATAGATAGATAGATAGATAGATAGATAGATAGATAGATAGATAGATAGATAGATAGATAGATAGATAGATAGATAGATAGATAGATAGATAGATAGATAGATAGATAGATAGATAGATAGATAGATAGATAGATAGATAGATAGATAGTGTACCCCATTTTGCTAATGCTTTTCCAGTTATCCAGTTATTTTTCCTATTTTTAGCCCTGAATAAAATCCACTTCTGGTGAAGGAAGATAAGACTTCAAATCCCATGGGTCTTTGCGGGAGAGTGTTGGCGTGTGCGCGCACTGAATTTATGTGGAGTGGTCGGAGGCGGAGAATCAGTCAGCTCGCTGTGGAGCTGTGTTGGACAGCAGGAGGAGCCGACCACCGACAGAAAAGACCGATTCAAAGAAAGAACCCGAGTGATACCCTGATGCTGAACACCAGCGACGGGAAGAAAAGGGTAATTGTTTATTTCAACGTTTGGTTTGAACGCGGATTTACAGGAAATCTACGCAGGAAGCTCCGCAGCCCGAAAATAGAGAGAGGATATTGAGAGAGGTGAGAGGAAACCCGTTTGTGGTTCGGTACAGACGGTAAACTGAGACGAAAAATAGCTAAACGCTCCACAATTGGTTCAGTTGGAGTTGAAGGAACAGTCGCTGTTGAATGCATCGACAAGCTAAGCTACATTTAACATTCAGATGTCGCCCTAAATGCATTCAGTTGTTAGCAAATCTATTCTTGGGATTTTAAAAGCCCCATAGGTAAAAGTCTCTCTTTCCAAAACAGGGTGAGGTTTCTCTGGCCATACAAAAGACTTCTGCAGCCTCCTCAGTTAGTGCTCTGAATTCGTGCCGCTTTGCTAAAATAAATGTTCAAAGCTTGTTTCCCGTTAAAAAAGCTGACCCGTGAAATTCTCAGCCTTTATTGAGGGATGTATTGTTTGTTGGAGGCTTTCAGCGCCCCACAGAAGCAGAAAGGTGGAAATGTATCAGAGTCTAGTTATCTGGCAACCTTACAAAGTAACCTGGAAGGCTGTGCGTGTTCATGTTCCTGCAGCGTGCAGCTAAACTGATACGAGACTGAAATATATCAATTTCTGATCCGCTTTCGCTGAGTATTGCCTTAAAAACATTTTAATGCTGAAGAACCCTTCATTTCCACTGTCTACGTGCAGGGAAATGGGGACTTTTCCCCCCTCTCATGTCAAGACGGATGTGGACTGTTTGGGATTTAAAGCCACATAGAAAGGAAGACAGGATCAGTGGAGAGACTGGAGAAACTGGACAAAAAAAGAAAAACCCTACCAAGAATTTAGTTGCAAGGCAGGCAGGCAGTGATGTGGGTTGTGTAGGATGAAAGCATAGAAAAACCAGCTTGCCTACCTTATGTGGGTGTAAGAGGAGTCCACGTTTATGTACAGGCTGGAAATAATCTGCTGTAGTTTTCATGTGTTTGTAAAGGGATAATTATCCTATTTGTGTTTTTCTATGACATGTCTGAGTTATGAAATGAAGTATAAGAACCTTGAAAAGAACAGCTTCATGATTTTATCAACAAAAATAATTGATTAGGATTATAATTATATTTTCTGCTGTGCAGACCAAAATTGTTTTGTTTCTTAGTGCCTATTGACAAGAGTTTAATTCTATTTTACTGCTGTGCTTCGAGTAGAGTGTAATAAACAAATCTGAGCAGGTTAGTTAAGCTACACGTGCCATGTCTGTTTCGGTTCATCAGATGTAAAGCATTAACTTTAATAGAAATCATGGACAGTGCCATTATCTTGTTTTTTTTTACACCCTGTAAAAAAAAAGACCAATACACTTGTCCAGTCTATGGAAGGAAAAGAGATACGTAAGATAAACAAACAATAATGCAAAAGAAAATTGTTGTTATTGTGTTCATTTATTTTGCAGTTTATTGCTTACAGTGGCAGACTTATTCATCATTCTATGCTCCACACAGCTACAAGAACTAATTCCTTTGGCATCTTGTTATAAATTATTTTAAAGCATAGAAACTTTATAACATTTTTAGCTATTTTAGAACTGTACTGTAAAAGGCATTTGTATGTCTTGATACTTGCAACCAGCTCATGTCTACTTGTGAGTTTTAGATGCAGCAAAGTTGCACTTTGGATTTAATCTGGATACTCTTTCCCCTTTTTTCCAGGGATTCAACATGTTATTGGAGAGAGTGACTTTGCACTGGCAGCCTCATCCATGTTAATGTAATGGAAACGTGCTCCTGGTCAGCAGCGTCTGAAATGCATCAGTGGAAATATATGAGGAACCCCCATGGCTAATCATATGAAGTGGTGCTGGCTTGGCTTTGCCTCTCAAGAGTCGGGTGCCCTGCCCTTCCCGGCCCAGCGCCATGCTAAGACAACACATGGACAATAACAAGGAGCGCTCAGTTCAACCGGTGGGAAAGCTGTGGAAAAAGTTGGTGGAAAATCTACAGTTTGAGTCCCAATGTCAGTCTTGTTTTTTTTATTATTATTATTATTTTGACCTAGATTCCCTGTAACACACAGTAGCCATCTGAAGAAAAGCTCCTTTATTCTCTTCCACTTCTACTCTAAGTTGCACCAACATTGAGATTGTAGGGGAACATTTACAGCTGAGAAAATGGATGTTCAGATTTACAGCCGCCTTCTGTTTAAATTAAAAATGCATGGGGGAAAATAAAGGGACCCATATGAGCAGGAGGAAGAGGCGGAACGGCAGCATCAGTTCAAAATGGCCCAAACCAGTTTGCTGCAGGGAAAACGCTTTTACTGCCGAGAGTGGGTCTTCCACAAGATCCAGCACTGCCTGCAGGAGAAAACCAACAACCTGAGCGGAGTGAGCAGCACTCCCAGCAAGCAGCCCCTGCCTGTTCCCGGTGGGGGCGTGCCCGTCCCCGGCAGTATCACGACCGGATCGGCCAAGTCCGGTAGCTCCTGGGGGGTGTTACTGGTGGGAGGACCTGGGAGTGGGAAAACTGCGCTGTGCACGGAGCTGCTGTGGCCCACATCAGCCCAGGGAACGTACCGCAGTCTGCACAAGCAGAGCCTGGCTTTCCACTTCTGCCGGGCCGATGACTCGGACACGCTGTGTGTCGGTGGATTCATCCGGGGTCTGGTGGCCCAGATATGCCGAGGCGGGCTGGTGCCGGGTTACGAGGAAAAGGTCTGCGACCCGGCTGTGCAGAGCACCCTGCAGCCTGGGGAGTGTGAGAGGAACCCAGCAGAAGCTTTTAAGAAGTAAGAATATGAATATTCACATGAAAGCATCACTTTTCTGATGGAGCTTTTAGGGCTGCAACTAAAAATGATTTAGTTATCGATTAATCAGATTAAAAAAAGGCACATTCTGCAGACTTTTGCAGTTATAAATAACATTTTCACCTAAAATGTAATAACAGCTTTTCTTTAATGAACACTTGATCATTTTTAGCAAAGGACATATCTGCAGTGAAAAAGTACTTCTGGCATCAACATGTGAAAAGCTCAAACCTTTCTGCTTCAGTATAAGACTTACCTCGCCATCAATTTATAATTGAATACAAAAGGTGATTAAAAAGTCTTTTTTTTTTTAACAGAATTTGTATCATGAAATGCAAATTTTATTCCTCAATGCAAAATGTATATATTTTGGGATACTTGTGACTTAATTACTGATTTAAGATGTTCTTTCAGCATTTGACTTTTTTGAGTCTTCTCCAGTTAATGATAAATTAGTTACTAAATTGGATGACGATTACTTCAATAATTGATTCAACACAATTAATCCTTCTAGCCCTAATAACTTTTCATCTCATAAATGCCATTGTTTTATATCATAGAAATTATGAATGCCTAATAGTTTTATTTATATTTGGTGTTAAAAGTAGTAAGTGAATAACTCACTCAAATAATATCTTCTGTATACATTTATGTAAGAAACTCATTTGTGTCCTTTGAGGTAAAAATAGTGTTTGTTTGCTTGGGATTTAAAAAAAATAAAATTAAAACTCAGCACCTCCCCCTCTGCTTCCTATGATCCACCTTCTGACCCTGATACCCCCTCCTCATTTTTTTTTTATTTTTTTTTGCTCACACACAACCAGAGGCTCCGCCTCACAAGCCTCCCCTCTTATTTGCTGTCATGGTTTTGTTGGTTTTCCCCCCCGGTGTGGCATGCTGGGTGGGACTGTCCCCGCTCGGCTTTCTGATTCAACAAAGGTTAGATGTTTTTAAGTCGTGACCAAGCTCAGGTGGCCAGAACTTTGAACTGTGACTGATTCCCAGACCTGAGGAGTGACTCCTGTAAAAGGATGAAGTGCAGATGTTAAGTTGAAGTACAGTAGGTTTTGTGGGCTTGCAGCACCCTGCCTGGGCATGTAACGCGATCAAGATGGACTGTTATTGCAAACGGAGGCTTTAAAGGCGAGCTGCACGTGAGAGTGAGTGTATGCAGTGGACTTGGATGACTTGTCTGCACAGCATGGGTCAGGCTGTCTGAGTAACGCAGGATGGAATGCACCACAGAACACACACACTTATGCTTTTGTGGCCACACAGTAAAAATAGGAGAGTAATTTTTTCGGAGTTAACATTATTTTCATCAAAAAGAGTCAAATTTATACATTAGAGAGTGAAATCATTTCAGTTGGTCAATAGAATCGGAGTAAAAAATAGAGGAAATTATATCGGAGTAAAACAAGACCACGCCCACTGAAGTTCCTTAAGTTTCGTTTCTTCCGCCATCTTGTCATCCCGCAGTGGAAACGGAGGCGACGGTTAGCTATGTGCCAGGTAAGTCCCCAAACGGGTTTTTTATATATATATATATATATATATATATATATATATATATATATATATATATATATATATATATATATTATTAAGACTAAAGGTGTGATAAGGTGCTGCTGTATGGTTGTGGGGGAAGGAGGGATGCAGCGAGGAATTAACATGGTTGGCTAACTAGTTAGCATGTGTACTTCAGCTATCTTAATTTAGCAGTTTACAGCAATGTAAGCAGAAAAACATCAGTGCTGTACAATGCTTCGTCCATTATTATATTTTCACAAGTCGAGGCTGTCGCTATTTTTAAGCTGAGAGACTGAGCTGTACTGTCGGAGCTAGCTCTGCTAGCATGTGGAGTCAGTATTCCGCCCAGAAAAAAGCGCGAGAAGGCTATGCTAGTAACTGCTCTTGAAATTACTAGCATAGTATTATTTTAGTGAATCCTAGGGTTGCAGCTCGTAGAGCAACGATAAAATAAAAAAAAAACAGAATTCAAGTTGTGCTTTATATGCAAATTGTGTAAGTTGTCACGGTTGTCTTTGTTTTGACAACTTTAAAAACATTTGTCATTCACCTACTTTTAGGAGCATTATTACAATGCAGAAGATGGAAGTGGGTATTTGGCTTGGAGACTGAAGTTTGTACAGAGGGAAGCTTCTAATGGACAAAAAAATGTCCCCAGACTGTCACAAACCCAAACAGGTATATGGATTTATATTTGTACACATTTCATCCTGCAACCAAACTGCACAATAAGTTCCCAAGCGTTATTTATGAATCCTAACATGGAGTCTCACATATATATGTTTTTTTAGGGGGACCAACAACTGATAAGAGAGACTGTTTGAGAGAAGAAGACTATCTTCTGACAGATCGCTTGTGTTCATAACAGTCTCTTCATCAGCTGTGTGCTTCATCAGTGCAATCACTGATGAAGCACACAGCTGATGAAGAGACTGTTATGAGGAACATGAAACAGACTTTCAACTCTCGTCAGAAGATGATTCATGACCCAGCAAAGTCATCTAGTATCTTTTTGGACTTCCCAAGATTCCTGGACATAGGAGGATTGGTATGTTTATTTTCACTTCAGTTTAACCAACAAAGTTTAAATAAGAAAACTTAACAAAATGATTTTTAAAACCTTCACTTCATCTATTCTCCAGGTTGAGCAAGATTTTATGTTGATGTTTGGGGAAGCCATCTCTGCAAAGTCCCTGAGAAGTGGCCCACTGTCTACAAGCATAAAGTCCTCAAACAAAGCCGGAGTCTCACACAGTCTGATGACCTTCAGAACCTTCTTTACAATGCTGAAGGCACAACAGAAGTGGAAATGGTAAGTTGCAATTACTTATAAAGAAAGTGTTTTATGTAACAGAATTTTATTTGAATTGGTTCAATATAAGTGCACCTCCTCCTGCTGTTAGTTAGATTTGGTAAGCTTTCTCTAGAAGTATTAACATGGTTGCAAATAAGAAGTTTTGGTAACATGTTTCTTTAACTTTTTCTTCTAGGATGGGACAGTGACATGTCATCCATTTTGATCCTGGTGTGCCTCCTGCCACAGTCACCTCCTGGATACAAGAGACCAGGAAAACTCTCAGCCAGACAAGCCAGTGAACATCTTGTGAAGTTTGTCAAGGTAAGGTTAGAGTAAAGGAAACATTTATGAAATTGGTCTTCAATTTCATTTCAAGTGACATTTAAGATATCCTGAAAAGTAATTTGCCTTATCTATTAGAACCCTGTCTTCTTTGAAACCTAAGACTAATAATGTTTTATTCTGTTTTTGCCACAGACAAGAACCAGCATCAAGGAGCACCTTGAAGGCATCGCAGAGAGCTGTCAACCATACCTGCTTGCAGTAAGGACTCAGAGGAGCGTGATTTGATGAGCTTTTTAAAGCTCACTTTATGTTTGGCACTTCATTTGATCATGATCTGGTCAATGTGTACAAGAGACGGACCTCATGTTATTTATGTAGAAGAGCTTTACTGTTCCAGAGCTTTTCATTTCGAGGTGTCATACAGTCATGAAGACGCAAATGTTTAAATTGTTCCATGCTGTTTTCTGTGAACAATAAAAAATGGCTGTCCAAATTCTGATTTCTGGTCTATGCATTGTACTCTTACAAACAGCTGTGTGTTATAGCTGTAAAACAATTGCTTCGTCAGTGAAATTACATTTACATTTGGTACTACTTTAGAATTTAATTAAATGTTTAACTGCACAATATGGAATAAAATGAAATTAGGACTAAAATTTTATACTATATGGAATAAAATGTTATTCTATTTTATGTAAAATTCATTTTTAATTAGATTAAAATTTATCTCTACTTAGAATAGAATGCAATGCTTTTTGGAGTAAATTATATTCTACTTGGAGTTAAAATACGGTAGAGTATTTTTTCTTTTAAACAACTTGGAGTAAATTCTCTTGGCATTGATTAAAATTTTTGCACTAAATTGTGTTGATTTTAATCTGTAATTTCAACTCTTCCATGAGAGTAAATTTTACTCTATTTAGACTGGGACCAAATGTTGTCTTTTTTAGAGTAAAATTTTTTTCAAATTGTGTAAAATTTACTCTGGAAATTTTACAGTGCATCTGGTGACACTTACAGCACCATCTCAACATCACACACACAAAGCAGGGGAGTGAGGTGAGGTAAATCATTTTTTAATGATTTACCTCACTTTTCATATCAACTTGGTCTTTCCTAAGGAAGCCAGCGCTCTTGTCATCTGCTCGTAATCATACGGCTGGTGCTGATGACTCTGACTTGAGGTTGACCTTTCTTCAAATAAAAGGCAGGTTTTATTATGAAACAAACCAGGACTCTGCTCTCTGCTTTGCTGGAAGTTGGGACAGGCACGCTTGGTCAGCCTCTCCTCGTGAAACAAATATTCTCCCTGCAGTCGACACCTCAGGCCCAGAATCTTATTATCACTCCTCCTTTTGTTTGTCAGCCGGCCAAAGGGACTCTTGGTTGAGCGCCTTATCTTCATTTAAAGCGTAAAAGATTCCCCAGCACTGCTGAACACAAATAATCTGAATGGCCTCCTTTCTGCTCCAGATGCTATCTGCTTTCAAGAAGCCAAGAATGATGTCTGGCACAGAAACATAAGGAAATAAAAGCAGGGCGGAACATGGAAAAGCATAAAACTTTAGTGTTAGTTCAGGATTATGACTGTTAATTTACTTCAGGAATAAAAATTCAGAGGGGTACATACCTTGTTTCCATTTAACTGATGCGGGTTTCACATTTTTAAGTAAAAGTCAGAAGTTTTATTTAGTAGAAGCATTTGGAGGGCTTTTTTTTTTAAATCTTTCATTTTTGCTGCGAGAACTTTTGGCCTGCCCTCTCTAAACCCTTTTCCAGCTGTGATTTTTAAACATTGCCTAGTGAGTGAGTGCAAGAGGCCCTGCCAAATTCTTTAGCCTAGTCAAAGGTAAACAAGTCACATTGTTGGTAGTAATCCTCACTCTTATGTTAATACAATAAAACCACTTTGACATGAGTTAATGTCCACCTGTGCGATTTGATTCTAGCCTTCTTTTGCAACAAAAGCTTTCTAGATTTTGGGATTTAAACACAATTCCAAAGTCCTTGAGTGTTACAATTTATAGAGTTTCTTTTTTTGTTGTTGTTTTCCTAATATGCTTTAACATTATTTTGCCTGTTTCTTAATGTTTAGACTAGAGTCCCTTATATGTTTTCTTCTATGTTTTGTTTTTGCTCTTGCATGTAAATGAGGACAACAGTGGTGCAGTTGAATAAAATTTATTTTCGTTTTGACTAAAATTTTACCAAACAAACCAAGATAAACAAATGTTTTGTAAAAACCCAGCAATTAATTTGCTAATTTTATCGTACTAAACTACAAAATAACAAAATCTTACCAAGTATTCCGACTAGTTTCTAGTGCAAATAGTACACTTGAAATGAAACAAAACAATGTTTATAAGTAATGTTTCAGCAAGATATAAGAGCTTGTTTTAGGTTAATGATATTGATGATAAAGTCCTAAGTCCATAGCCAAATTATTTCATTTATGACATGAGAAAAATGTAAATGCTGCAAATGAAATAATCTGTCAATGAAAATATTATTTTTTTCATCAATATTAAGGAGTCATATCATGGACTTGAAACATGTACTGAAAAGTGATTTTAACTAAATATTACTATACATGCTTCTCTATATTGTCACCAGTCACCTCCAAGCCATGTTCCACTGCCTCCACCAAAACAATTGTTCAGTTGAAATGAGTTTTCTTGAATGTCATTCAAACTTGCACTGCTTCCTCCTTCTCATTAAGTTTTTTTTTTTTTTTTTTTTTTTTTATATAAATTTTTGATTTGTGTAATCTTGCGTTCATAGAATTAGAAATGGAAATAACCTTTATTGTGCCTCAAGGGGGAAATTTAGGTCATACTGGTTCCATCTCTTGGAAACAATTATTATTGTTAGTTTTTATTATTATTTAAGAAAAGGCTTCTCTTTCTAGATGTTTCCACAGTAAACTGCTCGCTAGTATTTATGCAATTCCCACTTTGTCACATCTTATTACAAAATAGATGTTTTAAAAGAATCCTGATTTTAATTTGCAAATTTGATGTCAACATTTTCAGAAAAGAATTAAGCTTGAAAACACAATAATTATCATATTTAGTTTTATCTTAGAAACTAAATATCCCTTGTAACTGAAATATTAACACCAACAACCTTTTTTTTTTTTTTCTTTCAAGGTCCTTTTTGAATTCACACATCTTTAGAAGTAATGTGATGCATTAACAGGTCAAATGCCTGCTGGCAGCTGCCACAGAGATAAAAGGCAGTTTCACCTTTCAGTGTGCTTTTCTTCTGATCTGAATCAGCCAGTGCTGGCTGTCTTGTTCAGACAATAAACTTGATATTTCTGTTTCATTTACATTTCAGATTGGTCATCAGTGATACCTAAAACCATTGTCTGTCTGGCTGCAGACATCAAGGGTTTATCTGCCACATTTGTCTGTCTTGCTCACATCCGCATCACTCTCTACTAAGTCTACTTATGTTTTATCAAACATTTGTCAGTTTGCAAGTGTCTGAGTTTGAAAGAACTGATTTGATAGGCAGGTCAGACGGCATACAATTTTTTTTTTCCCTTCGATGTTGAGAATAAGGGGAATTAATTATTTCAAGTTAGATTATTTTTTAATTTTTTGTTCATGGAGCAAACTGCTATCAAATGTTTGTGTGTCTTTATGTAGATCTGTTGTATCAGAATGTAAAGTAATGTGATTTGCAGCTGTGCAGGTTTTATTTTCCTGTAAAGGGCATAGGCCTCCGAAGTGATGAATGATCTTGGCTTAAATCTGTGAAAGGGTTGGAACATTCTCAACTAGTATTTTATTCTGAGGACATATGTGGAAGGAATTAATTTTGCACTTGTTGGAGTTATTTTTTTACACAGCTTTTCTTCAAATCTTAGTTTGTTCAAAGCAGTTTTTGATACACCAAATAGGTTAACATTTCTGCTCATGTCTGTTTTAGCATTTTGAGTCTATGCCATTTTATTGGGGTTAAAATGAACGCGACTCCTTTGCTTTCATGTGGTCCACTGCTGTGGAAAATGTGCAGGAGATTAGGGCTGTGTTTCAGAAACAAAAGGGGTAAAAAAAACCTCCCAGTGTGAAGCATCAGCTCTGTTTGGGCAGATGAGGAGAAACGACAGTGCTGGTGTGGCTGCAGCGATGACTCAGCAATCGTCTCTCCACACCACAAGCAGCGTGTGTGGAGCATTTCTGCCTACGTGTTCGGGTGGGCACTCATAACTCATTCATGTAATGGTTGTCCAACTTTTAAGCTATTAAGACCACAGCAAGAGGAGCTGTGAGTTTATTCATGAAAGCAAAGAATGGCTGTGGTCGAAATCAATCGTGAAAACTGACCATCATTTGCTGAATCAAGAGCCACTGTTGTGATCTTTTCAATGGTATGTAACCTCAAATTACTCGTGTTTACTTTGAAAGTAAACAAAAAAAAAAACTTTTTTTGAAGAAGTAGACATGTTTGTTTAAGGATTTGTTATTGTGGGAGCCTTAAAATTTAAATCTGATCCTCCTGGCTCCTCAGTGACGTGGGTGTCCTTATTTTAAAATCCTCTATGATTGATGGAGGACTGGCAACATAAGCCAATCACATCCCACAACAGTCATCACTTTTTGGAAGCAAGTACTGCTAGACCCATGTTGGTGACTTGGTGTTGGTGTTCACTGACTTGAAAAAGTGTTCATATGTTGCTGTGACAAACATCAATGTGTTTCACTGGGATTTTATATGACAGACCAACACATTTTTTAAAAATTATAAGAGAAGTGATGGATTAATTTGTAAGTTGCTTAAATTCAATGCAACCAGCTTCCTTTACCCAGCTGGTGGTTGCTCAGTAGAGTCCACCTGTCAAAATAAATATTGCTTTTCCTGGAAGTGTTCAGAAGTTTGTTGGAGAACATCAGTAAACAAACAGAAGACCAAGGAACAACTGACAGGAAACATGAAGCTGGTGTTCCTGGAGGAAATGTAGAGACCACTGCCTCGGGTCGGGGATCTGTTAACAGGAGGACTAGGAGTTGGAAGTTTTCCTTAAAAAGCCTAACCTAACTCCTCTGATTGTAGCTGATACAGATGTTTTATTTTTTGTCTAAAAGGTCGTAAAAGCAATAGTGGGGTGACATGGCATACATGTAGTGTCGCTTGTGGTGAAAAACTCACATGTGTTTCACCATAAGCATACCATACTTGCTGTGATGCACTACAGTTGAAGCACTATACACCCACGATGTCTGGTCAAAGTTGATGGGAAGATTGGTGAAACTAAAGATCAGTCAGTCCTGAAAAAAAAAAAAACTGACACTGCAAAAGGTTTAAAACTGGGGCAGAGGTTAGCCTGGCCTATGCACACATGCAAAAACAAAGGAGAAAAATTTTTTATTGAAGTGACAAGGAGAAATGTATATTACTCAGGGGGAAAATTATGTTTCCAGCAGATTTAATTGAATAATTTTTTACATTCTAAACTTGTCTTTGTGCCAGAAAACACTTTTTTGCTGCCCTGTTACTGAAAAGCTAGCAACTAGAGAGAGAGAGTGGTTTTCAGATCTAATCCAACTCTGTACTGAACAGCTTGTTGGTCATCTCTACTTGCATCCAGATTAATGCACGTTTATGTTTGAGCAGAACAGGAGGCAAGTGTTGGAAAGGACAGGATGAAATTTCAGATTCCTTTAACAGTATTGGATAGCTATCCAGGAATGCTCACCTCGTCTGGCTCTGGAAAAGCTTGGGGGTGGTGATGGAAATATTTGGTTGCGAGGAGGAATGTGTGCTTCTCTTAGAGTGTTTACACCCTGATAAATTATTAATAGGAAATATTATAAAGAGGACAAGTATTTAGTATAATATCACATTTGAATAATTTTACATAAATTTTTCCATTAGACTAGTTCTGTCAGTCTTTTGAATCTCATATAACTTGAAGATTATCTGATTTACTGCAATATGACTCTGCATGCATTTGCAGAGTTGGATGTTGAGTTTTCTTTTAAATCTTTCTTGCACCAAGTCATCTGCTTGACATAATTTATTTTCAGTTGACTCGAGGCTTTGGTTTGCTTAGGGATGGCGCTCAATGACAGTGGACATTGATTCAGGCCAAATTGATTTGTTGCATTGTCTCAGCCATTTAAAGAAGAACAGATACAAGCATTTTTTTTAAAAAGTGCTTTTTGGACCATTCGGCTGTAATTAGGGGTGTTTGCTGATGTTTTATCTCATCATGACAAGTCATTTATGGGTAATTCTTGATTGCTGTGGCACATAATTATTTTTTTTTCTTTTATCTTTCAAGCTACTTAATACTGATATTACATTTATCTTGAGAAAGCTATGTCAAATTTATGTTAGTGTGGAGTAATACTTTAAGACGGCTTTAACAATAGTAGAGCAGAAAATCAATCAAATGAGGAGCCACTTTGTTTTTCAAAGGGTGGCAATTAAAAGCAATGATAAGGCACTTAAGAGTCTCAAGAGGAAATGCCTCCCTCTCATTCTTGGAAGATGCCACATTGTATTTTATGTAAAATGCTTCATTTGCCACCTGAGTCTGACTGTGTGCATACTTCAGCTTCGCTGACTATGTGCGCATTTTTTGCAACAGATGGAGAAAAAAAAAGTTGCAAAATCAGACGTAACCTTGTGAGTTTTCTTGTCTTCAAGCCCAACATGGTTTCTGATGACTTGGTACCACAGCTACTGGTGAGAGATTGCATGACTCCTACATGTCTTGCCAATGTAAAAATTGGTCACTCTCGATGTTAGGAGGAATGCATTTGGACACACCTATGACACACCTGAACTGCTGATGTGGGGATTTTAGTTTTTTGAATTGCAGATTTCATCAGAAGCTGTTATTGACATTTGTGGTTAGTTAGAGGCTGACAGAGTTTGGGTCATACCTCTTTTAAATCCTCCCGTAGTCTTCCAGTTTGTTAGGTCTCCATGTTGCCGCTTCCAGACTGCTATAACTTGTAAAAAGTTTTTCCAAATTTTTACCTCTTTTCCATACCTTTATTCTCTCCGACGGAAGAGCTCACGTTCCCACTGCAGAGTGAACTGCAGTGTGATCAGATCTGAATCAAAAACAGTAGAGCATACGATCAGGTACCTAAAGCCTATGAACGCAACTACAATGATCCTGAAGCCTGGGTAAAGTTATAATCATAAAGTTTTAGAAATCATACATGCCCTTAGAGAAAGAAAATGGTCAAAATATAAGGATGGGTCAGAGGCAGGTTTCCCACATGTGAAGACACCACCACTCTGTGTCAGCACAGGCGGATTACATTGATGAGTCAATACAATCTGTCTTAAATAGAAAACAAAGTCTTTCCTTGGACTTGTAGGTTTAATCCATGTCTAGGAATCTGTTATTATCCTTTGGATTTCCTCAATTGGGGTTTAAAAGCTTAGAGTTTGGAGGTTATAAAAACTAATCTGTTTTTCAAGAAGATTACATTTTCACAGCTTTAGCTGCAAGATCACTTGAGCGACAACTCCTGTCAGATTTTGAGGGGTTAACATAATATATTTTGACTCATAGAATCCCAAACATTAAACAAAACTGATGTTTTTACTTTGTGCAGTTAAAGAAAAATGCTGCTTTTCTTTATGGTGATGTACAAATTGCTATAGTTATACCACCGCTTAGTCAAGAAATGAGTAGGTTTAGTAATTAAAATAAAAATTGACCTTATTTCCACTGTTTTTTCATAGCTCCATCTTTAAGGGTCATTTGTGGATGTAAATGCTGTGTAAGTTGATAGAGACTCCAATGCTTCACTTCAGGATGTTGATTTCCTGGTAAATTCAGAGGAATTTCAGTGTTTATTTTTAATATGTTAAACTTAATGAAAACATTTCAAATGTTTCTTCACCCAGTTTTGTTGATCAAATCTCTGTAATTGCAGTTTTAGGGTGTGTTCATACCGGCCATTTAGACCACTTCATTTGAATTCCACTCCAGTTCATTTGCCAAAAAGTTTGGTTCATTTGGGAAGTGTGAATGTATAATCGGATCATAAATGGGAACTCTGGTTCGATTATAAACAAGATACGGGAAGTTGTCACAAAAACAGCGGTCTTGGAGGCTCCTCACGAACCTCTGAACACCTTCAGTCTTGAAGAAAAGGAACAGGCCGAGCGGATCTTCTGAGTTTCTTCAGTTTCTGTTCCTGTCGAGGACCTTTGATTTCCTTTTTCTTTTGTTATTATTATTATTATTAAAGTGAAATGCATTCATATAGGACTGGAGATGGCTCCAAAAGCAAGAAGCAAACTATAGCATGGACCTTTCTGAGTAAATATGATAAAAACAAATGCAACAGGCTAGCTCCAACAGGAGAAATGACTTGTAATCTCTTGCCAAAGACAAAAGAGAAATCCTAAAACTGCTAAAATCTGATGCTTCTTCATTTTATTTACATTTTGTGAAGAACAAAGTTGTGCTCAGTGTCTTCAGAGGTTTTTGGATAATTTTCTTTAGTGGTTCTTAGTGTAGCGCCACCACAGGGGAGGCATGAATACACCTTAAGTGAATCTGAAGTATTAAATTACTTCTGGTAGGTTGAAATTTTCAGTTAAGATTGTTTATGATGCACAAGCTGTTGGTAATGTCAATCCCTAAGATTTCTCAAACGTCGTTCTCAAAATAAATGGTTTTAGAGAATTTCAGAACTTTGCAGAACTTCATTAAACCTAATAAAACTTTGACACAGATAAAAGCAGACTGACAAGAGTGCTAGTGTGCAAGTAGGCAAAGTATCTACACCTGGATGTTCAGAACATTTGTTCTCAGAATTTAACATGCGTCTCTCATTGCCCTCCTTTTCAGAGGAATGATTGCAATACTGACCAGCATAATGTCAGATCTGGAGAAGAAGAACGATCTTCCTGATGGTAGTTTGGTTGGGTTTGAGTGAGTCAGGACATGACTCAGGTTTGGTTCCGTTCTGTGGCACTGAGCATTCCCCTGACTGTGGAAAGGCATTCAGCAGAACTTCTCTAAATTGGCTCCATGTTGAATGAATTGGTGATTATTTTAATGAAAGAAGAGGAACGCTTCGTCTGTTTGATTCCGTTGCCTGGAGCTTCACATATCTTGACCATTTTTCCACGGTTAAAGTTATATTGAGAGCATATTTTGACTCCAGTGCCGCTTTCTGTGAGCATGTGGGCCTTGGGGTGTGCTTTGTGACTTTGCCAGTCTTATAAAACGAAGAGCGTGAATGTGCGAGGCTCTGAATCGCTGCCCAGTGCAGCTCTGTCAGCCAAGAAGTCTTCACTAAACATCACACTGAAAGCTTCACTTTGTACATTATGATTGCAGCGACGGCGGCTGCAGCCCTCAACACAACATGACAGATGGGGATCGTGTTTGATTCATGTAAGACCTCCCTTCCCCCAATTTTCTCCATGTTAAATTGCTTTTGGAATCAATTTGAGCTTTTGTTTAGTACCAGAATAATTAGTGCATAGGTCCAGGGCAATGGCTTTTAGTTTTCCAGGTGTGCAGCGTATTTCTTTGACAAATGAAATCGGCTTATTTTTTCCCTGCAGCTCCCACACCCTGTTGAGTTTTTCTTTGTCTGAAATCTCTCCTTTTTGACTCTGACAGCCTGAAAGTAGCTGGATTGTGAGGGAAGAATGCTGCTTTGTTTTGCCCACTTGCTGTCACTGTGGATTTGATTGTCTCGGTAGCAACGTGGCCTCATACACAACCATTCACACACTCTCTCACAACTCACCCCTGCGGATGGACATTCCCTTTGGCAGGACTCCCAGATGGCGCTGCAGGTTCTGTGTGGGCTGTGACAATGAGACTGAGTGATTGACTGCACAGCTAAAAAGGCTGAGCAGCACTGAGGTGCAGCGTGACGGTGAAAAGGCATTAACAGTGCTTTTCATTCCAGCTGATGGTTTACATTGCTTAGAGAAAATTTGCAGCTCAAGGTTTACATTTTAAAACTGATCATTTTATCTAATTTCTTACTGCTAAAATGTGGAATGACTTTGAAAGCCAGTACTTTATTGAGCTAAAATATTTGATGCATATGTTTATAGAAGTCAGAGGTTAGTATGATGGATTGGTTCAGGATGCTGAACTGATACGATGACTGTTGTCAGACTCAATAAATTGCAACAACTTATTAGAAATGGGCTTATAGGGCTGGGATTACATTTTTGAAAAAAATATAAATATATTTTTTTATTTTTTACTAAAGCTTGAAGCCACCTGAGATCCTAATTGTCTCGATGTCGTAATTTCCAAGAATTATTAGTCTTTTTGCGGACATCAACAGACCTGAATGCAATGCTAGAATGTCCTTGTAAAATAAACTAATTATTTACCACTACATCCTATTTGTAAATTTGATCACATACAAAAAACATAGTATGCAATCATACATTGGATAGTTTTATAAACATTTTCTATAAGTCCGTTGTGAAGAGTGCAATCTGTTCTTCCATCATTTGTAGGGATGGCAGCACCAGTCGGTGACTTAAAATTCCTAAAGAAGCCAATGAAAACAACTGTTTCTGTTCAAATTTCTTCATTGAATAAACATCTGCTTTCTGAAACCATATACATCAATAGTGTCTTCAGTCAGAGGGTTCATCGCATACACTGTAATACAGGCTACTACTGGAGATTCTGGCATCGACAAGAACTGTTTAAGGAACTTTGTAGGCCTGACAACATTACATTTCTCTGTGGGATTGAAGTGCTTTTGCATTGAATTGAATCACTGAGCAGGAGAAGTAAATTGTTGCACTGCGCTCTGAAGGCTTTTTATTTTTTTTAAAGGATCTTACTTTGGAGCCAAACATTTAGTGACGGTCTGTTGGGCCGACAAGATACGTCTTGATATATCACCGTTTGAGCATTTAATGTCAAACCTCACAAGCAGCATATGTTCCATTAGAAGAGAGTGGTGGTTAAAGAGAGTGTCCCATCATCGGCAAGGTGACAGATTTTTATCTCTCTGACACCCACTTGTGAAGAGCCTCAAACGCCCCACAGCTGCGTCTAATCCCGAGTCAAGTTCTTGAATTCATTTGTTCATCCTCTTAAACGTCTGATTAACCAAGGGGCGCATTCAAATGTCACTTAAAGGAAATCCTGTGATCCTTCATCACAGCCAGGCGAGCTGGAAGTAATTTTCTGATTGTTGGAAAACGACACCTTCCCAAACGAGATCTTGTGGTGTCGCAGTGGATCAGAGGTCTATGCCAACACAAACATGGCTGCGCAGAAAAAAATCAAATGAAGCTGAATTTGTTGGTTGCTTCACTGAGCATTTATGTGTGAACTTGCCTGTTGGCTCTGAAAACTGCAATTACATGTCTGGTTTGCATTTATCAGCTGATAACGGCATAATTCAGCGCTTAGCTGTGCTCAGATTTGTATTGATGTGGAGATGATACAGAAAGCTTTACATCATGTTTGCTTTATCGCTGGATTTCACATGGCGGCTGCAGATATTTTGGAGTCTGTATTAATGTTGTTGGAAACATTGTTAAACTTTGATGCATAAAACTGTTTTCATGTTGTGTAGTTTTCAATCAAAGCCCATCAAATCCCAAAGATTGTGTATTTTTTTTTTTTTCTTTTGAGCTCAGATTATTGGCAGTTTGGGTTGGACAGAGATGCATTTACTTTTATGTTTTTTCCCTTTTCATCCATATGGACTATGATGTGGTTTGCTTTGGGGAAATCAGTTGTCTGTTGTGACTGTCATTTTACTGCTTTGCAGCTGTAAGAATACTCACACCCCCAAAGCTTTTTCCACAAAAATCTGAATATATTTACTGAGATTTTAAATTATTAGCCTCCACAAAGTAGTGTTTCAAGTGTTCTAACACTGAAACATAGGGTATATTAAACATTTTGATCTAAATGCAAAATATTGTATGTGGTGGAAACTTAACAACCCAGGACCATGTGATGAAAAAAACTAACATTGTACATGAGGTGAAAAATGGTGGTGGGAGGATCATGCTGTAGAGATGCAGTTCTTAAGCAGCAGTGGTCAAGGTCAAAGTTGATAGGGAGGTAAATTGATAGAAATTCTTGAAAAATATTCACTGTCCAACAGGGAACCGCAAACATACAGCCAGATGTAGAATGAAATGGTCAATATCAAAGTTTTTATGTTTTAGAATTGCATAGTCAAAGTCCCTAATTCAGTAATTGTAGAAAGATATTTGAAAACTATGTCAGTTTCCTTCTTCGTCACAATTATATGGACATTTATTCTGGTCTATCACATAAAATGCTAAAAAACATTAGTTTGTTGTTTCAATGCAGCAAAATGTGAACATATTGCTGGTGGATAAAAACTTCTGCAAAGCATGATGCAATTGCAGATTAACGTGTAGAACAAACAAAAGCCAAAACGTGAAATGTAGTAACATTTGTTCATCTCACCGCTCCTCCATCAGGTGTGTCCTTCTGCCTCTGCTGAGCGTAAAGCCACCTCCGCAGTCCTTCTTCCTGCTTGTCGACTCTATTGATGAAGGCTCCCAGCTGGGTGAGGTGGAGCAGAGGTCGTCGCCAGGGTCTCCCAGGACAATTGCCGAACTCCTCGCCAGTCACCATGAGTTTCTGCCTCCTTGGCTGCTGCTCATCTGCTCTGCACGCAGGCAGAACAAAGCCATCACCAAACTCTTCACAGGTACAATACCCAGTTCTGTCTATTGATTACCATAAACAGGAAGTTTAAATGACGGTTTGATTTTATTTGCCCTCGTTAGTACTGCTGTGTCTGCAGCATGATTTGTTTACTGTTTATTTTAAATTGTGCAGAGCTTTCCGCCAACTCTCCAAGCATCAAGATCACAACTGTGGATATTTTAGTGTTCTTTAGTGTGCTCTAACGCGTCTGTGCCATACCAGCTGCTATTATCTCCTTGTAGGTCCAGCAGCATTTTACTCTGTGGAGATGAGTGGGCATAACATTACTCTGGAAGCTCTTTGCGTGGGAGGATGTTTTCCTCGCATTGCTGCGGGTTCCTCCTTTACTTTCCCAAAACTGCTAAATGGAATCTCACCTCTTATCTTCAATGCTACATATTTCACTGGAAAGCAGGTTAAATAAGATCAGTTTGTAACATGAATTGTGCTGCTTGCAACTATGTTTATAGTAGCAGAGCTAACATTTTAGTAATCAATTATTCTATTGATTATTACAATTAATTAGATAAAAAAACTCTAATTCTGCATATTTTTTTATTTAACCACCTATCCCCTTTTATGCAATATTAAGAATACATTAAATCAAATAAACACATAATTTAGTTCCTTTTTTAAATAAAATGCACATTTCATGCCTAAATTGCAATAGCATAGCATTCTTTAAGTGACAATTTGATCATTTGTAGCAAAGAATACTGGAGTGAAAATAATACATCAAAATATGAAAAGCTCAGCCCTTTCTGCTTCAAAGTTCATTCACCTGGTCAAATACAAGATTGGATTGCAGAGGGTGAGAGGGTGTTAAAATATTAAATGTTAAAATATCATAGCATTGTGAATATTATTATTTATTTTTTGGGCAGCTCCAGTAGCAGCAGGTCCACTCCTTCCCCTCTAATCAAAGTTTTTAAATGTGGCATTGCTTTTGGTTTATTTTCAGGATCTGTATTAAAGCAATTTTCTAAAACTTTGAGTTTCACTGCAACGCAGTTGGGGGATAAAATTGACTTTGTTTTTGCATTAAAACACTTTCACTCCATGTTTATGCTTGCTTGTTGGGCTTCAGATAGATTTTTATCTAAAATTGGATTTTCATTGGGAATAAATCAGACGGAGGAGCTGGCAAGAGTATATATAGTCCAGAATGGTTTTAAGAAATGTTTATCTCTGCCTCAGAACTTCGGTGCGCCTTCTGTGTCTGGCAGCTTGATTTTTGATCATCTCATGTTTACCTGATGAGCTTCGGTTGTTTTTTATCTTGACATGGCTAAAAGGATCTTCATCTCAAAACTATCTGATGAACTATCGTTATCTCAAATTTCCTCATAGATAGGTTTAAACTTTGTTTTCCTTCCTTTCTGATTGCACAGCTTTTGTCAGGCTTTTATTGTAATTCCGCAGCAAATGCTTTTAAAAGTAATGGTCTCTTCAGAAAAGTGGGAAAGAGCCAAATCTACATGCCAATTGTCACGGCCACAATTTAGAAAGTGTTTGGTTTTTAAAACCATTTTCAGCTATTTTTTCCAGATTCAGTCTTCAGATATCAGATATTGCCCTCTACCATACAGAGACTTTACTTAAGTCTTCATTTTGTTTCTTGTTTGTTTACTAGCAGCCTAGACAAAGACTACTTTGTCCAGGCTACTATATCAACTTAAGGGCATGTGTCCACTAAAAATACCCTCCCAAATGTTTACAGTTAGGAGATGATGGTGACCTGCCAAAAAAAATAAAAAATGCTCATGCTCTTTGCATAGCCTACTTTTCTTTTTTTTTTTTTTTTTTTGTTGCACAAATGACCTATTTTGTCTCTGGCCAAGCATTCTGTGGGTTTCCCAAAATTCCAAGCTTATTTTGTTGAAACGTTCTAGATCAGAAGGCAAATCCTGAACACTTCATTCTTTCTTTGGATTGGTGCATAAAGGGGTGAACAGAAGAGATGACTTCCTCCTCCAAGAGCAACTCTGTGAATTCCTCAGCTCTTGCTGAACTGTTATTCCTTGTGTCTGTCCACGAGTGGAATGTGCTTTGGGAAGTTTTCAACACCTCTGAGACCAAGCAGGAAGACGGAGTCATACCGGCTTTCTGTAGCAGAATGCCTCGCTCGCATCCGCTCGGCTAATGCCTCGGAAACAAAGAGCGGTTTGTCCGTGAGGAGCAGAGCAAGAATTTAGCACGCTGTCTGACTAATATTATATGAATACGCCAGCTTAATTAGGCCTAACGCTTCCTCTGCTGTCATTTAATGGAAAAGAGCGATATTCCAGGGATGCAAGTCATCCTAAAACTCAGGATGAGTCTCGGTCCGCTGTCGCGGCACACATCTGGCGAAAGCTTGATTTTCTTGTGCTGTCCCCGCTCTGCAAGCCGGGCTACTGTAAGGGCATGATAGGGGTAGCAGAGTGGAAACACTTAGGCAGCGATTTTGTTTTGGAGCTGGGGAGAATCTGTGCCAATTTAACAAGGCCTCTGGCAGGGAGACGGCTAGGGAAAGGAGGAGGTTGGTGGGGGGTTGAGTGTTTAAATAGAAAAAGCTTCTCAAACCTTATTTTTTAACTGTCTGTCAGAATAATTTCCTTTTGGGAAAAATGGTGACGCTTCCTAAAAACCGAGCACAATCGTCTCTATTTTATGATCCGACAAACATTTTTCTGCAGACTCTTTTTGCTTTATCTTTCAGAATAATTGTGTCACTTATGGTCTCATCTGAATAATTACCACCTAATTTTAATCACAGGCTCCTCACAGTGTTTGATCCACCCCAGTGTGTGTGATCTTTTTATCGCGTAGAGACATCACTGAACTGTAATAGCTACCATCTGCCCAATTCATGCCTGTCAAAGTCTGTGTTTCTCAAGTAGAATCTGCATGAGTACTGCATGGAGAATAAGAGAGGAAGTGATCAAACCAATGTGATTGGGATGGCACACTGCAACCTTTACCTCGGTAAAGTAAAGGTTGATATCTTGGTTTACTTTGGTAAAGGTTTTTTCTCATTGAAAGCAAGTTCAACTCTAGAATATTGTAACAAGAACTCCTCTGTATTCAAGGCGTACTCTCTGCAGCACATTGTAGATCACATATAGATGTCATCCAGTCACTAAAAATAAAACCTCTGGTGTTCATTTGACCTGCCAGCTACTTGTAAATCAAATTACACATTTGAGTACAGTATTTCTTCAAGTGCAGGGATGCGCTTTATAATACACAGGGTCTCTGTTGTGTTTGGTGAACTGACTGTAAGAGGATCTGGTAATTGCTTAATAACACTTTACTCAACTCATGCACTGGGGTTCATGTCTAGATGTGCCAACTTTTTGAAAATTAAATAATTTACACAGAACTTTTTGGTCTGGATTTACACTAAATTGGCAATTAAACTGCCTTTTTTTCCCTAAGTAGTGCACATCCTGTTTGTCAATGGCATTAAACCCTTCTCAAACAATGTGGAAACAGCATGGAATGGAAAGTGAAACACTTGCCTTTGTGATGATGTTCCTTAACAGAATAATGAAAATCACTCCAACCATGATGCACATTTTTCATGACCCATGCTTAGACATGAAAACATAGAACCTAGGGGTTTTGTTTGTGGTTTTGTTTTGCAAGCATTTATGTCTAGTGGGCCACACATCAAAATAAAAATAAACCAAGAAATTAAATGTGTTTTGTTCTTGCTTTTGTGCATGCATCTGCTTTTGTACAGACCTCAAATTGCCTTTTCAGCTCTATTCTGCTTGTAACTGAAAACAGCATTTAACTTACAGTTAATTCTTAGGCTCCTTTTGAGGAAGTAGGGTGATTTCTGCCATCTTTGCCATAGCATTTGCAGTGACTTACCCAACTTAAATTATTTGTTGTCCCTGACTTGTCTGTTGAAGAAATTACATGGTAGTATTTTCTATCCATGGTTGTATTACTACTCAATAACAGATCAGGTGATAGTTGTTGTAGTTTGAGGCACAGTAGAGTTGGGAATCTGTAACTTAATGATTGGTTTAAGTTGCTGTGCTCCCACAAAAAACAACCTCCTTTTTGGTACACATACATCTCTTGTTTTGAAATATTTTTTCTTAATTGAGCACCATTAATATCATCCTGCTCTTGCTCAAATCATTTATACTTTGATGCTGAGAGTACTTGCTGTGATCTTTGTGTTAACATGAGATGTCCTTGTGCTGAACATATAAGCTCACAAGTTTTGTTTTTGCATCCCTCATAATTAGGTCGTAAATGACAATTAAGATAATTAAGCTTTGGCTTTTGTTAATCGAGTCCTCTTCTTAAAACATCACAGAATAAATCTCATATAGCTGGTAACGTAATGTAGCTTTTCTGCTTTCCAGTTGTACTTGATAGTCAGATGCTCTGGTAGAAGATTATGTAACATTAATGTTATGTTTCATCCAAAAGAGATTAGGTACACTTAACATTAGATTTCCCAAGTTTCAGCTAAAAGATGCTGATACTAATATCAATAATTTAAAAAGTGCAACTCAGTAGTTAATCATTCAAAAATTTGCAATTGTAGGAATTTATAATTGTAGGACAATTTTGTGTACCTGGTGTAATTAAATGGATGTATTTTAACTAAATGCTGCTACATTTAGCACTAATGTTTTTTTTGGTTTTTTTTTTGTGGCTATCAGATCAATAATACAAATAAAACAGAATACTTGTGTCCTAAATCTATGAGCAAAAGCATGTGTTTTATCAAACACATGCTCCTCTCTCGATCTAAAAAAACAAAACAAAGATTGGTTATAATCAGATGGAGCTGGTGCATCAATAACCAGTGTGATTTATCCCCTCATGCAGACAGAGATGGATAACAATGATCAGTGTCGTTCAAAGGAAAATGAAACAAAACATTGCGCAAGCTGAGGCTTAAGACTTTGAGATGAAAACCTGCAAGAAAATGAGATGTTCGTGCATTGATCAGATGCTGTTTCAGTGCTTAAATATATTCTGCTGAAGCTGTGAAATTTAATATCTCCAACTTCACAAACTGCCTCTTCAGAGTTTCAGGAACTTCAAATCGATATGCATCATCATTAGAAACGTCAGCATTTTAACTATCAGATTTTTCTTCCAGTTGTTGAAAAGGAGCTCTTGGCCTCCATTAAGAAGAGGTTAACCACCTAAAAACCATGAAGATAAAGTCTCCCATTGGAGATGAATCATAGCTTTAAGATGGTGTTATTCCAGTTTTAGTCTGAGGAAAATGGGCACACTACAGATCTGCTTTGATGAGATTTACGCTTCAAGAACTTTTGATATCTTGGTTTTACTCACTTCCTTGAAAAATGACATTTCTTCTGATTTAGAGCTTTTATTATTAGAAATATTTTAGGTTGGGGAAAATGTTTAAAAGTAAAGGAGGAAGTAAAGGTAGAAATCACATTCCTCCAATATGAAAAAGACACTTTCAGGATATTGTGAGTGTGTTTGTTTGTCTGCTTGGGGATTAGTTTGCCCACCCTATCAAGGACTTGAAACACGTCTAACACCTTAGCTCTGCCCACCATGAATTGAGCTTTATGAATTCAGCTTGCCACAGAGACAGGAGGGATTTACCACCGACTGTCATAAATTAAAAGAGCAGCCCTGTTTTTAAGAGTGCAGCCTCCTCCGTCTCTCTGCAGTCCTGCGGATGAATCTGACACGAGTGTAAGCGGTCCCTCCGCAAGAAGGTCAACAGAACTCTTGACTTGATGTGTTTTGTTTTCTTCACTTTTTCAATGCTTTCTTTTTGGTCAAATGTAAGCACTCATAGGAGGGAGCATGAGATCTTCTGGCTGCCTGACAACACAAACACTGCCATGAAGCAGTGAGGACAGTTTATTTCTTCTGGGCTTAGAAATTCTCCCCATAGAAAGACAAAAAGTGCTTGGCTTGATGACTCCTCAGTAAATGATGTTCTATGGCATCATTTTGGACAGTTGTATGTGAAGTGGTTTTGAAAGTAGCAGACTATTTTAAACTTTTTTACAAGAGGTTAGACGCCGACAATTTTCTTTCTGAGGTGGGACAAAAAGCCCAAAAGACTGGCTCCAAATCTTTTGGCCGTTCTTGAAGCTTCAGCAGAGACACTCCAGTTCAGAACTAAGCCATGGAGCACATTTGATGAACCCCTCCTACCACAAAGCCCTTATTGTCCTCTTTAGTCACAATTTCAGAGTAACAGGGCCAAGGACGCCACCTTTAATTCACTTTCCCGCCCTTTATTTAAACCAGCTAACAAGCTGAATTGTGTCCATATTCTTGTTTGAGTTGTCGTCTGTGAGGCTGCATGCTGAGCATCACTTTGGATGACTTGAAGACCATAATCCCTGCTGAATACAGTAATTTACCACCATGCAGTCTGACAGCCGGGCTAATTACAGGTGTACCGTGTCTGCATGTGTAACACCTCAGATCACTCCCTGCAGCAACTCAACATGGTGCATGGTGAACAAAGTGGCTGGCCTCCTCCTCCTTTTCTGAGGTGATGCCCTTCGGTATGTGGCAAGCCTGTGCCACTTCTATGAACTTATGATTTTTCATTTCAAGACTATGGTGCAGACTTGCTAGATTTTTTTCTTCTTTTTTATACAGATGAAGTCTGTTATTAAGTTTTAATTTGACCTTCGCAGGAATAAGAATTCCTGGGCCGTTTTTTGGCTGGTTTGGCTGCGGGGCGCAAACATCCTAAAGATTTCTCATACCACACAGCCTGCGTGCCAAGAATGACTCTGCAACTACTTGATTCCACAGCAAACATTTCCAGCTTTTCCGAATGCTTGATCGGCTGCATGGACATGTGAAATCTTTCCAAAATGCTTGCAGACCTTCCTGTCAGGGCTGTTAGATGGTTGATAATAACTTGATGGCAAACAAAAGGCTCTGGATGAGCTAGAGGGAAACATTTTCTGTGCAGGTGGATGGAAACCTAAATGGGGTCACTTGCAGGTCAGCCAGTGTACTGATGAACAAAAAACAAGAGAGCAGATTGAGGAAATCAGATCCTTTGTGGGGCAGGGAACTCTAGAAGGTATTATAGAGAAAAAAAAAAACAAAATAAACATTGTAAACCTCTTAGTTTTAAAGAAGGAATTTAAATTGAAGAAAATAACATTTAACACTGAAGTTTCTTTTCTCTGCACATGGTCTGATAAATGCTAAGATTCAGCGAAGATCATGATGGTTATGTGTTTTATAGTTCTGTTTCAGGTCTACTCCGCATATAGCCAGATTTATGGGAAAAATATTTTTATGCGCGTTGGCCTTTTATCCACACTAAAGGTTATTTTTAAGATCATTTAAAAGTTGAGATTTGAGAAAACTCCACATTTGTGTTTGCATGCACATGGGAAAACGAAGATTTAGACTCATGCACATTGCAACCTGAGACAAATAAAGTGCCAATATATCCACACGCTTGGACAGGATTCCCAATCAACATCGGTTTGTGTCTTAATAACTTTATATTTTAATATGTTTAAAAGTAGTTCAGCCTATATAAACAACAAGCATCCTGGTGCAATGTCTCGTTCATAACAGAAAGTCATAGTTCCTTTGAAGGAATCTGATTTGACTAACAGGTCTTAGTTTTGTGCCACACTGCCCCCTATGGGTTTGGCATATCTGGCATATTTGTGCAGGTTCATGAGGATAAAAACGTTTCTGAAATCAGTCCTGTGAATATGATATATTTTATGAAACAATGTGGCATATATATTAGTGTACAAGGCCTCACTCCCTGGAGATTTTTTCTGCCATCTGCAGCCTGAAGCTGTGATGTATAGTGACGACTCTGTCTGTATTCATCAAGAAACAAGAGGAACGAAGGCACCCACATGTAACCAGGTGCACTGCCTTTGACTCAGCCTCTTGTCATCAAGTTAATGGGATTCTATCAATCAAAATTAGAAGAAATACCGATTTGACTGATCATATGACTATTGCAGATTTTTTTTTATATATATACAGGTATTTTCTCTCATTTTTATTTTGTTTTTATTACAATCTAGCCATGTAAGATTGTGATGCCCAGAGAGATGTAATCCTGTTAACCTACCCCCATCACCATTTCAGCTTTGTTCAGTTGCCCTACAACAGGTTTGACTGGAAACTCATTCAGTTCCCACAAAAGCAGGGCAAAAGGCGTGTTTGGGCAGGAATGCTTTCATATGCTTTCTCTTCACTTCACGCTAATTAATTGCCAAAGTGTAATCATTTGCTTCTGGTTGGTTATTACAAAAAATAATTAAATGAAGATGATTTGTTGCAGCTTCTTAGTTCAAATTAATATATTTATGGAGGTCCTTTTCATGCTGTTTGTGTGATCAGACTCTCAAAGCCGACATAGCAGCACACTTTCTGCTGTTTGCAGACTTTTGGAACCGACTCTCATCCACATACTTGTGTTTAGGAGGTTGGCGCTCTGGTGTTTTTTGGAGCGGGGGGAATCTGCAGCTGTCGAACAGACATTTGTTGAGCACAGGTTTACTGGAGAGCCTAAGGAGAATGCAGCAAGGCTTAGGTTTCTGTTTTCTTTGTGTATCCAGTGACTAAAGAGGGTGTCTTGGAAAGGTACATGTCCTATCAGAGAAGCAGTCACTGTAAAATCCTGGTGATGAGCACGTACCTCTAGTTCTCTGGTGCACATGCATACCGTCTCGTTTGTCATCTGAAAACATTAATCTAGAAAGCAAACAGGCTATCTGTTGTGTGGGGTTGTCTCCTGTGGCTGATATCCAGTCTCATAATGAGCAGCAGCTGGCTCGGAGGCCTGCACTGCGGAGCTGCATCCCTTACCCTGATCAAAGTGCCTTTTGTTTACCAGTCAGTTTTGTTCACAGAATTATTCTATCATATAAAACACATAAGATGATCAGAACATGTTGAGAACTCTCAACTTTTGGGTTGCCTGATGTAATGGTGCCAAATGTAAGTGAAAAAGGCCAATAATGGCATCTGGAAGGCTCCTGAATGTTTGCAGCTGAAGAGACTTGTTGCATTCTTGAGGCTCGCGCAACTAAGCAAGTGACAAGTTTCACAACTTTCCCTCTTGGTTGTTTGCAGCTTTATTGAGCTATAGCACTTCACAAGTCTATTCAAGAGAAAAGCAAATATGAACCGATCCTTTGTTGAAAGAAAAATAAAAGTCTCATTAACTGAACCAAAATAAGATATAGTGGACCACGATTATATCACTTGTGGAAAATTTTTCCATTTGCAGATATTTTTTTTCATTCAACATATCTGAAATAAATAAATGCAGCTAATTAAGCTGAAATACCTAGCCGCAATGATGGGGTGCGACTTACCATTACATTCCAATCTCAGGACATTAGAAAGTTAAATATTTGGCTAAATATGAAGGTTTTCATATTTTTACATGATATAAAAACAGCACAGGCCTTCTGTTCTGCAGAACTCATGTCAAACGTGCAGAAATTTGAATATCATCAAGAACTAATTATTTTGACTTTTTAGTGTTTTAATGTTGATCATGACTTACAGTTGAGGAAATTTTGAAAACCAGATAACTCAAGTCAAAAAACTATTTAATAGGGAAATTTAAATATTGAAAAATATGTTTACTTATTGCACAGTGGCGCAGTTGGTAGCATTGTTGCCTTGCAGCAAGAAGGTCCCGCCTCACTGTCTTTCTGCGCGGAGTTTGCAGGTTCTCCCTGTGCATGCGTGGATTCTCTCCGGGTACTCCAGCTTCCTCCCACAGTCTACAAACATAACTGCTTGGTTAATTGGTCTCTCTAAATTCTCCCTTGGTGTGAGTGTGTGTGTGCATGGTTGTTTGTCCTGTTTGTCTCTGTGTTGCCCTGTGACAGACTGGCAACCTGTCCAGCGTGTACCCCGCCTCTCGCCCGGAAAGTAGCTGGAGAGGCATCAGCACCTCCAGACCCCATCAGGGACAAGGGTGAACAGAAAATGGATGGATGGATGGTGTTTACTTATTGTGCAGTTCATGTTCTCAGTACTTGGTTGGGGCTCTTTTTGCATTATTTGCTGCCTCAACAGCACTTGGCTTGGATGGGATCAACCTGTGGATTTTGAAAAGTATTTGAAAAGCTCAGATTGCTTTGACTATGCCCTTCAGCTTGTCTCCATTTTGGGCTGCCAAAGCTCCAACTCCACCCAAGTGGGGAGTCTACACTCCAAGTTTACACTTTTCGTTAATGCCTTAATTTTAATGTGTAGTAGGAGTGCCATTTATTCTGTCATCAGATTTTCATCTTTGCAAGTTGATTTCACTTTGTTCCAGTTTTTTTCATTTGTTAGTTCTTTTTTTTTTTTTTGCTAAGCTGCTTCACAAAATTTAGATTTTTCTTTTCTCTAAACTTGAGAAAAGGAATTTGAAACTCAATTCCTACAATGGATGTCCAGCAAAGCAGAAATTATTGAGTACCTTTCAACACATAGAAAAACTAGAAGAAAATGTCTCTTTTGACTTCTCTACCAGAAATTTTCTTTGTTGCTAAATAAAAAGGATCCTTTATGTTCCAATCCAACAGTGCAGTTTTATCTCTTGACTTCTCACTGAATCTCATAACTGTTGACAATTACTATAGGTGGTGAAACTGTGGATCACAAATTAAATACCTGAACAGTTTTTTCTTTTTTTTTTTTTTTTTTTTTGCTGTTTCCTAGAGAATATAATGAAGGTAGTACAGCATTTCTGTGTTTTAGGTCTCTTGATTTTCTGGAGGCTCTTTTTGTCAGTTTTCCCTTCTAATGGCCTCTTTGCTATTCTGAGCGACTTTCCTGTCCCAGCTAGAGCAAAACCAGAAAGAGTTGGTCAGGAAGAAGTATGAGGCTCTCATACCTATGCATGACAAGAAACTAAGTTCTAAATTCACTTCTACACTTGTGTTCCTGGGTTAACTGAGGTACTTGGTATTCTGCATTAGCCTGAATAGTGAAGTGAAGGAAAAATGTGCATTAGCTGGCTTCACCTTAAAAGTTGAATAGAGGACAAATAAGAGAAAGCATGGAAAATCTTCTGACACCCTCATGGGTTTAGATTTGATCTTTTATGTATGAAAATTGAACCATTGACTATAAGAATCTACATCAGCACCATATGATTCTTTCGATCACCAACTATCTTTCTAAATAAATCTTAAATTAATACATGAGTCGGTTCTCCTTTTTGTTTCTTGAAAAATTGCCAAACTGAGAAGCAAATCAAGTTTTTAAAGCAGAGGTTTGAAAAATAAACAGTTTTCAGTCAGACAAAGAAAGAATTGCTTCAGGGTGTTTTGGTACACTGAGATACTTTACATGCTTCCCATGAATCCAACTCCAGGACTGCAGTGGGAGCCGGAGCAGGAGGTCATAAAGTCAGAGAAGAAGAACGTGGTCTCCATGAAAACACAAGACTGAAAGTAGGTTTGGGTCCTGAAGCACTTCTAGTGTCCGATCAGTCATAAAGTATATTTTTGCGAAGAGACAATTTTTGGTACAAGAATTCAAAACATTGGCAATGTGCCCTTTTTTGTGTTGGGACAAAGTAAAAGCCTCAAAGTTTTTTTTTTTTTTTTTTTTTTTTTTTTAATTCTCAGTTCCTGTCATGTTTGCAGCTTCAGAAACATAAAGCTCGTCTGCTTGTGTTATTGTTCCTTAGCACGGATGAGTGAACATAAATGCAGCAATTGTTTGCCTCGTATTTACTGACAACATAGTGAAGTAACTTTATTGCTCATTTGTTTGGGGCTCCAGCTCTGTAAATCTCTCTGAGCTGGTCTTTGTCAGTAGAGAAGGTTGGTAGAAAATCTCCTGATAACTGATTTATACACAACAGAAGACAGTCAAATGATGGTGGGGTGTTGGAGAGAGAGTCTGCCTTTGATAAAATCAAAAATCTCAGTGAGTTCTTTTCACTATTATGGATTCAGTAACTCAGTAAAATATTTTTTGATTTAATCATTGATGCTTTGGAGTTGGAGACATTAAAACAAAAAGCTATCAAGCACCACTCAGGCAGAAGTCAGTTTATTGCCTACAACATTTACAAAGTGGTTTTAAAAACAATAATTGCATTATGTAACATTTATTGGTCAAACATTATGGGCAGGAAAGCCCAAAGCATCCAACTTTAACATTTATAGTTGCAAAAAGAATAAGTCAGCCCTAGGGACTAATATCTGTTTAATGTTGAGTTTATGAGTGGGTGTTTTTGCTTTTTACTTATTTAGGCTGGAATGTCTTTTAACATGCCTGTTTGAAAGTTGTGAAATATTGTCATTAATCACCCTGTCACATGTAATCTATTGAAGAGTATTTTTAAAAGAATAATTCCTTAAATGAAGAATTATTAAAGTTGTCATACTTGCTCATGTTTCTTGTAAGAAGGCTAGGAATTCCAGATCTATATTCTAGAAAACATCTTGTGTTTACTAAAGTTTATTTTTTGTTTGTTTGATTTTTTTTTTTTTTTTTTTTTTTACGTAAAACATGCAGATACATACATACAGTATAATTTCTAAACACACATCAACTAAGAAAGTCTTAGTTGATGTGTGTTTAGAGTTTATGGACCATAACATAAGAGACCACTCTGAAAATGCTATTAATTTTAACAGTTAAAACACTAAATATACTATAACATGTATTGAAGCCTCAAAATTCAAAGTTTGGCACTTGAAAATCAAAAATCGGCTGCTTTAACGTTGGACTCGACTTGAGACTGACTTGTGACTTCCAGAACAAAGACGCCCATTTTTGCCCATTTTCATATTAATAAAGTAGTAGAAACATGAGTTTTTGCAAAAGTTTCAAGGACAAAGTGAAACTGTTATTGTGAGTCGCTGCTGGGGGGAGTGTGCTTATCTTGAACAAACCCAGGAGCAGGTGATAAAGACAACCTTGTCCTCCGTCTGTTTACCAGGATCTGTTTACTAAACTGCCAGTTAGTGTTTGGGAGCTGCTGTTAAACACACCAGAGTTATCAGGCTTGCAGCTGTGTAGTCACCATTCAGCACAGTGGGGTAAACTGACTTTTTTTTCTGCCTGGAAAAATAACTCTGTAAGATGAACACAGAACTTCAACAACCTTTCTGATCTAAATTATGTTATAGAATGGGTTTTATAATGGGAGCAAATGTCTTAGTTCTGCTTTGCTTACAATATTTTTAAACTTAGCATTTTCTCTCCAAAATAATAAAATATAAATATTTGAACCACAAGAAATTTAATGTAAATATTTCAATGTAAATTGAGTCAAATGTTGGAGCATATAGAGCCTTTATGGGAACTGTGTCTTCTGTAAGTATTTACTACATTAGCTATGCCAAGGGACCATCGGGTAGCATGTTTTTCCTTTCTCAGTAGACCTCAAAGACCATGGGAACTGTAAATAAAAGAATACTGGAGTGCTGCAGGCTGGACAGACTATAGATGGTTTCAACATGAACGAAAGTCCACTTTATGTCCATTAGCCAAGTCTATTATGAGGCAATTTTCCCATGTCTTACAGAGGAATCCTATTAAAATCATTCATTGGGACTCATTGTGATAATTAACTTTTACAGTAGGATTTTAAAGATCCATGTGGGAGTGAGGCTTGTGTGAAACATTTACTGGCTGTTGATGTTAGGATTTGTGCTTCCATGTTCATTTTTTTTTCTCCAGGTGTTTAGGCAATGATCATAAAGGAATATATTTGAATATAATATTTAGGCCACATTCATTGTAAAGTTTGGCATTAACTGATCAGAGCTCAAATTTTCTCTACAACAGAAACTAAACGTTTCAGCACTTGTCGAGGCTTAGTTTTCATCTATATCTTTTGAGCTGATTGCAAACACCTGCTGATTTTTCTGTTTCAAGTAGCCAGAGGGGTTATAAAAGGCTCGTCTTTAACAACATAGCTGCTCTGGAAATTAAAGGTTTGCTTCAGTTAATCACCTAAAGGTTTATGACCAACAGGTTGAAACTGGATATGAATTCAAGATTAGTTATAACCAGTGTGGGAAAAGTGACTCTTTAACTATGTATTTTTCAAAAATAAGTTATTTGTATCTTCATTCCCATTTTTTTTTTCTTTTTAGATTTTTCTATTTATCACCCCACTCATCTAATGCACTCTGTTTTTTTTTCAGGATTCCGCAAAATCAGTCTCGATGATCTGCGGAAGGCCTACATCGTCAAGGATGTGCAGCAGTACATCCTTCACCGGCTGGACCAGGAGGAGGCTTTGAGACAGCACCTAACCAAGGAGACCGCTGAAATGCTCAACCAGCTTCACATCAAAAGCAGCGGCTGTTTCCTCTACCTGGAACGTGTTCTGGATGGCGTAGTGGAGAACTTCATCATGCTTCGGGAGATCCGTGACATCCCAGGCACTCTCAATGGTCTCTACCTGTGGCTTTGTCAAAGGCTGTTCGTCAGAAAACAATTTGCCAAGGTTCAGCCCATTCTTAATGTAATCTTGGCAACTTGCAGGCCACTTACAGTCAAAGAACTGTACCACGCAGTCTGGACCAAAAACATGACACTGACTATGGAGGAGTTTCAGAAAAAGATGGACATTCTCTCCAAGTTGTTGGTCGATGGCCTTGGGAGTACTAAAATCCTTTTCCACTACAGTTTTGCAGAATGGTTGCTGGATGTGAAGCACTGCACCCAGAAGTATCTGTGCAATGCAGCAGAGGGTCATCGGATGTTGGCCATGAGCTACACCTGTAGAGCAAAGCAGCTGAAGCCTCTGGAAGTTCAGGAATTTGCTCTGCACCTTGTCAACTCTAACTTGCAGATTGAGCCCTGTAATCTTGCTCTTTGGATGGTCTGGAATGGAACTCCCACTAAAGACTCTCTGAGCACCTCCATACCAAGAGAGCAGGAAGTTCTGCAGCTTCTGGTCAAAGCTGGTGCTCATGTGAACAATGAAGATGATCATGCTTCATGCATTGTACAGCAAGCTCTAGAGCGAGAGGACTCAATAAGAACATTACTTGACAACGGGGCTTCTGTAAACCAGTGTGACTCTAATGGCAGAACTCTACTGGCCAATGCTGCATACAGTGGAAATCTTGATGTGGTTAATTTGCTAATATCTAGAGGGTCGAACATGGAGTTGGAAGACAACCATGGACAAACGGCGCTTACTCTGGCTGCAAGGCAGGGTCATACCAAAGTGGTCAACTGCCTTATTGGTTGTGAAGCAGACATAAACCACACGGATCATGATGGGTGGACCGCGCTCCGCTCTGCAGCTTGGGGCGGACACTCTGAGGTTGTGTCTGCTCTTCTTTATGCTGGAGCCAAAGTGGACTGTGCTGATGCAGATGGTAGAACTGCACTGAGGGCGGCAGCTTGGGGAGGCCATGAAGATATTGTGTTAAATCTTCTTCAGCACGGAGCCGAAGTCAACAAAGCAGACAATGAAGGAAGAAAGCTGCGGCATATGGGGCACAGAGAAATGGGAGCTGGACCACGGAGCTGAAGTTAATCATGAAGATGTTGATGGGAGGACTGCCCTGTCTGTGGCTGCTCTCTGTATTCCTGCTAGTAAAGGTCATGCATCTGTTGTGAGCCTTCTGATTGACAGGGGAGCAGAGGTTGATCACTGTGACAAAGACTGCATGACTCCTCTGCTTGTGGCTGGCTATGAAGGACATGTGGATGTGGTTGATTTGCTCTTGGAAGGCGGCGCTGATGTGGATCACACAGACAAGAACGGGCGCACCCCTCTCCTGGCAGCTGCATCAATGGGTCATGCGTCTGTGGTCAACACGCTACTTTTCTGGGGAGCCGCTGTGGATAGCATTGACAGCGAGGGAAGGACGGTGCTGAGCATCGCCTCGGCTCAGGGAAATGTGGAGGTAGTCCGAACTCTGCTGGACAGAGGGCTGGATGAGAACCACAGGGATGACGCAGGCTGGACCCCGCTACATATGGCTTCGTTTGAGGGCCACCGGCAAGTGTGTGATGCTCTTATTGAACAAGGTGCTCGCTGCTCAGAGGTGGATAATGATGGTAGAATACCACTGATATTGGCTGCACAAGAAGGACATTATGACTGTGTGCAAATTCTCCTTGAGAACAAGTCGAACATTGACCAGAGGGGGTACGATGGAAGGAATGCACTCAGGGTATCTGCACTTGAAGGCCACAGAGACATTGTTGAACTGCTGCTGAGCCATGGTGCTGATATAGATTGTAAAGACGCAGATGGTCGCCCGACACTCTACATAATGGCACTTGAAAATCAGCTGGCCATGACGGAGTATTTTCTTGAAAACGGTGCGAACGTTGAAGCTTGCGACACGGAGGGCAGGACAGCCCTCCATGTATCCTGCTGGCAGGGACATATTGAGATGGTGAGGCTGCTCATCAACTACCACACTGACGTGAACGCCTGCGATAATGAGAAGCGATCCGCTCTCCAGTCTGCAGCATGGCAGGGCCACCCCAAAGTGGTTCAGTTTTTGATAGAGAACGGAGCGCATGTGGATCATACATGCAACCAGGGAGCAACTGCACTGGGTATAGCTGCCCAAGAGGGACACATCGATGTCGTGCAGATACTGCTGGAAAACGGTGCGGACCCCAACCACGCTGATCAATTTGGCCGTACGGCAATGAGAGTGGCAGCCAAAGGCGGCCACTCAATGATCATTAAAATACTAGAAAAATATGGAGCCACAACATTAAATGGCTGCAACCCTTCCCCTGTGCATACCATGGAAGAGAAAACACCTTTGGCAGTGACTGGCAAAATGCATTCTCTCACCATTAAATCGAGCAGTTCTGGCAGCACAGGGGTGGGAGACGTTCAGTCATCTGGACGCGGTCTCCCCGACGGACCTGTCCACGCTTTCAGCTCGCCATCAGAATCTCCCGACTCCACTGTGGACAGACAGAAGTCATCCCTATCAAACAATTCCCTCAAGAGTTCAAAAAACTCCTCTTTAAGAACCACGTCATCCACAGCTACAGCTCAAACTGTACCTATTGACAGTTTCCATGGAATGACATTCACAGAGCAGATTCAGCAGCACTCACTGCCTCGGAGCCGAAGCAGACAGTCGATTGTGTCCCCTTGCTCAACAACAAAGTCCGTCAGTCAGCAGCCATCATCTCCATCCAACGAATTTGAATGGTCTCAACTGAAGTCAGGTCTGAAGTCGGCCAAAGGAACTAAGACAGGAAGCGGAACTCAAAATAGCAAAGCAGCTCTGGGAGACAAAAAGAAAACAAAAAACAGTGGATCCAGCCAAGGCCAGGTTTTGGAGTACGAGATGACCCAGTTTGACAAGAGAATGGCTTTCAACCAGTCAGTTGCCAATATTGCAGTGAAGGATCCTCACTGTAAGATCATGATTGGTGGTTCCATGCAACAGGACAGAGGCCAGTGCCAAGACCCGTTCTTCATCCAGCCACAGAGCTGCTCAGAGAAGAAAAGGAATGGGATTATGACAAACCCCAAATATCACCTACAGGGCAACCAGGTTTTCTTGGGTCGAGTGTCAGTTCCACGGACTGTCCAGAACAGGGCCCACCAGGATGTTTTAGAGAACTACCCCATTGGGGAAACAGAGCTGAGCCTTAAACAAGCCCTGAAGCTGCAGATTGAAGGATCCGACCCAGGGTTTAACTACAAAAAGGAGACTCCGTTATAGCTGGTAAGAGATCTTACAGTATGTTTTGCACTGAATGGAAGACGTGGTGTGAATAGATTTATCACCACTGTGAAGGAAGGTCATTATTTATGACAGGATCATAATCAGAAAATGAAAATTTTAGAAAAATCCAAGCTTTGATTTAAGTCCCTTTATCAATTTCAAAATCACTTGGATCTAAATTATTAATACCCTTGTTAAAACTTTGTACAAATGCCTTTTGCCAAAAGTAGAACATGTTTTTTTCAAGGTTGGAGCAAACTGAGAGGAATCATTAACTATTATTCGGTATAAACTTTCTTTAAGGAGGACCACTGATGACTGTGGAAGAAGGTTGATTAGTGTCTGTATGATATTTATTTAAAACCTCTTGGTTTGTCAAAGAGTTGGTAAATCCATGGACTTTAGCAAGGTTCCTGTGGCCTTTTTATAATTTTTCTTAGTTGTTTCAGTGCATTTCTAACACCGCAATTAACATTTGCGCAACAGCTACTATATTCTTCAAAACAGTACAAACTACAAGACAATGGTGATGACCTGTGTGATAAGTGTCACTTGTTAAAAATGGATAGTTCATTCATTAAAAGCAAGTTTCCATGTCATTGAAAGTGCCATCAAAATGAAAAGTCCTGAGACCATGTTTATGAACCAGATGGCTTGCCATGTTTTCATCATAATAGGTCACTCTGTGTTTTCAAATGCAAATACATATGATCTTTGTGGCCTTGCCTGAAAATGCTCAATAGAGCCCTATATACTGTTTTTCCAGACATTTGAAATCTACAGTTGCAGGTAATTGAGTGCAAGACATTGGATACTGATGTTTTATATTTTTACTGCATGTGTTCTTTGCTTTTACACAATGCTGTGAACAAAATCAAAGCTGGAAAATGCAAAACAATTTGCGATAAACATAAGAAACACCTTTTGGTGAAAGTTGTGCTTGACTATAAATAATTGCGTCTGTTAAATTTATTGTGAAGGTATTTGTAGGTGTAGCAATGAATTCTCAATCAGTGGTTTTGTCAATAATAATTGTTCTCAGTTTTGAGGATGGATTTTTCTCCATTTTTACAATAAGAGATTGTGTTGCTGCTATGAAAGATGGTGTTATTTCAAGGATTTTCACACCTCTTTCTTCAGTAGCGCAAAGAATTTTTCCCCCTTCAAAACAAAACCAAAAAAACTAACCCTATTATTTTCTTTTTTTGCTGTTTTAGATGTTCTGACCACCATCCATCATGCTGACATTGGGGAAAATGTGCCAAAGCAACAGTTTCCGTCTGCATCACAAAACTACATTGAATCCCCCCATCCTCCCTCCGTGGGACGCCATAAAACAACTCTCTGCCTGTAGTGTATGTGAACTGATATGTGCCTACATCTGTTACAGCCTTCTGTTTTCATTCAAAATATCATTTTAATTTAATGTTATACTATTTAATAAGCAGTGTATGCACTTTTAAAATAGTAAACTGACAGACATACATGTTTTTCCCCTTCACTTTGTATCCCCTTCATGTTTTATGAGCTGTTTGAGAAAAAACATGCCAATTCTTCCATTATTATTTTGTAGTATGGTGTATTTGTCTCACTGACAGCAGTGTACCAGTGGGTGCATTGTCCCAAACAGACAGTAACTGATGTCATGGTTGTCATTCATTGCCTTTCTAGAGACCCCAAATAATCTGTGTTACCTTTGATCAGAGTGCTAAAACCTTTTGTTGCGTGTAACATTTTAAAAGCAGTTTACTGGGATATAAAGTGTATTTATTTTTTAGGAAAACAAGCCACTTTTGTTGCATTTTTATTTGTGTTGCATTCTATCATGGTGCTGTGTTCAGAAGATGCCTGCAGACATTTTGGGACTTTTTTTTTGCCTTTTAAATATCTGAGCAGGAGGGAGGTTCATTTATAATGTAAAACAAATTTGATTTCGTCCCTATGGGATTTTTCTGTTTTTGTATTGTATGTGTGTGTGGTGTTTTTATGTGCAAGAGTATTTAAGTAACCGTTGTGTATCGTCAGCAAGGTTTTGGTGCTAAATGCAGCAGTTTTTTTTTTGTTTTCATTTAGCATTTCTCAGCAGCTCTGCAAACAGAACCCTGGCTTTGTTTCTGTATCATTTTCATTATATTCTGCTGGACTTTTCAGGGGCGTGACACAAAAAGGTTCAGCCAATAAGACAGCCCCTAGTTGTTAGTGATATTGTTTGAAATGCAGACTTTCAAGAGCCAAAGTTGAAACAGCATACACTGTCCCACCTCCTCTTGGAGGAGGAGTTTGGTCAGCAATGACTTGGAGAGAACTGAAACATCTGTTTCTCATGAACTGAGCGGAGCTGCTTTAGCATTTACAGGCTATGTCACATCTTTGCAGGCTTCTCAAAATGTTCACAGTGAGCTATATTTTTGCCAAGAGCTGGTATTTTGGGGGAAGAAGAAATCTTATCGCATGCACAAACACTTATAAACCCCCAGTGAAACCTCTCTGTGTGCCACGAAGGGCGAATGGAAGGATTTTAGGCAGGAAATCATGATGTATAGTGTTATTAAACAGTTCTCTTGTTGGTCTCGAACCTGTTCTGTCTGTCCACTTTGATTTGACTCAGTGATTGGATTGTAAATAGCTTATTGTGTACATTTAACTTTCATTAAAATAATTTCTGTATTATACAAAGCTGAATTTTCTGATGTATATTAAAAGTGCTTAATAAACATATTTGCTTTACTGCTGAAAAATTAGTCCTGCCCATTTCTCAATTACACCAAGATATGAAAAACCAAAATGTGTCTGGAATGCAATGTAGTGTGATTAGGCTACTTTAAAATCAGTGCATTTTGAGTTTTTTTTATTTTTGAAATCAATACTGTTCTTATGCAGAGCTTTGTTCAGTAGCATTTGATTCATACTGTAATACAGGGGTCCCCAAAGTCGGTCCTCGAGGGCCAGCATCCTGCATGTTTTCTCTCCTTCCTGGTAGTGGCGACCAGGAAGGAGATCATTTGATCCAGGTGCGTTAAATCAGGGAGAGAACTAAAACATGCAGGGTGCCGGCCCTTGAGGACTGACTTTGGGGACCAAGTTCATAACTTGAAAATTATACTGACCATCATTTGCACTGACCATTTAAGAAAATCTGAGAAAATATCACTTGTATAATAATTTGGAACACTGTATTTCTGTAAAATATGTATCAACCCATTGCAGAAAAAGACAAACTAGGTGTTACTGGTTAGCACTAAAAATCGAGCAAACGCAGTTTGAAGTGACCCAGAGAAAACAGTTAAAGTAGTGAAATGTAAAATCTACAGCAATAAAGTTTATCCTTGAGATTTGTGAGGTTTACTAATTCCAGGAAGAAACCTGACTTCTCTGCCACACAAAAGCTTTTGTTTCAACGTCAGCAGAATTTTTACATCAGAAATCTGTTAATAACTCAGTTTTTCGCTGAGTATATAACAGAATATAGATTTTTTTCTCTCTTCACTGTGGAGATTCTTCCGTCGTGTTGAGGCTGTGAAACCACTGCACTGTTAATACTTAACTTCAGTGTTGGTCATTTGATATGCAGAGGCCAAACCAGGACATCGCAGGCATCCAAACACATGGATCAAACTGAAACGGAACAACAGGCGAGCATGCCAAAGTGCTATCGCTGCCCCCCATTTTATCCCAGAGTTCATTCAGTTCGTAGCAGCCGAACACAAACTGAGAAAGAGCTTCAGCAAAAACAAAGCTTTGTTTAGCTCAGGTGACGCATTACCCAAATAAAACCTTCAGAATCATTTAACCTCACGAGCACCCATTTACCCCTTGACCTGGAATTAAAATTCAGTGGACTGAATTTCCACCAATATTTCATCAAATAAGCAGAGGGGTTTAAGTGGCATTTCGTCTTGTCAGCCATCAGCGCAGCATTTCCCTGCATGCTTCCAGGGTGAATGTTAATGAGTAAACCATCTGGCGCTGACGTCATGCAGTTCTCACTGTCCGAGTTCTTTGCAGACCAACTGCCAATGTCCACATCTGGTTCTTCTCCACCCATGCCCTTGTTTTGGATACAGAGCTAACAAGCTCCCACGCAAAATGCATAACTTGGCGACAGTTTTGAGGTCAACTTGTTCCAGAGACATTTTTTGTTTAGACCCTCTGGCTTTGCCCTGCATGCCGGGTTTCATCCTCTAGTGCTTTTGCTTCATTTGCATTAATGCAGCTGCAGATTTTCAGCCCTTGGAGCTCAGGGTAATTTTGAAATCAAAAATATTGTCATGTCCTTGAGGAGGAAGATTTTCTCAGCCTCAAGTGACGCAAGCACTGAAACATTATTTCCATTCTTGAAGCCATATCTTTCTAACTGCTTGGAGCAAAAGCTGATCAGAAAAAAAAAAAAAAGTTACTTCATGGGAGAGTTGCATTATTTTGACCTTTCAACAAGCTTTTTGTCTGTCTGAAAATTGTTTCATTCTCTCTCTCCCAAAAACAAAATAGTTTGGAGGTAAATTTTATTTTACTTATGTTAGTTTACAAAAATATGCTAGACTGACTTGGACTTGCAAAATTGTATCTGAATGAACCTCACATCTTAAGGAACAATGTCCTTCAACAGATAACGCCAAAGCATAGATTGTTGGCAGCATTGCACAGCAGCATGTTTGCATAAAAGCAGAACATATCATCACAGCAAGGTGGTGGAAAGAAGATGATTAGGGTTTATTCTGTAGCTGCAGGACCTGGGCATTCTGCAGTCATCAAATGGCCTTTCTGTCAGTCTCAACCTGCTGATTCTGCTTCATGAAACTGTGGGATTTTAGTTACAGCTAACTTTTAGATGATGCCACCAGCGTGCATGGAAGTGTTAAAACTCCACTGGCAACGATGAAGCCATTTGCATTGATCTGAGACATTATCTTTCCCCCCCAGTTGTGCTGTTGGTTGTGATAAATCTTGATTACATCTGCTATAAAGTCTTTGGAGTCTTGGACTGCCAGTGAGCTTTGATAAAGTTAGCTTGACTGCTAAAGTTAACTTGGCCTCCCTTCAGGGAGTCGTCGTGCTCTGGATTTCTGTCGCCACTGTGGGACACGGCCGAGCATTTACGAGCCGTTTAGAGGCTGTGCGTATTAAACACAGTGAAAAACAACATAAAGCTCTCAGATTGGGGAAAACTGCATGAATTTTCACCGAAGCTTTTATCTGTTGCAGTGCAGCTCTAATACAGTTGAATTAAAATTCTGGAAAAGAGCCTGTGGCTTTGAACGCAGCCTCCACTCGACAACAATGCAGCACCTCACTGCCAACAAAGCTAGAAAATGAGAGATTACTGACATACTTTACTCCTCTTTGTAGCCTGTTTACATAATCCCTGTGGTCCCTCATCAAGAAGCGTGGATGAAAAGCTTTCATCAGTTCACATTTAAAAAGCCTCTCTTCTTTATAAAAACTCAACTCAGCAGCCCAGCATGCATGCAGGTGGGCGATTTTTACTAAACACTGAGCGGGATTCATAACACGGCAGAAAACAAAGACTTTAAAAAGAGTTTAAAAAATAGCTTTCAGGCTGCTCTGTGTAAAGGGTCATACTATCCATCATTAATCACTGCTCTTGAAGCCAAAGACAATAAATGGACTCATGCTCAACACAATAAAAGGATTGTTGCTCCACAAGCTACAAAACTCTGGTATGAAATGTGTGCAGCTGCCTGTAAACCAGAAGACTCCACACTCTGCTTTTATCTCTGCTCCTGAGTTATGAGGAAGCGAGAAACCATCATTTTTTTAGAGCATGAAGGAAATCCAGATTCAGAAGCATTAAGTGCTGTTTTTAAGCATCAGAAGATGAAAGATTTATTTCTAACCACTAGGCATGTCATTCACTTCACCACTTTTAAATTAAATGTTATGCATCTGATACATGAGAAGCAAACTTCTCATGTATCAGAAGATCCTTATTAAGGTAAAAACCACTCTGCTTTCAGGTTTTAATCAAGTAATTTTTTTTATTTTAGAAAAAGAGGCAACTGCAACTGAACCAAGAGTTCAGAACTAGAGAGGCTTATGAACGTTGCACACACATGCAGAACATCATGTGCATAATAACCAAATAATTCAATAAGAGTTTCAAAGATATAACTAGTATTTTAGTGTCATTCCCTGTAAAAATTCAATGCATATATTACAAGAAAAAAAATTAAACTTGCATTTATTATTATATCTGTATTTAAAAACATTATTCAGTTCCTTATTATTTTTAACCAAAATTATAAAGAGCCATTGTGGAAGATCCAAAGAGTCACTTGCTACCGCAGGTTGCAGACCCCTACTCTACAGAATGGCCCACAGGTTGTGCAGTTTTTTGGGACATTTATATTAGAGTGAATAGAAGATAGGATCTGGGAGGGGAGCAAGTGATATATCAGACTAGAAATGGTCTGAAAAAGGCAGATTCAAACAAGGTGAAACAACTTCCATCATGAAAATCTCTGAGATTCAAATTTGATTGTGATCTGAGTTGAAGATTCTCAAATCTCATCCAAGCTTAATTATTTGTTGTTTACGCTGCCACTCTGCTATTCCTTTAGCATAGCAAAATGACATTCACATAAACCACAAATACTTTGGTTTCTTAAACGTTGCTGCTTACATCACACTATTAGAAACGGTGTCCTACCTGTAGTTTCAGTATAAATACCGCTGATGGGTATCTTCAGGCTCGGACTGCATGGCAGATATAAAAGCATGACAGGGATAAAAGTCACCTACACTTCTTTTTGTGTATGAAAACTGCTTTGATTGACTGACAAGTAATAGGCTAATTGTTTTTGTTGCAACAAAAGCTAACAATGAATACTAAGGAACAAATTTGCAAGTTAACGAGCAGTAGTATAAAAAATAAGTTGGCCTTGCTTGTCACATACATTTAGATAGATAGATTGATTGAATTTATTGTCATTGAACAGGATTCAACAACATTTCTATTGCAGCTCCCGTGCAAAAAGTCAAATATATACAATAAATAAAATAAACATGCAATAATAACAATATATACAACTAAAATTAATTAAAAGGCATTCCAACTACACTAAAGAAGAAGCAGCAGGTCCAATTATGGCAAAGTGCAGATGATGTGACAAGTGCAAAGTGCAGAACGATATGGCTGTGTGGGACAATACTGGCAGCATTAAGCTCCTCTAAGCTGAGAGACACAGTGACACAATGCTATCTTCTGCCAGAGTCTTTCTGCTGATGAACATCATATGTGCAGCACAAACAGAATGATGAGAAGCAGATTTGCCGATGTGAGAATTGATCGCTCACTACCTGGGTGTTTTATTAGCCACCAAATCACTTTATTATGCAGAACTATAATTGAGAGAGGAAAGGAAGTTTCACTGCTGCCAAAGGTCCTTGACCTCACTTCATGGCTCCAGATCTGTGGGTTCTTTTCCTCCATGTTCTTCTGCAATCATGCCTTTAATTCTTTCCCTTGGTTTGTCACTAAATTACTGACTTTTCTCTGTCATTCCTTTTCTTTATATTTTCTTCGTCTGCGTCTTCCTCTTTATGCTGGATGTTTGTCATTTTTTGTTTACCATGCCCATCTTTTCTGTGTCTTGCTCTTGTTTTCCACTGGTTTTTCTCGGGGATTTTGCTCCCGCTGTCTCATTTCTCCGCTCTGTGAGCTGCCAGTAGCTCTCTCGGCGGCTGCAGCAGAGTTCACCTCAGGACAAAACCCTGCTCTGCTCCTTCTGCTGCTGCTGCTGCTGTTGTTACACACACATCATTTGTCCAATGAGTCCAAAGCATGGGTGGAACGGGGCCCGGGGACAGATGGAGAACAAAGATATTCTATGAGTTTTCCTGCCACACACAGCATGGGGAGAAACATTAAAATTGCATGCCACATGGAAGCTGCAAACTGTTGCACACAATAAAGACCTCCAGGCTGGAGTTTGTCATATGCTTTCTTGATCTTTCCACCATCTGTATCTACATGTGTCTTGACACGAGTGCTTAACAAATTTGGCCTGATCCGAGTTTTGCAGGCAGATGTCAGTGAGCATTCTCAAGGTATTTCTGGTTTCTGTTCAAATTATTCACAGTAACACTTATTGAAATAAAATGTAAATATTTCAAAAAAAAAAATTAGGGCCAAAGATTTTATAATCCTTCATAATCCGCTGGAGAAATTTACAATGTTTCAAAGCAGAAAAATGACTGTGAAATTATTATTTCAGACACAAGGAGCACCATCATAAATATGTGCAAACATATATAAAGTGTGGTGACTGTAAAAACTCAGAACGAGATTGGTTGGTTGATAAAAGAAGGCTTTAGCAATATGACGAATCAGAAGAAATGTAGAGAGCACAGGAAACATGGGAAAGATTAGAGAGAGAAAAGGTCAGAGTTCTCCTCGTTCATCAAAAATACAGTCGAATACAGTTGTCACAGGATTACGAAACATTTGCTATTGCATAAGACTTGGATACAAAGGAGGGAACAAATCAAAGCTGATAGACAATAACACACCAGAGTAGGGGTGTAACGATACATAAAGCTCACAATATTGAGCCACGAGAATGAGAGAGAAATAGATTTTAATATTACTTTAAGAAGACTTCAAAGATCAAATTTATGCTGCAAAAAGGAATTTATTCTGCTTTTTTTTTGATTTTGCTACAAACCAAAGAAACTGATGTATTTTTTGCTCGCCAAACTGCAGCCACCTCAATAAGACATATTAAATATCTGCTACTCCTTTACAACTGAGTTAATGACTTGAGAATCAACAGCAAGAACACTGACTCAACCAAAAATGACATTTTTAACAGGTAACGTTTTATTTTGCTATGATTTTTGGCTTTAATGTGTAACATGACAGTAAGAGTTTTCTGATGCTATGGTTAAATTAACCACCTCTCTCCAGACTCTATGTCTGCACAGATTTAGTGACAATAATTAGGTGCAGAAGCAAGTGAGTTATTTCTACAAATAATCACTGCTGTTTTATATCAATATTCTTCCAAAATACCATTTGTGAAACATTAGCTTTGCATGATCTTTCGTGACAAAACAACACGTCTTACTGGAGATGGAGTCAAACTGACTCCAATAGTATAATTTCATACTTTTTTACATTTGCCACAAATTGTGATGTATTTTAATGAAATGTTATGCTATACATCAAGACAACATCGTTATAGGAGAAAAGAAATTTAAAAGCCTTTCTAAGTCCAAATAGAATCCAGGCAAGAAACTGTACACAAGTGCTGTCTGTTATTTTGTTCATTCATGATTTGATCTTTTCTGCTTAAAATGATAACTTTGCTTTAGCAAAATCAAATTCAACTCTTTTTTCCTGCTTTCTTTGACCATAGGGCTTATTATGGTGCTAGTTAGCTTGATATCTCAATAGCAAAATTTTTATGACCCTTTAATTTGTGTTTCCCAAATTAGAGGGTCGTGTGATGACGCCAGAAAAACAGAATATAAATTGAGAAATTTCCAGATGAAAGGTTGGCAGTGTTCCCAAGTGTCTCCATTTTGGGATTTCTTAAATGGGATGGTTATCCAAATGCTCAACATCTGCTGTATGATTTTGGTTCATGAAACAAAAACATGTTTGTTGCTCTGGAGATGAATTTGTATGACACTAAGCCGCTGCACAGCTGCTACAGCAATAGTATGGGTGTCTGCAGGGCTCTTGCTCTGGGACTTAAACCTAATGCCATTCACAGCAGAGGCCATGCTTTTGTGTGTGACACAAGACCTTGAAAGTAACTTCCATTCAGCACAATCAGTGCATGACATTTGAAATAGGGACTGCTCTAAATGTGAAAGGCACAAAGAGGAACCGCCCTACACACACGGTTTTTACACAGCTTCTTCACCCCCGCTGGCTCTGCCATACAGACTCTGAAGGTTTGTTTGCTGTTCCTCTGTCTGTCCGTTACACCCAGGATTCACGTACTTCTGATTCAACCCGCCGAGCACCAAAGAGTCTGACCTCATTTGGGAACATGGCAGGTCCTCAAGGGCATCAAACTAAAACAAATGACTGCCATTAACTACCATGAATTGTTTGTGTTAGTCTATGATATAATACATCAAGGTTGTGCTTCAACAAACACACTATAATCTGGACAAAGCAGACAACACTGTCAGCGTTATATTGTTTGATTTCTCCAGTGCATTTAACGCAATTCAGCCTGATTTTCTTTGCCAGAAACTCCACAAGACACAGATGGAGACTTGGACCCATGACTACTTGACAAAAATACCATAGTTTGAGAGACAGATAGTTTGTGTATCTAACAAGGTGGTCAGCAGCACAGGAGCACCACAGGGGCTTGTACTCTCACCATTTCCTTTTCACTCGGTACACCTCAGACTTGAAGTACAAAACAGACTTGTGTCATCTGCAGAAATACTCAGAAGCCTCTAGTCAGCAGCTGGAGCAGAGATGGACAAATATCAGTGTATTTTGAGCTTGTGGACAACTTTGTGGTATGATGTGGAAACAATCATCTTATTTTAAATGTGAACTAAACAAAGGAGATGATAGTGAAATTCAAGAGAACTCTATAATGGGAGAAGAAGTGGAGGTGGTGGAGGAATATAAATACCTCTGTGGTGTTCATCTTTAAAACAGACTGAACTGGAGTCTAAACTGTGAAGCCGTCTACAAGAAAGCCCAGAGCATGATGTACTTCTTGAGGAAGTTTAAGTCCTTCCATGTTTGCAGGAAGATGCTTCAGAGTTTCTACAAGTCTATTTTGGAGAATGTAATCTCTTCTGCTATCATCTGTTGGGACAACAGCATCAGACCCAGGAACTAAAAAAGTTCACCAACCCGATTAAAAGTTCTGTTCTGTTCTGGGGACGACTGCAGGAGATGATAATGCAAAGAAAAAATTTTACATACACATAAAATCTAGAAAATTACAGTCATGAAACCTTCATACAACAAGTGTGTCTTCAGTCATAAGCTTCTTCTGAAACAATGTAATACATACAAGAACCAGAGATCCTTCCTCCCCACAGCCATCAGCTTCTATTGCAAGTCTTGGAATGACATTGTATATGTAACATTTAATATATTAATAAAATATTTTTGAATTGAAATGGTGGTAAGTAAGGTGGAGAACTTTGAAAAACTTCAAGATGCATCATGGTGAGTCAAGCCTTTTATCAGAATGAACAGACAACAGTTGCTGTCAAACAAAAGCTTTTTTTTCTTTGTGCAACATTGTAAAAACAAAGACTCCAGCTTCCATCCATCACTCAGCTCTCCCTATTACTTTTAACAGCTGTGACGGTGCATCATTCATGTTTGAAAAATCTAGTTTTTTTTTTTTCTCCTTCAAACGTTTGCCATCATAAGTTTGCAAATAGTCAAGGAACAAAAAGAGAGTCGGTCATACAAAGTCAAATTCCTACTTTGTCTTCTGGATTTATGATGAAAGGTAACCTCATTTTGCCTTTCTGCTCTACATTCGACCGACATTTCACTAGACTTTGAACTAAATGGAACAGTTATGGATTCAAGAGTCCCAACGTAGTGCCAAACCGCGCAAATGATAGATTGCTTTGACACCACGAGGATGTATAGGTTTTTCAAGCGCTGTCAGGAAATGTCGAGTAGAATACATCACCAAACCTTATGCTGGAATCATTCAAATCCAAGCCAAGGTCCACAGACAGATTAACATATAAATGGAACTACAGAAAGAGCCTGCCCTTCATTTCCAACATGTTTGTGTCGTTGATCTGCACCAAAAGAGGTCTGGAGTGGGAGGAGAGGGAAAGTTTCAGAAATGGATGAAAATCTCAGATTTTTCTAAAAATTAAAAATACTACAAATTAAAAGCTTACAAATAATTAAACTTGTATTGGCAGTTAATAGGAACAATAATTAATTTTTTCTCATAAACAGACAAAATAATTAGCTTTAGGAAGGAAACTTAAGCTAAAATTATTGCTACCATTTCCTGTTTTAACACACATTTTAACATTTAAAACAGGAAAAACATGCTTCAAAAAACTTCCTTATAAAAAGATAATTTAATCATATAATACTTAAAACCTATATTTTCTTTCAAGTTAACCATTTTTCATTCTAAATCTAAATGAAGATAAATAACCTCAAAAGCATATTAATATGACCCAGAATTAGGAGAAATTTGTAGATTTCTGCTGTGATAAACAAGACTTTGTTCATCTCAAAAACAACTTTTAAAACTAAAAACAAACATTTATATAAAGACAACTTCTCTGTGCAACCTCACCAAACCCCATGGAGTGCAGTAAGCAACCAGCTTCTCCAACCAGTTTGCTTTGTAATTGCACGTTAGCCTGAAATGAGCTGTTGCTATTTGTGGAAGTAAACAGTGTTTAGCACATTCATACAGAACAACAGGGATGTGTTACGTATTAAGTAAAACACAGGCTCTCTGACAGGTGATTCACAATCATTGCCACTTTAATTGACAAATATGCTGTAGTCCAGAGAAAATGTATTTGCCTTCTTACTCATTTCTTCTCTTTCTCTTGTAACTGTTTCAGATAAAATATGTTTTATCGCAATACAATAGATCTACTAAACCCAAAATAACTCCAAATTTTATTTCTCGATGGAAAAACGTCATCCAACTCAACCTGGTTCTAAGTGAAAAGTAATTACCCCCTGAATGTAATAACTGCTTGTGGCAACAGTGAGTTTTTTACATTGCTGCAGAGAAATTAAGACCCACTTGTCTTTGCAGAATTATTTAAATCAGATAGACTGGTTTTCAGAAGGAATAGATTGCTTAAGGTCATGTGGCAACATGTTTTTCAGATTTACAGATTTTCATGAAAACCTTCATTCTGTTTTCTTTCTTATTTCATTTAGAACTGAAGTTGCTGATGTGCTTTGGACAATTATCCTGCTCCATAGCCTATATGAATATGAGATTAAGGTAATGAGTTCATACCAGAACATTCTCCTTCGGGATTTTCTGCTAAAGAAAATAATTTATGGTTCCAGCGATTATTGATGCATCGTTTCTGTCCTAACCAAGCAAAGCATTACACTCCCAAAACCATGTTTGACTCATTTTTCTGATATGCTGTAAGTTTTACATCAGTTTTAATGAGACATAACCCTTCAAAAAGGTTCATCTTTTCAGTCAACTGCATATTTTTCCAAAGTCCTGTCAGTCATCAAGATATTTTAATTATTTTTTTTTTTTTTATAATCTTAGAACTCTATTTTTGTCCAGTCTCATTTGAATCATGGTCACTGATTAACTGAGCATTTGAGTTCTGCAGTGCTTTAGATTTCCATCTGTCTTACATCAGCTTGGATTTTCGTCCAACCACAAAGGTTTTCCTCAGTCTGGCCATAACCACTGAGCTTCTCAAGCTCTGTTGCCTCTTCCACCAGCGAGGTTTAGTGAATGATGCCATTTCCTTGCTTGTATGAGCCCATATTTCCCTGAAAAATTATCTTACCTGAACGTTTTTCAACCACATTACTGTTGATTTAGATGTAGGTTTTAGTGCTTGACTTTATTTTAACACAAAAGGCCTAAGCAGATCTAAAAATATTGTTAATAAACAAAATATAAATATCTAAAAATAATTAAGTCCATGGATTTTATTGTGATTTCTATGTAAAAAAGTGCAAAAGCAATACAAAAAAACAGTTTTAAAAATTGAGAAACACCTAAAGAGTCTGACACAAAACAATTGGAAGCTACAAAATCAAGATTACAACATTTCTACACTTGTTTTCTTGTGTTTTCCTTCAACTCAAAAAAGATTTAAGAACAAAATTTTAGAATTGTATTTAAATGTTCACATCAAAATGTTTATTTATCTTAACTGAGAAGCTTGTATTATGAACTTTGAAACATAATTTCTGTCTTTATTTAAGAATCACCTCCCAGCAGCTATGAGAACATTGAGAAAATAATATTGGTTCATATTTGATGCAAAAGGAAAATAAAAGCCCAATTTTTGCCTTTTTCTCCAGCATTGTTCACTTCCGGGCCTAAAATCCACCAAAGAGCAGAAGAAAGACTGCGTTGAGCTGAGTGAGTCATTACAGGAAGGTAAGCGGCTGCAGAAGGCTCTCAGAGTGCAGACCACCCACTCATGTCCCCCATTAAGACACGCCGACTCTTCAACGCCCCTACGGCAATTTAGTGCTCAGCCTCCGCGCAGGGAGGAAGAATGGTGAAAGACGGTGAATTCTTAATGAGACATGGGTCAATGAAATGTCAAATCTGGACAATGGATAGAGGAAAATATGCCCTAGAATGCAACAGAAATTTCAGGAAAACTGTTTCTACATTTGGTGATTCATAGTTCCATAACTAACTGAATATCAGCCACCATCTTTTTTTCTACCTTCACAAAACCCACCGGACCTTAACCACTCACTTGTTGTTTTGTTCACCTCTGTGACCTTTCCAGCAGCATCATGCCTTTCAAACAATGCGTTCCTACATTATTCAATGCACCTTCACTGTTGTGCATCTTCCTGGCATGAAAGGGGAGATGTAGGTCAGAGATGAGTAGGTTGCCCAGTATCCTTTGAGACAATGACGTTCAGATGGCGTCGCTGTGGCACATCAAGTCATTACAGAACACAATGGGCCCGTCTGTGTGTTTCTGTACTGATGGCCTCAAGCATTTGTGTCCATTTCCTGTTATGTGACAGTACGTTTAAAAGAGCAGTGGCATGCTAATCAACCAGTTTTGCGTTGTTTTCAACAAACAATGACAGAAGAAGAATATAATCCTGAGACAGCCTGAGCTAATTTTAAAACCGTGTCCCATGGAAACAAGACTAACCACTCTGTTGTCCAAGCAGGCTGTTCCGAACAGGGCGACTCCTTTACAAGTGTTAGCAACATGCAGCAGAGGTTCCTGTTTGTGCATCAGTCACCAGCAGAGAATATTAACAGACAGTCAATAAACCCCTAATCTTTGATGCCTGTGAGAGTTTGTAAGTAGGACATTAGAAATGATGATGCTCAATAAATGAATACATGGAAAACCTACCAAATAAAATCATCATCAATCATTTTGTAGCATTGAGGTGAAGTTGGCCTCTGTCCTTTAACAGAAAGACAGCCCCAAGGCATAATGCTTCCACCACCATGCGTGACTGTGTGGATAGCGGTCTTTGGGTAAGTCGAGTTGACACCTAGATCCTTGGTTTTGGTTCTTTTCCTGACTTCAAAGCATTTGGCTTCTCTGAACAATTTAAAAGATCACTCTCATAATTAGCAGGCCTGTATTTGTGAATTTGTTTGGATTGTGGGCAATTAAGGATTTGTCTCGTGACTGTATCAGGACCATCCATCCATCCATCCATGGACAGTGCATGCAGTCTCACAGAAAGTCCACAGTACGACCGAGTATGATGTAGCCTTAATACTGACAACATAAAACCATGCTTTACTTATTATTGCAATGGTGTTTTTTGAACTATTACTTCTAGTGTTTCTTTACAGCATTGGTAGATATTAGCATGTTTAACCTCTACTTATTCATCACTTTTGGTCTCTTTTCTGTCTCTGGAAGTCTGTTAGCATTCCTGCATGGTTCAGCAGCGACAGAGAGAAAGGAAAGGGACACCATCGTTTTAAGCAGTCTGTTAAATTCTATTTATCTGGAGCTCATACATATTTTGCCACCTAATTATTTTCAGCGGCAACTTCTTCATGTGGATAAATCTGAACTTATCTCTAATAGCTTCACCCCATTTGTCATCAAAAAGCGCGCAATTTGTATGCAGCGATCAGTCTTTTAATAAGTTTTATTTCACGGATGAGAAGCTGAAATGAGAGGACTGGATGCACATGGTGATGGCCTCTAATCTCCGGAATACTAATAAACAAAAAGAGTGAGAAAAACTGAGCCTGTAATCAGTTTGCAATCAGACAGCACCGTGAAGTGCACCACAACATCTGAAAAACTCACTCAGAAAATCAGTGGATTAGTTTGCTGAACACACAACCAAGTGCTGCAATGTCAGAGAGCAAATGGTTCTGTGAGAGAGGAGACTTGGATCTGGGACTGAAACTGATTGTTGCTGTTATCAAGGGCTCTACAGATAACTCCAAAATGTTCTCACAATAATATCAACTCTGCCACTCAACATTATGAAGAGCAAGAGGTTTCATGTTGACAGGTTCTTGGAAAAACTTGTTTCAATTGTCCTCTTAGGTTACTCTTGATGCCATCAATCAGCTTTTATTTATAATAAAATTGCTTCAATTGATGATTATCATTGAATTTGATTTGTAAGTTGTTTATCCATCATGTTCATTTTTCTGCTGTTTAACCAAAGCCTCCAAAGGGAAGAGTCTATGTGTATCCTAATTTGGTAAGAGAGGATCAACTCAGGTGTCCCCATGGATGACAGAAGTTCATGCAAGCTGCTTATCCATTACTCGTTGTGGTCCATGACAATCTGGGATGTGGACTTATCAGTAATTTAAAAGCTCTGCTTTTTGACCAAGCACACTTTTTTCAAGCAGCACCGATTCTGTTTGTGAAAAAGACCCAAGCCTGCCATAAACTTTCTGCTCCATCCTGTCTCAGCTCATCACTGACACACCAAGATACATGAGCTCCTCTGCTTCAGGCAGAAGCTCAACCAGACAAAGACAAAGAAATCCAGTTAAGAACAATTTCCCCAGGGTTAAAGGAGCCAACATGTCATCTCAAAATCATCAAAATGGAGAGGACAGAAGGTTATTATCAACATTTGGCAGATAGGTGAACCCACTCTCTGTGACACTGCTTTGAGGTCACTCATGAATCCAAACAAATACAATCTCTAACACTGGGAAGCCTTGGAAGAATTAAGTCAACATCAAAAAATTAATTACAATTTGAGCAATTAAGAAAGTCTAGTGTTGAATTCTCTAATAACCATAAACCTGAATGAGATTTCGTGTTGCAGACCAAGACAAAATTTTGAAGACTATTTTGTTTGCATACAATGTCATTTTCACCCATCAATTGTTTTTTTTTCTTTTTTTCTTTTTTATTCAATCAAGTGCAGTTCTTTAAAAAAAAGTACTTGGCACCAGATTTTTCTACTTTTGCTTTTTTGTCAAACATAAATGTTTTAGATCATCAAACAAAAGTAACAGCAGTTTTAAAATGATGCTTTATTGAGAGGAAAAATCCAAACACATTTCATCTCATTGGAATTAATCCACATTTTCACACCCAGGTTGGTTGACTGACACACGTTATTAGGCTTAGCGACCAAAAACGTTCCTGTGACCAGGTTGAGTTGGGTAGATTTGTCCCTTAATACACACAAAATACTCATTTGAAAACAGCATCTGATATTTACTTGGATTATCTTACATCAGTCTGATATTAAAATGTGGTTCTTCATCTGAGGAATTTAGTTGTGGAAGTAAAACATAAAATTGAAAGATTGTGTGAGAGAAAGAAGATTGTATCTTGGAGGTGAAGGCACAGAAACAGAGTCTACGACTTATTTGACCCACTGTGATCAAAACCTTTGATTGAAAATCTTAAAAAAAAAAAAAAGGTCTCTGTTGAATACCTCCTTTCTTTTACAATAATGATTCAAAATAATCACTTTTCACTGTCAGTTTCAACACTGTAATAATTATGGATCTTATTTATGTTTAATATTCAGCCTGACAGCTTTTCCTGACTCTTGGGGGTTTAATAATTTCTAAACCGATCAATATCCAGCAGCTGTCTAAATATGTTGCACTCTCTACTGGCTGTACCATCCCCCGCTGTGTCTCCACATAACCAGCATTACATTTGAAGTATCTGCACTTCACAAATATGAAACAACTGAATAAGAATAGACAAGGATTTATTTTACTCCTAATTGCACTGCTGGTTTTCTGTTGAATACAAACCTCATCATGCATTTCACCATCTTTTGTTTCACATCCCACACAAAAGACCAGTTAAATAAAATTTCTTAAGCTGCAAATACAAAACATCTTTGAAAAAGTACACAGAAAACTCACAAAATGGTGCAGTATTGTTCTGTTTGACAACCCCACAGGCCCAACAAGTCACACCCCCTCTCTGGGACAATAACTGATCCTGCATAGAGCATTTGATGAGCCTGCAGGTTAACTCAAAGAGAAATCACCAAACCTTGCGCTCCACTGATCATTGATTTCTCCTTTGCAGACTCTCTCCTGAGGAGTCCTGGACCGCTCTATCTGTACTGGGAAATTGTCTCCATCACTTAGCTGAACCACAGTCAGAGATTCTTTAAGTTAACATTTAAATGCCAATACTGTATATCATTATGTTCAAACACATAAATGAATCATTTTAAGAGGCACATTGTACATTTGGGTTTATTGGTCTTTATGGCTTTCCTAGCCTTATCTATTATTTTTATGTGGCTGCAAATATTCCCTGTTTTTATGGATTAATCTCAGTTTAATTTAAAACCAGTCAAGGGTGAAAACTGTGAGGTAACCGTTTTATATGTATTCAAATTAAAATTATACTTGCGTCATCTACAGTTTGCTTAAAAGGTGCAGACAGAAGGGAGTGGCTGCAGAAAGAGTCCAACATTAATTTTTATTTTTAGCATCAGTGGCGTTTTCATGCAGTAATGTACTTAATGTTTACTAGCGCATTCAGGCTGCTGAAGTGGAGCCTAAATGTAGAAAATCAGCCCAACAGTATGCTAATGACAGAAGCATAACAGCTGACAGAAAATAATTACTGTGGCTGTCACTGAGCTCCTGGGTGTGTCTCCCCCCTTCATCTCCGTCCTCCTCGCTCTGTCTGATCGCTCGTTAAAGGTGGGGGCTGGGATGGTGAACGGGGTGGGGGTAGGGATCGCAGGTGCAGCCGAACTGGGATGGTTAATGCTAACCCTGATCAATTATGGCTCGCCTGAGTCATGGTGTCCATACATATTTCATGACTGTCAGAGGAAGCGAGTCAGGGTGCCTGAGCCTCTCACAATCCATCCACACACACATGCCAAAGTGTTTCCCCCCCAAATCCAAAAAGCTCACCGTATTCCCACCCCCACAGCCCAAGGCCTTAAGATGAAAGGGAGGTATGACTTGTTAGCAGCCTGCACTGTTAGCTTTGGTCAGAGCAGGTGGGTGTGGTGCCTCAGTAGTGAGGGACTCTTCTTTTGGTTTCTAGTTAGGAAAGTTTCTGGGGTTTATATAGATGTAAAAAGCTCAGTGGTATAGGAAAGGTTTAGATAATTTGAAAAATGAATACAAATGTGAATGAGTATAAGTTATTGGATTATATTAGTAATAAAATATGATTTAACAGGCTGTTTTTCTGATGAAGAAAAAAAAAACAAAAAACACACAAACTATTTTGCAGCTCTTTACTGCCCTAAGCTGCACAGGTGAATTGACCTTCACATTTGCATAAATGTGTAGTCTTATAATCCATCTTAATCCATAAGTATTTAATAAGATCTTGGCACTTATTTTTCAGCTGCAGCGTCTTCAACTCTGCAGAAGGTTTTCCACAAGCTTTAGATGTGTTTTATGGAACTTTTAACATTTTTCAAGGAGCACATTTGTGAGGCAGCCCTGATTTATCGCATATTAGTTGGACATTTTTATCTTGCATTGTGGCCTGAGATCTCATTATGATCTCATTGTGGTGTTGAATCTGTATTCAACACCACAGTAAAAGGATTGAAATGTTTGAGGTTTAAGGTGAAAATCCCTGAAGGGGCTCTAGATTGAAGATTAAATCATCCTCTCCACCTATCATTCTATGAATTGATCCATTTATCTGTTCTAGTCATTTTCTCAGTTATTTTATTTTCCTTTATCTTCCTTTATATTGTTTTAACTATGAACATAAATCAGTTCATGCAACCAAATACCATTAATGGTAAGCAAGAGCTTTGGTTAAACAGTGCAAATGTACAGTTATGGTAATAAGTGAGTGTCGGAAAGATGTTTCTTTTTTATAGTTTGCCTTATTTTCAGGAGCTAAAATTAGCAACAGATGTTGATACGGTGTTCATGCATTTCAGAATCAATTGGATTTGTTAGGGTTAGGGTCTAAGTTTTGTTTTTTAATTAAGCATCTGCACCCACTTGTTAATTACACTGGGTTCCATTTCACATCTGAATGTTTTTCTGATTTTGTTTCACAGCAAAGAAAAAGACAGGGAGGCACAGATGGCAGTCCAAGACACAAGGACAGAGAGAGGAGCCGTCATTGTAGGGAAGATAATTGGCAAGACTTGAAACCTGTATTTGAAACGCTTTATCTTGTTGCAGATTTCAAACTGAGGCATTAGCAATAAAGAATTTCTCAGCTTAAAAAGCTAAGCTCAGAATGTGTCCTGATCAAACAGATCAACGTCTCTCCTCAACCTGTAAGGAGACTTCTTAAACCCCCCCACAACCCTGTAAATCCTTTATCTGGTCCCGATAAGAAAGTTTGATGCAAGAATTTGTTAAGCTTGAAATGCCAGCCTTTCATGGTCAAGGTGAAGTGCTGACGAATGGGTCTGATTTTAAGTAAGTTAAAAAAAGAAGCTGAACTGAACTTTAACACTTTGACAGTTTTTAGTTCATTGGAGCTGATACTAATTATTTCATTTTTATGTTCATAAAAGTATAACTGCTCAGTGCAGAAAAAGCATCTGAAGGTCACTGCTTATGTAGAGAGAAACAGCAGTTGTGAATCTGAAGCAGTGCCAGATTTCTAACTGCAACCAAATATTTTTGTTTTCCTCTGAACAACTGAGTTGAAATGCAAAGTACTTATGTTTTTTGGGTTAGGAAACTTTAAAACGTTTTCTAGGAAGAAATTGGGCTGAAAAACCTCATTTTGCTCCATTTAATTTAGGATAGTGATCAGATTTCAAATTACATTTTGAACAGCTTGGATGCACAGATAGACTCATTAGAGTGTTTTACATTCAGTCATAAAAATCAGGCCTCTGTGTTACAGCAGCCACAGAGAACTGCAGCCATAATGAAGCTGTTTACAGCATCATCAATGGAGGCAACTACAAAGGAAAGGCCAACATGATGGAGGAATGACAAAGGAGACAAAAGACTGTTCTCCTCCCACATGGTGTCACATCTTTCCTGACCTTTGGTAACCTATCTACTGGTATGTTGTGGTCTCATTAATCTAGATTTGTTCTTCATGTAGCGTCAAAATGTTTGTTGCTGAAGTCGTGTTGCTATGAATCAGTCGTTGATTCGTTAAAAACAGTAAGCCACTGAGCCAATGTTAAATAATTATCAAAACTCCAGAAGTTCAAGAATATTTGGAAAATGGGAGAGATAATAACAGGCCTTTATACAAAATACCACGTTTTGTTCAGTTAATTTTTTGACTGTGGAGGTAAAATGGATCACTGGCATAAAACTCTTTCTAACCTGTAAAATATATCAAAATGTGACTCGATTGCAAAAGATGTGCAACATCAATGTTAGGGTTAGTTGGAATATCCATGCTTCTGTTTCACTTTAACTCTTGTTGGTATCGCTGAATTTCACCACTGTGGGAGAAAAAATATGTTTCTATTCTATCAAAGCAATATGTTTTCCTGTTATTTTGATCATAGACAACTGGGGAAATGTGTTTCCATTCACAATCAATGTAAAGATTAGCACGATACTTAAATCAAATTTGGCATCAAGCCTGCGTTGCCAGGTCTGCTATGGTAGAAATTTGTTTTAAAACAGAGAACAAAAATGCTGTTTTACAAAAGGTTCCTCATTGTGTGGAAGAGTAAACAATTCCTCAAAATTTTTCCATTGAAACTGAGAAAATACTTGATTTCTTTAGGTTTTTCTGCTGGATGTGAAATGAGAAATAATTTACAAAAACAGGAATTAACAACTATCATTTAATTGCCTTGACAAGATATTTAGTAAAAGGTTTTGCTCTTCTTTTGGTTTTGCATTGTCCCAATATATACCAAATGCCAGAAACATTTACAGACTATGATTAATTTGATTGGATGTGACTGAGTAACAAAAAGATTTAGTAGAGGAAAAACTCATTTTATACTGTTTTTGAAATAATTTATCCATTTAAATAAGTCTGTATTTGTCTTCTGATACCTTTACATTATTACCCACAAATAAAACTCTGCAACTACCCATGGTAGTGAAGTAGGCTCACCTGTGAGTGAGATTAAATTTTAGTGTAAATGCAATGGTTCTCTCAAGGTCTCAGAGGTTTGTTAAAGAATGTTAGAGAACAAATTTATGTTATAAAACAAGCTTTAAACATCTTACAGAGCTCTGTGTAATCCACCAACCTAGAAATGGAAAAAGTACGGTGATATTCTACCGACAAACAACCCCATACTTAAATGTGAGGTTGTTTGTTTGGTCACTTTCTGTTGTGTGATTTTGCTCCCTGACTTTTGTCTAGATCTCAGTCTCTGAATTGTGCACTTCACAATTATTACATAAGCTGCATTAAAATGTTTAAAAATTTACGATGAAGTATAAATATACCTGGAACAGCTTCCAGAGGTCAAAAGTTGGTTCTTTCCTTCTCTTACAAGAGATTCTTTTCATTATAAGATTTATTTATGACTATAAAAGTAATAAACTCAGCTATTACATTTCATAGAAGCCTGTGAGAATTACTGGTAAAGGTAATGAGGGGGCTTAGTCTGAATGCTGCTGAGGCTTAGAAAGAAAGATTCATAGGACACTTTTGTGTTTATCCTGACACAGACAAAGAATAAACACACAAGCAGCTGTTGAATCATACTGCATGGACTGACGAACACTAATGTAGTGTACATCAATGTGAGTGGGCGTGTGCATGTGTGTGTGTGTGCGTGTGTGTGTGGGTGTGGTGTGTGTGTGTGTGTGTGTGTGTGTGTGTGTGTGTGTGTTTGTGTGTGTGTGTGTGTGGGTGTGCGTGGGTGTGTGTGTGTGTGTGTGTGTGTGTGTGTGTGTGTGTGTGTGTGTGTGTTGTAGATGCTTATGTCTCTGAACCAACTCCTGTCACCACCATTTGCTGTTGGGCTTCAGCAGAGTCCAATAATAAATCCACCAAATTAAATTGGACTAATCAACGTATTGAGAGGGCAAACAATGAGGCATTCACTGGAAATTCATGGGCAGAGCAACACAATGTTGGTCTGTTGCAGGGAAGACTTTTGCAGAATTGACTAATGGGGGGAACAACTATGAAACAATTGTCCATCATTAACATCAGACACATCTTTCAGAGCCTAACTCAGCAGACACATCCGCAGCATGTGCTTGAGGAAAAAATTACATACAGCTCTGCCCCAGACAGCAGAAACAATATGAATTCAAGCATTATCCATTCAATACAGCTGTATTCAGGTCTTGAGTTCTCATGTGTAAGAAAGCTAATACTGCCAGAAGGCACCTGCACATTTTTATTTCAATGAAGCCAAAACCACTGAAACCTTGAATTCAGGCATTCGATATTCTGATTTACAAAGCTCTGAGAAAATTACAACCCCCCACTTCCTTTGTTTATAACTTACATTCAAATTAGCCAAGCAACTTGAATATATTGCAAAGACAATCTCAGTAAATATATGAAATGTTGCTGTTGTTCCTCAAGAAGTTACTAACATAATTGTCACTAGATGTTTGAGTTCTTTGGGTTTCTGACATTAAGTTATCTTTATACTTGTTTTACCAGATGGTAAATTATGCATAGCCAGTAAGTTAGGTTGATGGGTGTGCCTTGTTTATGAGCACACATACTAAACTGAATAATTTTCTTAATATAAGATTATTTTAGTGCTACCAAACTCAACTTTTCCACTAATTCAATGTGTCTTTAGGACTGTACAAGTTATACTGTGTTCACATAAAGCTTGGCCTCTCAAATCCTTTACCTCTTGTCTCTTCAGTGCACACTTCAGATTTTTCCAAGTGCATTTTCTTATGGTTCAAGCAGTCCAGTATCCTTTTGGAAGCCGTTCAGCCAGATCCAAGAGGGGTCTGACTTGTGGTGATGCATTCAAGCCCCCTTATCACACTTAAGTGCGGCTGCAATCAAAAAACTCAAACCGATTCTTAAAGTGGGTTCAAAACATTGAAATTAAGTTTTCTGAAGGTCAAGAGCGATGGAAACAGGGAATATGGAAAGTTCTTATTGACAATGTTTTTTTGTTTTTTTTTTTACTGATGCTGTGTAATTCAAACAAGAATGATTAACAGCAGAGGTGGAACTAAAATCAGAAAAAAGGCTAAACTAAATCTTTAATAATTGTTTTCATTTTATATCTATGGTTATGCTAATGTAGAAGTTCCAAAACAATGAGCCATTCACATTGATTGTCTTTGTGACTGAAAAGATTCACAACAGAAGATGATTAAGAACAATCAAGACAAAGCAGCAGATTAGAGCTCTCTGCATTCTTATCATCAATACTGTGAAGTGCTCTGGCTGCAGATAAACAGGGTGACAAGCCTGGAATTGATTGCTAAAATGTCACATCTGTCAGAATGCTAAACATACGGTGGATGTGCAGGACTTTGTGAGTGAGTCTTAAGGGCGTCTGCACAACAAGCTACATGCAGTAGATTTGGAGTAAGTATCTAAAAACGTCTCTGTTTTACATTGGGCTGATGGTTAGGAGGACCATCACAACATAGATGGCCTTTTGTTAATTGTCACATTTATAAATTACTGTTTATTCCTGGTTTTCCTTCGTCTAAGTGAAAATGTTCTTCTTTCCCTAGACTTTGTGGCAAAGAATGATCTAATAAAACATATATACAATAAACTATTTAACAGAAAGTTATATTAATATTGCACACTGATTTAGATTTCTCATAGCTGTAAACTTCCAAATGCTCAGATCTCACAAACAGACTTTAGAAGCTTGATTGTCTTTGAAGTCTTTAAAATTCACAAGTGCCAATATCTAAAAATGGCTTTTTTCTCACTCAGATGAAACTACTTAATTCTTACTTTTACTCAGATGTTTCATTTCCAGCTTGACATTCATTGTAGTTCTTGCAAACACATTAATTATATGCATTTGCAACAATATTACTTGAAGTGTTCCTTTATGAATACCTGGTGAAGTGTAACCACAGAATTAATACTTGTGGCCCCCGCTACCTGGTGTCGCACAGGAAGTAATCAGTGTTTTTGCCATCAGCAGCCACAGCTTGCAATAACTCGAGTGGCAGGTAACCTTTTGAAACTGAGCCATGTAAACATCATAATGTTTTGAGTTCAAGGAAAAGCTCTTCCAACATGTGGTATATTAAACAGCTGCAAAGGTCAAACTTCTTATCTTACATTCATTTGTTTTTAACCTTAACACTTTCCCACGGAAAGTGTTCATGCATTTATATTTGTCACAAAATGCTTCATTACAACGTCAAGGTTGTGTTGAAAGATCACAACTGGACTGAGCTTCATGTTTCCCTAGAGGAAACCAGAGACAATAACAAGTTTGCATGAAAAAGAGAGGAGAGAAACTCAAGAAGCTCAGATCATTTACTTCAGATTAATCCTTTAAAATTAAAAGTTGTAAAAAGGTGTGGGCTTGCTATGCTAAATAAGTGTATTCTCCTGCAATTTTAAAGTGATGAAAGCATTAAGAAAGAGGAAAAACCAAACATAAATCGTCCAGTCTTAGGAAGCCGTTTCAGATTTAATAAGATAAAGTGTAAGAGATAATATTAAAAAGAAAAATGAGAAAAGTTCTTTATATTCATCAATTCTTATGGTTGGTATTTTTAACCAGCATAAGTTACTGATACAGACACTAGGAAATGCATGAGTATTGCTTTACATTTCCCCTAGTTTGTCACATTTCTGCCAAACATTTAAAAGTTTTGGTTTTAAAAATACATGGATTTTCTTCATCTGTTTGGTTACAGTGAGTTTTGGAGTTGTGATGCAACAAAAAGTGAGAAGTTTCAAGAGTACCAGAAACATGTCTCTTTTTTTGTCACCTGGGAGGGTTGTCTTTGTTTTGCTGCTTTAATTAACCTAAGTTAGGTTCCTACCCATCCAAGGCTTCTCCTCGTCCTTGTGATGTGATGAAAAGCCTACAGGGGAAGAAACCAGACAGTCCACTGCACACGCCTTTGATCAAACTCCTTCTTCAAAAGCCTTATAGGCCTATTTAATGACCTATGGTTCCTTGTTTGAAACCAGCGTTTCGCTGATGGCTGTTCCAGATGTTTTTTGGTGTCAAACAGAGTGGGAGAGGCACTGTGACGTCGAGGTAACCTGTAAATCCATCTGTACAGTGATTACATTTATCACAGGCTGTGAATCAACCTTGTAAGCTGCTGCCCTCCCGACACTAAGTTCCACTCATTTGGAAAATATTAAAGCAGGTCTCCAGCTCTACATTATGGAGTTGCAGCACGTCATGAGTGATTGCAACACTTTATCATGCGGAAAAATCACACAATCACATTTGTGTATACTGAAGCTTTTCCAACGCTGGTGTGAACTGAAAATATTTACAGAAGTTTTTGAGCAACAATAACAGAGGAAAATATTGCCAAAAGGGGAAAAAAAAAGTTTTGAACCAAAGTAATTAATAAAGGAATGATTAATCAATTATTACACTGAGGGGTTTCAAGGAAAACACAAATCACTAAATTTTGGTTGTAACATTTAAAGCCAAACTTTCCAGGAGAACTTTCATCATCAGAGTTTGCTTTTAAATTTGTGACAAAATCACATAATCTGTGTTGGGACTCAGGAGCCACTCTAAAGTATCTGAGAGGAGGTTTTTTTGTGTGTGCGTGAATGTTTGATGGGAAATGACACCAGTTGGTTGATGCAAGACACTGTAACAACCTGTTGCAGTGAAGTTACAGTTCAGCCTGAAGCTGCAGGTCTTTGATGGTCGGGATCTGCAGCTTGTGGTCATAAAGTTTAAGAATATTAACACATAGAATTGAAAAAGTTTTTGAAACAGAATGACTCATCTACAGCAACATAATGAAGAGCAGAGAACTAGATATGATTGTCTTTATAAATTTATAAATGCAGAAGGTGAGTTGTTTTCTGGTCCATATCATACAAGTGTCTACCAGCACATTTTTGGGAAGCAGGAAAAATATCAACAATTATCTTCTAGATACAGTTATGGGTTATGAAGACATTTACCACACAGTTATCTTACAGCAGGGGTCAGCCTCTCTAATACTTGACTGCCACTGCTCTGCATCTCTATGCAGACAACTGAATTACCATCTGAATTACCTTTTTGGGATGTCAGCAAGTTTTGCAAAGCAGTAGTAGCATGTGACTCAGATGTTTTAGAGCAGAGATGCATATAAAAAGTAGCAGAACAGTGGCACTCAAGGACTCGATTTGCAGAACACACACAGAGAGGGATCATCAGCAAAAGTCATTAAGATAGCATCCAATCATCCCAGGAAAGGACAAGCAAGCAAGTGTACACCAAGGTCAGATCATAAAATGCTCAGAGAAATAACAAAGCACTCATGATCTCTTTCTTAGACACAAGCCTTAGCCTTTAAAAACTTTACAAGACTTTGGGAAGAACATGTGTTTCTGACAGATGAGTCTAAAGCAAAGACCTTAATGAACATAGAGATCATCATGTCTGCATAAATCCCTCATACCAAAGAGAGAGGACTCAGGAGGGCTACTAGCTCATGATCACATGAGTTAGTACCAATAAGTTGATCATGAACTCATCTGTTTACTAAAATACTATAAAGTAAAAGGCGAGACCATTTGTCAGATATCTTTACGTTTGCACAAACTGACAACATCAGGACATTAATCCCAGCAACATAAAAGTACATTTGGGGGAAAAATATGCTCATTTTAAATTTCATACACTTTGATATTTGATCTGTTGACTTTGTAGCCTTTGAAGAGTTGTAATGATTTGTGCAAAAATATCAGGACATACAAGTCAAGGTAAGAGTGGGCTGCATTCCCATATGCTCAGAGGGATGCATGTTTTTTGTTCACTCTTGCATTTTTCATCTGTCTGGATCTATTTAAACATATTTATTTGTACACATGTGTTTTAAATTATAGAGTATTAGCATATATTTTTTATATGTTTCTATTATTGTTTCTAGATTGTTGTGCGGTGTTGATGCTGTGTTCCGATGCTACAGAAAAGTCAACAACGATGAGCACATGTAGCTCAAACATCCCATTAGCGTCAGTATCAAGTCCCAGCCCTCTTCATTCATCAGTATGACATTTGTACTGAACTTCCCCGAATGGCAGCTGCTCATTATCCCAGCATGCAACGTGCCATTAAAAGATAAGGAACTATTATACTGTGCACACAGCAGGTTATTGAGGATTTTTCAATGACCTGACAGTGATTTTTGTCTAAGCTGCAACCCCCTGTGATTGGCTGCTAATATCGCTCATCACCTGCCTAATTACATGTTTACATTAATTAAAGCCGTTATTAACAGAAAGCATGATCCGCAGCATGTGGGGTAGATTTGCGGTCAGCCTCTTCTCCACGCCGCAGGCGCAGATGGTGAAGTTTGTCACAGATAGCATGACGTTTCGCTGCTTATTTTGCTCTTGTGAAGCCCGGGGAGCGCTGCTGTCTCGCTCTCACAGCACAGAGATTTCACTTCACACCTTTTGTGAAAGAAGCCAGCATCAGTGCCTTTGGCAACCAGAACTGTTCATTAGAAGACTGGGAATGCGTGGTAGCAGAACTTGCAACCTGCTTGACACATTTCTGAGAGTGTAATTGGGTTTCCTGTTTCCCTGTTGTTTCATTTTGGAAAAATGCCAAAGGTCCTCTAATTAAATCTGGGGTGACGCTATTTCTTGTCTCTGGCTTTCGTCTCCAACCTTTTCTACTGGCTCAGGTTGGTCAGTAATCCATGAACTGAAGGGATTTACCAAAATCCCTTTTAGCTTCAGATACTTAAACATTTCTAATTTCTCAAGATGTTGTTCCATGGATTTGCTCATTTATTTTGTCCATAGTTTTCCTGTTGCACCCACAAACCACAAACTTTTTACTGCAAACATCTGTTGTGCAGAACCAGGCTTCACTACAATTATAGCTGTCTTTTGTTGTTTACCAACTTTGCACATCTAGTGACTAAATTTTGCTTCGTTAACATTTTAGTGGTATCTGAGTAAGAGCTTTTAAATTTGCCACTGCTTCTCAATTGGATTTTGATCTGATTTTGAAATTTGACTAGGCCATTCTAGAATTTGTTTGGCTGTATGTATATAGTCATTGCTCTACTTGTAGGTGAACCTGAATCCAGTCTCAAGTCTCCTGCAATCTAATAGGTTTCACTCAGATTTATCTCCATTCTTCTTTTCCATCAACATTTGTCTAGTTTCTAAAAGATTCCAGATCTTAATAGGCAAATTTCTTTTTATTACAAAAGGTGAATAAAAAACGTTTGTCTTTTGAGTTTTCAGCCTTTATCTCGACTGTTCTTATTGTACCTCCTTGCATTAGCCAGCATTTCGACTATGAAAAGATTAGCAACTAAGTATTCTACTTTTTTGTTAAATGTGGTGTTAGTGACAACATTTTGGCTGAAGCTGATAACCACTCCTAAGAAAGGATGTTTGGACCCACCAACAGCCTTTGTGGGTCTTGTGGGCCTTGTTCCACTTAGGCAAATCCTTTCTGGGTGCACAGAATATCCCTACATACCTCTGTTGAAAAACAACAAAAACCTGTGTTCAGATGTTCTGTCTGAACACAGGTTTCCATGCAAAAACAGGAAACGTCAGCTGAAATATAACTAAGTTTCAGTTTAAAAATTATATTTTACTCTTATACTAAACATGTATAAATCCACAATTAGCAACTCTGGCTGTGTGGTCACTAAAATAAATGCAACATCAATATTCAAGAAGAAAAAAATGGTTTAAAAATGTGCTTGTCAGGTCCCTGCCAGACACACAGGCGTGCTGGACTGAGCTCCTTCTAATTAGTGGATACAAAAACACCCGCTATCCGAACACATCCAGTCCAAGGAAAGTCTGGCAAGTGGGAATCCTGTTAAAAGCATTCCGCTCCTAACACTGTGGGGGTTTTGGACACAAATCTAAACTGGAAATTACTGGGTTAAAGATCTTGAGCCATTGTTGTTCATTTTTGAGGACGTTTGTGTGTGTACGCTGTTTATAGGTGGAAGAGGAGGGGGGAGTGTTCACTTTGAGTGATTTCTCAAGACGAGAGGTTGCAAAGAATGATGCTAATGTGTCTGTAGTCTGTCAGTACTATACAGGGCTTTGTGTATCCTCAAGATGGATGACTGACAGTTGCTTCTGGCAGATTAATTATTCAAGGAGGCAGGTGGTCTGCCACTTTGCTGCCATCATTGACTGGCATGATTGAAGTACAGCTCAAAAAATTAGAACATTGTGATAAAGTTCCATATTTTATGGCTCTCTTTTCAGAAACGGAAACTGATTATATACATTCATTACACACAGAGAAAAATAGTTCTGGCCTTTACTTCAGGTAATTTTGATGCTTAGGGCTTATTGACATTCACAGTCCAAAATTTTCTGTGTCAGGAAGTTAGAAAAAAATGATAGCATATTTGTAGAAAGTTTAGTGGAAGGTAAAAGAGTGAAAGGAAAAGTGTGTCTGCAACACAGATATCAATAGTGTTGACAGGAGTCACTAAACATTCAATACTGATTGAACATAAAATCAATATTGAACACATTTCAATATTGAAAAGTCAACATGACAAGAATAAATTTGAAAAAGCATATCCACAATAAAGCCATGCCTGGTCCAAATACATTAGAATAAGATGTAATAAAGAAACGTCTTTTTTGCATAAGAGACATTGCATATAAATGCACACTAAATGGAAGCTGTCCAGAAGTTTACTAATGCTGCTTTAAGAGAGCACATCAGTTTAAGCATTTCTTCATCTTCACTTTATTCTCATTATTTGAAATAAAGTTCAAGAAACTAACTTTTGAAGTTTTCTCAACAATTTGATTGCATTACTGTAATAAAGTTTTGACTTGAAATGCAAAATAAACAAAAAAACATGTACACCTAATTATTCTATTTTAGTCATTGCAGTTTTTTATTGTTTAATGAAAACAGTTCAAATGAGTCATTAGAAACCAAAATTAACATTATTGATGCCTAAGCTTCTGATTGCAGCTGTCAACCTTAGCAAAGCTCTATCTGTTTGCACATTGCACCTCTAACTCTCTGCTACTCTTAACTCTCTACAACAAAAGAGCACACAGGAAGCCACTGTTTCACCTTTAAACATCAGAACTCTGAATAAACTACAGCTTCAACTCCAGTCTCTTCCAGCTGGAAACACTATATCCCTGTCAGGTGAAGCAGCCCTGTATGCCACGCAGTCAAAACTCCACATGAGAAAGTTCATACTTCAATAGGGGAGAAAAGCAAAAACGAAAACAAACCTCTCATCATTCAAAAGAACCCACTGCAATGTCAAGCCCTTAAGAGATAGAAACGAGCACTGCATGCAGCCCCCGCATCATCGACTGGCATTTGCTGACAATAGCAGGAACAAAGACCTTGCAGACGTCCAGAATGGTCTTTGGCTCTCCTTTTCCATTACCACATGGCAACAGTCCAATCTCACACAGTAGCACAGCGCTCTCCAACAAAGGGAGAGCTCTCTTTAAAATGCAGGGATATTCAGCACAAAAGGATGTGCACAGAAGTTGTGGGAAGCAATTATGACTGATAGTTTTTGTGCAATTACATCTTAATTCTCTGTCAGCATGCAGAAAAGTGTAGGAGTGGACCACGTTTGGCACAATTACACACAGAGACAGACCTTCCACATTACAAAGAGGAGCCTTTCAACAGAGAGAAGAGCAGTGGCCCCGCAGAGAGCCACACTTAACCACTGAACTGGAATATGGGAAATTCGCTGCATTAGATGTGGTTTGTTTCTGAGCTGAAATCGTGCGACATTGGAGAGCACAATCAAACACAAAGTACCAACAGCAGGGCTGCTTGATGAAAAGAAACTTAGTTCTGCTTTGAAATTGGAAACCCTTCTCTGCTTACTGTATCAACTAATGAAAGTAAACACTTTTAGATGGTGGACAACAAATTGAAGTTGTCCATCTAACATCACTTTCTGGGTATCCGTAGTGTAAAAGTCTCTCTTGACCACACCAGTCCGCTTCACAAAATATTTATTGAATAACAAAGTGATATAAAACATTCATCAACAATTCCCAACAGAGTTGGACGTCTTCTGCAGGCGTAATGCATGCCGAAGGATTGAGCTCCTTTTGTCTTTGAACTCTTGCAGCCCGTCTAACTGAGCATACTAATACACCTCATTAACATATTTGGTTTTAGGGAGCACATAAAAAATAACAAGAAGGAGCCGGCCATTACTGCCAGGAAAGTCATTAAGATTTAGCGTTTTGCTGAACTATAATGGCAGGAATTACCTCCCCGTTAATAATGGAAACCCATTCAAAGAGTGGGGGCTTAAGCAGACTGTTTATGCTCCCATATTTTCAATTACTGAAGGAGTTCAATGACCATAAGGTACAAACTAAACAGGATATGCACAACATGATGCTACTCAATGCAAAAATATTGAATTTTGACTGGAAAATGTAAAGAATATCATATAACTTTTAGTAAATGTACTAGAAATAAACAATCCAGCCGTCTTATTAGGTAAACCTGGCCAGCACTGGGTGTGAGCAGCTGTTGCCTTCAGAACTCCCTTAGTTGTCTCCTGCCATATATTTAACAAGGTGTGGGATTCATTGCTAAGAAATGTTGGTCCATATTGACATTACAGTAAGTGCAGAACCAGTTAGACATGATTTTGTGCATTGTTAGGAAGGAATAAGCATCTGCAGCTGGAAACTCAGAGGATAGAAAGAAATGGGCAGGATCAGCAACTACACTCAGCCAGGCTGCTGCTAAGGAGTGTACCAAGAAAATCTTTTATTGTTCAATTTTGGTGGCCATGTGGTGTCGGTTTCCTGTTTTCAGCTGGCAGGAGTAGCTCCTGGTTTGGTCTTCTGCTGCTATATATGCCCATGTGCTGATAGGTTTGACATGTTCTGTAAGGTATTCTACATACCGCGGTTGTGCGGGTGGTTATTTGAGGTAACATCTTTATTGTCTAGAACCAGTCTGCACTTTTTTTGTTGACCTCAACGTCAACAAAACATCTTCATCTGCAAAACTTTCTGCTCTCTGGTATTTTTTCATGTCTCTCTTTCTGGTTGTGTGCAAAAATCCCAGCAAATCAGGAGTTTCTGACATATTCTCACCTGGGACCTACAGCCATGCCACATTCATAGGGACTTAAATCTTCTTTCTTTCTCATTCTGATGCTGTATTTGAGCTTCTGCAAGTTATCTTTCCTATGTGTATATTCCTGAATACATCAAGCCACATGGATTGGTAGGTTTAATATTTGTGTTAACAAGCATCTGAATAGATGTTCTTAATGAAGAGGATGGTTAGTGTATAAAGGAAAACTTTCATTTAAAGGACTTAAGTTAGTTATTGTTGCAGCAGTGTGGAATAGGAATGGACTGAATGTTTAAAACTACAGAATGATTTTAAAGTCTTTGAACTATGTCCCTATAGTTTAAAGTAATTTCAATGGTTTTATTTGAATTGCCTTCTTGAAATGTTCTACAGAAATAAATTTATGACTGATGATGAATGATGATGATTCTGTTTACCTGGAGAAAGTCATGGCACATCCATGCATTGATTTGTTCAAAGTAAATGGGTGGAGTCAGAGTAACTTGGTCAAATTGCAAGGTAGAGTTGTAAATCATGTGCAAGACTATGCTAACCAGTCTTTTGTCTGTAAAGCCATTGACTTTGTTAGACTCATGAAAAAGCAAAATGTTCTACAATTCTGTGAGACAAAGCTACTTCAAAACTTCAAATTTTTGTCTTCTTGTCAGATAAGCCATGCAGTCAGAAAGTTTGAAGAATAATTATAATAATTATTATAAAAATAATTATTTAAAATTATTGATAAATACAAATAAGCAAAGCACCTAAGGCTAAGTCAGCTTGTTTTGCCATATATGGGTCAAGATAAGCCCTCTACTCCTTTCCACCAGCCAAGCTAACTGAGACAGACATCACTGCTGCAGCAGCAAGAGGGCCTTAACTCCAGCTGACACAAGCTGGATAGCTGCCATCATTCCTTGGAGGTGAAAAAATAAATCTCCCTCCGCAGAAGGAGAACAGTCTCCAAAAGGACAGAGCAGACATTAGCAAGCATTGAGACGAGAGCCGACTTGGAAAAAGCAGCAAATGGAGTGAGAGGAAAGTGATTCGGGCCGACATGCGATATAGCAAGGTGGGAAAAGTGTCTCCTTTTCTGAAAGCGATATGAAGACGTGTGTCAGAAGCTCTCATGTCATTTTGTTTGGAAGAAGAAATAAGCAAAGGTATGTGATTGATTTTAATTTCAATCATGCTCCGGGACATGAACATTGAGGGAAAACCAATTAAAAACAAGCAACATTAAAGCCACCAGTGGTGTTGGAGGCCCTCAAAAGCTCCGATCTCGATCTGGAAAGCTCACTCAGATACAACATCAATAAAATAGACAAAATGGCGACTTAGGTCCAAAATGGCCGACTTAATGTTTGGTTTGGACCATAGCTCCGAGAGACTTTTTTGTAGGTCCTGACAAGATATCCATGTGCACAAAGTTTCATAATTCTGAGATAAAGCATGGCTTGGGGACATTTTTTTAATATATATTCTAGGAGGCGCTGTGGAGGAATTAGGCCAGGCCCTCCAGATATGGCACTGGATTCCTGTCAAGGGGTGGACAAGGATCGATCTCAGTGATCAAACAGTGAGTTTGGTCCAGCTTGGTTGAAACATGAGGAATCCAGAGCCAAACGTATGGCAGCAGTGTGATCTGTCACTTTGTTGCACCGCCACGGCCACGCCCTCCTCTGAAAACTCTTGCCGCTTTAAAGCAAGTGAGACCAACTTGTTATCCGTCATCTGACACAATGTTTGGCCAGCCCCACTTACCATTCCACCGGAATCTGAAAAGTTTGGTGAGTTTTTGAACATGTTAAACAGCTGTGTAAAGTGGTGGAAAAATAATTTAAAAAATAAATAAATGAGAAGAAATCATGCAAATTCATAGGTCTCCGTCAGCACTTTGCTGCTTGGGCCTGATAATTAATTGTAACTGACTTAATTGAAGCTGAATATATTTGTTTTGAGGGTTGATGAACTTCTAGCCTCTAGTCAAATCATTGCAGCCCAGTAAGTCTATATCCTGAGGATAACATTTTGTTCATTCTTGCTCTCAGAAATACTCCAGAAAAGACTGCATAGTAAAGGCTTTGTCTTCTGCCCGGATGTACATTAAGGTAATGAAAGCAAGTCTGAGCTCAGAAGACAGATTATTTCCTGAGTCAGGGAGCAGCCTTAAGCCTTAAGAAACCCAGACATTTATTTCTCAAATTAATCTTATTAAAATATCTCCACTAATAGCATTTTTCATTGAACCTCATCCTAACATAACAAGCTATGCTTGTTTATGTTGTAATAAATTTAATAATAAAAAGCAGCATCTGAACCGCCAGCTAAAAAGCGGACTACTTTTAAAATTGCCCAGTGTCAGATGATGTGAAAATATACACACATTCAAAGTTGTGTATATACTTTGTATATTTTACCTAATTTGTTTTATTGAGGCTGTAACATAACGAAACGTGGAAAAAGTGAACTATGAATGTTTTTCAGATGCACTGTTTATGTATAATGCAACTTGTACACCTATCTTATATTAATAAAACTTATTATTTTATGTTAAATCAATGCTGAATGTTTAATGACAAGTATAATGCCCAATGGCTGCCAACTATTGAGATGCTGGGATAAGATTTTATAAGTTTAATAAGCTCATACTTCTTCCTAACCCAGTTCAAACATACAACTACATGTAGAGATATTTTTTTGTTATATTTTAAATAAACTAAACCAAGAAATAAATTTTCTACAATTTGTTAGGTATATTCCTTACTTATTTAATGTTCTTATTCAACTCTACAATAAACATCGGAGGCTTTTCTACATCCCAGCAAACTTATTTGGCACATAAAAAAATTTTCTTCACCGGCTTAGTATTCACAAAGCATATATTGTATGATTTATATTTTAAGACAAAGCCCATCTCAGCACTTTGAGAAGTCGTGTGTATTTCTAAGTTGTGAGCATCAAACATTTGTACAGCAGAGAGCTTTACTCTCAGTTCCACTGCCCTTGAAATTTCGATTATAGAAATCCATTTGGTGCACTGAAATGACTTACTCCCCAAACCCTTCAGCCTCAGTGGAGCCGGTCAGACCAGCAAACGTGTGCCGGTTTCGCAGTCAGGCATAGTGACAAGCGTTTGGTGCAAAGTGACAGGTCGACACCTCTCCTCCACACCAAGAGGTCACCCGATCGCCAGAGACACTTCTCATCCCTTCAGACATCATCGGATGCTGGTTGCAAACAGATGTAAAATCAATAATGCTCGACAAATGATGGAAGCGTCTGCTGTTCGAAAGACAACCAAGTGTAATAAGCTGTGGAATTTTTTTAAGGAGGGTGAGAAATTAGATCATTTTCAAAACTGTCCCACAAAAATATAAAATACTTGGGGTTTTGTTTTATTATAGGGAGGCTGGATATAAAACTTTTAAATCTCTTCAGTTTGAAATGTCATGGTCAAATGCAGTACTATTCTAAACCAGCTTTTATAGAGATAATACTTTCCAGTTACAGAAAATGTAACCTGTGGTAACTGCTTAAAAATAGATTTCCTCTCACAAACATTACTGATGAATAAATTTAGAAAAACAACTAAGAAATCCTTGATCATATTTTGTGGAATAAATACCAGTTATCAACTTTCACTGACTCATAATTGTTACATATTGGAAATACCCAGGATAATTTAATGAGAAATCATGTGAAACATTACAGAAGGATAAACTACAGATAAGACGCCAGTGAAACATAAGCTGAATATCTTTCCTTTCAACAAAAAAACCGGGTTCTGCTTCCTTCCAAATAAGTGGAAGTAAGGCACTATCTTCCAGTTCTGTTGTGGTGATTCAGGAGCTGAAAGCTGATGAATCAAAGCTGCGTCTGAATCTTCTTTTCAGCTCCTTTTTAATTTTCACCCCACATTTAAACTTAGAACTCGGCTGAAACTCTTTACTTTGGGGTTTCAAGAGAATTACCAAGTCTTAGTGATTTATTTCCCATCACTTAATGAAGTTGCCACAATGCTGTCAGAAGGAATCGTCTAAAATTGAAACCAAGAAGGATTCCCAAAACATTTGCACCCAACTCATAAAATAATAAAGGTACGGTAATGGAATTTTAACTTTTGAAAAATTATTCTCTCATTCTGTCCTTTAAGAATCATTTTGGTAATGCGAAACGACCTAAATCGGAAAATGTTTTATCTGATTTATTGTCAATGTAAGAAAAAGACAATAGCTAAGCTAACTCTTCATTTAGCGAGTCACCATTTTCGCTAACTTTGAACATGTTTAGCATGCTTAGCTTCTGCTAAGTTATTTTTATGTTTTTTACCAACTCTAGAGCAGTAATTTACTTGGCTGTTTTGTAAACTTTCAGTTAAATAAAGTGTGACATTTGTGTTGATGTTTTGGTTATTGACTTTCATATTCCTCGTGTTTATGATTAGTGCTCAGGGTTAGAGTAACTAACTTTTTAGTGAGATGTGCCAGCCACTGGAAAAAGAGATCCTTGTATGCTTGTAAATATCTGGTTACAACTGTGTATGCATCATTAATATCCTAATACGCATAAATACTCATCACCAAGTGAATTTATGCATAGATAAATGTACCTTCTTTTTTCAGCTGTGACTCATGTCATCTCTCGTTCCTGTTATGGAAGATTGAAACCTCCGGCACTTTAATATATGGATGCTGCTCCAATGATCACATCCAATATGGTTCCACCGTAAACAGGTCAAACACAGAAAATATATCACTGCACTTCAGTGCCACTGAAGTGATTCCGTGAAGCAATCTTGCAACCAACTTCCTAATGTCACTTAAATATTACTCAGAAAGAAAATGGCAGAGGAAGCAATGAGTCATGGGTGATATTTCAATCAGGGAGTGGAGCACTTTGAGAGCATTGCTGTCAAAACTTGACAGCCTCTTGCATAAACAGCTAAATTAGCCCAAAATGTTAACCATTAACTAAACTCAACAGCCCAAGTTGCTGCAGTACTGCTGTTCTCAAATACTCTGAGTGGGAGCAGATTGATGATTTAGAAGCTTAGGTGGAAGACGTCTCTGCACAGGTCATGAATGTGGCAAAGCCATGTCTTTTGGAGGAGCTGCTTATATGCTGGCTTGTGTAGATCCACAAAGACTGAAGATGAACGTATGACCCGACTCAGTGAGATTAATCAAGAATAGCAATATTCCACTCATGGTATCTGTTTCCAATAACTGTGTACATTCTTGCCACAGCTGTCTCCAGGACGGAAAGAATTTTCTGATCTTCGTCTGACATGAGAAGAAAGTCGAGTTTTGTTTTTGTCCTCGCTTTGCCTTTTGGTTCATTCTGAGTTTCCATGTTATTTAATAAATTTAGTTTAATTTAATCTTTGAGCCAAACAATTTGACAGTACCATTGCATACTCCCATCTCTTTCTGCCAGGTAGTAAATTGGTTCCAAAAGTCAGTCTGCTACACCAGAAACCTCTTCTATGGCTTGGGTTTTTGTAAGCAGTAGAAATGGTTGTTAATATATGCTGTTTTATAATGATGGATGGTTGTGGAAAGTAATTTTGTACATGATTTGCTGGTTTAAAAATACATCACTTTGGGGAAAAATGGTCCCTAAGAGTTCTCTTGCAGAAGGACATGCCTAATACATACAGCATATACCTCATTTACACTTAATCCAGTGAGCACTCTATAATTTCACGCCTTATTAGAAATTTTATGCCAAAATTGTGCATCCAAGTTGGAGTGGGAGTGGGTAAGTCTTATAATTATTCTTCATCCATCCGTTTTCTATACCTGATTCTTCCTGAAGAGGGTCGAGGAGCTGCTACTCATTTCTGACCCACACTCCACCTGACCCACTTCCACATCTAGAAAGTTGTTGCTTACTGGCTTACTAGGCCACAGGTCCTGCTCCGTCTGCAGACCACACAAATGTAGTGCTGGCGTAAAAGAAACTTCTAACTTCAAGACATTACTTTGTGGGTCATGCTGGATGCCTTTCTGCCTAATTTGCATTTTCCCATGAGACCACATTAAACTCCAGAGTTGGCTGAAATGAGAGGTCTTTTTATAGAAATGGATAGGAGTTATTCAAAAGTTTTCTTATTGTCTTGAGGTTTGTTTTATTACTGTCTGCTTTTTAACAAAAATATTTCCCAATCCTATCCCATGTAAAACTCTCAGAGTGTGTGACATTAAAAGTGACAATAAGGTTGGTTTAAAACTTTTTTAAGTTTAAGTTATTTGTGGATGTGTCATTGAGTCAGCATTATCCTAAGTGATGATATTCTTCTTAATATTCTGATTTTATAGAAGCTGTTTATATGTACCTCCACTTTGACAAAAGCTCCAGTTCCAGTTGAAAAAAGAAGAAAAAAAACAACTAAGCCCTGAGTATGTTGTTGCCTCCACCATGTAAGAACACTTTGGTGATTTTCTTTGTTGTTTTTCTGCCAAACATCCTTTTTTTTTCAGGCCCAGAAAACTTTAACCTTGGTTTCATCAAACTGTAGCACATTTTCCAAATGTAAGGAGACTTTAAATATGCTTTTGCAAAACCTGGAAGTTTTTCTTTGCAAGAAAAGGCTTCTCTCTGTCCATGCTGTTCCATAGCCAAGATCCAAGTAGAATAAAGGAGACTGTTGTTACATGTACTAGACAGCTAAAATTTGAAGACATTTCTGCAGCTGCTGTAAATCTCTTGGCAACTTTCTTCTAATGTTCTCTTGATGCAAAAGTAAGATGTTTTTCAAGAGGTTCCTGTAGAGACCTTAGTTTTGTTGAGTCCTCAGAAGAGACGCAAGACTTCACGTTAAATAGAAATGAGAATCAACTCTAACTGCTTTGTGTAAAGATTGTGACACTGAAGGAAAAATGCATCCTGACCTAAACTGAATGGACTGATTACCAGAAGTACAGGCTCTTCTTTCACCAGAATGATTTTTGAGGGTACTGCAACAGCGACGCACTAGAAATTTCAGCCTGCCGGGTGTTTTTACTGACTGTATCTAAAAAACAACTCTGACTCTAATTAGCTTTTCAATAAAGTTTTAAGTAGACCGATTTCTCTCTCTGTTGGTTCTGTGAGTCAGCTCCTCTTTCCTTCTGTCGGTGTAATGGAACCAAACTGGGGTGAGATAATGCCTGAACTGCCAGCCAAGCTCAGCCCTTGAATCCCTTCATACAGGAAGTCTGCTGCAGTCAGAGCAGTGCGCTCCTGCCACCTGCTGGTATGATGTCAACGTGCATCTCTGTGAACAGATGGACAGCAGAATGACAGCTCCGAACCACTTTGCTATTCTCTAAATGTCAGAGAAGGTCAGGGCATCCTCTTTGGCTCTGCAGTCGAATTCAAAACTCTCTCCAGGGCATTTCCAAACGCACTATCAAATCCACCTGCTGTGATCTGCCACAACCTTATGCTGCCAAAGGTTAAACGCTTTCTTCAAGGAAATGTTGACAGTACACAATGGTGACTGATACTGCAGCTCTTCAATGAATGTAAACAAGCATAACTTATGCAGCTTCATGAAAAATGAAGCTGATTCGCTGGATGCTGAATTAGCAAATCCAATTAAGAGAGCCATTTAGTAAAATTAAACTCGGTTTGTGTATGAACAGTTTGAAAAATTGGTTGATAAGAAAATTATCATTTCTGGCAAGAACATTCCTCCAGCTGTGCATTTCCATTATTCCCTCTCCAAAAAAAAGCCATTGCAAAGTTTTTAAGCAAATTAACATTAAAAAACGGGACACACTTGTTTCAGAAATACAGCCAACAAATTTGGTGATTCAGAACTTTTATTGAGGCCGCAGGTTATAAGTGATTGTTTAGGGACATAATAGAAATAGTTATTGGACATAGTTTTTTTTAATATATAATTTACAGAGAAATGAAATGCTGATTTTGTTTGACCAGTAATTGACTTCCTTTTAAAATTCAGGAGCAATCACTGATGTAATTTGTAAACATTAATTATGCTGCTAAAGCCTCATTACTCTTTAGTGTCCTCTCGCCACTTCAGACAGATGGCTGCCCATCCTGCTGAAGGTTTCTGTTACACAAGTTCATTTTCAACACTATTGCCACCTGTTTATCAGGATTGGGGACTTTATTGGAATTAAGTTTTGATGCATCCATTGCTTTTTTTTTCTTAGAAAACAACTTTGTTGTAACTAATCTTTAGAGAAGCACAAACACACAGCTGTTACTGTTGCTGTAAAGTAAATCCTTGGATTCAAATCCAGGCTGAGATTTTCTGTTCTATCCGTGCATGTTATAGGCAGAACATGACTAAAGTGATTACTATCTCAACACCAATAAACCTTCCAATGAAAACTAACTCTCTGAGTGCAAACTAATTAGATGGCAATGGGTAAGGTTCAGCAGACTGGCCTTCAACATTGTATTGTGGACACGTTTATTTGGGAGATGTTGAACCTTCACCTGATCTACAGGCACAATTGTATGCAGCAAGGCTCCCTATTTTGGTTATCTCACAAATTTTAACAAACTATAAATCTTGTGATGATCTTTGTGACATTATTTTTGATCTCAAACCAACCTCCCTTAAGGTAGCCTGGTATCGGATTTAGTGCAATTCATCATTCAGAGACATCATGCCAGGCATGATGCCTTGCCACTGATTCCCTAAGTATATTTTGATTAGTGATGATTTTATTAAAATTATTTATACAATTTATATATATATATATATATATATATATATATATAATATATATATATATATATATATATATATAATATATATATATATCCTCTACCAGAGGAGCTGTATATATATATATATATATATATATATATATATATATATATATATATATATATATATATATATATATATAATATATATATATATATATATATATATATATATATATATATATATATCCTCTACCAGAGGAGCTGGTCCTCTGGTAGAGGACCAGCTCAATGGCAAGAACAAAATCCGTGCGATAAACAGCTATGCCTTGCCAGTAATCAGATACCCTGCTGGAATAATTAGCTGGCCAAAGGAGGAGATAAAAGCCACAGATATTAAGACCAGAAAGCTACTAACAATGCATGGAGGGTTCCATCCCAAATCCAGCACCCTGAGACTGTACACGAGCCGCAAGGAAGGAGGCAGAGGACTAGTGAGTGTGAGAACCACTGTCCAGGACGAAACAACTAAGATCCATAAATACATCAGGGACAAAGCCTCAACAGACAATGTGCTCAGTGAATGTCTCAGACAACAGGGAACGGAGGTTGAGGTGCCAGAGATACCATCATGGGAGGACAAACCCCTACATGGGATGTACCACCAGCAAATAACCCAAGTGGCTGATATCAGTAAATCCTACCAATGGCTGGAAAAAGCTGGACTCAAGGACAGCACAGAGGCCCTCATCCTGGCAGCCCAGGAACAGGCCCTAAACACCAGAGCAATAGAGGCCCAGATCTACCACACCAGACAAGACCCAAGGTGTAGGTTGTGCAAGGAGGCCCCTGAGACAGTCCAGCACATCACAGCAGGGTGCAAGATACTGGCAGGGAAAGCGTACATGGAGCGACATAACCAAGTGGCAGGCATAGTGTACAGAAACATCTGTGCAGAATATGGACTGGAAACCCCAAGATCAAAGTGGGAAACACCCCCAAAGGTGGTGGAGAACGCCAGAGCTAAGATCCTGTGGGACTTCCAGATCCAGACAGACAAAATGGTAATGGCGAACCAACCAGACATTGTCGTAGTGGATAAACATCAGAGGAAAGCCGTTGTGGTAGATGTAGCAATACCAAGTGATTGCAACATCAGGAAAAAGGAGCACGAGAAACTAGAGAAATACCAGGGCCTCAGGGAGGAACTGGAGAGGGCCTGGAAGGTGAAGACCACAGTGGTGCCTGTGGTCATCGGGGCCCTCGGGGCAGTAACCCCCAAACTGGAGCAGTGGCTACAACAGATCCCAGGAACAACATCAGACATCTCAGTCCAGAAATGTGCAGTCCTTGGCACAGCCAAGATACTGCGCAGGACCTTCAAGCTCCCAGGCCTCTGGTAGAGGACCCGAGCTCAGAGGATAAGAACCACCCGCGGTGGGTGAGAAGGGAATATATATTTATATATATATATATAAATATATAAATATATATACATATAAACTTCATTTGTGGAAATTTTGATTTTATTAAAAAAAAATCATCATGATATCCAATGTGGCATTATACTACAGCAGTAGACTGTGGATTTAAGTTCCTTCATATATACAGTAGATCTTCAGTATTCATAGAATATTATAAATGTAAAATAATATAATTTCCCCTAAAAGTGTGTTGCTAATCAAACCATAGGTTTGTTTTTCAGAAAGATGTAATTATGTTTGTTTTAATTATGTTTCAATCTGGCAAAAAAAAAAAAAAAGATAGAAAAAAATGTCAAATCAAAGAATCAGTTTTAATCTGATTTAAGTGACTTTTTTTTGTTTTTGTTAAAATAATTAACTGAATGTTCAAGTCACATAAAGCAGTACATCAGTCTGAACTGGAGAAGTTTGGTAACATGAAATTCACAGAGTTTCTTTTTTCTTTTTAGAAATTAAGAAATAATCCTTGTAATGATACAGATATGAATACCCTTGTGTAGTGAGAGGTAATGGGATTCCCAACTAAGGAAAGAATATATCTCCCTCGGTGCATCTCTTTCAGTCTCATTCTGTTCTCACATTATCCGCAGCCCAGATGTCACAAAGCAGTCTACTCGGGTTGTGCTGTGGCAACGCTTGTTCAAACATTTTTCCTGTACTGAAGCTAATTCTTCAGTACAGCTCGTTGCAGTGTGACAGACCAAACAAATATGCTGAGATTCTACAGATTTTGTTTGTGACAATTGTTTCAAAAAAATCCAATGCAGCAGAAAAAGATGTAGCTTCGGAGTTACCATCAGGTCAGTAAAGATTATAATTCAACGTTTTATTCAATTGCCTAAATGTAGCATTTATGTTTGAATTCCTTAAAGTTAAATAAACAACTTCTTCCTTTGCTACAAAATAACATTTTTTTTATTATTTTGACCAGCACCAACTGTTTTGTACATCACTGCAACACGTTAGTCAGTTTTAGAAAAAAATGCCTCTTATATAAAATTAAAACCAGTTGTAAAAAGACAGATGTTCATAATTTGATTGAAACCAAAAAGAATGGAAAGATGCACACAAAAAGTTGCAACATAAGTGCATTTAAATGTAAACCCAAATGATCAAAGCCAAATAATAACTAAATGCAACAGTTTTAATGAAATGTCAAAAGTCAATAGTCCTTTGAATCATTTAGTTGGAGGCCATAGCAAGAAGGCCACTTTTGAGGTGTTGAATATTTAATTTGGCAGCAAGTAAAAAGATTATCACAGGAAATATAGCTCAGTTAAAATGACCATAAATGTCCTCTGGCCAAAACTAATGGAGCCAAAATTAATCTTCTAAAGGTAACACAATTTGGACAATTTATCGACTTTGTTGCACTATTTTAAGTATACAGACCTCCTGTGATAAAAAAAAAAAAAAGAAAGAAAATAGACAAACGATGGACAATGAGCTGAGCCGAATGAATGATCTGACGGTTACTGAAAGAACCAAAGAAGAGCATAAACAGAGGGGTGGACATTACTGGAAGAAGAGACATATGGATATTAATTAACCAAAGTTGGAGCAGCTGACTGTGAAAAGAATAAGAAACTGAAGGAATCAAATAGATTATTTTCTGTCTCTTAAAGAATGCATTGTGTTGTTACTGGAAAAATGAAACAAAACACAAATCGGAGAGCACAATGTAGCAGACAAATAGAACATGAGAGAATCAACAGGAGATAGGAAACTGAAACAGGAGTAAAAGCGACACAGAAATGAAAGGACGAGATGAAGCACAATGAAAAATTAATTCAGAAACTTTGAATTATAAATGTAAGAAACCTAACCGAACAACAGAATACACTCAACACCTGCTCTCCAGTGGGAAGATCACAGACGACCCAGAGAAAACAAAACAACCTGAACATATGGATTTTACATGAATATGGGTTATCAACAATATGTGCTTACAAGTTTTGTAACTTCATCACTTTGAAATTCAACATTCTGTTGAAATTTGTGACTAACATATGGCAATGTATATTATCACTATTAGCTTTATCACTATTTGTTATTAGATGTCAGTTAAAGTTTTTGTCTTTTCATATTGTATCAGCATTTAGAAAGATTTCCATAAAATATCCTATTTGAGATTAATAATGTAAATTGGTCTTCTGCAAACTCAAAAGCCTCCAGCAGAGGTCAGCATGGTCACAGTCAACACAGTGGCAAGCTGTTGTCACATGTTTGCTGACTTATATTATTTGTACTTGTCTTAGTTACGGACTGAGCAGAAGAGTCAAACTCTAGGCTAGAATCGCGGCTAATCTTTCAAACACGTGAAAACACAAGGCCAAGTGAGAAAATACATACATTTTTGGGAGAGAAAGATGAAGAGCTTGAAGGCCTTGTGTGTTTTTATAAACAAGAGAACAGGGAGAGTAAAAGAGACATATCTGCTGGACCTTACAGCATTGTTCTCTTCCACCTCAACATAAAAGAACAGGGAGCTTCGGCAGGAGATGCTTTTTCCTTCCTTCAGCTGTGTTATCGTTTATGATCGATATCAAACAGACACACCGCAAAAGTCAAACACTAGCAAGCCCAAATCTCTTTCAAGTACCAACAATCTCACCCCGGTTCTAAAACAATACGCCAACTGTAGCTGTCTGTGTGTTTGCCAAGAGCAAGGAAGTCAGGAAGTATTGGCCAAACATAGCCGTTCTGTAAATAGATAGGACTTAATGCCTGCCCCACACACATGCACACACACAATGCAGACACAAAACACAAGCAGCTGCACACAGATGGAGGCAGTTGTGTCCACATGCACAGGCAGGCAGCACATTTCCCCCCTCCCAAGAGAGATTCACACAAACACAAATGAGCTTAGTCTTGCACGCAAATGTGCGGCCATTCATTCATATTCAGTTAGAAACAAAAACATGGGAGGCAAATAAATACTTCATACCAGATTTTAACACCCAAAAGTCAGTTCACACATGAGGAAAGGCTGAGATGCCCCCTAATGGCAGATTATTGAACTGCAAATAGAGAAATTGTAGCAGGGTCAGTTTGAAAAGACTGCTGTCCTATTACAGACAAATGCTGTTATCCTCATTAGTCATTTTAGAGGCTGTTTCAAACTTTACGACATTTGTCATGTTTTTATGGACCTTAAAGCTTAAAATAGGAAAACTAAATAGTATTTCTGGTGTAAGAAATTCATTAAGGAGATAAACAAAACATATATTGACATTCTAAATGGCTTGTTTTTACCACAGATATAAATCAATAATATTTCAAATCAGCACGGTTAAAATTATAACTGTGACCAGCATTTCCCTGCACATTGTTCCTTGTTGCATGACTTTGATGTTGAAAATGCTCATCCTTACCATTTATAGGCAGTGACGTCAAACATTACTGTGTTACCACAACCTAGTAAAAGGTTGGAAAATATTTTGGGAAGACACTTTTTCCCAAAATATGCTTTTGTTAACACACTACGACAGCTGGTAAAATAGTGTTTTTCAGTGAATACTACAAATGAGTGTTTTTTTTTAAAGTAGTTGGGAGTAACCGTATCTGACAGGATCTTCCTCTCTGAAACACTGAAGCTATAAATATCAGGTGTTATTAAGACAAATTGTTTAAATCCTATAGTGTTTTTGCACAGTTTCTTATTACGAGCAGGAGGACACAATGTTTCCGCCGGCATTTCTATCTTTGCTTTCCTTATATTATAAACTCAAACTTCAGTACACTGCTGATAAAACCCTCCAAGGACATTCCCGGCACAGGGGAAGTGGAATTTCCTGAGGACATCTCTGCAGATCTTTTCATGGACAGGGAAGCGGAGAGGATTGTTTTGTTTTATTGGGTTCTCAGAGATGACAGAAAATTGTCTGTTTTGTTTATCTCCTCTCTTCCCGCACCGTTAGGTCACAAAGCTCCACCAAATGCCACCTTGAGCAGTTGTGTCCCCACTGCTTCTAAGATTGTTTGTTATTTTTCAGCCTCTATCTTTTGTTGTGTGTGGATTTTGTTTTTCAGACATAGCTCAGAGAGGAAATTTGTTGAAGTTGTATCTACAGAAATGCGTTTGAGAGAGCTGGTCCTTATCTCAAGTTCCCTGAAGGGCAGGAAGTCACTGGCTGAGAGGAAAAGCCAATGTAATCTAATAGACATCCGAAAGGAGCAGGAGGTTGGGAATTCTTTAGAAGAGATGAGATCGGGGGAAGTTGAGGTTAACCCTTGAATGTGTCAGGAAAACAGCCAGATTTAGTAGCAGGTCAGAACCTGCAAGTCATCCGCAGGAAATTAAAAACAAATTTCTTGTGTGTGCTTTCATCTTTTCTCAAGTATCTAGTCTTCCAGCTGGTTGCTGCTCTACAGTTTTGTAAGCAGGAATGCTAGGATGCATGAAGAATCAGGTACCAGAATGCAGAATACTGGGCTGGGTCAGCCCAAAATGATAAGTCATTGTAATGTAAAAAGTGGGTGTTTTGGTAGTTGGTAAAAATTGCAATTTTTTAACTTTTTGATCTTTTCTTTGCGTATAAAGTGAACTTTCAGTTGAAACAAAAGGCTTTTATTGCATCTTATCACGTCCAGAGAACTCCAAAGTCTGACAGAAGTGAGGCTGCCACGCACCACCACCAGGCCCTCTGACCACCACCAAGAGGCAAGGCAAGTGAAGTGCCAAGCCCAAGGATAAAATGACAAAGGTATGTCAAGCGGGGATCGAACCAGCAACCTAGTAGGTGGTCTGTTCAAGAAAATCACAGTGACAGCAGGGCTGTCAGGTGAACAGCAGGAGCTCTGACATCACGTTCTAAAAAATATTACAACGTAACATTAAGAGTATTAAATCGACCTAATGTTTTTGGATTGACCTGCAGAGAGCCCATGCATGCACGGGGAGATCATGCAAACTCCATGCAGAAAGACCACCAGAATTGAACCGAGGACCTTCTCATGAAAGTTCATGATGTGCCCTATGATATCAATAGAGCAATAATTAACGTCCAGCAAAAAGAATAGGGCAGAATGAAAGGTTTATTAAGTTTCATAACCATCATTCCTGAAATCATTAAACAATTTGAAATTCAAAGGGACATAGAGAGGGATCTACATCCCTCTCTAATCAAATAAACCTTTGTAAAACACTAAAGTTCACCCGGTTTGCATTTGGTCTTTTTACTGTTACAGTAGTTTTTTTTTTGCTCCAACATCCTTTTCAGTGATTTTAAAAGTAATGTTCTGTTCTGAAAGAGAAACTCCTTAAAGAGTTTAAAATGTTTGTTTTAGAGGAGGTGGAATGGAAGGGCACCAGCAGAAAAATTTGTTTGCCTGTAACCATGATTTCAATTCAACCACAGTGGCAATTACAACAATTTGTAAGCAGCATAGCAATGCAACTTGGAACCTCTGACAAATGATTATGATTCACCACTGTAGAGCATAGGTCAAGTAGAGGGGTGTTTCAGTGTTTTGTTGTTTCTAATTTTGTAAACTTTCCTCTAATGAAATGTTGAAATGGTCTTAAAGATACAATAAACAACTTTGTGATTAAATTATTGTATTCAGTGAAAAACCAGCTGCGTCAAACATGTGTACATGTGTAAAAACATGACACCATGGTAAAAGGCTGCCATTTTCCATTTGGTTGACACATTTTTGTTGGCGAGTCAAGCTCTAAGCTCCTCTTCAAAAATTCCCCAAGTTTCATAATAAGATATGTAACTAGAGTTAAGCTTGTAACTATTCATGCACCTGACAGAATTAGGATATTGAAGCACAGTGCGGCTAGAAAGCTGAAGCTAATATTCAGTACTGCAAAAAAGAAAAATGCCATGTACTAATCAAGTTTTCACTCAATTGTCCAATTACTTGATGTCTTACCTCATTGTCATGAATAGGATCTTCTCCAGTTAACTGATAACTCAGCAGGTGTTTAGTCTACAAGGATATGTGTGAATGTAGGCACAGGGTAATCAAGTCGTGTTGGAGCGAACGTTACTTTGTGCTGGTCAGAGGGATGAGATGACATGTTGCCAAATGCATCTTGGCCTTGCCTGTCGAGGGAATTATTGTTGCAGTTCAAAGCGGGAGCCGAAGCCAAACCTTAAACAAGGACTTAAAAGACAGCAGGGGGTCGAGCCTGTTGGACGGCTGTCATGGTCATTATCCTGGTAGCTCGATCCTCCCTTCTCTCTCTACGACACACTCACACACAGGCTCAAACACACACACACACCCACACACACACCCCCCCACACACACACACACACACACACACACACACACACACACACACGGCACATCTGCAGCAGGCCCACCCAGTCCTCCCTGGGCTTTGAGCTTCAAAAGCTTTGAATTTCCCCAGAATACACTCACACTCACACACAAATGCTTTGTGCCAAGTCTGTATCTCAGAGGGATCTATTTCTGGAGGAAGGAATGAAGAAAGTGGCGAGGGATAACAAGAGTGAGGTGGTGGATTAAAAGGTGAGAGAAAAGCGCAAAGGCTCTTTAATTCAAGAAGTCATTGATCCCCCTCCTCTTCACCTTCCTCCTCCTCCTCTTCTACCCAGAGAGATACTTTATGAAGCACACAGACAATGGCTCAGTGGAAGAAGTCACCCCTAAATCTCCTTTTGATCACCCTGAATTCTTTGTGCTTGGAGGCTCTTTACACATTCTTTCCTTTTTGTGCCAATGCTCTAAGTTGGGAATGATTAGTGTCTGTGAATAAATCCCCTTATTTCATTCTCCCACTTTAGGGATGCTGCACATCCAACATAATTCCAAGATGCCTCAAGAAAAATCCAAGTTGCCTTTGATGATATGTGCATGCAGCTTTATGTTTTATAAAACTCAATGAGCATTTTCTCAGAATTTGATCTAATTAACCAATTTCAGCATTTTCTGAGGAAGAAATTATAGATTTGCATTTGGTGTGTATTTGCAAAATGCTGCTGCAAAGTCTGTTGTTTGTGTTGCTAAATAAAATATGTATAAGGGTGCAGAAGAAGAAGGTAAATATATATAAATTCAAAAAGACAGTTGGTAGAGATTTTAATATTTATCCAGTATTTGTGGGCACAACAATAATAGTTGTAAAAATTAAATAAAATTGCTATTACCAATTCTGGGAAAAAAAAGAATTAGCATGAGCCTTTAGAGACTCAATTACAAAATCTGACACTTAACACCCAAAGAACCCTTCCTGGATTAATTGACTAACATCTGAACAAGATTTTGAGAAACTCATCCATATGTTTGTCTTTAGTTGCATTACTGCGAGTGTCTTCACAGTGCTTAGCAATTAATAAAGGGGAATTTAATTTCAAGTCTCTTCTATGTGGGCAAGGTCCACTGAGCGTAACTGGATTGTCTTAGCTATAAGAACCCCCCTAATTATTTTACATCCTGTTGTAGTCTGTTGTACATACCTTTGCAAGGTGTAGTAACATTTGTTTTATTGCATAGATCCTGCAGCCACTTAGCAGCAATATAGATCTTAACTGCAAGTGTTAAAATTCATTCAAATAATTTGTATGTATTTTTGAAACTGCACCTCTCACAAGTCTAATAATATCCTTAATACTGTCCATGTCAGTTATAAGGAGTTTATAAATGTAAAAAAATAAACCTGCAGTAGTTTATTTTACTGTGTGGTATCAATATTTCGACATCCAAATAATGAATATGAGCAGGTTTATTTTTACCTACAGTTAGTGTTTGAAAAGTGAGAACTCTGACTGGTGACTTGGTCAATATTTTGTTAGATTAGTTGCCAGCCTATTTTAATTTAACTTATTTATTTTTTGTATATGTGAGGGGGTATATTTCTTTAAATTTCTCAGCTGCAGTGTGAACTGTATAACATTTCAGCAAGGATTTGCTTGATGAATTTGCTGTTTTTCTATATGCAGGGAAATACTTGAGTGTTTAATTCTCTTACTTAGTCTATGAAAACACACACACATTCATTTTGGCCTCGTCTCCCCTGTTTTTATTAACATTTATTTGCATGAATGGATTTTTGTTAAAGGTCTCACATGCAGTAAGGTTATGAAACTTTGGGCTTTAGCCCCAAAGGGGGCTCTCACTAGTTTGTCTTCATTCTGAGGGAAGATGAAACACAACCACCTCATCTCTGCAGATGAGGGCGGAAGCAGGTGGCTGTTGTGAGCAAAAGGAAATCAGGCTTTAAATCTTTGCACGCACAAGGAGTTGAGCAGCAAATCAGCTTTTTATTCGCTATCTCTGTTAATCCCTATGCTTTAAAGATAGACCAGCAGGAAGAGTGGAGGTGTGTGTCTGTGTGAAGGTCAGCAAAGATTTTCTCACATGCATTCCTGTGTATTGCTGTCCTACTGTTCTGTAAACGCGTGGTAGATTTGGAGGTGTACAACAGCAGCTTGACACCACTTTAACTACTTCCTGTTTTATCTGTGACAGCTCCTCTGTGAGCTCGAGATAACAGCCCAACTCTGATGCTTTGATGCTTCAGCCCTCTGATAGTACTGAACAAGGGGAAACCCGCATGTTGTGCCCTCAAGCCTTCCGTCTCCCAACTTATCTTCAGTTGTGTGATGTGGGACCATCTTTCCAAGATCAGATCATTAATTAAACTCCTTTTGTTCCCTAAGAATTTTGTAGAATTTACCTGCAGAGGTTTAGGAAAGAGCACCTTGATATTATTCAGGAATTTTGCAGGTATGCACCATAGAAACATGCAAACTGCAGAAAATGATGATTATTCCATTTTTGGTCAATCAAGAGTTTTACTTTGTCTGGATCTCATCTGTTGTGTGGTGTACACTGAATGTTCATTGGACACCTAAACATGCTGTGACATGTCTGCGCCTGTTGCTGTTAGTGCCATCAAATTCACATCTTAAAATGCCAACTAGAGGAAATCACTCAATATAATTGTCTTCACCAGGAGAAGCAGCTGAGAAAAGAAGTCCTGTCCTATAATTAAAGGATGAGTAAACATCAAATCAAAAGGGTTTTCATCCACAACAAAAAGAGCATTCATTCAATTCAATTTCCTTTCATGATGTGATGGAAAATAAATGAAACAATGTTTGAAGGAAAACAAAGACCAGAAACATTCAATGTTTAGTAAAATTATGTGTGACAGGGAATCTCTTAGGAGTGTTTTTTTGTGTGAGAGATTAAAACAGAGAAGAAAAACAAACAGATAAATGAGACAATACAGTACATCAGACTGTTTAAAAGTCAAGCAAACTAACTAAAATTTTGTGTGTAGTCAGAACAAATTTTTGAATTTGCTGTGGCGACCTGAATCCTGAGTCTGTGTGAGGGAGGAATCACAAAATGAAAGTCATTATTTTCAGCTATAAAACTATAAGCCTTTATTCTTTTCAGCAATATCACTCCAAATGAAAAGTTGCAACATCAACAAACTCACATACGTTTCTTAAATGCACATTTCTATTATGCTCTGTGGATTACTAGTGTTTTTCTCACAACAAAATGCAGTGAAAATCACTTCTAATTTAGAGGAAGTTTGTAAAAATGCATTGATAAAAATGAGAGCAACAAGCACATAGACACAAAAGCAACTGCCTGCCTGGTTCTTTCAATCAATCCCATCCTGGAGATGGGATTGTTTTAATTTGTATTTCAGAGTATAAATGATGTAAACAATTCAAACATAACATTTAAATTCTTAAAATAAAACTTGGACTCTCCCAACTGCCACAGATAATTACAAGGAGACTTACAGTTTAGTTAATTGATTTAAAATTAATCAATTAATTTATGTTATCTTTGGGCGAGACAATATATTTATATCTTAAAATGGAAGCACTGTAACAAATGGGAGTTTGGGATTGAATCTTGTGTTTACATTCAAAAAACAGGTTACTCTTGTTGTGCAGTTCATTGCTCTCCATTTGCAGGAGTTTAGGCTTAGAGATTACAGAGAAAAAAAAAATCTTACAGGGAATATTCAAGCAGTAAGAAGACTTTAGCACCCTAACACATCAAAACTGCACCCTTAGTTTAGGACCAAGGGTAACAATATTTCCTCCCCAATTGTGAGGGTTTGTAGATTTCTACTGTGTAGTTTTATTTGGCTTTGTTTCCTGGTGTAAAACAGACAAAAAAGAGACAGAAAATCACATTTTAATCACTGATAGATGGTATGAACAAAAAATGTAATGATATGATCAACCCCCAGGGTTTATTTTGTTGATTGTACAGGACTCAATGAAACTGCTTCTAGTTGCCATTTCTATTTTCATACCAAATGTGCAGAATTATTTTTGTCTTAATGTGAAAATGGCTTTACATGTACAAATACTCCCCATTTAGTAAGTTCTGCTCAATGAACTTTAATGAGTTAGTGCACTAAAACTAGCCTTCATAAATTCCTGTCAGTCAGCCTGAATGTGCAACAGTCTGGTATGGAAGAGAAATGACAGACAGAAGCAGCAGGTCTCAAAGTAAATAAATTAAAGTGGAGAAAGTTAGACGGGCATCCAGAGAGACAGACAGGTTGAAGGCAGCTGGGAGGCTGGGTGGGACCGCTGTGTTCTTCCGGAATGCTCTGTTATTTCCAGATCAGGAGTTCTCTTTTGACCTAAACGCTATGCTTTGATGAAGAGCTGCCTGGAGGCTTTTTTTTTTTTTTACCTCCGCAGCAGTCTTTCGTGTGTGCCTGCACACAAAAGTCTTGCAATATTGGTTTAGGAACAAACGCTCAGAGTTAATTCAATAAAGTTCTGCTGAGCACTCTTCCTCATGAGGCAGGCAGCACAGCATGTCCCTGTTTTCATTGTGTCACCACTACTCAACAGAAACGATAAGCACCCAGATGAGAAGAGGACAAGACTGCATGCATTTGCTGAGTGCATTACAAAACCTCACCAATCAGAAATTTGACAAATTTGCAGTTTCCCAGATAAATCTGCAGGTCATTTCAGATGGAGAATAAGAGGCTTTATGGATGGAGAGCAGGAGAAAAGAGAGAGAGAAAGAGTAAGTCCACACTATAATGGGAAATGATCATACCATCAGTTTCTCTGCTTGGCTTTCTAAATATGCATCCAGACAAAGATTTAAAGAGGTGCAAAAGCAAATTATGTGGATTAGCAGTGCTTGCTAACAACTGATGGTGTCACCCAGAACATGGTGGTAGCATAATGTCACTGTGAAATATTGTCTGCTGCCTGGATATGTAGCAGAGAGTAATGAGACAACAGGGTCTTCAGTCAGAGGCCTCTTCAGATTTGCTGCAAGCCTGACGGCTACAGAACTCTTTCCTGCCCACAGTATCACCATCGAATGACTTGTTGAAGATACTTAGATGATGAGTTATGGCAAAATATAATTTGTTTTTGGGATAAGTAAAGTATTTCTGAATTTAAAGCAGAAGCTCAGTGACACACAAAATTGAATTGGGATTCATATTGGTGAGCTCAGTGTTGGCGTAAGAAAAAGTATGATAAATGATAAAATGAGTTGCCCTGTAATGAAGCACTGGCCTGTCTAGGGTCACCACTTCCAAGCTTATTCAATCAGGATGAATGTTTGAAGGAGTCAAACCCAAGAAAATTGTACCAAATGACAAACATAGTGGCGGTAGCATCATGGTGAGCATTAGCTTTGCAGCTAATGGTACTGACACATTACACAAGACAAATAAAACAAGGAAGGTGGAGAATAACCTGTGAGTTCTTCAACTGTACCTACAATCAGCAGCCAGATGACATGAACACATGAACACAGAGGATCGTTGCAAAACAAGATTAAAGTAAAACAGACTTCTGTAATGACCCCAGTCTCAACCTGCAGCAAAGGGAATTACCAACTTTTTTTTGATGCCATTACGTCCTGCTAACTCCTAAAGGTAGCATGAGGAATGGACCAGCTGTATTTTGGTATTAATAAATGGAATTAATTAATTCAACTCATTGACTCTTCTTCAGCCTCATCCATCAAGAACTTAGCATGGAGAAGGATAATTCTCCTCAATATACATACATATTTGCGCCAGAATACAGGCTATAATTTAGACCTGGTCCACATTAAAAAAGACCTATAATAATTTAAACTCATGCCCAGGAGCTCTTTGTTTCTAATATTAATTGAAAATATATTTTGCATCACCATTCTAAACTGTAAATAGAATGACCTAAATGCAGAAAATAAAATATGTTGTCGGTTTGTTTCTGTGTACAGCAGTTTGTGCATGCACAGAACTGAGGTCCGTGTGTTTGCATAGTGGTCCGTGTCACTGAGGGCATCAACAGCGTGACAAGGGCACTGATGAGAGAGCTGTTAAAGCTGCTCCTCTGTGTCTCAATGAACTGTCAACAGTATTTAGTTTCAGGAGCTTTTGACTTGCTCTTCAAACACTACGCACAAAAGCAGCCGTTTAATTATTCCTTTCACTCTGCACTGCCTGCTCTGATCATTTTTTGCCAAAAGAATTAAAACACCGAATATATTCTTCTGTCAAAAAATTCATGAGCATGAATGTAACAAAATGTATGTCTAATAATAAACATGAGTATTATAACTGAAGGATAGTACATGTTTTATAACTATAACGTAAAGATTTCATCATTGTTTTTAAATGTAAAATGTCAATCCCCAGTAATGACGCATTTTCATCTTCGATAGAGAACTCAGTCGTTAAACACTGCAACCATTTTGGAACGCAATTAAAGCAACAAGTGGCTTTTTCATTCTAGCGTTCATATTTATTTAGCCTTGTAAAGCCATGGAAAGTCTAATAAGTTGCAAAAACAGCATTAAATTCAAGTGAAAATTGAGGTAATTTTATTTTTAGAAACTCACATGGTTGCAATTTTGTAAAAACTGTCCAAACAGCTTAAGATTTCTGAAGAAAAGTATTGAATTTTGAATAGGAACATTTGTAGAAACTCTGTGGTTCCTATGTAACTAAACTGACAAGACAGTTGAATGGAAAAAAGAAAACTGGGAACTCCTGACATTTTTTACACTTTTTTATGAAACATCTTGCATTGCTCCAAAGGCACACAGCCGAAGCAGTTATATTGGTCATGGTGATTTGAGGATCACTATGGAAGTTTTCTATTAAGACCTTTACTTGAATGAAAAGCAAAAAAATATATGAGAAAAAGGTTAGACTGCTAAAGATGATTTTGTTAGACTTCCCTTTCAAATCAGCAGGTTTGGGTCTGCAAGGAGGGAAGACAACCATCTTATTTATTTCTAAGCAAGAAGTTATTTTTAGGGAGGTCTTGTTGGTGCTTTATGTTCCCCACTGTGGCTTCTTCTGCATCAACTGGCTCCTGCGCTGCAGTCTGCCTCTGTTGTGGGAAGGGTTAATTAACGCAATTGTAAAGGAAAGACTGCTGTTCGTCAGCCAAGTGCATGCCCGCTGGCATTTTATCAGCTTGTCATGTTAATGAAATACTGTGCCTGGTAAGATTGCTCAATCTCCATTTCAACTTTTAAAATTTGTCTGGCTCCTGAAGCTGATGGAGTTAAATCGAGCAGTAAAGTCACAGAGAGGCCACAACAATATCACTTTACACAACCCATTAAATTGTTCACTTATACACACACACTGTGAAAATACAGAGCAGCTTCTACTTGATAATCTCTACAGTGGCTAAAAAAGTATTCCTCCCTGGAAGTTTTGCGCTATAAATCAATCATTATCAACAAAGTTAGGCCTTTATGGTGAATAAATCAAGCAAACAAAAACCTCTAATGTCAGTGAAAACTATCACAAATTAAAATATCTTGCATATAAAATTACGCCTTGCATTAATATAGAATGTGTGGCGCTTTTAAAGAAGGCTTTGTTCAGAGATAGACACTTTTAACAAATAAATTAAATAATAAAATAAATCATTCCTAAACACAGAAAGAGTAGGTGAGAGCAGCATGTTGGTTACATTTTAATACATTCATCCATGAGATGCTGTTGTTGATGTGGATACATCCACAACTCATAATGGAAAACAATATAGAGGTCCAGCAAAAAAAAATTAAATATGTGTGTGCATTCAGAGCTTTATCTTATATGTGTGTTGTCTCTATAAAAGACGGTCAATCTGATTTTGGAGCATCATTCTTCATGTGAAAGATGATAATGATTCAAAGTCAATCTTAACGATAAAACCAGCCAAATGGGTCCCTGCATGCCACAAAAAAAAAACTAAAAAAACAATCTGATGTGTGATTTCAGGGTTTTATCACTGTATTGGCAATGTATCCTCTGGATTTCAGTGTTTGGATTTGGTGGATCGGCTTTGTTTTGGTGCATTCTGTCCTTGGGGCTTTAGACTCTTTGTGATGTCATTTAAACAGTTTCTGAAGAGTTTCACAGTGTTGCAGAGCAACTGTCTTGCTGTCATGGAGACGCCAACTGAAAGCAGAGCCATGGCTCTAAATCTAATAACGGTTAGTAACCTGGTTAGAGGTAAACCAAGTTACATTTACAAATAGAGCTTACTGACAACCTGCCACCTGCATTTGCACACACAAACACCAATGAAATCCCACTTTTTATTGGATGAAGACCAAAACATTTTTGGAATATATGCAACATTCTTTCCCAAAATTTACTTTTTTTTTATTCTCCTAATAATTCTCCTAGAGAATTATTCTCCTAGAAATTAACGGGGAGGGACAATTTTGACCAAAGCATTGCATCTCCTATTTATGACAACCTATACTGCAGTACTTATTGATCTTATCCCTACCATACTTTTCTAAGGTAAAAAAAGGCTACTAATTGAAATATGTTTACTAGTTAAAGACACACTAAACAATATAAATTGGGTTAATATAATACATGGTGCAAGATAACTAGGATACAGGCAATTATTGTTTTGAAGTGAAACAATTTTAAAGAATAATTTGAAACCTAGATATTACCAGAAACCTGAACCTAGATATTCCGATTTTACCAGAAATTGTTTTTCTTCTTTTACCGTTTCAAAGCTGCTGATGTATTTTCAAAACTAAACATTTTTCCTTCCTGAAAAGCAGACTTTCAAGTGAAGTTCACATTTCATGCTTCAGTGGTGAGTTACTCTGCTTGCCAAGTTTTTGTCAATCACAGCCAGCACCACAAGTGCTCTTGCAGCTCCCATGATGCCTTTGGCTTTTCTCTGGCTCCCTTCAACAGCTGAGAGTCAATAGTGGGGTGAGGGCATGGAGGCTGAGGACACAATGGGCCTCTGACAGACTCTTTTTCTGATGGACTCATGTGCCTTGTTGGTTGTCATAGGTTGCTGGAGAAAAGAAGAACAGGGGCGCAGCTGAGCATGGTAATAGTGTAATTGTGACAGGATTTTAGACCGGGTCCCAGAAGACTGCCACCCTTTTTGGTGACAATCTTTGCCTGCCCCCCAAACTCACACCATACCCACTTCTTCCCCCCTTCTTACCACCCGACCCCAAGCTCTGCCAACAGCTTTACTCATTCATTTCTGCCAAGGACATGCAGAGTTATTTTAACCACTTGAGTTCCTACAAGAACTACAAACTGCCCCTTCCAGTTATCATTTCCTCCATAGCATCACACCAAAATACAGAAAGTGGTATAAATAAGAAAAAAAATTGTATTCACAAGTCTGCCAGAGCAGACAAAACATGTCTGTGAACACAGTGCAGCTTTCACACATTAAGCAATCTGTCCTCGGTCCGGGGGCATTTGATAGTTTTATTTCGGCATGGATCCCAGAGGGGCCGGCTGCAGCTGCTTCTTTCTCCTTGTCTGTTTTGGAGCGAGGAAAGCAGACAGACCCTTCAAGGCAGTCATATGAAGCCTGCAGCAGAAAAACAACCAGGGCTTGTGTGTGTTGTGTCTGGGAAACAAGTGACTATGAGTATTATCTGCTGACCTTCACATTTCACTTTGAAACATCCAAACATGATTCCTGAACATCGCTGATGATCAACTTCTTATGTCCTGTTTGTGTAGACATTTTTACACACACTGTCTGGTGCTGTCATTATGCCAGGTGCGACTTGGTGCTGTTAATCAGATTAATTTAACCAGCTGATCATCTTCAAGTACAACCACCTTTGCAAAAGCTGTTCTGTAGCAAAGGCTACGTCTTGATGTTCAATTCCGATTTTATGCTGAAATTATTTTGATTTTTTTTACATGGTAATTCAGACTAATTAAGCCCAACCTCAATTAAATACCTGTGTTGCTTTACTATACCTGTTTGCGCATATGAATATTGCTGATACACAGTGCATCGTTTACAAAAGTAATAATGGAGCCATCGATAGATTGATTTTAAAGTTCATTAAAAAAGGTTTGACTTTTAGTTTGGAAAATATGACACATAAAGTTGCCATTGGCATCAGCACAATAATTTATGTTATTCTGCTGAGCTAACTTGGTTTACTCTAGGGTATAATGGTTTCTCTTCTGCAGGATTTCATCCCAAACATTCCAAGTCTTTTCCTGATTTTCCATCATACTTAATGTCTACACAGAAATGTTGTGCAACAACAATAGCTGCCCCCCGGCAAACACAAACACTGTCAGGTAAATTAAATGAAGCGTCAAAATGTTGCCTTCAGGAATTTTTGTAATTGAGTCATGGCATTAAGCTCTAACCGATATTTTTCACAGTTTCAGAAAATTCCTGGCTTCAAGTTAAAAAGAAAAATTCAGATAACAAAAATAAAAGATGATCCAAATAGATTTAAATCAATTAAAATATGCCTAGACAACTACTGCTGGGAATTTAATGAGCTACTGAAGTTAAAATGTGGAAAAACCACAAGTGTTTAAAAAATTGCATTTACTGATCAGTAACACAACAGCTCTTCACGAAACAAATGATATTCCCTTTTGGAAAGCTGTTTATTAAGGCAACTGTCCACCACTGCCATCACAAACCGTCTTAACTAGAGAGCTTTAGTCTGAATCAATACATCAGTCAGTTTCAGGAAATTCTGGCTTTTCAGCTTAGCTTGAGGTTTAGGACACCTGCCAGTGCTGATTGTAAGGCTGAATTACAGAGAAAGGATAAAAGCCTAAGGGCTTCACTCAAACAGACATGTTGACATCCTTTAACATTTGTTACGTAGAGAATCTAAAGTCTGGCAATTCTGTTTGTGATCGAACAGCTTTTCAGTGCTGATGACTGTAGGCCAGCAATGCCACTTGTGCAACCAGGATCCCAAACTGCTGACACAGTCTGCACTCTGAGCCACCTAATTCCCGGATGCCGGATCATCCTGTTCCCTAAATCTCCCCAAATCCCATGGACAGTGGTCCATGAGAGGCTCTGTTTACCCTAGTCCCACCAGCCATGGAGTCCTCAGGCACTCTCTCTCTGCATTTTCTTCCGCACAGAACAGTCACGCACTCATCAGTTAATGCTGAACATCTGGAGGGATTAGCAGTGTCAGGCCAATCAGAGTCGAGCTGACAGATCCCAACGCAATGCCATTCTGCAGCTGCACTCAGCATTCAAGCGGGTTCCCATCTCTTGTCCTCTCTGTCCTCCTCTGTCTTTACTTCTTTTGGCCTCTTTTTTCTATAATCTCTTTCCAGCTGATGAATTTTTCTGTCCCATTCATAATTCTTCATCAGAAACTTCTGTTTACTTAAATTTGCATAAAAAACTGCACAAGAAAACTAAAAAGACACAAGAAAATGCTGAGAAAAATAAGTGATTCAACATCCTTTACAGATTTTTCAGACATTCATAGTGGAATGAGTTAAATGTAGTCTGTCAGGCAGGAGACGGCAAGGTTATGTGAAGGGGGCTGGAGGCGCCACCTGCTCAAAATGTTTGTGGCTATAAATCAACTGTAGTGGTTGCACCATGCAAGCTGCGAGGAAGACTGATACACATGACATCATAAGTGTTCACTGCTCAAATGCTGAGGCGAGTCGTTTTTCAAAAAAGACATGAAGGCCGGATCGTTTTACTTGAGTCAGCTGCTGAAAGGTGTTATTGTTTGGTTATTTTACATGTTTGTTGAAGTCAAAGCTGTTGTGATAACAAAATGTCATAAGAAATGAAATCAGATAGACAATACTACATGGATACAACATTATAAAAGTTACACAAGAAATAAACTCTGGGGAAAAAAACTGTAAATACTCTAGTTTATCTAAGATCCCTGCATTAGATGTTTAAATTTTGAATTTTGAAACCCACTGGACATACGACATTATTCAAGTTTTAATATCACATTAAATCTAAAATTGAAGCACATAAAAATATCCAGCATGATGTGACTGCTCGACGTTGCCCCCCGTTGGTGAACTCACATGAGATCAAGTTGCTGGAATGCTGCAGCAGTCTTGGTTCTTCTGGGGGTAATCGAAAGGGGTTTGCTGAGCCTGGAATGGACACACGGGACTCCATCTGATCTCAAACAGCTGCTCTGTAGAAAGACCCCACAGCTGTGATCGTCCAATCTAAAACACAGCTACAGCCCAGGAAGGCACATTTGAAAAACATTTCTCTGACCCTCAGAATGTCCTGACCCTGCGGTGCAGGCATTTTGTCCTATTTTGTCAAAGAAAGCATCTGTCTTCTCATGGAGTGTTTTTGGAAGAAGTTATTTTCAGCCAATGGGAATGCTCCTGTTATTCTCAACTAAGCTAGCATGGGCTACTGGCAATAATGAGAACAAAGCTTGAAAGAGTTGCACATAGAAGATTATGTAGATGATTATAGAAGTCTGAATTGGATCTCTGAACCAACAGATTTTTTTGAGGATTTGATCTGATATTCTGATCGAAGAGGCCAGATGTGTTACATCAGAGTAGATTGGTACAAACTTGATGGAGTTAGAGAAGCTGTATGACTGCATGACTGGGTTCTGAAGTTGTGAAACTGTATATGTTAAAGGCATAATACTGCTGGGTGAGAACTGTTTTCCTTCTGCTGTCATCTGGGAGCCATTCCACATGTGATAATTAGAGAAATTAGCCACCATGTAAAATGTTTTCTCGTGACAATGGAAGAAATTCCTTCCAGAAGTGTTCTTACACATATATCTACATCTGCTGATGAAAAACTTCATCACAGGAACAGGCTCAATCTGAATATGTTCAAAATGCTGCCATCTAAACTTTGCTCCAATATTTATAGAGAGCAGGAATATCAGGTTTTGACAAACTTAACTACCAGTCCATCTCAAGCTGGAAGTTCAGTGCTTTATACAAAGTCTAATGGTGTTTTCACAACTGAGTTGTTCAGTACATTTACAATAAACTTTTCTCTACTTGTGCGCTCCATTTGAGACCAAACGATCTTAATGGGACGATTTACTTTTACACACATTTACCTGATAAACTTAATAGGTAAATCTAATAAAAAGGCTTGTGAGTTTATATGACTTCTAAATTGTTACCCCCATGCAAAAGTAGTAGTAGCCAATACAGTTACTTGGGTAATGCTAAAAAAGAGTACTTTTTTTAATAGTTCTTTTTAACTGAATGTTTTTATGAAATAAAATATTTTACAAATACTTCTATGTCAGATATGTATTTGTTTGAGAAGTAAAAACAAATACATATTTCAAACAAAAATGAACCAAATAGACCTCTACAGTTTATATTAAAGTGAGACTTCTTGTTTGTTCAGTCTTTGCTGTTCTGTTTTATGTTTTTTTTTTTCATCTTCTGAGCCTGTTGTGCCATTTGGAGATCAAGTAAACGTACAGTAAATAGTATATACTGTCACTGTAAGTATTTTACCCTGTTCTAGTAATGTATATGTCACATGTTATAATAAATTTTGTTGAAAAGAAAGTGGAAAACATGTTTCATCTCCCTGGATTTATGTTATTTGTTTTAATTATTATTTTGGACTTTAAAATAGCAGAATTTTCTCATAACTTTATATTTTTGTTTGACTCATCACTATAAATATTGAATCAGATCTTATGATCACATACTCAGTGGTTGGATGTCATTTTTACCAAATAATGATTTATTCTGATTAGATTAATTTCTTGGGCAGCTACATCTATATCCAGTATGAGTAGATGTATAGTATTAGATTAGGTATACCCAGTAATTGAAATACAAAGCAAAGGACAAAATGATTTGGTTAAAAAGCCACTGTAAATAAGAGTTGTCTTATTAATGTGGAATTTTATGGCAATTTTTTTTTTTTGTTTTTTTGTTTGTTTTTGTTTTTTTCATTTTAATGTTACTTATCATCTAGCTAGCACGGCTTGTAGCTGCAACAGTTAACTTTTTGCCAAATGTTGACAGAAATGTTTTTCAATTTTTTTAAATTTCTTACAATTATGATTCTGTCTGTGGTTATATTACGTAATTGGGCACTTAAGTTACAAAGTGTTTTTTTATGAGTCAGAGTATATTTACCAACACAAGGAGCTTACTTTATGAAGCTTTAAGCTTTTGAAATTTAAAGCAAAGTCACTTTTGCTCTAAAGACAAATTGTGATGGAAATAAATCTACCACAAAGGCTTTCAAACCTCAGAGCACGTGTGGCAAAGCGTAAAATTGTGTCATAAAAAGGAAACTTAAAAGGAAAAATAAAAAAAGAAGAAATGTGCATATATGTGTCTAATGTGTGTACCATGTGTGATTAGGAAGGAGACAGTTAGAAGGAAGCATAAACTATATGGGTAATTGCATTATGGAAGTTCAATAACTTGCAGCCATTTCTTTCTTTTTTTAGACTTTGTTTCATTTTTGTGATGTTTTATGGCCCATGGCCTATTAAAACTTCCCATGAAGCTAATTATTCAGCTGCTACAAAGAAAATCAACCCTTGTATCTTTACTGACAGAAAATTAATTTTGTGACAGGGACATGCTCCGCAGCTTTTTAATAACACTTATGCCCTGGCCCGTAGAGACCCATTATCCTGTAATAATGCAGGTGTTCTCTCAATGTGAGGCAGCAGAAGGCAGAATGTGAAGCCGAAGCAAAGTTTACTTTCACAGTCATCTCTCACCAAGAAACAACTCATCTGCAAGTGTAATCAAAAATACTTTTCTAAACACCGACTACACAGCATGAATTTGTTTCTACATTTGCTGAAAATGAGAAAGATGAATGAATAGATTATAAATGTCAAGTCATGTTTTAACAAATCTGTAATCAGTGTAGAATAATTGATTTGAAGTTTAACTTGCCAAAGAACTCCATGTAGGTGATCTAATTCCCCAAATAGCTGTAAAATGTCCTCGTAAACCTTTATCAGATCACAAACTGTGTCTTAAGGAGTCCAGATTTGTCTAAATTATAAAGCTGGCAGATCAAACTTATTTCAATGTCAGATACATATGACTTTAATAAATACAGTGATAGTTATAATCTTATGGAAGCAAAGCTATCCACACTAACCTGACCTTGTGTAAAAAGAAAAGTAATTACCCCTAAACACAATATGTGCCACAGTTAGAAGCAGCAACAGTCAAAGCATTTGTATAACTGAAAACAAGTCTAACATTTCAGTTAAAATTTGGCCCATTTGTCTGCAGAATTAATTAATCCACATTGGAGAGCTCATAGCATAAATGGATGTTCATAGCATCCATGGATTTAAGTGCAGACATTTGTAATGTGCTTACCGCTTTTTAAAGCACTATAGATTATTAATGCTCAAAAAAAAAAGAAAATCACCTTTTTTAAGTTTTCTTTTTTTTTTCTTTTTTTGTAAATAGGATAAGGATTTCATTAACATAAACCAGTAAATTATTCAGTGTAGTCCTATCCAGATCAGGCTTTTGTACCTTGAACTTTGGATTGTATTAATGAAGCCCAAATACCTTAAGAGCATTTTAAAAATCCCTTAATCCTATACTGAGTGCTACAACACAAATTGGTGAAGTTTGGTACACTAATTTGTCTGTTTCCATTGTAAAAGTGGTCCATACAACCAACCTGTGCCACACCATTGCTGGGCCCACTTCAGTTGTAGCTTCACAGGGCAACAGTATTGGTAACGGTATGGGCATCTCACAACACAGTTTGTTAATTGGAGGACAGGAGGACATGTGACATTAATGCATCACATTTGTCGCTGCACCAGCATTAACCCTGCCCAATGAGGGTCCAAGTGGCAGAACATGCCCAACCAGAACAAAGCACTGAACTGCAATTTATTACCAGAGTTTTTGGGTAGGACAAGACCTGATAGATAATATGCAATCCCATAACATGTTTATTGAACAAACAGATATACTTCATGTTGTTTAAGCCTCACTTTCTCTTTGTTTGTGCAGCTTATCAAGAAAGTAACCTGGAATAATTGCACTTATTGCAACTATAACAATGCAAGGAGACATCGCTGAAGTTCAGAAAAATTATGGATTACATGAGTTGTTGTATTGGAACCCATTAGTTTAAAGGCACTTTGATCAATTTCTGATCACGAGCTCTGACCCCTGTCTCACCCTTAAGGTCTCAACAACAGGTCTGCTTGCCAGGTCACTGGATTAGTTAGCACTAAAACAGGAGAAAGAGGTTATGGAGGGGATATGAATGTAAAGCCTTGAGATTGGATTGAAGGTTGATGGTGTTGGGTTTCCCCTCAGCTACGGCTAGCTGTGGCGTAAGCTTCCCTCTTTCCAGTTCAGGGGTCAGAGGTCATTCAGCAGGCCTGGGGCCGCAGAAATGAGCTGGCTGGAAAGAAGTGAGGAGGATAGTGTGAATATGGAGTGTAACTTTTTAACCAACTTGTTTTTTCCTCCTACAGATAATTTGCTTCCAAGTTGGAAGGAACCCATTAAAATTCTTATTTGTATTTCTGCTTTATAATAATATAACACAATTTTAAGCATAGCTGAATTTTCCATAGAGATTTTTTCAGCTAATCCCTGACAAACAGAAAAAGTTAAATTTCTCCTTAAATCTTTGTGCTTCTTCTGCGCCTCACCTTCCCCTCTTCCTGACTGATACCATCAGAGATGCATTATAATCCCAAAGTTTGATGAAGGAGTTAGGATAGTTATTTAGAAGGGAATAACATACTAAGTTCTGGCTACTCTGAATCACTTAAGGGCAATGTTATACACATATGTAACCTCTAGGAAATAGGTTAACAAGGCATGATGGTCATTACTGGTGGAAAAGAAGAAGAAGTGTCCCCTCTTTGAAAACTACCTTTGAATTACAGAGCTGATGCATATCAATTTTCAGGGCTATGTTAAGAACCACCTTAAGGCAGGTTAATCTTCACTGCAGAGAGGCTGAATATGGGCTTAGAATTCAGGGTGTGTTCACTTTCTGACACGGAGGGATGTTTTCTTTTTGTGATCGTATGACAAACACCAAAGTGAAAAGTTTCCACTACCAGACAATAGCAGTATGCTTCTGTTACACAGCACACAGATACATGCACAGCTTAAATCTGAGGGGTTTTTTTAGAATCAAGATGATTTTCAACAAAGTTACAAATTTAAATATTTTGGAAGAAATTAATAAGAAGAATTTCAATGGTAAAAAATAATGCTATTTCTAAAACTGTTTTAATCTAGAAAACCACAGTGAAAAAACTGGATGATTTGCAGAACTGATCCTGACCAGAGGTTACTGCTCCATTAAGAGTACTCTGAAATAATGTGTGTTGTTCATAATGAAGGCAGATAACTTATAATGTAATTTACTGGCAGTGGTGTTGGAGAGTATAATCTAATATGTTGATGTACAACATTTTAGATTGCTGTTGAAACAGTTTGAATACAGGTTTTTATAAATCCTTAAAGTTGTTGTAAAACCAATAAAATGACAAGAAAAATTTGACCCCTGAATTTGTCCTCACTGATTCTATTCTTGTCTGCAATGCTCTCCATTCATGCCCCCAGCTTCTATCAACAAACCCCCCGAGCAAAGGAGAATGGGTCGTATAAAGGAAACCGGGAGTCTTTTTATATCCGTTTACTGTTGGTGTTAGCAGTCATTTATGACTCCACTGGCTCCAGTGACGTGGGACGCAGGGCGCAGCGAGAGCAGGCCGTCTCCTCCGAAACTATTCGACGTCTCGTAACCTTGAAGTCTTTTCCTTTTTATTGCCATTAAACTGCATCTGGGAGTAAACCCCCCATGTGGGCCCTGGCAGTAATGAGGCTCCTTCTCTACAACTTCAAATGATCCAGGGTGTCAAAGGGAGGATTTTCTTTTTTTTTTGTTGTTGTTGTAACTCACTTCCTGACTGATTCATTTAGCTGATGGCCAAGCTTTGTGTTAACTACACTGGCAATCAAGGGAGAAAAAGCTGTTGATTTCTAAGAGATTTACGTAAGGACCTTAACATAATGAAATAAAATAAACATATTTGAGCCAAGCCATTTAGGTGTAATATTTACATCATTAAGCTGCTGTGATAGTTTTTTTCTTTCAGTCGCTATATGCTGGTGTATTAAAAACCCAAACGTTGTGTAAGTCCAGACATAAGAAAATAAAGTGCATATTTTGGAATATCTAGCTTTGTCTTATGTTTGAAGTTTGCGTCTAACATTTGATGCACTCCAGTTATGAATAGTGTATGTATTCCAAGATAAACGATTACAGTTCACAGATTTCTTTACATCATGTGAGTACGTCACTTTGCAGTATTTGGTCATAACTCCGATATTTGAGTTGCAATTGCTTTGCTTTTTCCCGTGTACAAATTTTGGAATTTCTCCCAAAAGGTTTGCAGTGCCCTGACTTAGTTGAGCCCTGCAACTAATATGTATCCCGGTCTGTCAAATGCGTGAGAATCCATTTAGTAATGGCACATTTAAACCAAACCATTATTGTTTTTTAAACTGCAACTTGTCTAGCTTCTTTCAGCAGCTAGCTGTCCTACAGAACTAATGCCAGCTTTTAAAGTTTGAAAAAAATAAAATAAAATCACCCTTGTAAAAAAATATTAGTTTTAGCTCCTGGTAATGTAAAGTGGGTATATCCTTCAAACCCCACAGGAAGGAGTGGAGTCCTGGAAGGCCCCAACATCTAATTGTAACATTACACAGTCTCTAAAAAAAAAAAAAAAGAATGGATCCATTTGTATTACAATCATTTTTCAAATAAGTGACACCGTTTGCACCACAAACCATACAAACTCATTTGATTCGGTTTCTTTCTGCTGACTCAACCTGGTGCTCATGACTCCATTACCACTGTACTATCAAAGGGATAATGTTTAACTAGCATGAGGCAGTTTTGCACTGACAGAGATCCCAGATACAGAGTTGTTCATTAAAAGCCGCAAATGGATTATTTCCTTCCTGTTGTTTGCTCGCCATACAGGGCTTTCAGGTTTACTTCCGAACCTGAGCAAGCACAATGACCTTATCATGCAGGGGAGCTGATTGTGTAACCATTGCCCTCTAGTTATCTCTGTACCACGGCCAAAGTTAATAGCCTCTTCCTTTTTATTTTCTTTTTCCTGGAATCCGCACTTGCTGCAGGGTGTTTGTCAGAAGACATTGGAAGCAGCAGTCTTGAAGACTTGAAATGAGATATTGATTGAGAAGAAGAGGTTTATCTCTTAAAAAAAGATATGGCAGCAGTTTCTCTGAATGACTTGTTTGTACATGATTGTAAACTGAGTAGACTACATGCTAATGCTAACTCAGCATTGGAGTGGGGGAAGGAGTAAATCAAACTTCAGCGGATATTTTGTTGGAAATGTAGTTCAAACATGAAAAAAACAGCTGTAAGTTATTGAATTTAACTTTTTAAGACACTTTTAAATTTCCCATACTTTCTATGAATAAAGTCTTTGTATCAGCAGAGACAAGACTGTTTATTTCACCAAATGCTACAGCTGAGAGTATCAAAAGCAAACAATCACACCCCTTGTACAGGTCACTGAGCAATGTTAATCATACACTCACTGTTCTCCTGCCTTTCAGCTTTGATGATTTGTGTGTGTGCAACTGTGTGTGTGTGCATCATTACGTCCTCTCCTCATGTAGCACAGATTAAATTTACGTCTGTTATCTTTGGTAACTCCTTGAGTTGTCATGTGGGTAAAATGGACACTGTGATGGAAAATTGGGTCCAACCTCGTAATAGCGATGTGCAGCTATTAAAGCAACCAGTATATCTAAATTATTAGTCTTTCTTTCATTTTTAAGACATTTTTCGCAGGTGGTTTGGTGAGTCACTAGTATAAAATAATCTTTTATACGTCAGGTGAACAGTGACACAGCAACGTCACAGTTTAATAAACAGAGTCAACAGAGTCCCTTTTACTCTTGGCTTCAGTGGGCAATATTTCCCTTCAATCTAAAAACTGTAGATTTTATGTAAAGCTCTCAGGGATGAGAATTATGTCAAGCAAAACAGTGAGTTCATGACGAATTGCAGTTTGTTTGGCCACAGGAGGAAAACTGTTTTCCTCCTGTGGAAACCCTGTGTTTTCAAACTTGTGCCAGCTCTGAGGGGTATCTATCTCCTTGAAATTTGCCTGTTTAAAAGCATTTAGTACTGATTTTGAGCCTGTTGTGCTACTTTCAGGGTTGCAGAAGGAACTATGATCCTAAAGTTATGTTAAACTTACATTTCAGCAACTTTTGTCTATGGTAAATCACTTCAGATAAGAAAGTGCTGTAAACATATGATAATATGTAAGCCATCTACCATATGTTCTTGTAATGGCAATGTTATTGTTGGGCTAAATAGTGACCAATCATGAGAGTCATGCTTTTGCAATAAGCATACATCCCATTCATATTTGTCACATGTGTGTGTAATATTCTGTGTCAGCACATCTTGAGTGCAAATGCGTTGCAGCTTGTAAATCTGACGCCCTCAGAGACTAATAATAACAAATATATCTCTGCCGATTGCGTTTCATGGGTCTGTGGGATGTAAACCACACCAAAAGCTGTCATTAATGCCATTTTTGTGGCAAATCCAAAGCGGAGGACATGAAAACGTCTCATTATTTAATATTAACACATGGTGCTTTGTATTGCGCTCCACAGAAGCTTTCCATTTAAACTTGAAATTCATCAGAAAGCTCCCCGGTTCCTCTCATCTCATGGGAACCGCTGCAATAATCAAACTGTAGCTAATGGCTTTCTAATGATTGGGAGATTCTTTTGAAATCCAGCACAGGATGAAGCATTCTTGGTCATTAACACTTTTCAAAGTCTGCGCAGCAAATCTGCAAACACGGTTTCAATCTTGGTGATTGTTCTCAGGAAATTAACCAGAACTGAGACAATTCGTTGTAGATTAGGACCTCCAGGGATGAAACTAAATTGAATTTTTTGATTAAATCAATTCTATATCTGCCTGTTTTTAGTTACAAGCAGCATAGCTTTAGGTATGCAGTTCTAATCCAGATGGATGCAGTTGAAAATGCATTTATATTCTTTTGGTTAATGGTGTTGCCTTGTTTCTTTTATCATTTTACCGACTAAATTTGCAGTAATATGTAGAATGTTATAGTGATAAAATATTCATGAATGAATTTATTTTAAAAAACTGCCAAAAGAAAAACAAAAATAAAGAAAATGCTACTGGTAGCACCATTAAAATTAATCAATTAAACAAATTTGAGATATTTAACGATACACTTCAAAAACACGTCTATAGACTGAATGAAACCATTGTAAAAGCCAACCACAGGGAAACAAAGTACAGCATTAACTTTTTGTCCAGTTTTTTTCTGTTTTGCACAAATCCAGGGGTTTTCCGTTAGTTTTTTACAGACTTTTCTTTTTGCGTATTTCCTCTCACTCAGTGACCATATTGTGATGTCAAAGTACTATTGATTTATTTTTGTACTTAACCTTCACACCTCAAGAAAAGTCATTTCTCCCTCTTGTGTTACCTCATAACCGGGTCAGACAACATAATGTTTATTTTTGAACAAAAAGGTGAAATTCTTTTTTTTTTTTTTTTCATACTGTTTAGCGGCAGTTGCCTTGAATGTTTTGCGTAATATGTGCTTTATTGCAGTCTAAAACTACTTTCACATTACGATACTTTTATCAATTTAGTGACCCAGCTTGTGTTCTGACATCTCATCAGATTCATATGATGAAAGCAGGATATGTATGATTTTCATTTAGTGAATTGATAATAGGTAAAAATGTGAGATGTTATTGTTTATGGTACATCTTAATTTTAATATCTGAAAACTGAGAAAAAGATACAATGCTGTGAACTCAACTTACAACTCTCACATATAAACAAGATCATATGTGTAAGCATATCAAGGTTATGCAATTTCATAAGTGTGTCCAGTTTGGCAGATTCAAACAAAGATCTGGAGAAGTCAGCGGGTTCAAGCATCATCCCTGTCCCTATAATCATGTAACCATGTAGGCAGAAATAAAAAAATGCTGTTATGTATATGTTTTTCATGATGCTGATTATTACGCAAAACATGCACAAACGAGCATTGTGGTTACATTTATGCACAAGTCAGACAGGGGCTGAATGCTAACAGCCATTTTCCTGTCCATAAAAGTTTCTGCAGGCCAGACTGTTGCAAATGTAAAATAAAATTATAACAATGAGTGCTTTCAAGCCCATAAACATCCTTGAGATATTCTGCTTGATGAGTGCACATCCAATGAAAAGGAATATTACATCTGGTGCTAAATTTTCATTAGCACAATAGTAGCTGGCAGCACAGCACCGATATAATAACACAGTAAGGGGGCGACGTAAAGCTGTCAGTCTGGCTGAAATGGATGGGTCGTGGTCAGAAGGGGCTTTACGGGACCTAAATCAGTTTGAGTGAGACTTTGTGGCGGGGTGTACAGGCGTATTTGAGGAAGCATGGCAGGAAGGAATGTTTATGCTGTCTGTGGAAGTTCCTTATGAGTGTCCATGAGGCCCAAGGAAGGATCCAGGCCCTGCTCCTTCCCCCATTGCTCTGTGGATCCTCTCCTGGCTCCAGTCAGGCTCTGGCTCTGATTAATAGCCAACGGAGGTGTCCAGCAATGGCTGATAAGGGACCTCCATCTCCCCCCTCCCTTTTCTGCAACATAGGGCCTTGTAACAAGCTAGCTCTCCTCTCTCTCCCCTCCTCAGGCACTGAGGGAAGGCAATTAAGCAGGTCTTAAAACTCAGAGCGGTGACAACTGGTCTGGGCCTCTGGCTGAGGGCCATGATGTGACAGTGGCATTCATTTAGAGGGTACTGCGGCACGTTTAACCTTGAATCTAAAGTGTCAGGTCAAAGGTGAGGACAGCTTGCATGTCTCTCCCAGAAACACAAAGCTTCATTTTTAAGCTAATTAGTTAATCAACGTGTTTACCATGAGGAAATGCAGTTGAAGTATAATCGTTTGCCAAACAATTCGACAATCCAGCTGCCCCCCACCTTGCAGTGATTTGGTTCCCAGGCTCTTTGCTAGGAGGGGAGGAGGTTTCTTCTGTTCTAGACAAGAACACAAGCTTATCCCTGTGGCCCATTTCTCTATTTTTAAGTTAATTGCCAATGCTACAGGTGATCAAAGCACAAGACCCTAGGAAGGAGCTTAGGGCACAGCAGCACAGCGAAACGGATTGCTTCCTGGTGATTTGTAAGTAGGAAAAGACTTTTGACATGAAAGACAACCTCAACAACACAGGAATAAGAATAAAGCAGCTGTAAAATGCTTCTTGTTGCAGCTGAATTGATGCAGAGGGTGGCTCCCACAACTATTTTTCTTTTGCTTTTTTGTGGGTGCCTGGCATTTCCTACTGAGTCATTTCTACAGTCACATGCACACAACAAAAGGCTACATCTGAAGGGGTGGGGAGCCTGGGGTCTTAGGGGTAAGGAGATGCTTTGTGCCGGGATATTGTGAAATCAGACAACTCCCATTTCTTTTCACTCAAGCTATGTTCAAAATTTGGTTTTATTCTTTGCTGTGACAAAAGTGTAGTTTTGCTTTTAAAGGATTAAACCTTAATGCATTTGTAATGGATCAGTTGTTTATAACTGAACAAGGCATTCTTCAAACAAAAACATGCGTTTTTCTTTAGCGCATTTTATCCATTAAATAAAAATAAAAAAACAGTTGAACGACTCACATATAACTTAATATTTTTCTGTTTTTAATTAGCTTTTAATTTGGAAAAAGTAAGCCAATCTCTTCAAAGGATGCTGATGTTGGAAAAAAATTGTCAGTTCCTCAGTTGCTTTGAATGTCATCCTCTTGCAAATGTCATTCTCAAGCAAAACTATTTCAGAGATAACATTTCTGTTGGTGAAAAATTAATAAATGGACTTATCTTTGTTTAACAGATAAAAACCTTAAGACAATGGGATGAGTTATGATTACCTCCTTCACGTTGAGTCTTGTGTGATGCAACCCATTGTCTTTAGATGTCATCTAATTAGTAAATACAATCCAACTGTGTAAAATATTCTTAATATGAATCCAGCTGTGCTGTAAAGGTCTCGTGTTTATTGGAAAAGATTAGTAAACAGCACCAGGAAGGCTCAGGGACACAGCAGATGAGTCAGATGCAACGCTATGGAGAAGTTTAAATTGGAGTTTGGTTATAAAACAAATTCAGTTTGACCTTCTTAAATACCTCTTTCAGTCCATCATATGAATATGGAAAGATAATGACAGCACAAAGCAATCATATAAAAAAATCTGCATGAGGGAGCAAAAGAAATGTACCTGTGACAAAAGTGTAGCACAATGATCATGTAATGGCCATTTATATAACGACCATCATAAGCAACATTTGTTGTTGCAAGATGACAAAATGTGAAAAAGTTCAAGATCTTTAAACTCTTGTGCAAAGCTGTGTTCTTTTCCCAGTAGCTTCCTCAATGGTAAAATTGCATATTTTTTCCATTTATATTGTTGAAATATTTATATTTAACTTAAACCTGTCATAAGAGCAGTAAAATTATTTCACCTGCTGTTCACATGCAGCCAACTGAAACTTGTCTGACAGTTCTGGAAAACCTCAATGCAGCATTCAGTGGCACATGAGATATGTTAGTGTATTTCATGACAACAGATTTGGCTGATACCTAGATCGCTGATGAAGTTCAAAACCACTGTCAGGAGAGGGAGAAGGGAAAAAAAAGAAAGAATGAGAAAGGATAAACTTCCTGTGGGAGGAATGTAACTGCTACCCATCACAGCTGGAATCTGTGGGGTCACATACCAAAGGAATGGTAAATATTTAACATTTAATTTCCTTGCTGTAAGGTACACTGGACACAGAGCACAGCCAATAACTATAGTACACAGTGTCTGAGACACATAGATTGGCACTCATAGTGGAAAAGAGGTATAAATCCAAGAGACACTGTTAAAATATTTAGATAACATTTCCACATAATCAGCAACATAGACCTGCAGTGGTAATATTTATCTTTTTAACATTAATGCAAATGTTCCCTGCAGTTTTCAGGTAAACTTTACATACTGTTCTAGAATCCATTTTTATTGTTCCTTACAATAGGTATAACAACTTATTTGTCCTTATTATACTCATTTATAAATATATTTTTTTAAATACTCAAAATGTCTGAGATATTTTTATAGTGATCAGAATTAAAACTGGAACCTTGAATCACCAGGAATGGATGGATGAGGTCGCAGACAGAGAAGGAGAAGATAGTACAAGTAACGGTAAGAGGAATGAAGCAGGAAAGTAAACAAAGACAATTAAAGAAGGACAGACAAGAAAGGAGAAAAGGCCACAACAAAGGAAGAGAAAGTAAGGACAAGAAAAGGAAGCAGGGATGGAGAAAAGATAAAAAAAATATGAAAAGAAGGAAAGAGAACAAAGTAGCAAGATGATAACATTGCACATAATAGAGACTAATGTCAAAAACAACAGCGTAATTGATAACTCTGTTCTTACCATGCTTACCAGGCAACAGTGGAGACGGCGACACAGTTTGCACAGAAAAAATGGCTATTTTGTAGTTTCCAAGTTGAGCCACAGTTTACGCTGTGGAACCTTGCTTTTTTTCTTTGGAACGCATAACACCTATTCAAGAACATGTTCAGGGACCAGAACATGGTTCAATCTGTGCTGGTAAAAAAGGCAGCAGAGAGTACAGAAAAGATAGTATGAAGGCCACAAGGAAAGTAGGAAACAAAGACAAAAAGGTGAAAGGAAGCAAACCGGGAAGGCAGGGCTCAAGGAATTAGGATACAAAGATGGAGACAGGATAAAAGGGAGGAAGGATGAGTTAAAGAAAAAATAACAAAGAAGAAAGAAAGGATACGACTTAGACAGATAGAATATGCTGTAATATAATCCAGACTTTGTAGGAGCCTTGTGATGTTGACCAGGTTTATTTGCACCACTTTCCGTTCAGCTTTACTAGCTTATTTTTAGAATACCTTATTGTGTTGTAACCTAGATTTGTATAAGATGATTCGGAGTTTACCAGCTAGGGCCACATTTAAAATGACAGACTTGTCTGTAACCTCATTTAGTCAAAAGGAAAGTAGCCACCTTAAGGCAAACGGGAGCGATCCCAACAATGACAAGTTATTTAAGGGGAGGTTGAGGGCAGTCAGGTGCTAGAGAGACTTAATGCCAAAATTCGGCATGGCTTGATTCAAACCTTCACCTGAGGAATGTCTATGTTTAGTCTATACTGACCAGAATAAAGCTATGGTTGAGCCATCCTTTTTTATCTTACTGGTGTCCAAAAGTTGGAGCTTATGGTTTGTTTTCCCAAAATACTGAATCTGTTTCTGTAGATTGTTGTTGGTGATAGAAACACAGGTTTGAACACTTAAATGCACAGGAAACAACCTGAATCAAATTCACATTTTTACAGCTCAAAGACGTTAATGGCTGCAGCAGAAGGCAGAGAAAAACTGCCAACCTATCAGAGATATAATGTGATTTTAGCAAAGCAAAACTACCCTGAATTTATCTTTATATTGACAGCAGTAATAGTAAGCTATATTACGTGATGTTTTTTTATATACTAACTGATGAAACTTAGAATCACTGCATAGTTTTAAGTTGTAATACGTAACTTTAACCTACTGTGTGCCACATTTTTGCCTGTGAGCTGCTGGTAACTATAATTTCCTGAGGGAGTCTTCCCAAGGGATCAATAAAGTCAAGTCTAAGTCTAAGTCTCTAAGTCTCTATAGAAAGAAAAGATAGATTAAAAAAAGATATCTTTCAGACCAAGGTTTGCCACAATAGAAGCGGAAAAAGCACCTTACTTAGTGAACTGTGCTTTGTACTGTCCTGAAATCAATTTGTCTCTGTTCATGCTGGTCTAATCTCAAGGCTCCCAAGCCTGAGGGACAGCCAGGTTTCTGGTCCAGCAGTTCTTTGGCCTACCAAAGGTTGAGCTAAGGCTATCCGAAGGCCATGGCCCCTTAGTCTGGGATTTAAGGAGCACAATGATCATTAGGATTTTTAGTTTTAGCAACATGATCAAATTTCAGTTCATAAAATGGACAGTAGAGTTACTTTCAAGTCCATACGGTAGCAGGAACACCTTAAAAATGTGTAAATTGAAATTCCATTCTGCCACTGCAGCTAAGACAAAAACATTTGTTGGATGTTTAGTTATTTTTGTCCAAGTTTTGCTCTAAAATAGAAATACATTTTGTTCAACTTAGTCATATGGGAATCATAACCAACAAACAGTGCGTTGGAGCTGACTGGAAAGGATGTTCTCTGGAGCAGAACATTGGTATGTTGCACTGGACCCTGTGTACTGCCAGCAAGGAAACTGAACAGTCATGGAAGTGAGACGAAGGAGGAATGACTATGTCTGGACTCCCTCACCGATATCCCTCCAGACTGTTTAGTTGACTCACTGATGACGCAGGCTGCAGCATAGTTTTGCTTTACTTCCTGGAAGCAGGGTGAAAGCTAGGGGTTGCCTTGAAATTACTAAGACAGCCATCACCCTGGTTCAAGTCATGGAAACCCTGAAAACACACACTCACTCACCATTCACAGCCAACTGCAATCGTGCACCAAAAACGTGAAACATCTGGACCTTATTTTAAAATAAGGTTTATTTAGAAAATGTGGTCAGTTTCTTTGGCACAGCGACTTTCTATAAATATTTAGCAGTTATAAGCTTTTAGAAAAGAGATTTTTAAAGAGAAGCTTTGAGCCAGCACTGCAGGTGCTTCAGATTTATTTCCCAAATTTGGAGCTTAGGAGTGACAGAGTTTAAAAGAGTTTAATGACTTTAAACTAAAATAAAAGCAAATTATCTTGTATTCCATAGCCCTAATCCATGGTTCCCAAACTGTGAGAATAGTACCATTGGTGTTACTTGGGTTACGTTCAGTCCAGATAGTCAGAAGAAATATTAGCTTACAGAGAAAAACTAAAACTATTCAAAGTGCTCTACAAGTTTGGGGTTATTTCAGTCCATATGTTAACATTTCCAGGTTTAGCAGAATCCTGGAGCAAAATATTGTCTTGCAGAGTAACTTTTTCTTTAATCACTGAATAGAAAATCTTCCTGTTTACTTCCAAAGGGGTCACCAAAATCTTCTGGAGCAAATACAGCTTCTATATTATTTAAATATAGAAAACTTTATCACTGATCCATTTGGTGTCTGTGAACATCATGATCAAAGTAAAAATATGGTTTTATGGCAAATGAGGCTCTTCTTGTGTCAGAGAAATGCCTTTTAAAATGACTTAACAGCATTGAAAAACAACTGTAATGTGGATTGAGAGATAGTTGTCATTCGTTCAAGACTGTGAAGAGCACAGCTACATTTTAGGAGTATAGCATTGACTCCTAGCTAGATTACCATATAGTTATGCTATGGCACTAGCATTGTAACTAGCTGGCTATGGCACTAGCACTGTAGCTAGCCAGCTATGGCACTAGCATTGTAGCTAGCTATGACACTAGCATTGTAGCTAGCTAGCTATGGCACTAGCATTGTAGCTAGCTAGACAGAGACAGAGTTGATGTCAAAGCATCAACTCTGAGTATTGAGTATAAGTTTTTTTGCTCAATACCCAAAAGTATTGAGCAAGTATTGACTTGAGCAAGTCTGCTCAAAAGTATTGTTCCTTATTTTTGAGCAGACTTGCTTTACTAAAATTTTCTTTGCTCCTTGGAACTTATGTAATAATGGGCAGTGTCATGTTTGGCAACTATGACAGCTTAGAAAAAAAATCATAGATTTATGAAGTAGTTATTATAAGTTCTGTAAAAAAATTAATTACTTATTGCATATTGAATTCCAATGTATATTTGTATGTTATTATTTGTTTAGACCAACTTAACAGCACAGTTCAGTTGTGCTGTGGGAAAAAAAATTCTGAAGTACAAAAAAAAATATGTATAGTGCTCTTATTTGCCATCTATTCTTGTGTAATTGTACATCTGAGGCATCCTGTTTATGTGACCGTGGTTGTTCCAGGCAGGACTGGCTCAAGCCCCTCACAGTGCTTTAGCCTAACAGCTGGGAATGGCCTTTCAGTCTGACAAGACATGCCGTTCCTATGACAAATACCCATAGAGCAACAGTAACATGTGTCTTCCACCCCTACGGGTAGCCCTCCCCTTCCACCCTCAGCCACACATGCACACACGTACGCACAAAGCTGTGCAGTGTACTTAATGAATAGCACACTTGGGGAGGCTGGGGTTTTTGCCGGAACAGCGAAGGAGGGGAGGAAAAAGTAAAAAAAAAAAAAAAAAAACAGCCTCCAGTGACCTCTGAGGACCATCTGAGATAATAAATCCATGACCCTGAGTTCCGGAGTGCTTTGGGCAAGGTTGGGGTGGCAAATTTCCCACTTCCACAATATCATATGTTAATGGTAATTCCTTTTAGCCCATGTGTAATAGAAAAGGAATGTGTTCTCCTCCGCCTCATCTAGGGTTGGTGGAATCTGTTGAAAATGTGCGACAGCTGTGAAACTTGGCCAGCCTCAGCCTGTGAATGTATAAGTTTTGGACGCGATTCTGAGCTGGGGGTACATGGTTGAAATGCAGTCAGGGGGGAAGGGGTGAAAAGGAAAAGGGGAAAGAGGCTTGTGTGGTTGTGGTGAAGTTTACTTCCTTATCTGGTCTCCGTCAAAACAAGGTGCCAAAATAAGGCTTTCTCTTCCGGCACAGACGAGTCATCTGGATGATTAAATTAGCAGATATTTGTTCTGATATTTCTACAAACACCTTAATGTCTTCGTGAAGGAAAAGTAGGCATATGTATTAGATTTCCTAAAAATTTTTATTGGAGAAAAAGTATTTTTAAATGTAGTCATACTGAATCACTTGATGAATAACTATCCAAATTATACAAACAGTGAATCAATCACTGATTGGTTGTTAGGCATAGGTTGTCTCTTCTTTGGCTAGTAAAAAGCAGGCTCTGCCAATTTTACTGGAAGACGCCATAAAACAAAGATTTAAAAATATTCAGTCATTTAGCTCAACTAAACAGACAAAAGAAGTTCAAATTACATTGCTTCTGGAAAGTATTCAGAGCACTTCACTTTTTCCACATTTTGTTATCTTACAGCCTTACTTCAAATTGTATTAAATTAATCTCCTCAAAATTCTAAACACAAATGCCCCATTATGGTGAAGTGGAAAATGTTTTAGAGATTCTTTGCAAATTCATTAAAAGCAGAAAATCACTTCCTTTGGATAATAATTTGCTCATCCACCTTTGGCAGCAACTATAGCCTTGAGTCTTTTTGACTATGATGCCAAAGGCATACGTACAGCATCAACATGTTTAAATAGTGAAATGTAAAATGCATTCCATACTGTTAAAGTCATCCAGAGTAGTTTATGCAAATTAAAATAAATGTTTTTGTCACTACAGGATAAGAATTTTGCTAAACCCTCTCCTTCTACCACAGGAGTGTTTTTAAAAAAAAAACTAAAAAATAATGAACAAACTGAAAAATGAGAGCTTTGTTAAGTATCCCAAACCAAAGGCTAGTAAGTGACTCCCCTGACACATACTTGGGTGACATGTCAAATGTCACCTTATAGCAAAAATTAAAATGCTTTACCAGTTGCTGCACACTCTCTAGGTCGACAACAGACAGCTGTTAGCATGTGCACAACTGGAAAGAGGAAAAAAAACAATGCAGGGAGGGGTAGTGTGTTTTCCTGAATCATTGCTTTTAAATATATTTTGCGAGTAATCTGCTGGAATCTGCAGACTTCACAATAGCCAATTAAAATTCTGCATGTAGCTGAACAGTAATTACCTGGTCTTAACACAGTCACAATTATAAACTGCATATATATTTAGCTTTTTTTTCTGACATAACAGATTACTGGATTTTAGCCAAGAGTTGTTTTTCTAATAGAAGCGATGTTTGAAAACTTAGTAAAACTAATAGTGTCTCACAACTCTGATGTTCCACACCCTGTAGAATAAGAAATTCCCATTTTACATGCAGCACTCCATCTTCAAAGTTTTTTAGTGCTGCCGTGCATGGCACATGTCTGAATAGATTTTTTATTTATGAACAGCCAGAGGCAGGTTAGACAGGAACTCATCTGTACAGTTTTATAATATATCAGTTTTGGACAGATTATTTTTATATTTAATTCTCTAAAGATAAGTTTCACACGAATTGAGAAACAGTACCAGGAGCTGAAACCAGCTATTGACACTGTAAAAAAAAACTTATCTCACTTCTGACATCTAATCAGTGTAAGGTTTTTATGTTTTATGTAATTTAGGATTACTAACCATTTCTTTTTTTCTAAATATCAGACTATTGAGTTCTTATTCTGTACAAATTCAGTGAACATTTTGTTTTCTCTTCCTCAGGATTCTCACAATACTGATATCAGAACCTTTAATTGTCAATCATAAACAGTGACCTTATTGCTTATAATAAAGATGATTTGGTACCCCAACCTAAACTTCCTGGCTGTCTTGAGACGTTGCTCATGATGCCATTGATTGTCAAGTGCAGCAGTTCGGGAGCAAATCAAAATCAAAATCCCAAACCATGATGCTCCTACCTTCATACTTCACTGTTGGGATGGTGGTCCTAGGTTTGCAACCTTTTTCTTATGAATGTCGCAATTGTCATTTTGGCCAAACCTTTTCATTTTAGTCTCATCAAACTGCAGAACATCTTTCCAAAGATCTAGGTCTTTGTGTCTGTGTATGTTTGCAAATTATGCTGTGTAGTTATAATAACATTTCTGTGCTTTTGGAAATGGAAGAAGAAGTATTGTCTTGAAAACTAAACACCTCTCGCTTCTAAATGATGAGGGAAATATCTGCAAAATTTAGGTTGCGTTTTTTTTTTTGTTTTAATAATCACTGACATAGTTTGTATTTTCAACTTAACTTTATCAATAATCAATGGATCTATAGTGTTTAACACAGGTGCAGCTCATTGCCCACTCTGCCCTTCCATGGTAATCAGCCCAAAAGGCGGGCTAGGGGCTGGACGGGTCACAGCAGCAGATAGTATTTCTCCAAAAGGCAGTGCTCAGACAGAGCACTCTTTGTTGCCCCTCCCCCCCACACCCACTTTAAGAACGGCTTTCACTTTGCTATTGTGACCGTAATTCCTGAGCTGTGTACCATGACTCTGTCCCACTCCGGGAAAATCATAACCTGCAATCAGAAAAACATTTCCACCAAGGTCATCAATTCTGTCTAGTGAAAATATTACCTTATTAGAGAGATTCAGTTTCAATGCAATGGAATGAAGTGCAAGAACATGTTAAATACAGGTTCAGCAGGCAGATGAAACGCTGCACACCTGTTTGATCACTCCGGGGTACATTGAATGAGATTCAGACTTACTAATCAAATCAGATGAGCACCTTCAGTGAATTATCCATGGCATGTTGAGGCTCTTCTATGGGAAGATATAAATGCCAAACTATCAGTTTGTTTATGCTATCAAAAATTAAATTAGGCTATTATCAGTGACATGGATGCCACATCCCATCAAGTTTTACCATAGGTTATTGTTGGAGAAATTGTGATATAATTAATCAAATATTCATTATAATCTTATAATATTATCTTTCTTTTATGCCTTTATTATTTGATATCATTATAGAATTAAGATTGTTTCTTGTATTGTTGATTTACTCTGACTCCTTTCTTAGAAGGCCTCACTGACGAAAAGATCAATTTGTGTTTAACAGGTGTTAACCCTTACAGTTATACAAGTTTTCTGTTAAATGAGATTTAACAGAAAATGTCAAGAAGAAAAATGTGCTTCCTACTTGTCAAAAAAGCATAGCTTAGCGTTATGGAAATGACAAATGTGTTTTGGAAATTTATGGGTTATTATTTTTCAGATAATTTTGCAGACTAAATAAATGCTCAATTTTAGATGTTTATTTCGTAGCTAAAACACAAACATTACATTTTTCTTTTGTCACAGGATGATAAATCTAATTTATTGTTTACATATTCGCATCGTTAGCAGAGATGAGACTAATAACAGCCCTATCAACCTGATTAGCAGAGCAGTAATGTTAAGGAACAAGTGCTGCGAATTAGTTGTTGCTGTTGCACTATGACGCAAACATGGAACTGCTGTTTTGTTCAGTTTGTCAATGTCGATGAGTGTCTGTCCCTACCAAATAAACTTAAATAAATAAATAAAACAGGGACATACATGCTGGAAATCCATCACTTCTTGTGTTAGCAATGGTTGCCTATAGTGAAAAACAATGCATCCATTGTTTGATTTAGATCAAACTGGCCTCACATGCAGGAAAGTGATAGTACATCTCCATATCCTCGCAGTGAGAGATTTTACTGCATTTAGAAGGGCTTCTCACAATTGCTCAACGTTAGCATGTGGGATATGCATTTGAACATATAAAGAGGTGAAGACTTTTAAATGATGGCCTTAAGAGAAAAGGGTAGAAAAGTGTTTTTCCAGTAATTGCATCAAGCAATCTGTCTGAACAGTAAAAGTCCTTCTGTGAATGATTTTATTTTGAGTTACAGAGAGCTTTAAACTAATTCACAATTTGTCAATTTTAAATATTATGGTAAACAAAAACCTTTCTTTTAATGTCTGTTCAATTATTACATGGTTGAAACCTTAAATATGAGAATCAACACCAGCAAGGACACAGATTGTTGACATTCCCAGTCTCTCTTTCGTCTAAAGAATGCAAAAACATACATTTTTCACATTAGTTGCCTCATGCAACACGGCTTGTGCAAGTCTGCTTCTGATTGACTGATCAGACAACTCTTTTTCTGGTTAGCTCCAGGTCCAGAGAGCTGAACAGAGCCATATTAGACTGAATTGGTGCAAAAAAAACACAAATGCAAAAACACCATCAGATTCTGTTTGCTATTTTGGTCCAACTAGGTTCTGTCCAAAGTAAGAAAACTGCAAAGACATCTTCTGAATTAAACCACAACCAACAGCCTTCAACTTCAAGTGGCCTTTTGACCTGAACAGTTGGTGTTTATTTTGTCATCCAATAACTGTAAACTTTAATCAGAGCTAATAATAACCCAAATGCTACTTTTTTCAGAAAATGTTTTTGGGGTTTTTTCTGTAGCAGATGGGTAGAACAAGTGATATTGATGTTCTGTGTTAGTTTTGCTTATTAGACATTAGTTTGACTAATTAATTTATAGCATAATCTCAGTTGAAGTGTAAATATTTTTGACAATCCTAAATAAATCTAAAAAATAAAACAGAAGCACCTTATTTCTTTAAATGCATGGTGGAATGAGAAGGAAGAAACTCCTACTTCAAGCGGATATTTAAGATACAAAGTGTTTATTTATTTTAATGCAGTTTAAGGTGGTCTAATAACACTATAAGCTGACAGGAATAATGCTCATAAAATTTCATTGGGTTTTGATGTCATACTGACATTACTTTTCTTTCAAAGATGAACATCTTTTTCTTAAACAAGGGAAAATATCTGAAATCAGTGAGGGGCACCAATCCAGATCACTGTAAAAATGATTCCTACATTTGTCATCATGCAGGATGAGGAGTAGTGGCCCAGAAATCCTTTCAAGAAAATGGACAAACAAAACATAAAGCCAAGCGGAAACGGTACCACCGTTACATCTCGCCCTCCGCCGTTCCACTTGATCCCAGTGTTTTCCTCTCAGACCTGTTGAGGATAGAGCATTCCTGGCACACCACACCCAAGATCATTGTATTGAAAATTCTTGCATCCCGGCCAAATGGATCCAGTTCCCCCAAATCCTTTTACGGAGCTTCACCAGACCCCTAGGCCAACATAGGTTTGATGGTGGCCTCGTCAATGACTGGCCTCTGTAGGTGTGTGTGTGTGTGTGTGTGTGTGTGTGTGTGCGTGTGTTGTATTTCACTGCAGTTTAAAGCTACTTGGCCATCTTGGCCAGGACGCCTTGTAAATAAGATTCTGAATACCACTGGGTCTTCCCCCGTTATATAAAGTTATATAAAGGATAAACAAATAAAACATAAAAGTACTGCTTGGTTTCGGAAACACTGACTTTCTTTTGTAGTTTCAGTAATTTTGTGCCCAATTTTCTTCAAACCACAGGACATTTTGTACTGACCGTTCGTCAATTTGAACCAGACGTTGAAAAATTTTGTGCCTGTTTGCTTTCACCATTCAGTCAACAGTAAGAAAATATGTTTATGGCCCTTCCATAATAATATCCACTTATAGGAGGTTGGTCAGTTATTTTTGTTTTATCAGAGGTCATATTCTCTCAATTTTCATAGAAGTCAACTAGAAAAAATAGGATTAGACCTATTGGTAATGGAAATAGGGTGCAAAATTATATATAGTCAAATTTCATTTGAGATTTACACTTTTTCATAATTGGCTCCATCATCAGAAAACTAATTTGCAGTGGTGAAGAACATTAGTATGAAATGTTTATTTACTGGTACAGTATTGAAGTAGATTGGGATGAATTAATATAAAAGTTGCAGACAAAATTGGCAAAGGATCAAGCTGACTCAGAGTCATAACCTTACACCATTTCCAGATGGCAAGCTCTCTTTCTTCTTTCCTTTGTACCTTAAACATTTTAGAGCTACAAAGGAATTGCCTCAGTCTGTGGAGTAATCTAAATATAAAATTTGAGGATAAATATTCAGCAAATTTGATCCACATCCATTCAGCACCACCAAAATGGCTCAAAAAGTAAATGGCACCAAATGATCTCATCAGTGGGTGGTCAGGGTTTTCCCCAGTGTTTTATAAGCCTGGCGAGCCACCAGGCTTTACTTGAGCCCCCACCAGGCTGAGTATTGCTTATTTTTTAAGTCTTTTTAAAATGTTTGCATTTTTAAGACTTTATAGCTGATGTTCAGGTATCAATCTTCCAGGCTTTTAATAACACATAATTATTAAGTGATATTTTCAAATTTCCTGTCAACTTTAAACATTTTTTAACTCAAAAAGACGAATGACTGCCCTAGCGCCCAACCACTGGGCTTAGCAAGTTTTCTGGGGGAAAGCCTGGCAGTCATATGTATGTTCCATTTTCTTAAGTTTTTGTCACATCCATCCACAACTTTACCATTAGGAAAGGTGATAAATATCACTTTATTTCATATTTTAAAAGGCTGTTGGTGATTAGTAGATATGACACTGAGATAATTCCTCAACACACTTCTTTCTCAACCGACTAAATGCTGTACAGTTACACAATACATGTTGTGGGTAAGCTGTTAGTATCTAACCCACAGGTGGATAAAACAAGTTCAGTCCTGCTTTCTGAGAGACTTTACTGCCACTCTGGGAAATGCAGGTTTTATCAACATGTCTTGGAATCAGGTTGAACCCTTAAAGGGCCACAAAACATTTGTTAAACATATTTTCTGTCATTTATAGATTTCCCTTTTTATCACACAACTTCTCCTTTCTTCCCCAGAATGAAAGTTGGGAAAATCATGCTTTTTCACTCAGTGTTATATGGCAACAATAGTTTTTTGGATTTTTTTTTTCTGCTTTTGGAAATGCACCATATCAGATTTCAGTTTACACATTCTGATGAGCCAAAATGGATGTTTCCAAATCTTGATTTGAGTAAGCGAACCGCTAAGAGCATGGAGAAAATCGCTCCCGAAAATCTGGCACAGAATAACGTCCTGCATATATCAGCTTCTCATAAATGTTACATGAGCTTTTAATTTACAGCATTAAAACATGCTACGGCTGCATTACTATTTACCTTTCCATATCCGATAGCCACGGCCTGTTGCCATGGGGCTTCACTCATATTCAATCCCGGCCCCTTTGGCACACACTCTTATCTCTGTTTAAATATCCGGTTACTTCCCCCTCTGGTCCAGACACACAGAGACATGTCATTAAGGGCAGTATCTCTCGCCAACCCAGGCTTCCTTCCTGTGTGCATGGTGACGGATTGATTTTCTGGTTGGGATCCACTGTAAGAAATATTCAACTAAAGAGGTCATGTAACTTTGCAATTTCTTAAAGTTGAAGGTTTTGCTGGTGTACTGTGCCTTGCAAACATATTTATATGTCTTTAAACATTCAATTTTGCTGCATTGCAACAACAAATGTCAGCATAATTTATTGGAATTTTGTCTGATGAACCAACAAAAAGGGGCACATAATTCTGAAGTGGGAGAAAAGTTATGCTTTGTAAAAAGTATAACTTTTTAAGCATTAGAAACTGAAATACGATGCTATGATATCAATGACAATATATCGGTATATAATTGTCGTGATTAAAGCTCAGTGTAAATCCATCTGTTCTCTGAAGGCCTGGGAGGTTTGCTAAATAACATCAGAGCACAAACAGCATCAGGATGACTAAAAGCTCAGTAGACAGGTCAGAAAGGAAGCTGTAGGAGTTTAAAGCAGGGTTAGTTTCTAAAACAAATATCCCAAGAGTTTAATTTCTCACACAGCTCTGTTCAATCTATCATCTGAGAATGGAAAGAGTACGACACAACTACAACCTACCAGGATATGACCATCTGTGGAAACTGAAAGCCTGACCAAGGAGAGGACTAATCAGAGAAGTAGGCAGAAGTCCATGGTGATTCTGGAGAAGCTGCAGAGATCATCTGCTCAGGTGGGAGAATCTGTCAATAACTGTAATTATTAATCATGTACTTACCCAGGCAAAGTAGGGAACCCATATTTTTTGTGCTTACATGTTGAATGCAATACAAGAATGTGGTGGAAATTAAATGTTGCATATCATCCTGAACCCATGTGGAAACATGTTAGTTGCATCAAGCTGAGGGGAGGCTTTTCTTCAGTGCAGAAAGCTGCAGTGAAATGGCTTAGATCAAAGTATACTGAAATGTTAAAATGTCCCAGAAAGTCCAGTTTGACCAAATCTCCAAAGAGGATGCTTGACTCCTTAGCTGCACAAAGCTGGTAGAGACATGTACATGACATTGTTTTTGCCAAGCAAACTCTGTGTGCAGGAACAGGTATGGTATGTAGCTGTAAAAATCAGATGCAAATTATCTTGTTTTAGGTCTGCTAGGATCACCAATGTTATCCATTTTCTAAATGTCAAAATGACATCCTCAAATTCGGAAGTTTGTGTTCATTTTCCTTCACATTTAATAAAATTGACTTTAAACTGCATCACTTGCATCAAACATACATCTTCAGCTCTAACCTCATGTTCTCTACATGATTGAGATCAGAAATTTACAATGACTTTATTGTCCCTAACCCCTAGATTATTTATGGTAATTCTCCATTTTAAAGACCTAGTTAGCTTTCACTTCTGGAATGACGTCTTGAGACATTGGTTTCCACACAATGTTTTTTCCTCATTATGATACTTTGTGAAATGCACCAGTTCCTCCCACAGTCAAACACCCATCCAACACGATGCCATTCAGAACAATGGCCACATATTTGTAATCTGGATTTTTAAATTGCATCAAGAGTAAAGATCAATTTTTCTGCAACTAACCTTGCAAAATTATGTCAGTTCAGGACTCATTTCAATACAGACAGTCTCCCATTAGTTTCAGCAAGTATCTTCACAAGATCGTCTTGACCAGCAGATCTGGCTTTTGATTTGGCTTTTTTTACAAGTAATGCCCAGCAAAGGAGCAACAAGAAAACCCCGGAGAAGCCCAACAGATTTACTTTAACATGTGAAGCAGGGACAATCAATTGACCACATCATTGATCCATCTATTTTCTTACATACATACCTCAGCCTAAATGGGAGAGATATTTTTGCTATGTTCCCTGTTAAAACACCTCAAATAATTTTTTGCAGCGGATGCTTGACTCTGTGGCTTGGTGTCTGCTCTCCACAGCAGCCTTTGGTACCCACAAGAGTCAAATCTCCCTCTGGTGTTTCTGAAAGAACAGATGGTCTTAGGGGAGGTTTATACTGCAGCATCTTCCCAAAAATCAATGGACGAACTTCCGTGCTCTCCTTGTCCTCCACATGCACGAAGGACATATTGATTACAGCCCCTCCATGAGTCCTGACTGCTTGTAAATGCGTAACCCGAGAGATTTCTGGTGATGTCTTTCCAGCACAGACCAAAGCTTCAATTTTAGGTAGTTTTTCATTCTGTTTTTTTTTTTTTTTTTTTTTGAGTTTTATCAAAACCCATCATCATGGAAAAGTTTTTTTTGTATAGGGATACAATGCTGGCCCTTAAAGGCGTCAACTTTACAGCTTTGTGGAGTGAACACCTCATAAGGAAACATTCATCCTGAAGTATAAAATTCCTTTTTATCACCCCTGATCTCCTACAGTTTTCATCATGATCGTGTTACATGTCCCCACAGTAAGAGCGAGGGGAGTGGGCCGCTTCTGCATGTCTTTATCATAAAAATGTTTGTCCGTTGTACAGATGCCCTGAATTTGAACTCATAGAAAGGGTAAATAAAGCGGAGTATGGCCATGCAGGCCCTTCCTTCTCTTTCAGCTGCACTAATGATGTTGTGTCGGGCCACAGCTGTTTCTTCGTGGCAGGTGTGCAAGTGGGAGCCACAGCAGACTGCACTGGGCCCGGATCGGAGGAATGCCAAAAACAAGACGGAAGGAGAGGAGACAGGGTGCACAGTGAGGCAGTGAAATGAATATCCACACAAGATACTGCTCCCTGAGCTCCCACAAACTTGGACACAATATTCAATTGAGAATTTCCCCTCAACACCTGGCCACCAGCATAAGTGGGATATTGATGTGGGTCCCACGCCAGAACCCAACAGTTTGACTCATTCGAAAACCTCAGGCGATTTCATGCAGCATTAAGGCAAAAATGCTTGGACAAGAACTCGTCTGGAGTCTTTTCCTGAGACGGGACATTGCCAGTGTGTCTTAAAGTTTAACTCTGTTCATGAGGGATATGCAGACAAAATGCCAAAGAAATTATTTTCTGCTTGGATCAGAAGTAGGATGAAGGAACATTTTAACAAATTACCTTCTCTAAAAATGGGGTCTCTCTGTGGATAACCAGCAAGCTTTTTCTTCTGTATGCATTGCATAGTTGGTTTGTACATTCACAAAAGTAAGTATTTTGATCAGGAATTTAGGGTAGAGATTCTCAAATTCAAGAAAATTGTATTAAATTGTTTTTAACAATGTGTATAAACTGGAGGTGAAAATCACTGGGCCATAATGTCTTTTTAATTCAGAAACTGACTTTTTAAAAGAGAAAGGATTACAGAACTTATAATTTGTAAAAACTAGACCTGGGTACACAAATGTTATTTCATGTCATGTGTAATCTACACACATTTAAAATTACATAGAGGCTTAATTCATTCACCTCCACTAGAATTTGGATTAAATGTCCTTTCACAAGTTCCAAAGAAACCAAACTTTTCGTCATCAGGTTTGTGCTTTCATATAATTGCTGTTGGGATGTTTGGCTATTATTAGAACTGGTAGAGTTCTTCCAACATGCTGGTCTTTCTTTTTGGCATAGTACAAAATTTGTCAGTTGGGTTCAGGTGAAAGGAATTGCATAAGCTTAATTTTACCATTTGTTTGTATCAGAGTCCTGTTAGAATATCTAGATGTGTTCAAGTTTTAAGTATGTGGCCATAATTGTTACATCAGAACCAACTCAAAACCAATAAGAGAGGGGGGGAGCTGGTTAGCCTTGATTTAAAAGAAAGTCAGTATTTCGGCTGTTTTGTAGTTTTCTGGAAATTTGTTCCAGATTTGTGATGCACAAAGACTGAAACACAGATCAGTATCAGTTTTCAAATGGAGATATCAAGCTAGCATTAAGCTTCTGACTGAAAATACGTGGACTATGCTTAAAAACCAGGTCAGCGATATGAAACAAAGTAATTTAATTGCACTATGCCTAGAGAAAAGATCAAATATCCATCTAGGATGATGCCAGATGCTTGTTTATGGCTACAAAAAAGGCTGTGGTTAAAGTGAAGCTTCCTAAGAGAGCCCACTAGAATTTCACCATATTCTAGTGGGGTTGTATGCGTTAGAGAAAAGCCTAATTAAATCCCCACTAGCGCATCAAAGAAATCATTAAAAGCCTAAGATTGATGAGATTTGTGGCTATGATGAGTTTTTGTAAAGAGCTGACAACTGCAAGGAACAATTTTTCCAGCTTGCATTTACAAGTTAAACACTGCTGTCCAGTTGTTGTTGTTTTTTTTATGTCCAGGTCTAAAGATCTCTAAATAAAAACAATAAAAGGCTTCAAAAGGAAATCTTTAGGATTTACATTTGGAGAGGAAGTAAGACCAGAGAGAGAGTTCTGTTCTCCTTTGACTTGTACCTCAGGCTAATATTAAAGCTGAGGCCATACGTGGTAAATATTAGCTTTTCTCTCCTGTGTTGACAGTGTGTGCTTTTCCACACACACACAGGACAAAGGTCTGCCATACTGCACACCCACCTGGGGACTCAGATGGCTCCAAGTAGCACCAAGTGTTCATTGCCTAACAGTGGGGTTTCTCATTGTGTGGCTTATGATTATGAAGATAAAGGCCTCCCTCAGACCACATGAATGATGGTGATAATGAAAATAGGAAATCATTACTATCCCGTAGTACATCAGATGATTATTTAAAAAGAAGTGTAAAATTATGGAGGGAAGCTTGGGCTTCTTGGCTGAGGCCCTGGCCCCTAATTAAGCAGAAGACAATAGATGGAATAAACAATTTAATCATCTCATGTAGCTCTGTTCAAAGTCTTCATCTAAAAATGAAAATGGCATGAGACAACTGCAAATCCACCAAAAGATGGCTGTCCAAACTATTCTGACACGCTGAGCAAGGCTTGTCAAAGTTTATGCGTAGATGGATGGAGCTAAAAATATGTAAATCACGTTTTTTAAAATGTTGGAGGCTGAAACAGAAGTGTGGGGCCATCAAGACAACTAACCAAATATATAGTCAGAACTACAATTAAATGCTTTATATCAAAGTATATTTATTTGTTAGAATGGCAATGTCAAAGTACAGACCTAGATCATATTGAGAATGTGTAAGGACACAGACATAATCCATCTAATTTGTTATTTTGCCAAAAAGAAGGGGAAAAAAGAAGGTGCAATAATGGTGGAGACAAATCAAGCATGGCAAAATTTATAAAAGGGTATAAATACTTTTTGCAAAGCAGCTTATTCTTACAAAGGTTTATTTTGGCATCCAGGTAGCAGTGAACTTTTTCAGAAAGGTTAATAACTTTTAAGTTGTTTCGAGCAGCAATTAATTATTAAATGTTTTAATCAAACATTGCACTGTATAATTTGACTGACGTGCTGGCAAATTCAGAAATGTTTGGCTCAGATTTAGGACCACAGGAACTACTGTGCTGAACACAAACAAAAAATATAACATTTCCCCATTTATTAACATAATTAACTTGACACATTTTTGTTATGTTAACATAATTAACATAACAAATTTGTTATATGAAGTAAATGCTTCATCTGTATATTTAAATGCAAGAAAGGTCAAAAGTCATTTCCTAAAATGCTGAATTCCAGCAGCTTGGGTCCCATCAGAGCAACAGTCTTCTCCAAGCACCGTCTCAAACACCTCCCTATCTTCTCCCGCTCCTTCCCCTCCCCTCTTTGGCCTGCCAGTGTGGTTTGCCTTGGCTGACTGATAATAAGAGACAAAAATCCTCTTATCCCCTCTCCTCTTTTTTTTCTCCAGTGAATGAGTCACTTCCTTGCCAGAGCCTTCGGTTCCTGGACTGCAGCCAGGAGATACCCTGCTATTTATTACCCCGTTTCCACCCTAGAAGAGGGGAGACTAAGAAGTTTTTTTTTTTTTTTTCCAGAGGCAAGTCCACAAAAACACACATCCAGTTTTAAGGACACATCATAAAGACATGCACACATGCAGAGAAAAGCTAAGCGTACTCAGGCTCACAGTTTCTAGACTGGTTTACACATCCAAAAAGCACCCAGAACACATTTTCCTTGGATTCATACGATTGATGTTTGCGTTCCTCCTCTGAGCTGCAAGCCCACTGCCTTTAAGGTCTCCGTTTTCCGTGACATCCCACCAGGAGCTGGGGAGATTTATACCCTCAGCTCAGGGCATTTTTCAGAGGGAAACGACCTCTTTTTTTCTGACCACACATGCGAAGCAAACAGTCTTGCAAAGAGGCACACAAACAGGCTCTCATGATAAAAACAGAACAGGCTGGAGTTATAGCACGGCTGAAAGCATGTATAATTTTTTACACAGATGTTTTGTATACAGAGACCATCTTTCACAACCATTTCATGTGTGTAAAAAGTCACTGAAGCTGCAGCTGTGCATTCAGGTTTTGAAGAAATTTTAATAAAATTCCTGCGTGCACATGCAGTGAGACAGGGGTCTATTCATTTAGAATGCACATTTAACACAAATATACACACATTCAGTGTCACACACAGGATCCTTGTAAATCCAAAACATTCCATTCAGCTCAAGTTCAGACACATCCCCTAATAGAGGGGTTTGCATTTTATTCATAGGCCCTTCTTTGGAAATATGGCTGCTTTATAACTTTGTGCCTCACGGTTGCTGAGCTCTTTTCTTCACTGTGATGCATTGTCCCTCCAATGTTGCTTTGGAACACAGAGGATTGTAATTTAAATGGCTTTTGAGTACTGCTAATCCACCGGAGGCACGTAAGTTACACAAAAGCAGTTCCGAAAAAGGCCGAGTGAATTCCTGCGAGCAAAAGGAAGTCTTAAATCCAAAGCTCAATTTAAATACTATAGAGGTGACTTTAGAATGGGATGATTTTGTCTGGTGTGTATAGATGAGTCTTGATCAGCTGTGATGGGCTCAAGTGGGTGGAAATGATACCAATACACCATGACAAGAGATGTGGACCAATAGATCCCGATTGGTTCATTTGGCTTTTTGTCCAGGGTAAATCAGGAGGAACGGTGTTCCTGTTCGCTTTTGAGAACAACCATGCTTATCGCTTATGCCAAACAATTATCAAAAACATTGCATACTGATCACATTTGTTTAAACATTTCACAGAGCGGCAGCTTCATAGACAGAAGAAGGTTACTCCGACCTTAAAATGAGCATTTAATGCTTATTTACAGTTTTTCGCTTTACTTTGAGCTATTTTGCATGTTGTGATTAATTGGTCTGGATTAAGGCCGAGTCTTAGCATAGATTAAACCCTCAACCAGTCCATAAAGTTTGCCCAGGAGGAGGAATTAACTGCAGAGAACAGGAGAAGGTCCGCACCATCACAAGGTTTTCTACGTGATTTAAAGTGTATTTATGTAACTAAATCTGAGAACCTACCCAGAGAAAGAAACAGTTCAGTGATGCAGATATTTTCAGTGTCCTCCTGGAGGAGAGAATGGATATTGCACATGCCTGATTTAACTTCTTTTTTTTCTCTCCCACCGCAAGGAGAGCTGCATTACATTCTCAGATGTTTGACTTCATCTACCATTTCAATATATGTCTGCTGTATCTTCTTTCTACCAGTGAAGAAAGATAGAGTGACAGAAATAATGAAAAGGAAATTACAAAAACACTGGAAGCAGCAAAAGACGAAAGAAGATACCCGTTAGAGGGTAGAGGGAAGGTAAAATTTATTCTGCTCTTTCGTTCCGATATAAAATCCCAAGTCAATTTCCTTTTCTGCTGAGATTATATCTAGCAAATAAACTCCTTTGGAGGCAGCAGGGGGTTAACCTGCTGGGTTGAGTAAAGATGCGTTCATCTAAAAGCAGAGTATTTTTCCTCTAACCTTGTTCTTGGGCCCTGAGAAATCTGTGGCTGAATGGAGCACAAACTGCAACACATGAGATCTATAATCTAAGCTGGAAACATGTCCCAGCTCATTTCAATATATACACAGTATCTACAAAACTATTTAACACAGATGCTAATAAGAAGCTAATCGTCTTATTGACCAACTAGTAATGTTTACTATCTCTAAACATTCATTTCTGTAGGTATTCCCTAAAGAGCTTATTGTAAATCCTTACTTATTGGAAGCCAAATAATGGTGTGCAGTCACATGAGACAGTGCAGTGATATATTTACATTGATCATTTTGTCAAATTCACTGTTTTAACAAAAAATCTGCATGATTCTGACAATGGTCAAAAACAGCTTTACTTATGCAATCTCAGCTCAAATACATTATAGATAAAGGTAACATGTAGTATTCTGGTAGTACTGTATCCAAATATACTTTAATATGTATTAATATATACTTTTATTTTCCAAAAACAAAACTAAGGCTATTTGGAAAATGTGAACTCGTTCACGTGAAGAAATCAGGACATACATTTCAGAAAACAACAAAAAGCAATAAGAATTCTTCATGATTCTATTTTGAGAAATTTATTATTAAAATCCAAAATACTAAAATTTGGAGATTAGTAAATTTGAAACTCTCCAAATAATATATTAAGCAAAACAAAATGTATAACCAAAAAATATTTAAAAAATTTCTTAGTGTACAATTTAAAAATGAGACCTAATCAAAAAAGCACAGTGTTTAGGCTACAATGAAACAAATGTGCATGAGAAGGTGTGGAGTGGATTTCTGGAATAATTTCAGTCAGGAAATAACAGCCTGTGCAAAACTACATCAATTTAAAAGACATAAAAAACATAATACTTAAAAAAAAGTGACATTGAATGACAGGGATATAACTAAATAGAATAGGCTACATATATACTGTTTTTATTACCCAAATTGGATTTGCTAGAGAGGTTATGAGCATAAAAGTTTTACTTTACTTTACTCCCTTGAGCAACTTATGTTTTTCTTTGCTTTGGATGACAAAAAAATATAGATTTTTTTGTCTTGTTTGCTCAAATAAATAAATAAAATGTAGTGTATCTTTTTTTTCCACTTTTGGCATCAAGGCCAATGAAGCGGCAAGAAAAATAAATGCTGAATTGCTTTACAAATGCATGTCAGGTGGCATTGCGTTACGTAAACAAAGCCATAAATAGGCTAATCCATGAGTACTGAACTGCAAATGGCCAGGGGTCCACAGAATTGTTTACTTTTATGTGACCAATCAAGACATTTTAGGCATAATATATGGAGAAGCTAGTCGCCAAGGACAGCATTACTCTATGAAGACTTGAGATGCTGGATTTACTTTATTAAATCACAGTTGCATTTGCCATCAAGGCACATAAGGGCGTATTAATAAAAGGTAAACCTTTCGGATTATTTATATATGTGAGAGTGTGAACCAGTGTGTGGATTAGTTGGTGTGTGCTAGTTTTTCACCTGGAATTGCAAAGATGTTACAATAGTGAGTCCAAACCAAGGAGATTTAATTAATACTTTGCCAAAAAAAAAGATGTTTTTCTCAGTTTGCTGTGGTTGTATAAGGTATATTGCTTGAGGACAACCAATGAGCATTACAGTCCAAGCGCCTGCTGAAGTGAAGGCTTGCAGCATGGGGTTAGTTAATGTTTAGCCAGAAAATATGTAATTACAGACTTCCCCCTAATAAACTGTTGCAGAATGCAGACCACAATCCTCCTCCTGTGACATTGTTATTATCCACAGGCTTCAAGAACTCACTCCCTCTCTGCCTTATATACGCAAACACACTTATGGCTCCACATGCACACTAGCCTCCAACAGACAGGTGAAAGGCATCAAAAACTGCTCAAGCACATGATAAACCAAATAATTTGGAATGACATTTCACTGAAAATTAGGGAATAGGTGATTCTGAAAATCGGCGGCTGTTTTTTTTTTTTTTCTCAAAATGATAAAACAGTTTTGTAAGGATAGAAATCTCAATATTAGAATTTTGACTGTCTGTCTTTTATTAATGTGTCCAAACTTTATTTGTCTGTATGTAATGGTTACACAAGTTAAACAGTGTACTTTATTACTTTGTAAAAGAGAAAAAAAAATAATTGGAAGCTAAAGTTTGGATTTAGCAAATCTTTCCTCTGCTCCACATCAATTTCAAAAGTTACCTATTCAGGTTTGAAATATATTACACACACCCAGACCAAAATGTGACTACAATTCACTCAGCAACTTACAGAGAAACTACAAACTTTCATGGTCTACAACAACTTGGCATAGTCCTGGCAGGGCATTTGACCATTTGTTTATTCAGGAATAAACTGGCTGATGCTCGCAATTTCATACATAGTTTATTCCACTTCAACATCGTTAAAGATTATTCCAATAACTTTATGTGGCCTGCTGAGTCCATAAAAAGTATCTGAGATCATTGTCATGTTAGAAAACCTAACTGAGTTGCATTTTAACCACCTATCACAAACTATGAACAGATATTGGTTGACATTAACATAAAAACAACCAAAGAGCCAAAGTGGTTTAAATGGAAGATACTGAAACAATGGCGTTGCCATTTTAAGTCACTATGAACCGAATCGAAGATGACAGAAAGCTTGACTGAAACAACGACTTTGATACCAAAGGAAACTGTACTTATTGTGTAGAATGATGATGGTAACATCAGCTGAGGGCTTTTTAGATGGTTGAAACTTTGGCTGTGTTTTCCAATAGAAGAATGATCCCAGAAACTCATTAGAAAAAACAAGATAATTAAAAGGTTGATCAACGCAGTGCATCAACCTTGTCAAGTCAAAATTCTAGACAGTCAAACGTCAACATCAAACTGATAAGGTTGCTTCTGGCCCAGCAGGTCTTGTGAAAGGTGTGCATACACACAGCAAACAGTATTTTCTAGAAAACACAGCATGTTTATTATGATAAATAATTTAACTCAAATGTTCATGCACAAAAAATCCTGTGATGATTTAACACATACCAACCACATGGCAGTAAATGACTGAAGCAACTAAGGTGAACAATTTTGCACTTTATGTGCCAATATTAAATCTTGACTTTCAAAGATTACCATCAGCTTCAAATAAAACAACAGTGAGGCACAAACTGTGTATATGAGGGAAGATTATTACCATTTTATTTGCCACCTAATAAAAATGTTCTAATGTCAAATTTCCTAATTATTCCTTTAAGGAAAAACTAATTTGCAGTAAAGGTTTTTCTTTTTATAGTGAATACCAAACAGCACTGCATCAGTCTGGAAAAATGTTAAAATTCAAATCAGATTAAAAACTAGTTATTCTGTTTTTCTGGCTGTGGAAGTAATGTTTAAGCCACAAAGCAACATTGGAAGTTTCAGTTGAAGCTGTGGCTGGTTGACGTAGCCTATATTCATGATTGCTGTTTAAACCATGTCTTTAAAAGACCATTAGGGATGGCATTATTTAATGCTGAAGTATTTTTACATTCTACAGGCACATTTCTGTCCCCTATTTGAGCATTCTCATTTGTTGGTTTCTGCTTCTACTTTTCTATAATAATTGTGGACATCTGTCTCCTTCCTTGTTTAATATACAGAGATAACTTGAATTACTTTAATGTACAGAGCTGTCTAAATAGCCAAGATGGCGGCCATATCATTAGGAAGAAATCCACTGCTCTGGAAATGATTTATAGTCCTGGAACATGTTGGAAAAGAGAAAAAAATAACATAACTTTAAAACCCACAGATTTTATGTATTGCTTTTTTATGATCTGAATTTTACAAACTGAGCTTGACTCACCAGATTTTTATACACCCATTGCCTCGGAAGTTGACAAACAAATTGGACATGGTTACTGAACAACAGATGTTTCTTCAACCATTATGTTAAGTCTTCAGCTGAACACTCTAAGCAAATCTGAGAAAGATGTTGCTTTGTTAATTACCTGGTGATGTCTTATTTTCTTATTAAATCTCTAGAAATAGGCTTACACACTCAGTATTTGTTTTTGACTAAATTTTGACCAAACAGCATCTCTGAATAAACAGCAAGCATCTTTCCAACCAGATAAAAAGGGGTGTACTTTAAAACCCTATATATTTTATGCTGTGGAGCAAATCTAAGCAAAACAAAAAATCAGTACAAGGAAAGCTTGTATTGATTAGGTAATTCCAAATATCTATTCAGAAAGGTAATTATTTTTCAAGCAACACATTAAAAGTAGTAGAATAAAATGTCGAACATCAAATGAATAGAAATAGTAAAATCCAAATTAGTGTGGGAACATATGTAATTTTGAAATGGAAAAGTTGTAGAAACACAGTTACATTAAGGCTGGGTTTGCGAAGAGAAGTGCTTTTTCGCTCCCCCTCCTCTCTCGAATTGAAAGACGGCACGCTGGCATCTCTGAAACCTTGAATTGGGGGGTTGAAGTTGGATGGTGGTGGTAGTGATCTGTTGCAGTTTCTATTTTCCTCTCCTCTAAATCCATACTGCCCTGCTGCCTTCGACCCCGCCTCTTCAGTGAGCTGGGCATAAAATGTGTGTGCTTAAAGTGGGTCTTATTGAGCCTGAACAGAGTGGAACCCCTCACATTGTCTCACCTCCTGCACCCCAACCCATCGCTGTCTCACCCCTGTTTCCCCCCTTCCCTCTCCAGGGACAAAGAATGTCCTGAATGCCTGGCGTCTCCTGCAGTGTCAAACAACCAAAGGATAGGTCGAGTGGTGCAACGCCAGAGGAGGAAGAAGAGCAAGTTGAATGAGAGCAATTCAGTGAGATCTAAATGGTAAACTGGACATTTTTCCTGCTTGGACTCATCCTGGTTACTTTAGTTTACTCCTAGAGTACAAAAATATGTCAAATTAATTTGCGCCACTTAAAACTCCCAGTGTGTGCAGAAAGCATTTTAGGGAAAATGTAATATTTAAAAAAAAAGTTGTGTACTCCAGCTTGATGACGTTCAGGACTGATCTTTCAGCCAACATGAAAAAGACAATGTGGGGAAAAACCAATACTCCACAACTTGAATAAAATCAACCAAGCTGAACACAATGTAGTGGCAGCGTCATGGTGTGGGATGCTATTTCTTTGCAGGGACAGTGAAGCTGGTCAGAGTTGAGAAAGTGGATGGAGCAAATCACAAGACAATCTATTACAGACCAAGACTTGAAACTGAGATTATGTCCGTAAAAATACAGGCAGAGCTGTGATAGCGTCAGTGAGATCAATACATGGCTATTCAAGAAGGGTCTAGTTAAATCCTTGACCTAAACCTAAAACAAAGTAATAATTAAAGTAATAATACAAAAATTGTGGCAAGACTAGAAAACCGATGTTGATGCATACTTTTCAATCTCACTGAGTTTAAGCTTTTATGCAAAAATAATGGGCAGAAATGTCAATCTCTCAGTGGGCAAAGCTGGTAAAAAAGACTTTCAACTGCAATAGGAAAGATGCAGCTTTACAAAGCGTCCAATCTGAAAGGACAAAAGAAACATTTTATGTCTAAAACATTTATCTGTAACCTTGTTGTGGCTGATAACATAATATAATTTTTAAAAATAGAAATAAAACATTTGTGGTAGTAATTTTGTCAAAATGTGAAACATTTCCAGTGAATAGTTGGTTGACAATCTCAAACTTCTTGACATTAATAATTCACAATTCTAGTAAGTCTCTTACATACCTAAAATCAATGAATGATCACACATTGACAAGTTTATATGTTGTAAAATCTAAGGCTTTGCATATCTAAAATTATCTGGGAGGTGTTTAGATTATATTGACCAGAGAGGCTGCAAATGATAACACATGTTTGCACATTTCTTGAAGATCTTGATACCATCTCATTTGTCTGAGGAGGACAATGTTCATTCGGCCAGGAAGTATTCATATGTGAATGGAGTAGAAGATCGTGTGAGATGGGAGTAGAAGATCGTTTGTGTGGATTCCCTAAAAGGAAACAGCCAATTGAAGATGACGAGGTTAGGAAAAATGGTCTGATGGTGACCATCTTCAACATTTGATTTTAAAATTTACAATCTGTTTTTCCAGTATTTCCCTCCCATGTAAACCAAATTCTGAATGACGTCTTTCCTCAAAGGAAAAATCCAATTTCTTCTTGAGCTTCTGAAAGTAATAACCACCTCCTTCTCGGTGGAGACAGATTTATTTTTGTGGCACTTCTGCACACATTAGAAAACACGTTTGGTAATATTTTTACCCCATGATGATAATTTGAATAAAATTGAGTAATCTTTCAGTTTGATTGATAATGGGAACAGATTGTTCTCCTCCTAAATACCATGCGGCATTATGAGCTGCAATAACTCATGAGAAACTGTTTTGTTTCCTGCTTCTGAAAGCTCTTAATTGTTTACTGGCAACGCTCAAACACATATTTCACTCATCACAACAAACATTTGCCAAAGCAGTCTTTTGAAACTACAAGTGTGGTTTTAAAATTGTCCCATGAGGTTCACCGTCTACATCTACAAACACACTTATGCCCTTTTCTCCTTCTCTCACATGCTATAACTTAGATATGCTGCATCCCTATCTTGCAGGGAGTGTAATTGGTGGCTGTACTAATTGCCGCACCACTCCAGAGCAACAAGAACAACATGGCCTCCTGACCACATTAAATTGTCCTATTTTACCATCAACTTGTAGAAGAATCCGTCAAGCTGCCATGCTAACTTCATCCTCTCTCCTCCAAAGGTCAAATTGTTTTCAAACCATAAATTTACAGGCTTCTCCTCTGAAAAACACAGCCCAGATTGAATTATTTGTCTTTATCTGGTTGGTGTTTTGGGGTTGGAATAACTGCAATTGTGCTGCTCAGTGATTTGATGTTGAACCTAAATGAAATTACCAATAAAAGAAAGATAAACAATTTGTATAGGTCTGGGAAATTTTAATGCCAGTGATGGGGGAATATAATATCTTTTCAAACATGCTACAGATGTTTGGTATATCTCCAACTCTCCTGTCAAACTTAAACATATTTTGTCAGGGTTGCAGAGTCTGGGATGAAGCTCTTTGTCATCTTAGCAGTGGATGATCTGACCTGGGGTTGAATATTGGAAGATTGTCAACTGCCTTTAAAGTTTTCCCACTAGTGAATAATCTTTCTGAAGCCTTGATCACACAAGCCCTCGTCTCTATAATAATATATCCTCCACATCGTTTGAAAAACAAAATTGTACACACAAGATTGGTTTAAGAAAAGTGTTCATCCACATAAATCCATTGAATTAAACCAGAGTTGTTTTAAACTTGCCAAACCCACAGAGCAAAGCTGAAACCTATGTCAGCCAATCACAATCACTGAACAACCACAACTTCCTGCAAAAAAAAAAAAAAAGCAAAAAGCATCTGAACCAATGTAAAAATCAACGCCTCTCTGATAGGTATATTTTTCCTCCACTGCATGGCTAAACAATAATCGTCACAAATATGATGTCAGCACTGCATTATTTGTTCTAGTCTTTAATAAGCAGTCCTTTAAATTTCCAGTACCCAATGTAATGAAAACACAAATAAGGATAATTCTCAAATGTTCAGAGTTTTTATTAATAATAATTCTTTATGATATTAAACAGAGTTTAAGAGTGGATGAAAGGCCAAATCACATAAAAATCTGTTCGATTTCCCAGATATCCAGATATGTGTGTACCAGGCCTTAAAACAGAATAATGGACATGGGCAGCAGGAGTTGCTTCTCTGTGGTTCCATCTTGCGTTGACATAACCCTGCAAGCTTCACTCTATCAAACCTCCTGAAATTCATAATTGTTAATAAATCAATCAATTCAATACACTTTATTACATCAATTGTTTGTTTGTTTTTTTGGGTGGTGGGGGGGGTTCTTGACTGCACCATCATGGAAACATTTTCTCTGACTTTAAGATGCAATTTAATTGCAGGAAAACCTTTTTCATCTTCAGCAAAAATATAACTTTGCTAAAACTATGTGTCTTAAAAAGGACATCAAAATAAAAACATTAAATGAAAATAAAAATTCAGTTCAGAAACAGTTGTGCTACATTTAATTAGCAACCTGAGTTCAACTCTCCTTGTGAAAGCTAAAGTTATGTTTTAATGGCTAAGGTTTTAGAGAAAGACCAGCAGGTGGCAGTGTGAAGACTCCAGTGCCGTTTTGGTGCCATTTGGCAGGACACCACCAACAGTGGCTTATACCAGCAGAAACAGGATGAAAGTTTGTCTTAGTACTGATCTCTGGTAAGATATAGAGCTGCTCTGCAAATGGGCTGTTCTGCAGCTAAAAACTGCAGTTACTTTGCTGAAGCACGAGGCTGAAATCTTTGGTGGTGGGGGGGGTGTTTTGTTTTTGTTTTTTTCCTTGTTTTTTTGTCTTCAAGTTGACAAAATTTCTTTCATCTGTTGATCAAAATCAATGTGGGATTGTGAAATGTTAGAAGCCTGGTACAGTTCCAATCGGGTTTGGAAGATGAGGCTGAACTTTGGGGCAAACACACTCCAACGCTGATTAGATGTAGAGAAGAAAAATCAAATGGAGCTCATTCCAAACCAAAACAAGAGAAAAAAGTGACAGCATTGTTGCAAATGTACAATAAATTCCAAGAGTAGGAAGTTTTTTTTTGCAACAGTGAAGTAAAATGCAGAGAGGAGCAGAATGACAGTCATGTGGATTCACCAAACACATGGTGTTTGTGTTGTGAAATAATCAGAAGTGTTTTTCCCCTCTCCTCATGCTGACATGAGATATGATCTGCAGAAAATGAAGGGAATGCTAGACAGCCAGAAATTAAATGTGCACATGTGCATGCACCCAAACAGCCCCAAGTTATAAGGTTTTGTGCATTTCTGCTGCCTGGAAAAATACTCCTTAAAAAGAAAAGCCTGAAAAATCTAAATAAAATCTTCGGTCTTGAGCTCCACGGCCGCCCTATCAAATACACAGAGTAGTTAAATGAAATGACTGGAAAGTGCACACTGAACTCAGCCTTGGGCTAAGGTCGCATTCAAGCGGAAATGTAAAAGTTCCTGGCCCCCAACAGGGCCCCCTGTTCAGAGCTGTCCCTATGAAGAGACTTATAGCTGGTTACAGGGCTTGGAAGGGAGCCCATAGATGGTCCAACAAGCCTCAACCGGCATTATTTCCTGTCTGCCTCTTTGTTTGGCGAAGCCTTTTATTTTGGCATGGTTCCTATTGCAGCACTCGACATCCCATTCAGAAAACAACCCACCCTTCCTCTGCTCATCCCTTCAAGCCATGAGCATGCATTGCTCTTGTAATGTAATTGTGACCCACAGTCCCCAGGTTGCTGGCCTTCAAGTTTTTTTAAATAATTTAGTCAAGGCTGGCATACCTTCTTTAGTTTATAACTTCTTATATAAAGCATAAAATTTTGAAAAACTGCAACTTTAGCCACTTACTGCCTGGAGTTATTTACAATGATTAAAACATATCCACAGTGTGAGTAGAATAAACACTACCAGACTTCAGTGAAATACTTACTCCATATTGGCTGAGTGATAGTTGCAAGTTAATTCCCAACAGCAGTCTACAACAGGGTAATGGTTTATTCCTTAATTTACATGTATGTGTATCTTTCAGAATGCACTGGACACCCGGTATTGACAGGGGATTAGGACCAAAACCAAATACTTGAGCTTCTTTAGAAAACATTTATAAACTGCTTCTTTTGATAGATCAAACACCAAATATATTTAAACTTAAACATGTTCACTATTTAAACTTAAATAGTCATGGACCTATTACAAGAAAGTCAATAGGTCCATGAATGCCAGGAATAAACCCAATCCTTTATAATTTAAGTGCACAAGTTATGCTCACTATTGCTTTTCACATATTTAAAATAAAAATCTTTATTGTCACAATAGAGTGAACAAAGTGTCAGAGATGAGAGATTTGACCAGACATCATTTTTTAGTAAATATAAAGTTTTAAAAAAATCTGACTACACCTTTCAGAAACAGTTGCTGTAAAATATGCAATTTTAAGCCATAACAATCACAAAAAAAAACATTTCATCATCCTGAAGGGACTTATTTTTGCATATTAAAATAGCAGCTTGGATAAATGGATTAACTAATCATTCTCTAGCTAACATAATCTGCTTGCGGCAGCATTTATGTTATGTTGATGACTGTATACACACAGTATAAGCAAGTCCTGCAACACATCTCAAAATGCTGTGTGAAAAAAGCGCAAACGTTACATTTTAGCATCACACATACAATATACCTCATCTTGCAGGTTCAGCTTTGAAGAGACGTCGTGAAACAAGAGGTGCAATTAGAAATGGGATGCAGGGACTGGTAAAAATTTAGCTGAGTTTCTGTGATTGGTCAAAGAAGAAGGATATACAGGAAATATTAAGGTGACTGGTCAGATCGGCAGAAAATTTGCAATGCCTGGTAAAAATTGTACGTCCGTGCAAAATGTTTGAATGGACTTACAAATATGCACAGTGGAAACCATTTTAACCCTGGAAGCTAACATCCACAGTGCACCAACACTGCAAGGAATCCGGACCCACCACACTGCTTAAGCTCTCTGGACGGGATACACACACATACCAAAAATCTTTCAGGGTCAAATTTTAAAAGCATTGGGGATATGTCAATCATGTTTATAGCCATAGCGTTTTATTTCACCCAATCCCCAGAAGTTAGTGTAAAAGAATAAAATTTCCTGGTTATTCGTCTCCATTTATAAATGAGCTGCACAAGCAAAGTTCTTTATTCTTTTATTGTAGGTGTAATTCATAAGTGTTCCAACAGTTAATAGTTTCCTTACCGCTCTCAAATAGCTTGAAGAGAATTGGAGCTCCTAATTAAATTTGAGCCAAATTTATTGTTACCCGATAAAATAAAGTTACCCTCAATTACCAGATAAATTACCCTCAAAAAGGTTCTGTAAACAATTCTATTCAGTCTTTATTCTCCCCTCGTGTGCCTTTCTGAGCAGAAATGACTCTTAGAAGTCAGATTGAGTCATTTGGAGTAAATGAGCCACAGGGCTGAAACAGGTTGGCATGGTTCGACATGTCAGTCACAGTCCACAAGCAGAGCACAGTAGCACCTTTCCATGTTGCCCGGCCGCCTGTCAGCAGCTACATTAAGCCATTACACAAGTGTGGAAACCGCCCCCGTGGCTGGCCCGCAGCAGCACACACATCCGCTCAGGGATACATACCATAATTATCCCCCAACTTCATAGTCATCTCCCCTGGCAACTGCAATCATACAGCCGAAATAGCTTGGGCTAATTCATTACTTCAGTGGAGGGAAGTTGGCTGCCTGTAATGACACCAATTGCCCTGACCTAAACAGCAGTAATAGGACCTCTCGGTACACTGGCGAGGAAATGGCTGCAATTGAGACTCTTCTACTTCCTAGCAACCAAAGCTTGGACCTGTAACCCGGAGGGGGAAATGCTTTGCATTACCTGTGCCCCGCAGCTTGAGACGCAGCCTAATGAAGGCAAAATTGCATGAATTAAGCTGACTTTAGTGGGAGGCAACAAACAGAAAAGTGGAAGCATGTGTGTCAAATGGGATTTCTAGCTGATACTCTAACGAGTAGATTAGAGCTAACCGGAATATGCTGGTCAGAAAAATCAGGAAAGACCAGAGGGGAAATAAACACGGGCCGCCTGGTGAGTCCCTGCTGGACAAACACAGTGTGGGGAGGTGGAGTGAAAGGTGTTGACGATGTAAAAAAAGGAGGGCTATAAAAGTTGAATCTGCAGTATGTAACTTTTATAAAACTATTTTTAGCATGTTTTTTAAACTGTCTATGCCATGACAGTATGTTATGAGCAGATAATCTGTGCAAGAAACAAAGAGCAGCTGCTCTGCCTTTCTCCAGTGCTAACTAAAAACAACCAATCAGAGCCAGGAGGAGGGTCTTAGTGCTGATTCATTTTTGATTCTTTGATTAATTTTATCCAGATGTAGACTGTTAGACTCTGTGCAATCAGAGTCAGGTATTGTGTAGTCGGTGCTTTTAATCAGTTTTCAGTTAATTAAATCCAAGTCTATGGAACACAAAATGTCACTAAAATCAATCTGTCCTTCTAAAATCTTTCAGAAAATTGTAAAAGTGCATCAAATCATATCACAAATATTGTGATACATATTGTATTGTGATCAGAATATTGTACATCAGATTGTGAGATTATTGTACATATATATATATATATATATATATATATATATATATATATATATATATATATATATATATATAATTGCCTTAAAAGCTTGTGCCTTATCTTCTGCCACCCAAGTGCATTACCATGTCCTGGTTCCGCTCGAAGCCCACACCGGCGCCTGCTCCCCAACCTGCACCTCCTCCACCCAAGAAAGAGGAAGTATTGCAAGAACACATCAGAGCACGACTCCAGGAAACCATGCTTGCTAATAGGGACCGGGCGATTAGACCAGGTACTGGAGTAATGAGAGGTGTGCCCCCTAATGCTCCGCTACCCCAGGGCGAACAGCGTGATCCTGTCAGGGAGGTAGCGCCTGCAGACAACCGCGTGGTGTTCGCCGGTCTCATCGGAGGAGGCGGTGTGATCCCGTGTCTTTTCCACAATCTCCAGATCGGGGACCACTTCACTAATCAACTGATGGTGGACGGCCACCAGATTCAGCACCTGGCCTTTGTGGGAGTGATCACTGCACTACGACTGGACCGTGGGCAGGAGGTTGCAACTAGACAGCAGATTATCGCCGAGACTCTCGCCGCGAACTTCCCGATGCAGCACTGTCTGAACGCCCAAGAGGCGGCAGCTGAGCTTGGAAGGATCCTTGAGACTACTGGCAGACTCCGGGAGTCTGGATGGTTTCTGGACATAGTGGTCCGGATAGAAGCTGATGACAACAACATTGTTGGTCAAGTTTTCAACCGGGCCACAGTGCAGTGGGCTGCCAACGTGGATCTGAATGCGAAGGTGGGGTTCATCATGCGAGTGATCCTCCACCCCGACTGCTGTGAGAGGGACCCTTGTCTGTACGGGGTCTTCATTCTCCTAATTGCGTTCGCTACTAGAGGTAACCTGAGTCAACAGAAGGCAGACCAAATAATGAATGAACTCCGCCCTCTCATGCCCATTCTCGTCCAAATGTTTCGTCGTGAAGACGTTGCACTCACTTATCAAAACTTCGGTCACTATGTGAATGATGAAAACGCGCATGTGGTGATCCAGCGCTGGCTCCGACAGGTTCCTGTAGGAGCAGTACGTTTACGTGTACTACTCGCCCAGGCTGCAGGATCTGGGGTCACCTCCCTCGATCTCGTAGCCCGGGCCCTGCATGAGCACCCCAACTTCCCTTGGGTGATCATCGCTCGAATGTTCACTCGGGAATGGGAAAACGTCAACAATGTGTTGCGTGCGGTTGGTGGGAGGATTTACTACGGCTTTCGTCAGGATCTGGGACCTGTCCGTGCCACACTGTTCCGACCCATCACCTGGGTAGCACACAAGTTGCTTATGGCAGCTGGAGACGCAGCCTTGGCAAACTATCTTGGTATAGTGTCCACACCCGCTCGAGAGGTAACCGTAGACGCGATGATCAAGGCCTATCTGGAGAGCACCGGACCTGAGGATGATGTTCTCGCGCAGGGATTAACCCCGGAGAAGCTGGATAGATATGGGGACACTCTGACTCTAGTGCACCAGCATCCCAGCGTGGTCATGGATCTAGCTACCCTGGAAGGTCATCAGGAGGCTATCATCCGGGCTGTTCCTGTTGGACCAGATGACAGAAGGGACAACCGGCAAGCGGCCGGAGGTGAAGCGAGCACAGAGGAGGAGGTGTCAGGGGCAAGCGACGAGGAGAACTCATCTGATACTAGTGACACCAGCTCGGACAGTGGTGACGGGGCGGATGCAGGGGCCGAGCCAGAAGGAGAGGCTGCCGGAGAAGACGAGGGCCCCCAGTTGCCCGCAGATGAGGGCGAAGCAGAGGGCTCCTACATTTTCCGGCCCCTAATTGACTATGTAATAACATATCAATTACAAACTCAACTTAAATTGGAGTCATAAATATTCAAATAACTTAACAAAACTCTTGCATAACTTGGTTATGAAAAACGGTCATCTAATAAAACCTTTTTGTTTCATTCACCTTTCATTCAACTTTGTAATTGGCCTTTGGATGATACTATGATAATAATAATAATAATAATGGAGGAACTGGGTTCCTGTCTAAGAAAGAAATTCAAATAATTTACTGGTAGAGGTCAAGACAAAGACAAGTTCTTTGTCTTGACCTCTGCACTCCGGACTGTCCCTTTGGAGTCTGGTATCACTTTGATGATTCTGCCCAACATCCAAGAATTTCTCGGAGAGGATGAATCAGCAACAAGGACGACATCTCCGACCTTGAAGTTTCTTTCTAGGCCAAGCCATTTTTGTCGCTCCTGCAACAGAGGCAGGTACTCCTGTGACCATCTTCGCCAGAACAGATCTGCCATGCACTGGACTTGTCTCCATCGACGACGAGAATAGGCATCTTCCTTAAGAAATGTCCCAGGAGAATAAGTTGGTTGTCCTTTGAGCAGAAGCAGATGGTTCGGTGTAAGAGGCTCAAGGTCATTAGGATTGTCTGTGTTCATGGTTAAGGGTCTTCCATTAATGATGCTCTCGACTTCACATAATAGAGTCTGCAGTCCTTCATCATCCAGTATCTGTTGTTTAACAACAGAACTTATGACTTTCCTAACAGTCCGTATCTGACGTTCCCAGACTCCTCCATGATGAGATGGAGCAGGTGAATTGAAAATCCACTGTACTCCTTTTTGCATCATGACGTCATTAATGCGAGAGTGGTCTAGCTCTTTCAATGCTTCCCTTAACTCTCTCTCTGCTCCAACAAAATGTGTCCCATTATCAGATCGAATGATGAAAACCTGTCCTCTTCTGCCTTGAAAACGACGCAGAGCGTTAATACATGAATCTGTATCAAGAGAATGAGCAACTTCAATACGTACAGCTCTGACAGTTAGACATGTAAAAAGCACTCCGTAAACCAACTTACACTTTTGGATGAAACTTTCAATTTTCATACCTCTTGATGCCAGATCTGCCAGATTTTGTGAACTGCTCACATATTTCCACTGAGATCGGTCTGTCAGTTCCCTGATCAAAGAGATTCGTTTGCTACAAATGTTTTGAAGCAAATGCTGTCATTTTTGATGTAGCTCAGTACTGTGGTACTGTCAGTCCAAAAGACTGATTTCTTTAGTGGTAGTTCAAGTTCTTCTCTCAGCATCCTATCCACTTTGACTGCAACCACTGCTGCTGTTAATTCCATTCTGGGAATTGTTATTTGCTTAAGAGGTGCTACCCTGGATTTTCCAATCAGGAATGACACTTGTGTTTTGCCTCGTTCATTAGTCAACAAAAGATATGATACAACTCCATATCCATCCTGACTAGCATCAGAGAAGATATGAATTTGTGCAGACTTTGTGGATCCAAATGAAACAGGTTTAAGACATCTGCTCACACTCACTTCAGAAAGCCTGTCGAGATCTGACAACCATTTCAGCCATGTCTGGCGTGACTGTTCTGTGATGTCTTCATCCCATCCCCGCTTCTCTTTGCAAAGTTCTCTCAGAATAAACTTAACAGGTAAAAGAAGTGGGGCCAAAAATCCTAAAGGATCGTACACAGAGCTGGCAACAGATAAAATGCCTCTTCTTGTGCATGGCTTGTTTGGCAACTGAACTTTGAACTTGAAACTGTCAGAACTTGTGCACCACTGCACGCCCAAAGCTCGTTCTACAGGAAGTTCATTGTGTTGCAAATCCAAGTCTTTAACGACAGGTGCTCTTTTACTGTCAGGAATGGAGTACAACAGAGTTTTGTTATTCCTCATCCATTTAGTCAGATGAAATCCACCACTTTCACACAATGTCATAAGTTCCTTTGCTAGATTGACTGCTATTTCCTCTGTTGGCACTGACTTCAGGCAGTCATCCATGTAGAAGTTCTTCAGAACTGTCTGTGTTGCTTCTTCTGATGTATTTGTGGCTCCATCTTTAGCAGTTCTTCTCAGTGCATAATATGAAGCACAACTGGGTGATGACGTGGCTCCGAACAGGTGTACACACATTCTGTATTCTGCCGCTTCTTTAGTTTCGTCACCATCTGGCCACCAAAGAAAACGCAGCAAGTCTGCATCTTCGTCTGGGACTCTGACTTGGTAGAACATAGATTCAATATCTGCCATCATGGCGACAGGCTCCTGTCTAAATCTGAGCAGAACTCCAATAAGAGTGTTCGTGAGATCAGGTCCTTGCAGTAATTGATCGTTCAATGAAATCCCTAATAAGATGCAGTACAATCAAACACAACTCGGAGTTTCTTCTTTTTTGGGTGGTACACTCCATGGTGTGGAATGAACCATACTCGACCATCACTTCGACTCAGCTGTTCTTCAGGGACTTTTACAGCATAACCTTTTTTCAGTATATTGTCCATGAAAGCCTTGTAGTCTTGACAAACGTTTGAATCTCTACTTAGCTTCCTCTTCAAGGAGTTAAGCCTTTGCTCAGCATTACCACGATTGTGTGGCATTATCACATTGTCATTCTTCAAAGGCAACTTGATGCAATAATGACCATCAATGAACTGTGCTGATGTAGTTACAGCATGCATGAACTGCTTATCCTGCTGAGACAGTTCTTGTTTGTCCTCATACTGTCGCTCTGGGAAATCTGTATTATATTGCTTCTCCAGCATGTCTTCAATGCTCAATACAGATATACGAATAACAAGAAAATTTTGTTTTTTAGTGACACGTGATTCACTATCTAGACATCTGCTGATTGGTCCATTTATCACCCAACCTAGGGCTGTTTTCACAGCATATGGTCCGTCATTCTGGCTGTTGACGATCTTCCATGGCTCCATAGCCTTGTGTGCATTAGCACCAATGAGAAGTCCAATATCTGACTCTAATTTTGGAAGATGAACTTGTTTCAGGTAGGGCCATCTCTCCAAATCCTGCTCCTTTGGTATATTACCCTTTGTTGCAGGAATCTCGGGTTGAGTGTACACATCTGGTAGCATGATGAAGTCTTGTTCATCAACTCCACAAACCTCTAAATCTGTAAGAACATTACTACAGACTTTCTGTTCCTGTGTCATGGTTCGAAGAAGGATTTCTTTCTTTTTCCCTCGTACATTCAACTTTCTGGCCAGATCCTCGGTGCAAAAGGTTGCTGTGCTGCCTTGATCCAGGAACACGTATGTCTTGATGATGTTTCTGTTTTTCTTGTGTCTTATCTGCACAGGCACAATTGGAAGTATACATTCATTTCCTCCGGCCCCAGTGACTTCACCTTTTCTACGTCCAGTGGACACAAGAGCACTTGTAACTTCACTTGTGTTTTGTGGGTTGTCATCCATGTTTTCTTCTGACACATCATTCTGCTTCACCACATGTAGAATAGTTAGGTGCTTAAGAGAACAGTCAGAACATGAGGCCTTTTTTCTACAAGCTTTGTATAAATGACCTGCTGTTAGACCATGCAAAGACCATGCGACTTCAGAAACTGTATTCTGTCTTTCAAAGGCTTTTCTGTAATTTTATTACAAACACTCAAAGCATGGTTGTTCTTACAATAAAGACATGGACTTTGAAAAGCACTGATCGTCTTGAATGAAGAAGTTGTTATATTACGTTGACTCTTAGTGGTGTCCTTTTCAGTGCAAGATGTATTCACAGCAAAACTGCTTCTCTTTGAAAGGCCCTTTACTTGGTCAGATTTTTTCTTCGTGCTGCTCTGATTAGCTGGCATGACATCAAGAATATCTCCAAATAGCGAATCATAAGCAACCTTAGCATGTTGGTAGATGAACTCTACAAGATCAGGAAACTTGGCTCGTGTTCCTTTTCTTTCTTGAATGCTGTAAGCATTGCTTCTCCACTTTTCTTTCAGTTTATAAGGCAGTTTGCACAAGATGCTTTTCATATTGGTTGGATTGATCATTTCACTCATGTAGCCCACATCATTCACTGTGTTAGAACATCCAATCAGAAATAGGGCAAATGCATTCAGTCCTTTTCTGTCATCTGGTTTTATCTGAGGCCATTCCATAGCCTTTTTAATATATGCTGTGGCAATGGTCAACTCATCTCCATAGTGTCGATCAAGCAAAGCTCTTGCTTCTCTGTAAGCCCTGTCTGGATTCATGTGCTCACAGCTGCGTACAAGATCTAGTGGTTCTCCACCCGTGAACTGTTCTAGATAATATAGCCGATCTTGTTGACTATCAGTTTGGTTCTCAATAGCATGTTCAAAAGTTCTTATAAACGATCTATATGAAAGGGGATCACCTGTAAATTTCTCTTTGATGAAGTCGAGATATACTATGTTGTTTTATGAGCATCTCAGTGTGGTGATTTTGTTGCTGCAGAACCTGGTACAGATCATCTGAATGAGAGTCTGAACATTGGGCATGTGTTGAAATGTCCTTTAAGCGAGACTTTCTTGTTACTGGAGGATCAACGTTTGCCTGTTGTTCATCATCTGAGAAAATTTCCTGCCTTTCTGATTTACTCGCAGAACGAACATATTCAACTCTGAGCCTTGACATAGCTTGTAAGGAACTAATCTCAGACTTCCGAGCATCTTCATTTTCTTCATACATCTTTAATTTTGCATCTGAAATGGCAAGCTTCATTTCAATTTCTAGTTGCTCTTTTCTAAACCTAAGACGGGCTTCTTCAACTTCAATTGCTTCTTTCTTTTTCATTGCTGCTGCTTTTGCTAAAAGCGCTTCACGTTCTGCTTTAATTTTCAGTCGCATTGTACTTGTACTTGATCCTTGCGATGTACTGTCGTGTGGATGTACATCCTCCTCAGGAGAGCATTTTGCATCTTTTATCCATTCTTTGATGCTTTGTAAGAAAAGTTTGAACTCAGAATGTCTACCTTCGAACACAACTTGGTCCTCACGTTTATCATCTTCACTTATCAGTTCACATAGTTCGTAATTAATGCATTCATACTCCCCCTAACATTTGACAAACATTGGAAGAGATTCTTCTTTTATGAAATCAGCATTGCATTCATTCTGTTTCAATCTTTCAATGTTATTCTTCTCCTTTGTCAACTGTGACAGCTTTCCTCTCCTTTTCTCCTTTTAATCTGATTATTTTGTCATCTCGAGCTCGTTCTGTGGGCTTTGGCTCCCTCTTCTGTCCAACATGTGCAACTTCACTTTCGTCTGCCATATGGTCCCGTTTTACTTTACTTTTAAATCTTTACACATACACTGTGAGCCTCCTGGCTTCTTACTCTTCTCAAAAGTCCACAAACATGTGTGACAAGAGTTCCTTCATATGCAGGATTTCTTTATCCGTAGTTCACGGGATTTATCTAGTTGACACGTGTTTGGCTAAGAAGTTAGCTTAGCAACCGAGCTGATGCGGAGGAAGCTGCTGTCGCTCTTGATAACAATGTTGCACTTACAGATTTTATTTCTTCAACTCCGTCGTTTCCTTCAGTTGAATTGAATCTCCGTTCTTCTGTAAGTCCTCTTTTCGTTCTCGAAAGAGTCCTCCCATGAGACAGTCTTTTGACTTGATGTAAGTGCGGCAAGCTCTCACTAGCCTAGCCCCTTAAAGCTCTTTCGTACATGACACATTTCTTCTAAAAATAAAGAGTTCTTGAATCCGATGGTTATCTTCAAGTTTTACTGAACAACAAAGAATAACAAACAGATTCAAAACAAATAGAAAGTGACGGTCAAAAGACTGTGTTACTCCAGGTGCCAGACTTCTACAAAGCAAAAACCTTTTCTCTTTTCAAACTAATTAGACAACAACCAATCAAAAGGCACCACATAACAAGCTGAAACACAATACAATTACAGATGCTTATCCTTTTCAAACTTACATAAATACAAAATAACATTTTAAACAACATAAAATGTATATTGCATATATGGCTCCTACAATAGGTTTTGTCAATTCAAAATATTTAACCAGTGTTAAACAGCTTTGTACAAACACAGCTAATAACCCCAGAATTACCTCAAACAACAGCAGAAAATACAGATATTTTATTTTATTACCACATTACTGGTGGATCACATCCCTGCTCTCCTATTGGTTGGCCCTTAATAAAAGCAGCTTTCTTTATACAGCTCATCTGTTGGAAAAGCTACCTGTGGGATGAGGTATGGAGCCAGGCGCCCGATTGGTTCATAGATAACGCCATCTGGCCAATCTTCAGTCAGCGAGGATGAGGCCAAGAGCCCAACAGGGCCAGAGAACCATTCCAGTGGTGGAGTGGTGGGCAGATGGGAGCCAGCAGAGTTCATCTTCCTGCTGTAGTCCAGGTGGAGGTCCTGGCAAACTGTTTCATGACACCCAGAGCACACATGTCTATTTATGTTTAAAAACATAAATAGACGAACTGGACCTCAGTAGTTTCACAATATTTTCTCAACAATTAAGTTCAAACTTTCCTGGAAATCTAACACAATCACTAAAAATTACCGTAGAGCCCAGCTGGATTCCCATGGGCCCAAACATTCTCTGCTGCTCCTGAGACGATGAAAGGAGCCTGGAAAGAACCAGCATGAAACAAAATGTCTGCAATCAATTTCTTGTCTGTTTTGAAATCGTCAACAGGTGTAACTAAACCAGAGATGCATCATTGGGAAAAACGAAGCCCGAAAATCATCTCAGCTGTTGAAAGATAAAAAGCAGTGCTCTCAGGGGGAGCGCGCCCTGTGCCCTCAGAAACCCAATTACTGAGCTGTACTGGAGCTCATGGGCAGCCGGGGACGTCATTTGTTTACATTTGAATTCGCAATGTGATTCCTGCTTGAGAGGTGTTTTTTATGTTCAAAGCAGTACTACTTTTGTCTGTTTGATTCATTCATTAACCAGGAAAAACAAGCCGCCACTGCTTAAGAAAAAGATACATACATACTCCCTTCCTTCTCTACTTGTATGTCATTGAATGACGTGGCTAAAAGTGCTCATTAGCAACATGGGACAAGTGTTGACATGTCCAGCACCAAACGTCTTCATCCTCCTTTTCTTTTTCTTCTTCTGCATAAGCGCCACCTTATGCACGGAGTGTCGATCAGGATGTAAAATATATGCCAAATGGATTTGACTTTAAAAACAAATAACACAAAACAAACACACTGTTTTGTTCTGCAGGTGATTGGCTCATGTGCAACAGGGTGACATATTTCCTACTTCGAGTACACAAATGACTGTTTCCATGGCAACCCACCTGAATCCAACTGAACGTGCTTCCGTCAAGGCGTCAAGGCGTTGGGCCTGCTGTGAAATTATTATACTGTGATGAGCCTGAAGCAGGAGAGGCGTATTGGCCAGTGCAACAAATGACTACCATGGAGACTGCAACCACATCGGTAAAGCAGGGGTCCACAGCCGCAGGACAGGAGAGCCTCCATTATGTAACTTCTGGATGAATTGTGGATAGAAAACAAAAGCAACTTTCCATCAAAAACTCAGAAATTCTGCAATAAATCTCAGAAATTTTCCAGAAAAGAAAATTATTTTTATTTAGAAAATTGAACATTTGCAAGAAAAAAAAATATTTTTAATCTCACAAATTTTCTAGAAATACCCATACATTTCCAAAAGTAAATAAATATTGATTTTTAATTCTCAAAAATGTTTTTTTTTTTTAAAGAAAAATGTGGGATTTTTTTAGGCTGAAATTTACTCCCTTTTTTCTATCTCCAATGGCCTTACTCTGCCATCGTACACAGCACACCTGACTTCCCTCATCAACGGTCACTCAGTTCTGCAGAAGCCTGGTAACGAAACATTCAGATGATTCAGGTGTGTTGGACAAGGAAAGCATCTAGAAGTTGCTTTCTTCTCTCTCTCTCTTTCTTTCATATCTCGTCACTTCGTCTCTAAATAGGTTTTTCGTTTTTGACTTGGGCACTCTGGCTCTGTAGCAACATCTCCTTTTGCTTGGCTGTCAAGAGATATTGCATATTGCATCATAAGCACACAATAAGTTTTCAGTAGAGGAAATCAGTTGCAAAATATACTTTCTTTAAAAGTAAAATCTTTCTTGCTTATAGTTAAATTCAGTTATCAATTTAACTCAATTTGGGTTCAACTGGGAATTGAACCCACATGAATTCTGTAATATGAAAATACTGGGATGTGGACAATGTACCAAAATTAAATAAATTAAACATTGTGGGGAAAAGCTGAGCTCCTCCTTTTGTGTGCTCCATCTGCAGCAGGCCATGTGTTTGGTGACGCTTTGAGAAGTGGGTCAGAGCAGCTGAGAAGCCCACCATCAGTCATTTCTGGCCGCTTCAAGTCACATCACACAAACAATGGCACTTCATGGGTAGGGGCTCGTCTTCCTTCCTGCCTGGCTTCCTGTCGATCGTTCTGCCTGAACTGGCAAACTCAATGTGTCCCCCCTCTAACACCCTGTCGTCCCCCATACCAACTCCCGCTCTCCTACCCACTCCAGCAGTCCTCTCTTCTTCCTGAATCAAACAGCAAAGCTGGTAAAATGTGAGCAAAAGAGGGGGCCTGACAAAGTGACAGAAAAGAAATGATAAATGACAACAACACCACATCTGTGGAAGTGGAACATACCAGGTCAACAAGAAGAGCCTATTGTCATCTAGATGGAGGAGGCGGTGGGGTGTGAAGGTATTGAAAGTACTGTTTGGCACCTACAGTGCAGTAAACTTTTTACCCCGCCTTCACCTCCAGCTCCTTTCTGATGCACGAGCCTTGGAAACAGATTGATAGTATCCATGCATTTCCTCTGCACAGAGTGCGACCTTTACTTCATTAATGGCTGACCGCTGAACATCCAAGGCCACAATGCTCACAAGAGAAAGTAGGAAATCCTCCTGTGATGGATCGCTTTGATGAAAACATAGTATGAAGGGAATCTATTTAATTACTTGCACCTACAGTTTACATCACGTTATTTTATGGTTTATTTCAACTCTCCTTGTGCAAGAAATCTGACCAATATAAATGAATTCCAGCAAGTCTGCCAAGAAAAATTTCTCAAAATATCCACCAGAATGAGAATATTCACCCAATTTCTTTAAATCACAGAAGTTGCATATTGTATAATCAGTCGACCCTGAAAATGAAGGACTTTATTGTTAATATGGTGTTGATGCTAAAGAAAGAATGTGAAGTTATTGTTCATGTCCTTTAGCATCTAATTTGTCAAGTATAGCAGTAAAACAGATTTCAGCAGCATGTCTTAACCCATAACCTCTGCAATATTACAGACTCTTTAAGTGTTAGAAGGGTGTACTTCCTGAGGATGCGAGATAGCTTATCTGTAGCAGACCTATTTAGGTCACTTGTAGTTCAACATGTCTGCAGCACTGGCAGAGGAAAAGTAGCAACCTTTAGCATTATGAGCAACAGTTTCATCAGCTCATGATGATTTATTGCCATTTTAATGGCATCCTGACAACTTTGCTATCAGCAACTTTAATCACAGATTATGAGCGGAAAGTCATAAAGTCCAAAGAATACCTGAGAGTGCTATACTGACATCACCGTGGTAGTCTGCGGACAAAAGGGAAACCTAGTGACAGGGGAAGAGAGATGGTAATTTGTGTCTGTTTGTTTTCTGAGTTCCTCAGGCCACAGATTTAGATAAAGTTCATTCACCATTTACATGACAAAATGTTCTCTTTGTCTGTCCTTCAAGTGTTGTGGATTTTTTTTATGTACTCCCTCTTATAAATCAGATTTGTAATGTTTTTCAATGCACTGATGGTGTTTGATTAATACATATACAACACAATAACATTCTCCTTTGATCAGTTACAGAGACAGCGATATCCCTAAATCACTATCATCATGCAGCTGATAGGAAGGAATGCAAAACTCAGAGTCCTAGTCCCCTGGCATCAGATGCAACAAAATATCACTCTGACCTTTAAATGATCATATAAAAGAAAGGAGTGCTGAGAAAGGGGGATTTTTTTTTCCTTTACTGCAGGCGTTCAGTCTGCCTCCAGTGAGAGCTCTTTTAAAGTTGCACCTGTGCAGCATGGCGGGGGTAAGTCTGCAGGCTTGATGTGGGCCCACTCTGCTCTCAACCCCCTCAGGAAAAGAAAGTGTTAGAAGGGCCTTTGTTGTCTGCTCTTGCTACACCTCATATATATTTTAAAGGGACAAACACAAAAGAGCAGTCTGGCCCTCCGTTGTTTATAAAAATCGGCGAGGTGGAAGGTGGATAGTCCCCTAAAGGTACATTAAGCGTTTCATTGTGCCCAAATTTCAACATGAATATGAGCCTTCACCATCGCTTAAGCGCTCACAGTAGACGAGGCACTTCCAGACAGCTGGTTTCACTTTTTCGCTCGTCTCATGCTTTTCTTTTGTTCAAAGTCTACCTCTTTTGATTCATCCTGAGTAATGGTGTGAGATTCCCTTTATTCTTCTCACACGTCTTCCACAGCTGGTCGTCCTCTGAGCAGGACACTAGAACAGCCACGGATCAGGAACTGTTGGCCTGTCTACACGATGGCCACAGGTTTCCATTTGCTTTTTAAGTAACCAGCTGTCTACATTTTGTCTACCTCCACTCTAAAATGCTGCTGTTTACATATACGGCACATGTATCACTTTACAGTATGTTTCAGAAATGTTTTGACAGGGTTTTCTGCTCATATTCTGTAATTAAACACATTTATTGTAGAAATCAATGATGTTAAAACTTTCATGCCATTATAACAAAGACAAAGATTGTTAAACATTTTTTGAATTTGAAACCATTTTATTTTATTTTAATAAATTACACACAGTAGTGTCTTAGCTCCCCTCTTAAAAAAGATTCACAGCACATTTTCATATATGCATATATATAATGCATGTTACTCTTTTTGAGTTAGGGTCTAAAAATACAAAAATTGTTAAACATTTTTCCAAATCTACTTTGTATTTCTGTTTGACATGAGAAAAAAATTCTGCTACTGCTGTTTAAATTAGAACTGCTGGAGCTATAACATTACAATTCATGACACTCCTGTCTACTCTAGTCTTGCTAAGTTTAGTGGATTCACAACCGGAATAAGTCTGCACAAAAAGAAAGTCCAGCTGGTTCCAATTAAATATAGTTCTTCTCATTCTCTTGTTCTTATGTTTCCTCACCTGAACTGGAGTGAACAGCTTTACTGATTTGAATTTCACCAGATTTTTCAGGTATCAACATCAATACTATCGCAGACATGTGATTATGTCCAGGAGTCTCCACTGTCACTTGACTGCTTGCAAAATAAACCCTTTTTTTTATAGTTTAATGAAAAAAACAGACCAATTTAAACTGGGTCACTTCTTGATACAAACATTATATTACTTAAGATACATTGGCACATTGAGAGAGTTTGCTGCCCTCAAAAATATATTTTTCCAACAACATATCATGGATGTTTACATATGATTCTGTATGTTATATCAAATAGCCAGCGTCGGTGGTCCACAACTTAACAGAAGTCGACGTGTTGCACAAGCCTTTCTCTATTTCTCCCCTGAGCCTGCACACATCCTATGAAGTGCCAATCATTCCACAGCTCACCATGTCAGGGTCTCACCAGGCCCCGTGATGGACAGGGTTTTTTTTCTGCACAGAGGTGTGGTCTGGAGGAGTCAAGCTGAGTCGTATTATTGAGGGACATACTTAATAAGATCTACAGCAGGGAAAGTGCCAGTCCTTAAGGTTCGATTTCCCCTTTGGCATAATACCGTCTTTGTGGGGCATGGAGATAGAATCACACCTCTCGCAGAGTCCTAAATTGAAATGTAAAGGAGCGAGCTGGGTGGGAAAAGAAATGATTAAATTATGTTCAGAGGGAAAACTTCCAAATCCTGCCAGTGAGAAAAACACTCTTTCTACATCACATTTGATAAGTTGCTGTCGTTTTGATATCTAGAACTCTTAGCGCCTCGTTAAACTTCTTAAATACTCCTCCATGTTCAAAGCTAAGGAGAAAACAAAAAAAGAAATGGAAAGAAGGTGATTCACTGATCCAACGCTGTAATTCCTTGACACATTTGTTGTAACCACTGCTTGATCTTGAGCCCAGAATCAACAACAGATAAGCCATTTCTGTGTCTCTTCTTTTTGATCTAGAGTACCCCTCCTTCAACCTACCCCAGCCCTTGGGGGTAAAACTCATACGGTTCTTGTTCAGGACCCCCGTTCTGGATCTGGTGCTGAAGACCCTTGAAGAAGGGGAAGGGGGCCCTGCTAAACAGATGCCTGAAATCCTTCCACTGGGCCTCATTCCTTCACTGTAATAGACTGTCTGTAAACACATGATGATATGATTATGAAAAGTATTTTTAAAGGATTTCAATGCTAAACTACCTCCATCTGTAGTTTGTGCCTCTTCGTCCATACACCAGGGATTTGAAGCATTACTTACTGAGCATTTTAATGTGTTTTACTTTTTAAAAAAGCAGCAACTTAAAATGCCCTAAAAGGAAGAGAAGAGTCACATAAGGTCAGCTCTTTTATGGAGGTAATCAGAGTTCTCTTCCTGTCTATTCTTGTCCTATTCACAGAAGCTGGCCTTCTCTCCTTAACTGAAACTGGACACCCGAGGGTTTTGTTATGGGTTTACAGCTCCAAGGACAGGACAAGGAGACAAATAAGCCAAAGAAGGGAAAAGGTGGGGGTGCAGGGTTGCCTTTGGTGTTGGAGCTCTGCTGTAAAACTGACATGGAAAAATACTTCTGAGGTTTGTGCTTTTAATAAAAAATGGTAGTTGCGTTGCATGACTATGTTTATAGATCAATTAAATTAGTTTGAAAAGGGCTAACCCACATAGGAAGTAGATTCAAACTGTGAAATTGTGCCGTTGCATCCTGTAGGGAAACTATTTCAATGTGATCCAAGTTCATAAAGACAGACAAAAGGAGACAGAATTTATCTGGTGTAACTCACTCACCTGCAAACGTTAGGTGGTCTGCTCGGATATTTAACCAATCTTCTTACTTAAAACGACAGAAATGGTTTCCTGATAGGCCTTTCAACAGGGTTGTGTTCAGGGTCATTCCAGAAGCTTAAATGTTTGAATCGTTCTCCTGTTAGAAAACCCATTTGTGATCAGGTTTCAACCATCTGACCCAAACAATCTCCCTCAGAAGAGAGGACATAAGTCAGATGATGCGAGAACAACATGAATGACATCAATGCTTTTGTCCACATAAGAGAGTCAAAATTCATCATCTTATTACAGATGGGACTTCTTCCCTGCTCTCCAAAGTCAAAAGCTTCAAGCATGACTTAACAACAACAAATGCATTTGGGGGAAAAAAAATTACAGACAAGACAAAGATTGATCTGTTTGGTCATTTGACAAGAATAACTTTCAGAGAAGTTAAGCTGATGTTTTCTAAAAGTAAAACCGCCGTACCAATGGTCAAGCTTGATGGTGGCTGCATTATGCTGAGCGCCTTTTCTAGTGTCAGTGAAACTGGTGCAAGGCACAGCAGAGAGGGCCGTGTCCAGATCCACCTTCATATTATGCCAATAGAGTCGTAAAGCAAAGCTAATTTAGTTGCTTGATCTGATAAACAAGCAAACTGTAAATGGATCAGTGACTGACAGACTTTTTGCAATGGTTCCTTTCAAAGATTCAATTCAGTCCCTGTTGTTAAATGTAGAAGAAAGAAAAAGAGAGAGAAAAATTCAATTCAAGAAACCCAGAGACTAAATAAATTAATTAAGACAAAGGCAAAAAAAAAAAGAAAGAAAATCAAACAGAATATTAAATGTTCCTCACTGTAGAATGTAGAATGTAAAAAAACAAAAACACAAAAGTTACAAAAATGCAACAAAATAAATCCCCATGAACAATTTTCTGTCCTAAAATGATGATTCAGGCTAAATAAAAAGTTGGTACAGATTTGACATCCTCTCCTCCCTGGGATCAGAGCTGAGTGTTTGTAGAGAAACTGGCATTTCACAGGATCAAGGCCGGCCTGATCTGAAGCTCGACAAGAGGTCAAAATATGTCAGCAGGCCCACCTGTTGGTGGACCACACAGCACACTCAAAGGTCTGCTGATAGTGTAGGAGATTAAAGTCTATCTATCTGTGTCTGGGCAGGCTCTTAAAGGGCGGCGGGGGTCATCAAGAAAGGGAGGTGAAGGAGGCTTTGAGGGTCGAAGGGTGAGCATCCGGCAACTGGGAGGTTAACCATGGCACTGGGCATGGGGGTTGAAGCATCCAGTCGGTCACTGGTTGAGTGATGGGAAAAAAAAAAAGAAAGTCCCTCATGACCCCCACCCTTTTGCTCCCCAGCCGAGAAGAGTTGGAGGGGACTAAAGCCCCCCATTGTTGTCCCCTCACATGGGATCACCAAGTCCCTGGCAGGAGGAGGAGGATGGGGGGGCTGGAGAAAGGATGGCGCTGTTTTGGGAGGGGGTGGATATGGTGTGTGTGAATGTTGGGAAGTAATGGGGGGGTCGTCCCGCCAGCTCAAACAATCGTGTGATAGGACTTGGCCCTATCTAATCAAGGGCAGGAGGTCACTTCCGAACAACTGGGCAATAAAAGATTATTTCCAGCCACATAACAGAGGAGCCGTTAAAGGGGCAGGAGAGAGGGAGAGGGGTGGGACTAAGCAACAGCAGGATAGGGAGGGGGGAGAGTGACTGTCTGTGACGAGAGGAAGTGAATTGAAAAAAGCCAGCAGACGGGAACCATCTGTCTGGATGCGTAGTCTAATCTCAGAAAAAAGAGGGAATGATGTGGGGCGGGGACGGGGTGAGGGAATAAAGAAAGGCCAAGCTTCCTCCTCTCCCTTGCCAAATCCGTCTGTCTTTTCTTGCTGTGTACCTGATGTGCATGTGGGATGCTTTTTTTTGTTGTTGTCGCTGGTTGAGATATCAAAGGAGAAAACGGAACAAAGTGGGCACAGGGGGGCTGGAATGCAGAAAACACATTTAAAAAAAGTCTCCTGGGATCGTTATAGAGAAACAAGGACGTGATTTTTTCATAGCGAAAAACAGAGATGGTTTTTAACTAGGAAAGAGGGATCTCATGGTTCTTTTTCATCAAGGTGATTTATCTACGATACAGGCTCTTATTTCTATATATTTAAGATGAAGTAAGAAGGAAATGAATCAGATTTTTTTTCCTTTATTATCATTTATCTAAAAAATTATAAAGTTTGCATTTGCATTTTGTATGGATTTTTTTATTAATTCCTCGCAAAACTGCTCAAGCAGAATTAAATTGCACTTGAAGCATTTGTAAACAGCAGTCAGTCTTTTCTATCAATGCACAAGTGAAGTATCCCCACAGCATGATTCTACCACCACCATGTTTGATAGTATGATCAGGACTTTTGCCCATTAATCTATCTGCATGAAACATGTTTACAGCTACAAATGTTTCAGAATTTTTTATTAAAGGACAACTTGAATTTTTGTTTTTATTAATATCACTATAGGAAATTTGTGATCATTTTTAATGAACCACCATTTTATTTCTGCTTTTCCGATTCAAAACAAAGGGGAAAAATGTTTCCAACACAACAATGACAAAAAGTAAAAAGTAAATAAATTTAAGCAATTGTGTCATTATATTATGGAAATTTGATGCAGAACTGCAAAAAAAAAAAAAAATGTATAGATATTTTTAGAAAATCATTGGTTTTATATAATTTTATGCCAAAATCAAAGCTGCAGATTGTAAACCCATGTTGTAGGTCATCACACCTGAGTTGTGGATCTCTGCAGCGTCTCCTGAGTAACCATAGGCCTCTTGGCTGCTTCCCTAATTAAAATCAAATTCAAACATACTTTATGTATCCAAAAGGGTAATTAAAGGTATCCTCACAGCTTCTCTTTCCATCTTCAGATGATGGATTGAATCGTGCTCCATATTGTTATAATAACTTGAGCAGGCTTCAGGCTTCTCCCTGACTTCTCCGCTGCGTTCCTTGGTCTTCTACATGCAGTTTGTTTACTAATGTCCTTTAACGAACCTCCAAGGCCAGAAACAGAACAGCTGTACACATGCATTCCACATTTCTGGAATTTTTTTTATTTATTTTTTTTAAAAAAGCGTTTGAAAATCATAAATTATTTTACTTCTACAACTTTGAGTTGGTCTTTAACATAAACTACTAATAAAAAACCCTGAAGTTTGTTGTTGTAATCTGTCAAACTGTGGACAAGTGTGTGAATACCAAAAGGCACTGTATGTTTTGAGCAATTGTTCACACATTTAGGGATCAGAGCCAGGAACTTGAACGCTGCTGTTTACAACAATAAGGCCGACTGATTGAGTTAGCTTACAGCTACCCAGCTGAGAACTGGCAAAGACATTTGTTGCATCAACTTTGCAAACACTTTGAGTCAATAAATGTGATGAAACAGGAGCAGTTGATGAACAGCAAAGACAACGTTCAATTAATTACCTAAGGATCTCTGTAAATGATTGCTGAGGGTCGTGTGCTGCTGTGTTGATCTTCTCTCTCTGTTATTGCCATTTGGTCCTTCTGGTCTTTGTTCAGGAAACTGACCCACAATCGGATGCTTTAGAGACTCAAGCCCTGGTGAAACACCTCCATCCTAAATAACACTTGACACCTGATATAACAGCAGTTTGTCCCTGAAGGCTCTTTAAGGTTCCAGGGGAGGGAAAAGGCTGCGTAAATAACTGTTTGTCCTCTCACATGCTGATGAACAGGAAGCAGCTGGAAGCTAATTGTTGTTTTGGGCTTGTGATGAACCTAAAAATATACTCACAGTTTGAACCATTCCACTGAAAGGTTTTTACGGAAACTTTTCATAAAACTTTTCAAAACATGACTTTTGTAAGTCATGTTTTGGAATAAATTCCTAATTTTTAATCATAAGACATGAACAAGAATTTAGTGCAGTTGTAATAAAACTTCTATTAACAAGTAAAGCTTTTTTGAGAATCAACAGCAGATCTGTCTACTTGTTTTTAGTTTTGTATCATCATAAAAAATTTATATTTTGCATTTGTCTCCCATTGTCCATAACATCTAAACAACTGCGTACCCATGATCATATTTATCCATGGAAACACTTGACCATTATGCACTTCTTATATTAGCTAAACAAACCTCAGAGTCATAGATTTTGCTTTGAGAGTTATTTCTAATCAAGTAGCTCAGGGTTTAAGCCCGAGGTCACAGTCACCACCTCCTCAACAGTTCATGCTCCTGTTCCAGACCTGCAAGCAAACTGGTTTACTCTGATGAACCATTGTGCATCATTTATTTCTCTTGGTAGAATATTTTGCTTATTACTTTCCGACAATTGTGTTTTACAAAATATTTCCACTGGTTGTGGTTGCAACCACTATGTGACTCGTGAAACATGACAGATTGTCACCCCTCCTCCCATCCAAGTAACTGAAAGGTCTCTGGTTGGTAAATAATATTTCTTGAAGCCACGTAACCATATTTTCCTACAATTATATATGACTAAAATTTTAATTTTAAGAAGTGACTTTAAAATGTCAGTTGTTAAAATGAGACATCATTAGTCTGACTGTCACATGTCCAAAACTACAAAGTGGTGAAGAGAAAGAGTGACAGAACATGTATTAGAATGTATGAATCCTTGTGAAGGATCAATAAACTATTATTTATCTGGTTGTTAATGAAGATTAAGTTTAATCTTGCTGTTTACCTGGATTAAGTCAGATTCTGCAGATATGTAGGAAAGCATCAATGTAGAAAATATATTTAGCAATAAATATTCATAGAAACTTCTTACTGGAGGTTTTACAGTGTAGCAAGACAAAACACAGGAGAGTTTTTAAGTCTGCTTTAAATCAAAATAGTTCTTTATTGATGTCAAAATCAAGCTGACTATAAAGGAAGATGATGATATTCCTTTTAAACTGACAGAGGCATAGACTTGTTAGAGAATAAAAATAATGTCTTCTTTATTATGATAATAATATCTGACAGAACAGACTCTAGTTTTGGGAGATTTTTTGGCATCGTTGAAAGATTTTGTGGGGGCTCATTGATCTTATGTAAATCCTTAAAAGGGAAGCTATATGGCAAAGATAAGTTTCTGTAATGTTTATAATTTTGTATCTTTCATCTGGTGGAGTGCAGAGCATTTATTTCTGATGTTTGAAAGTAGCTGAACTTTTGGTCCAGATTTTATCAGGACCTGTACCGGTATTAAAATCCTTACCCAACATACTTCATGTTCCTCGGCCACAATAGAGCAGGATATCTGAGTAGATAACTTCCATAAACTTTGGTCTAAAAAACAAAACAAAAAAAAACTGCTTTTTCCGTTAAAACCCCTCTGCCTTCATGTTTTTTTGGTGTGTTTTGTTTTTTTATTCTGATTACAAATTTCTATTTATACGCTGTGAGGGGAAATAATGAAAACCAGATGAGAGTGGGGAGGAAAGCTGAAGTAGGCCTTTTTGGTGATGAATGTTGTGGAAGGCGATGACTGTTTATATTCTGCCTTGCCAGCAGAGATGCCCTGGCTAAGAAAAGGACTGCCCCGGTGAGGATGTGTGGACTGGAGGTTCCATCATGACTCATTTGGTAGTCATGCATGTTTGTACTTTGGTAGGCCCCCTAAAAATACCCTAAAGCTGCAGTAATGGACCAGCCAAAGCTGACAGCATTACGTGGGTGTGTAGCGCTGCCAAATGTATTCTGAAACAAGTGCAAAAAGGAGGAAAAGGGAGGCGATGTCACTGTTTGAGTCACATTTCAGTTTTTCATGTACAGTGGAGATAATAAGTAGTGAACACCTTCAGCTTCTTCTTAAATCATATGTCTGAGCTATATGCTCAAAGACTGCCCTGCACCATAATATTCTCAATATTAGTATGCTTATGGTTAATGTGTGAATGAACATCTAAATCAATTTTGGTCTCATCTGACCAGACTATGTTTTTGCACTATTGATGTATTGTTTAAGTCAGCATCTGGAGCAATTTGAACATGTTTTTTCTTCAGTGGTTGAGTCTTGAGCAATGAAAGTGCACAAAACTCATTGCAGTTGAGTATATTACATGTTCCAGTTATGTTTTTAGGTCTTTCTCAAGTTCTCCATGAGTCCTGGTATCTCTTCTATTATTCGTTTTGCAAGGAACACCGACTCTTTTCCTTGATTGTGGGTAAATGTCTTTCCCAATTTCAGAATATGAATTTAGCAATGCTCTCTTCAAACATTCATATGCTTAAAAACACTGGTTATACTTCTATGACCAGTGCAAATGGTTACATACCTATAACCTATTATGAAAATCGTCTAGTGTGATATCCTGATGATTACAACCCCTGTTAATTTATACAAGTTGTTGTTTTTTTCTTCAAAATACTTATCAGTAAATAATAGTTTCTTCTTCAAGTGTTCAAGAGTTCTTTTTATTCTATTTAACTACACAAAGCCTACTTTATGGGATTCATTATTTTCAAATTCAGCAAGTATGGATTACATAGACTGTTGCCAACATATGGGGTGAATTTGGAACATATTTACTGAGAAAATTGTTTAGCATTTATTTTCCCTGATGTTGTTACAAACTCTTACTCCTTAGACTTCACAGTTGACCTGATTAAAGATTTTAAAATAAGTATTGTTTTCACTTAGGTTGGAAAATGCTTTGTAAAGACAGCCTTCCTGTCTACCGACTCTTGAGTACAGTTTAGATCTCCTCCATACACCCCCAACCCTAAATCCGTACAGAGGAACTACAGTGAAACCTGAAAAAAAGAAAAAAGAGGCCTCCTATTGTTTGCTATCACCCAGAAGCCAGGAGCAAATGGGGGGCTCAAATTACCAGACTGAAAGGTAGCAGGAAATTGACAAATCGCTAATCCACTCTTTAACTATTCAAGGCAACAAAAGGTACATTCCACCAAAAGCACACTGAGGAGAGAAGGGCCCGTTTGGGGAGGGGGGATTTGAGTCTGAGCAACAAAACAAGACACTTCCTGTCTACTTGGGTTTTAGTTTCAAGAAGAACCATTAATTTCTAAAGTGCTGAATCCAAAGATCCCCAGACATGCTTCATGTAGAGCAAAATCACCACTATGTCACAAATCCAGCTGGAGGACATTTCTGTCCCGTTCCCAGAGGAATTTCCAGGGTGAAGTGTACGCTTCCCAAACTGCTGTTGCTTCTTCCTGACCAACCAACACTCAAAGTGATGATCTCATTCCCTAGGGGCCCGGAGGTGCAGAAGTGTGTGGGTGTCAGTTAGTAGCTGTGGGGGCTGGAGGGGTCAACGGACTTCCAAAGTGATAAATTCAATGACAAAAAAAAAAAAAAAAAAAAAAAAACAGGAGTAGGGGGTACTCGAGTCTGGGAGGTGGCTGGATTGGCTCCTGTCGTTGCCTTTAGTGCAGGAACCGTGCCATAAAAGCAAAGCATTGATAGCCTGGGTTTATTATCTTTGAACAGGTGGCTCCAGCTACTCGTAATGGTCGCCCTTATTCCTGCAAGGCCTTCCTGCAACGTGGAGACCATTTGGGAAATTGGGAATAGCCCAATATAGCCGCACTAAAGTTTCAGGAATAAACTACAGAGCATAGTTTTGTGGTGACTCGTTTGGCTGGTGTAAGCGACCCACAGAGTTTATGCAAAAGAATAAAGTAGAGATGCTAAGCTCATCATTTTAGAGACCTGTACTGTTTAAATTTTAAGCCTACTGTGGAGAATCAGATCAAAAAAGCCTTTCTGAGAATGTCAACAGTTGCTTTTCAAGTTGCAAGATGTTTGTGCATGTTGCTCTTGTTTTGCCAGAAAACCCCCTCACAAACACCACAAACACACACACACGCACACACACACCCACAAACACAAATCCAGAAAACTTTTCAAAATCAGTTACAAGTCCCATTTTCTCAATCAAGACACCACACAGCGCCATATTTTTCATTAATTAATATATTTTCTGCATTAAAGTTAACATAGTTTTCTTTTGTGCCACCCTTTAATTTTCAGTAAGTATTTTTGATATTTTGTTATATTCAGACATGAGTAAATTTAAGACTGTCTCTTGCAATAAATATCATAAAATAATAGAGCTTCACATAATAAATATTTTTTTACAACAAAAAAAAATGTTTGACAGACATTTTTTTCTTTTTTTTTTTTAAAATAGCCAAAATTCCTCTTACGGAGCATACAATTTACACAAATAAAAAATAAACATGGGAAAATGCCACAGAATGAGTGTGAACAGTCCAGATGGGTGGAAGGAGAAACATATCCAAGTGGAGAATACTATGAGATGGATGTGCTTTTGTTAATGCAACACAAGCAGAGGAGCCACGGCGTTACTGTGGCAGCAACAAACCTGTCTGCTACGAACACCAGGTAACAGCTACATAATCGCCCTAAAACAGATCGTCCTTCACAGATTTGGTGGGAGGCAGCCCCCAACAGGCACAGACCGGAAGAAACTGCCAGCCTCAAACGGAAGAAGCACTTTTTTCATTTTTAATTAGAATAAAAAAATAGTGTTATTCAGGGAGCTGGGGGACAGACAGAGAAAGAATTAAGGCAAACACTGGTCTGTAAAAACATGGTCCTGATCCAGAGAAAAGCAAAAAAATGAAAAATATTTGAGTGGTTTTCGTTACTCCTTTGTAGCTCCTTCGTGTTCTGCAGCCAGGAGAGGAGTCATGTGGGAGGTGCTTGATAAACATTAATCTGTGTCTGTCACTGTTTTTACTGTCATATGATCCACATCGGGAACGTCCTGCACGCACTCACAGGAAGCGATCAGGAAGGTTTCTCCTGGCTCTGTGGAGCCCAGCTCTCCAGTTTACAATACACAGTGTTGGAGTTCTTGCAGCGACAGCCAGGCCTGTTGACCCGGTCATAGCAGCCCTGGCACGCCTTCAGACAGCCCTTGACAGGTGGGTAGCATAGCAGACAGGGGAAGAGTACCGACATTAATCCCATGCACAGGAAGCGGGAGCAGCAGTGGGAGCGCGACAGCGAGCAGGGGTGGTCAGCGCATGAGTCCCCCTCGTCGTCGTTGGAGCAGTGGTAGAAGATGCCTTTGACCAGGCACATGCACGTGCCGTGCTCCAGCGCGCTCTCCGCCGAGCACAGGCACTGGCCGTTGCAGGCCAGACACGAGGGCAGGCTCCTGGGGGCCGTGCAGTCGCTGCACTTGCACTTCCCACAACGCTCGCAGATAAACTGGTGGCCAGCGGCGACGGCTGCAACCCCAAAGTCCGATTTCCCTTTGGTCGGGGGCTTGAGCGGAGCCTCCGGGGGCGGCTGGTGGAGGTGAGGTCCTTGCTGCGGCTGTAGCAGGGGTTTGGGTTTGGGCTGAGTCCGAATGGGCCGCTCTGCCCGGTGGTGGTGCTGCAGGCCCACACCGGGTCTCATTGGGGGGGAGCGTGTGAGGAGTCCCTGCTCAGAGGAGGCGCTGCTGTTGCTCCCTGAGCTGGCAGCACTTCCTGTGCTGGTGGAGCGGCTGAGTCCCGGGGCCCGGGGGCCTCCGTACTGCGGCCCCGAGGCCACCACCACCATGCCACCCCCACCGTGGTGGTGACCCGACGGCTGGCGCTCATAGTTGTTGTTCACATTGACGAGGATGACCTCATGGGTCCTTTCTTGCTTATCCTGGGGCCTGGGGGCCACACGGGGCGCTGGGGGCCTCCGTGCCACTGAGGGCCCCTCTGTGTACTCATTGCTGGAGCGGATGGCCTTGATTTGTTCCAGGGAGAGAATGGCGGCATGCTGGAGCTCCCGCTCGTAATCCGACCTCTGCCGGGTGTCGAGGGAAGGCTGCTGGATCACCACTAATGATCCGGCGGGGCCATGTTGACTTTGGAGCTCCATCTGGGGGGATCACCACTTCCGACATTCACCGTGGACATGCATTGGAAAACCTGTCCGGAAAAGAGACCAGAGAGAGAAAAAGGACAGAGGAGATGCGATCAGATTGAGCTCACACTCAAAAACAAACAGTGCCGTTATGGAAGAAGAGCTAAACACAATTCTAGTTAAACACTGTGCTGTCATCTTATTATCATTATTACCAAATTGCGTCATAAAAACAGGATTAAATTCTGTCAAGTCCATATTTCTCCTTTACACAGTCCTTAACTTCTGATCTGGTGAAGTGAGGAGGAAAAGTTGAGTATTAACGAGACTTTGAGACTTTTCTTCCCAACACACACAGATCCAAACTTCAACAGGCTCTACAAACACTTCCCTCCTCATTTACATTTCTATGACTAGTTAACATTTAAATGCAGCGCAGCGACGAAATGAGGACACGATCCAAGGGAACTAAATGAGCTGCCTCACTTAGTATTCTATTACAACACCGAGGAGAAGCTCAGAGACATGGGGGGCAAAACTACAGCATTGGGAATAAATAAGGTCAGGGCAAATGCATTCAGTTTGGGAGGGATGAAGGGTTAAAATGTGTTCTGGCAAAGTAGATTTTGAGAGTTATTATAGTGCAAATATTTCCCCTGATGTGCATGTTTACACCATAAATACGGGCAGGAATTTGAGTTTTAGCCTTCAGGGTGTTCTGAAGCAAACGTCAACCTGCAGGAGGCCGAAAGGCAGCAGGACAGACACAAAAACACATGAGCTCAACTCAGCACACTAAAAAATCGATTTTTGGCTGTTTGGCAAATAAATAGACTCTTTCGTGGTCTGCTCTCCTGCGTGAATTCGCGCACCTCGTTTGGATGATCGACGCAAAGCGCGTTTATCTGAGCAGGACGGAGCGATAAAAACAGGATCCCGTGGAAAACACTCGGGAGTCAAGAGATCAGGACGCTTCCAGAGACACGGAGGAACTTATGAATGAAAACAACCGCCGTGGGTGGGGGAGGGGTGTTTATTACAGCGCAGTCACGGAGCGACACGGGCATGGAGATCCATCAACCAAAATCACCGTGAAAATGTTACGTTAAGTCCGAGCATTCGTACGCAACTGTGCCTGGACGTTCAGATCGGAGCCCAGCGTGCTTCCTGCGCTTTAGTCGACCAACAAATAACCGAAAACGCAACATAAGTGACTCAAAAAAAACCCGACAGGAGAGCGCTTACCTATATGCAAGCATCCATAACGTGGAATCCATCAACCAAACAATCTAGCAAAACTCCATCCAACAGGAAGAGGTCAATGTCCAAACGCGGACTGCGAGGTCTAACGCTTAACATTAAGTTTGATAATCCAGGCTCGAAAGTATCCCTTTTACTGCGTTATTCCTTTTGTTTTCGGTGTCTGCGTGGAGAAAAAGTTCAGCGCTGGGTGCGCATGCATAAATCCACGGCGGAGCTCTGATGAAGAAAAGACACAAGTCACTCGTGGGGAGCTGCTACGCACTTGTGGAGGCCGATCTTGCGAGTTAAAGGAGTCCGGTTGGAAGAGTTGCAGAGACGGAGAAAAATAAAAAACACGTCCAGGAGGCTTATATCCAACACTGCTGGGAGCACCGATTGCGTTCTGGCCTTTATTTCTAGTTCAATCTGCGCGGCGGTGCGGAGGAAGGAGCAGGAAAAAGAAAACGCTGCGTCCTCTGTGCGCTCCCTCCAGCTCTGTGGGCCTGTTCTGCTCTGAATGAATGGGAACGAAGCGCTCTGTGTTTGCTCCACAAGCCAACTCCCATTGACCATTCACGGCTCTGAAAAAGGATACACCGCATCCGCTCCTGATTCATTGGGCAGATGTGGAAGGCCGGCCGATGGAGAGAGAGGGCGCGCTGAGTTAAGGTGGAACGGGTTTTCCATTCTGAGCTGAGGAGGAAGAGGAAGAGGAGGAGGAGGAGGACCAGGCAGCGTCAGAAACAACTACTTTCCGATTGTTATGATTAATGACATGAATGAGGCTAATATGACTAATAGTTATGTAATGAGCATCCCGGGTGGTTTATTTATATAATCTTTCTGCTAATATTTGCTGCATAATTTAAACATTTTTAGAACTTTTGTACCAGCTCTGGCATTTTTTTTTTAATTTGTAGTTTTATTACATTCAGAGTGATATTAAACTTTCATTTCTGTTCATTTTTACGTTAATTGCTTACAAACTAATGAAATACTAAGATGTAAAAGTGAAAATATAACAAACATGATTACAGAAAGAGTTTCTTCAGGTAAAGAAGTAGTCCGCTAACAGATGCTGCTAATTCAAGACACGTTAAAAAAAGAAAAACTTTGCATTTTGTCAGGTGTAGCATTGAAAATCCACATTCAATCCCACAGTCGTAGTTTTCTCTGTCATTGTTCCCTTTAAACAGCTCAGACTTCATTTGCGTGACTTTCCCAACAGGTTTTTGGGGGAACACATCAACAGGATGTCTTCTGAACTCTACAATGTTCCCATTGCGTATTCATGCAGGGCTTCACAGGAAATGAAATGCGTGGAGGTTGCGTGGAGGTGAGTTTTATGCATCATGCTGAAGTTCCGTTAATGTGCTGATTATTTTTTTCTAGTAGCAGGTCGAAACGGGTTAGTCTGAGACCACCTTAAGAAGAAAAAAAAAAAAAAAAGCAGCCCACAGCCAGGGGGAAAGACTCTGCCCCCCTCTGCGCCTCTCTGCTGCCACCAGCCCCCTCCTCTCCCCTCCTCCTCTGTTCCTGACTGTCTGCTTTGATTGGTGTCGCGGATGCGCTACATCCGGATCCATGAGAAAAGGAAGTTCAATACAAAGTCAATTTATCCCATTCAAATGGAAAAATCAATAGATGGATGACCCCGGGCGCCAATTCGGGTCAGCAAATGCTTGGGAGGGGGGAAAACAACAAACAAAACATAAAAATACCTATAGGCTTTAAGCTGAGAGTTGAAGCGAGTTTGTGGCGCAGTAATGAGTGGATGTAAAAATCCAGCCTCTTGGTGATACTGCAAATCCCGCGACAGATGGCCGCCTGGATCCCAACTCTTAGTGGTCGGAAGTGCGGACGGAAATCTCACGATTACAGCAATTAGCCTATTTTCCACGTATGGATGAGATGAATATACCAGCCGTGACCGTTTTTCTCCCCCGTGGATTCTGATCTGCAGCTCCACGAAGCAAAGTTTAGGAAGCAGAAACGCACCAGGAAGTTTAAGCTGGTTATTTTTTTTATTAAATGCATGAAATAACTGAATATGAGCAATAAAATAAAATAAACCTCACAGATTATGCATACACACACACACACATAATCTAGAGACTGGATCCCAGTCTCTACATTATTTGTACAGTCCCCTGATAGTTTTTATTTCCAGGATTCTCCTACATTTACCTCATCAATCTTCCCATCAACTCAGCCCTGACCCTGCTGGAAAAAAGAATAACACGGCATCATCACGTTTCACTGTTGGGGATGATGTGCTTAGGTTGATGGAAATTGACATTTTATTTTAATAACACAAAATTTAAATGACACAAATGCAAGTGACACGTTTCAGATTATATGAAAAATGTTGAAAACTATGTATTTTCCTTCTAAGTTCACTGCTATGTACTACATTGTCTATCAGATAAAATCACAATAAAAGCCCTAAAGTACTTTTGAAAGTTACTGTAAAGTATCGTCAAATATTTTTCTTATCAAACATGAAACAGAATTACACAAAGATATTGTCACAAAAACAGGACTTCAGCATTCATGACTACTTTTTAATATATATCCAGTTTTATTTTGCATGTTTACATAGAATGCAAGTGAATATGTATGCCACTGCAGTGTCATAGGGTCCAGAGTGGCGTTGTCAGAAGAAACAGAAGCCGCTGTGCTGCTGCTGATAGCTGACGTACGACTGGACGAGCGAGTCGGGGATTCGAGGCTTCACTGTGTTCAGGGCACTTTCAAAGTGTTTGGCCTCGATGTGTGCAGCTTTGATGTCCTCCTGCAGGGCCAGGAGGGCAGCCTCTCTGCATACTGCTGTTATCTGGGACAGGAAACAGGCACAGACATTCAGCTGTCAGGCTGAGCGGTCAACTTCACCGCGTCATGTGATCGAGTTCACAACACAGAGCTGCGGTTTACAACAGGCATGGAGCTATAAAAGGCTGAGCAACAAACAAAAAAATTCAGTTACATCCAGTGGAATATGCTCATATAAAATTATAATACAACAATTTAATTTTAAATTAAAGAAACAAATACGTCTTTGTCATCTTCTACATACCTGAATTTGAAAAAATTACAATTGCCTTCTGAAGTGACCCTAATTAGAAAATAGAATAATCCTTGTGTGTAATTTAGTCTCCACATTAGTGGAGAACTCCCAGGAATATACCTCCTTGTCTGCTCAAGTTTAAAGTGGAGTGAGGTTACAGAACTGGATTTCTATAGTGCTTTTCTAGTCTCGACAACTCAAAGTGCTTTACATTACTGACACATTCACCAAACTACACTCACTATTGTGCACAGATTATACAGCCATTTGCAAAGTTAATGTTAAGTATCTTGCTGGCAAAATCCTTAAGTTACATTGGTTATTAAAAACAAAAATAAGAATGCAAAATTCTATTTCATTTTTATGAATATAAATTTACTTTTGCATGGCCAAAAATAGTCTTGTGCCTTTAGAAAACAGATCTGTAAATCAAACCAGATTTGAAAAGTAAAATGGGTCTTTAAATTTAGCTACAATTAAAGAAGAGGTATTTAATTCTAGGACTAATTGTTAGGCTATTCTCAGCAAACAGATTAGGGCAAGAATTACTATTTCTTCAACAATATTTGCAGCCATTTATGAACTCTTTGTGCTGGTCAGTCAAATTTGTACCATTCTTAGGATACATTCAGGGGATGCACAAAATCATTCAACAAATGGTCAAATGTTAGGCTGTCTTGGTAAAGCTAAAGTGTACTATGGAGTTAGATCAGGCTCAAACAAAATCTAATTGAGACTCTGTGGAAAAACCTCCCATCAAAACTCCAATCCAATCCAGCCTGGCCATTGCTTTCCTACATAGATCCTCGATTATCATCTCCCATCAGTGTTTTGTCTGTGATTTTTCCCATTAACCTAAATTTTTACAGTTGAATTTCAACTGGCCCAAACAGTGAACAGAAGGAGAAGTTGTGAATAATGATATATTCACAAACAGATTACAATTTCTGCTTTAGAAATTGTAATCTACTTGTATAGGGTTGGAGTCCATGTTGGTCACACTTCCAAATATTGAGCAATTAAAGTTTGATCAAGAGGAATATTTAAGAGATTGTATTGCATGTTAAGCCTGCAGCTCTCATTAACAGCCATGTCTTTGGCTAGGCACTTCTCTCTTTGCAGTGGGGGACTGCACTAAAATGTTCGGTTGGTTTTATAGTATAGCTTCCTTTACGATTGAGCTCGTGTATTACATATGTCACCGTTAACATTATCAATTGGGTAAAATCAAATCCAACAGCTTAAAACCTCAACAGAGTTCACATCTGCAGGATGCAATTATTTCTGAATAGCTGAAGGTCCAGACTCGTTTTAGAAAGCAAAGTGTAGAAAAAGGAGCTGATTTTTACCAGGATACGTCCAATCTAACTGAGAATGAGGTTTATGACACAATTATTAGTCTCTAGATGTGAACAAAAACCCCAAGACTCAACAAAACATGCAGCAAAAGGTGTTTCTATTAAGTATCAACTGACTGAAAATCGTTTCTGTTTAACTTCATAATTATGCACCACTTTTGGGCTGGTCAATCCCAAAAAATTTCAGTAAATGCAATAAAGTTTTTTGGCAAAAACGTTAAAAACGTAGTTCAGTATGACTGCGAATTTGTCTGTTTCTAATGCAGAAAGAGGCGATGTTGTGACAGCTTCTGGTTTTATAGCTTTTTGTCTTAAATGTAAGGCAGATGCATCAAAATGGTTGGTGATGAACAAAATTCTTTTAGAAGTACCCTAAAATGATCCTCGAGTGAAATACTCAGCCATCCCTACCAGAGTTGGACAACGAACATGTCAGAGACAGGAAAAAACACTGTCAATTGTTAAAGCACATGACGATCAAGGCACTTTTCCAAACCCAGAGAGTAAAGCAGGAGGAGATGGAGGTCTGAACGCACTCAAGAATGCTCACAGCATGCACGTCTCGGGACAGGTGCTTTGCAGATGTCAGGATGTGAGAGGCCTGTTTCCCCCTTTCTTCTGTTTCAAGCCAATGAGCTGCACGATTCAGGCAGGGTAAACACGCAGGGCTGGGTTAATTTTGTATAAGAGCTTCCCATCATTCAAGTCATTTAGGCCTGTCAGTAATAATGATGCAAAACAATGAGGCTATGCATCCCCGCCGCCTGTTTACAAATGCAGAGTGGCGACTGAGAGAGATGCCACATGTTGAACAATGAGAGTTCATAAAGTTTCCAAGCAACATCCACAAACAGGAACAGACAAACACTGCCGCACAATCAAACTGCAATTTCTTATTTATGCAGAAACTTCTGCAAGCGGCGGTGGAGCGCATTTGACTGTTTTGTACCATGCTCATCAGGTTTAATAAAAAGTTATCTGAAATACACAAATGGTGTTTGAGAAACACACACAAGCCCTCACATTCATCCTGATCTGCGAGGCCGATCAACAACTCAGTGTTTCCTGCTGAGTGTTTGCTCGTACGGACCTTAAAAAACACCAAGCCACAAAGGCAAACAGGACGAGCAAAGAGCCGGGCTGTTTGTAGATGTGAAGGCATTCCTGAACTCAGCCAAAAGCCCAGCATTACCTTGATACCCCTAAAGATGGGCCCCCCATGCTCTTGTGACGGAAAATTGGAGGGAGAGAGAAAACTGCAAATGCACAGAAATGGTATGTGTGCGTGTGTCGTCTGTGGCAAAGATTGCTGACTGGTGTCAGGCCAAATAAATTGCAGAACTCTCTATTTTAATGTTATTGCAATGCAGACTTCATTTTTCAGTGCTGTCATAAATTCTGTCAGCAATCACTTAAATATATGGAGCGGGCTGAAGCGATGCACTGCGCTGACGGCTCTCTGGTGGGCGAACACCAAGCTTCTGCTGGTGGCACGCAGCCAGGCATAAAGCAAAGCAAATTTCAAAAAAAGTAATCAAGAGCCTCTCAGTTTGAAGGTAAAACCTGCTGAGTCATGATGAGGATAGAAGTTAAAGGCCAAGAGAAAATTTTGATGATACAGCAAAAACCAAAGTAACACCTTGTACCCTAATGCTGCCGTCATTCCATCAATTTACTGTAAACAGAAATATCTTCAACATTTTCACTTATATATATATATATATATATATATATATATATATTATATATATATATATATATATATATTACAACAGATTATAACAAAAGTCTGTCATTCTATTTTCTTATGTCTGATGTGAATCTAAGTATTTACAGAATTTCTACACAATCGTAAAAATTTAAAACTTTCTCAGATAGAAATTTAGAGTTCTGAGTTTTTATATTTAATTTTTATTTTGAATTCATTTAAAGTGTCTGAAATCCTTCCAGACACTTCAAGATGGAAACTATAAACATGGATGCATGGATGGATGGATGGATGGATGGATGGATGGATGGATGGATGGATGGATGGATGGATGCTTCGTCATAACAGGAAGTTATTTCCTTCATTATCAGCTTCCGAATCTGGGGTAGAAAACAGCAAAACCACATGAAGTAACTGACACATTTTACTACAAAAGATTTGGTTTTGCAAAGGCTGCTCTCTACTTCCCACCAAGATTTCTTTAAATAATGCAAATCTGACTAATTTAATAATATTTATAATATTTAATGAAAGTTTATATTAATTTAGGTCTATATAATTTAATATCAAATGTTACTTTTTTGCACCACAAATGTGAAAGAGTCAGCCAGATATTTAGGCCCAATTGCCGCTTAGTTCAAGTTTAACTAATGACAAATGTGCCGAGCAAGGTTTTTGGAAACTTTTCTATATTATCATCTAATTTATAGCTTGTACTTTGGCCTGAATGTTGGAGTTTGGACACTGAAGTCATTTTAATGAGGTTATGAAATGAAACTGGGCTGATTTTCGCTCAGTGCCGCAGGCTGTTGCTGCTCCAGCCAATAGGGAGCCACAACCCAGAACCCTGAATACAACAGCAGCCTTTATGCTCTGCTGGTCACTGGACTACAGTCACAGCTACACCCTACATCATGCTGCTTCACTACACACAGCAATATTGAGCTGAAAAGAAGACACTGGAGGCACAAAGTGATACATGGCAGCATGTTGAGGTCTGCATGGGAGGTCCTGTTGTTGCAAGATAAGACAACTCTCAACCAGAATGTTTAAAACAAGAGGAAATAGTAACAAAACATTCAGCAGGAAATAAGAAAGAGTTTGAATGAAAAGAGTATACACCCTCTTTCTCTATCCTCTAATACCAGGTTCTAAAAACACCAAAATATATCTTCAAGCACACAGAAGATTCCACATTACTTATTACACAATAATAAAACAGAAAAGCTGGTTTTAAGCAACTACGTACACCCTATGATTCAACTGTATAATTGACTCAATCTCAAACGAGGTTATAAGGTTTGAAGAAATTTGTTTCTATGCAGGTTGAGAATTTACCACAGCATTTCAATCAGATTGAGGATTGGGCTTTGACTGGACCACTGAAACCCTTTGATTCTTCTATTTCTCAAGGAGTAATAAGAACAAGAGTTCTGGTTGTTTTGGAAGCTGTGGTTGCGCAACAAGTTTTACTCATCACAAACAACGCAACAAATCAAACATCTAAGTGTACTTGAAATAAGATCAAATTAACAAACAAGTAACTTTTCATGAAGATTCAGGAGATTATTTTAGGTCAATGATTATTTTGACCTAAAATGCTGATGAATTAGTGCTTTTTATTTCACTTATAAAAAGGGTAAAATATCTTAATATAAGTGAAATAATGTCCAAGTGGAACTGCAGTAATACATTTTAAAATAAATATTGAGAAACTATTTACCTGAAACAAGCTTCTAATATCTTGCTGAAATCATTTCAGCAAATTATAGAAATGTTACTTAAAATTTTACTTGTATGTTAGTCTTGACTTCTCTCAAGATATCAGCACTCAAAAACTAGATCAAAAATACTTGGTAAGATTTTGTGTTTTTGCAGTGAACGCTTTCTCTGCCATGCTTAACAGATAAATGCATGATTTGGATCAAAGTTTACTGTTCCAGAATCGTTTCGCAGATTTAAGGGGAATCTGATGGAAAGTTTGGCAGCTATTTTAAATTTGTCAACATTTATCAACAGCCTTTCTCTCTGTGAAAAGATGTGACTATGGAGCAGCAAAACTCCTGCTTTTATACAGCTGCACATTTATAAGCCAAATACATCTGATCAGAAGCACCTGGGTTTTTCTTTCCCAACTAAATACTTATGAAGAAGCAAAGGTGTGCGAAGTGTTTCAGTATTTCCAAGATGTAGTAACTTTTACTGCATTCTGCTAGGTAAAACCCTAGAATTATTTGCAAGAAGACTGCAAATATGTATTTTTGCCTGCAATATTTTACCCGGAGGAGGTAAGAAGCTGCACCAGTTAGAGGACAACCTGTTCAGCATGACAAAAATAAATCCTTCTCAAGGTGGAATGAGAGGGGGAAAAGCTTGTGACTTCTGGCAGCACATACCAACGTTCTCAGGTCAAATCTGTCTGGTGTACTTTTCGCTTCCTACTTCAACAAAGGCGCTCAGTGAGTGTATCAGACGGCCTTAATGAAGGGCTTGTTACCCAGACTGCTGGCTGCAGATCCACTAGACCTGGAGTGTGTGTTTACTATCAATCCGCCCTTGTGTCTATGGCGGGCCACATCCACTCCTCCCGCAGCCCCTTTCTTGCGCACACAAACGGTTACATTTACAGGAGCGAGCTCCGACAACTCCCCCTCTGCTCCGCCTCCCAACAAAAACCTCTCCTCCATCACTCTACAAGTCCTTTACACATAACCTACGGTGCACACGCCCTGGCTGACACATAAAGAACTACATGTGTGCAAACACTCATGCAATCATTTGCATTTGGTTTATTAATCCAAGTTTTGAAAGAAATGTTTTCGCAACCATGCATGCATACGCAAACACAAACACATACTTCCCCTTCAGCTCACTCTGCATGCACACGCTACATGGACATGTCAGACTGCTTGCAAAGACTTGCATTCTTGGGAAGTGTTGAGTAAACACATACATGTGTGCTTAGCAAAAATTCAGTCATTCAACCCTTAGAAGTTGCAGCTAAAACACAGCTTTAAGATTAGAAACTATAAAACCACAGAAGAAGAAACATCCCGTAATCAGATCTTTTGGTATAATCTCAGTTTTCAGAGTTTGCAGTACAGGAAATTATGGATATAATTTCTTTAATCAAGTGAATGTTCAAGGCGTCACCCTGAAACAACACTTTCCAAAATTATATTAATGCAGGAAGATGGGAAAGAAAAACAGAAAACTTTAGGTTCAAATATTTAATGCCAGGGATTATTTTGGCTTTAGTGGAAAACTTTATGCTTTACAGGAATCATTCTCCTAAAATATGCCCAAAGAACAACATATTACCGCCATCCAGAGTTTAAGAAAATTTAAAAAATACAGGGATGTGTTGCATTCAATTTCTAGAGAGGAAATTAAGTAATCTTTAAATCAAACAATGTTGGGGGTGGTGGAGTGCAGAGCCTGAAGCCTCGACCAGAAATAAAACATTTCATCCTCCAAAAAGGTTGAGAGGAAGTGTCTGCAGTGACATGCCTCGGCCAAGAGAAACAAGGCCTGACCACAACTCCATGTGAAACCTATTTAAGATTACAAGGCGAGTGAGAGGGGAGGTTAAAGAGAGGAGGTGAGGTTAAGCACGGAGGGAGGAGCGTCATGCGGGCGGGAGAGAACGGAAGCATGGCACATGATCATAAATAGCAGAGTCGAGTGCCTGAGCCGTGGATGAACGTGAGCATGCTTGTGCTCCCAGCAGAGGAATTTAGGCTCTGCAAAGGAGTGTGATGATGAAATTGAAACCGTGTGAGCTTTCGTCACCATATTAAAGTCCAGACAAAATGAGCAGAGGGAAAATATCTGATATTTCAACAATAAATTATCTCTAGATGGATGTTTTTCTATTTAAATAAGGTAAAACATCAAATGCCTGGCACACAAAAACATGTGAGAGTCTAAATTTCTGGAGAATTAATATATTACTTCAGTAGAACCTGTTTGACAACATGAAGAAATCAAAAATTGCAACACACCAAACCCTGAAGACACATATCCAAATAAACACTCATACACATTAGAGGTGTATGTGTGCATTTCAGCCTCAATGTATCATTTTGATCCTGGGTGAATTTAATTCGTAGAAGTCTCTTCATGTTATATAAGGTTTTACTTTGGAAATATAACAGTTAAAATATATAAAAAAACATATAAAATATACAGTTCAGCTTAATGATCTGGAATATTTGGCATGAAATTGAAATTTCCCCACATAAAATAACACAGAAGTTTGTTTCTCTTCTCCATAGTTACTATTCCAGTTTCTAGAAAACTGGAAGCATCAGGAGAAACTGTTGATTAAGGCTGTCTGCTACGGTCACTGAACACCTACGTCGAAACATGGCTGCTTATGAAAATAGAAGCAGCAATAATTTAAGATGTTTTGGCTCCTTGACAGTTGTTTTATTTTTGTATCGCAATGTTTTCATCTTTCAAATAAAAATAAGGACAAAATTGTATCTATTGTCCTGAGGATAGAGTTAGAACTTAATGTTTCAACTTTTAAAAAATAATAAATTGTAGAGTAACTGATTATACACCAGACAAGTTTAAAACTACTAAAATGTTGTCAATAAATACAATAAATATATCAGATCAAACACTACAAAACAAAGAAAATGCATCATAATTAGATATAAATATACTATATAAAAGCTCAAAAGAATCATTAAAACTAATTAAACTGACAACATCAATACCATGCTCTGTCACCTGACTCTTGCTTATGTTTTGATACCTTTTTGGGATAACACCATATCCACTTGTAATTTATGAATGGCCAAGGGAGGTCAGAGGTCAAATTTGCAGGTTTTTAAACCAAAATGTTTTTGTGAAAGAGGCTTATGAGTTCCCCCTACCACAGATTAGGCCTTATTACAACATCTCTTAGCATAAGCTTTCCAATACGTACAAATAAGTTAGTCACAGTCTGAAGTAGCAACTTTGGAACAAACTCCCTGAAAACCTGAGATGTGTCAAAACTTTTGGAGCTTTTAAACCAAAACAGAAAAATCTTTTACACCAAAACTGTAGTAATAATTTACTATGGCTTTCTCATAACAATATCAGTCACCAGCCCAAGTGTTTCATCTGGGCTGGTGGCACACCTGAGATTGATGAGTGATGCTTGGCATGTATGAAGCTGCTGCACCAGCGACATTTTGGTGAAGAAAAAAATAATTGAAAGTACGGTGCGGGAAGGCTCTGGAAAGAAGAATAGTACCATTAATCTCAGGACGGATCCACCCAGAGGAGCATCAGAGATTTTTGGCCGTTTGTTTGCTAAAGAATTTTAGCACCGGGGAGTTTCACGCCTGGTAAAGCCGACCACTGACAAAATCACAAGTGGTACATTTTGAGGAAAAGAGAAAAACAACATATTTAAAGACAAAAAAAGGAAACTATAACACGGAGCATCTGATGGACGAGGGATTGCGAGGGCTCAGCCTTCTCGATGGATGTCACCTGCTTGAGGAAATGGACATTCACGGTAAGCCCCCTTCACACTGAGTGTTTCGTCAGGTGGCCGTTTTGTTTTCTTTTCTCTGTTCCTTCTGTCTCCATCAATATGCACTTATTGTTGCAGCCCTACTCTCCCGTAACCAGTGAAAAAAAGGAAGAACGAGCAAGAATAGGGAAGCGGTAGGTAACACACTTCTGACCAGATTGGAGTGTGATTCAAATCATATCACCAAATAAAAATTAGTGTGTAAAGCACAAAACAATAATTCAATAATAATTATAATTGACGTTTTTTTCATTTATAAAAATGTTGGAAGTGCAAACTTTCTGCTCCTCATTAACTTCTATACGAGGGATTCAGGTGTTGTTCCACCAGACCCTCAGGCAATTTTTGTTTTGGAAAGAGCCATGTGGGATCGCACCTGCACTGAGGCCACACTGTGTTATGATTATGTCTACGTATGTGTGTGTGTGGCTGTGTGTGTGTGTGGGTGAGGCGTATAGTTGGGCCTCTTATTTGGGTGGGGGGGTAGAAGAGAGAAGTGTTGTTCCTTCTGAAATTTAACTGTTACGATAAATAAATGGAAGAACAAAAATTAAATAAACTAAAGGAATGGTTCATTTGGATGAAAAACAAAAATTTAGATTAAAACAAAAATTTAATTATTAGAATTGACATTCTTTGTATCTTAAGTCAGGAATTAGTGCTTAGCTTCAATAACGGTAATCATAGATCTTCATATGTATTCTCTATAGCACTAGTGTTTCAACTTGTTAATGAATTTACAGTTTATAGTCTAAGTCCCTAAAGACTACTGTTCTAATTTCACCTAAAACTACCACACAGCCAAGGCGGTCTATGTATACCACTAATGCCTGTTGATGCATATTGAACACATACCAAAGATCCTAAAGGAAGGACACACATCTGCCTTCCTTAAATGATGTCTGCTCTTGCCTTTCCCCTTTTAAAGAATAAACTTAATTTCTCTATACTGTCAATTAGGAGCTTTTAAAATTATTTTTTTTTAATCTAACCTTGCCAAACTAAATTTAAGAGCAGTCCCATTCTTACTGAACAAATTTAAAACATATTAAATCTATAGTTTGTTGTAAAAAGTATTTATTCGAGGCCCCTGATGGTATTTGGGCTCTAGTTCTGGTTTCTCTTTTCAAAAACTGTAATGGTCAGGTTTTAATCTTAATATAATAACTTAATCACATTTTATATTTTTCCTCCACTATATTTTTACTCTTGCCCTCTAGCTCAGGTTCTTTCTCTCTTTTTTGCCCATTTTCTACCACATTATTATAAACTGCGTGTTGGGCACGCTTGATGGTTCATATTTCCCTGAAAAAAAATCCAATTGGTTCTTCACCATGTACTTACACATAAACCACAGCACAGGCTTTATATTTTTGAAATGTAAAATTAGGGCCGCATGGAAGCTTCCTCTGATCCAGGGCTCTGTTAAGGGCCAAAACAGCCTCAGAGCCTGAAACAGAAGGAGAACTGTTTTCTTTTTTAAACCTTTATTTAACTCTGTCAACTAAAATAACATATTCACGCTGTCAGGAGCCAAAAGGCCTGTGGGGTGGAAGTGAACTAAGGGGTTTGAGGAATTCAGGAGAAAGGTGTTAATAGCTTTTTCCTCGCTTCCTTTGTTGAACGCTGATTGTGTTTTCTTTATCAGCAGCATCTGTCTGAGCTACTATGTGACTTTGTCAGTGGTCAGCCACAAGAAAATAACACACATAAGTCCAGACAGTAAAGTGTATTTTGGAGAATTGCTCATACATTCCACTACAGCTGACATATTCATTTGATGGTTATATTATGTTTTCCTCAGCAATCCTGCAAGGATTATGTGGGTACCAAGAAAGGAAGGATTGTGTTTCTTCTTGTATATTAATGTTGCACATTTTGTACCATCACTATTATTTGCACAATGACACGTTTTGTGTTCTTTTTTTCTTCCTTCTTTTAGGAGCTTGTGTCCTTGGTGATAAAAATCTTTACAACAACAAATACCAGGCCATAAATCAGACAGTCAACACACAGAGCCAGAGGAGGAACAGCCACAACCACAACAGGTGTTACGGGGAAACCATTTGTCTTCCTGTGAGAGTGGTTTTGTGTGTGTGCCATTATATAAGAGTATGGTTTTTAATTGTTGGGAAAAGACTTCTGGAAAGCCTGGATGCCTATTCAGACTCAAAGTCTCTAAAATACAAGAGTTCAATAATATAAAATCAATGTGTAACAATGCAGTGTAAAGTTCAAGATTATACACATTTGTGTTGCTGAAAGCAGAGATCCTTTCTCCAATTTAACTGTTTTAAAAATATTCTCAGATCAGACTTGAACCAAAGTGATCAGCAATCAGGATAAATTATTATTATTAGAGCTACATTAACCCTACTCTTAACATCTTTTTTGCAGGATATTGAATTCAAAAGTACCATTTACCATTAAAAATGGATGACCTCAAACCAATGATAAATCTTTAAAAGAAGCTAAGTGCTTTTATTTTGTAGATGATAGTTTACATCTATTTATCCTTGTGCTCAAATTGGCTACTTCTTTTTACACAGTTCTTCTCCTCAGGCTACCTACAAACCTTGTTATTACTTGTATTATTATATATATGTTGCTTGACAGCAGCATGGGGTTGTGCTGCACAAAGTTGTGCAGCCAATCAGAAGAAGTCATACATCCTAAATACATGTCTCAGCGAGCTGATCGCACTGACTTTCAGAAACATAGAAGATACTTTTTAAAAATAAATTAAACTTGAAGGTGGTCATTATCATGATGCTGCAACATAAACAGGTTATTATGAATCATTAACAGCCTACGCTCTGCAAAAGTTCCTGGTGATTACTTCAAACGCACCCTTTAACATGACAAGCAGTTATTTATATACACTATGGTAACTCAGAGGGGTCATGAATAATAATTTACTTAAATTATCAACACTTTCCAGCATGATTACATCACACAACAAATTTATAAGGTACGAGTTCCAGCTGTCAAATCTAATTCAGTATTGAGTCTTTAGAGCCCTGTCCAAGTCCAAGTCTTTGATTCTGAAACTTAAATGTCTCTTTACAGACAGAAAGATTAGGAAGATGGGAGGGGTGGGAATTTATTGTATTATTTATCACAATTAACTTCTCATTATAATGAGAGATTTGATCGATCATTTCAGTGCTAAATTTTGATTAATAACTTTTAAAATACCCAAAATCTGTCCATTGTGTCAGAAGACTTAGTTTTACTATTTTCTCACTGGCTGTTCAATAAGAGTATCAATAAATGTCAATACATTTGAAAATATAATATGCAGTTGCTGTGTGCAGTGTGTAGGTTTTGTGGCTGGTGCCCTAAAGAGCATATTCAAATTGTTATGTTTATTAAAAGCGGTATTTGTGTTTGTGCCACTATGATTTCTGTGTCATCCAGAAACCATACAGTTGCCTAAAACAGAAATAATAAATAGTTCTTATTGTTACTTTCATTGTTATTACAATACCAGAACAAAATACTTTGATAAAATTTGAATTCCCAACCCTAAAGCCTCTTTCAAGGTTTTTGGTAAAAAAGGGGTTAAAGGAACCGTTGCAGCGCTGGTTGTCAATGGATGTTAATCACGCGTGTCCAAGAACACCAAGTAGCTCTAGAGAAAAAAGACCTTCATGGAGTCATGGTTGAAGTCATCCATGAAGATTTATTTTTTTGACATAGCTGAACTGAGCTCAAGGTGCGGATGTTGCAACATTGTGAGATCACGTGCGAGAGCACCAGGCAAGGTTGGTGCTGCCTGCTGGTTATCACCACCTCCATAATGTCAACTTCCACTTCTGAGCCAAAAGTGGCCATGCATGGGAATCTTGTTTTTTCTCCCCCTTCTTTTTGTCAACAAGTTGTCAACGTCTGCCAAGAGCTCATTACTGCAGTGTTTTTGCACTCTGCTTCCTCGAGGTCACATGTCAATCAAGCTCCATGGGGGGGAGATCCATGAGATCCTCATCTGTAAGTGGTGGCAGACATTATTTCAGTCTTCTCAGATTCTTTTTTGAGAAAATTATAAGATTAAGATAAAAAAAAACAACAAATTAGAGAATATTTTTTGTGTTAATATGGGAAAAACAGTTGAATTGATTTTTAGATTATTTTTATATCAAAATGTTTAGATATTATTTCAAACTCAAACTTTCAGAGTTCTCCATACATTTTCAGTTCAATATAAAAGTTTACTATGATATCAAAGTTTTCTGTCGACATTTCTACATAGACGGCAGATAGATGAATGACAGATGGTTGGTTGGATGGATGGATAGATAAAATATAGATGAGGACTTGCATAAAAGATGGATGGATGGAAAGACAGATGATTGATGGATGGATGGATGAACATGGAAACATGGACACATGGAAAAATGAAAGGAGGATGGATGGAAGAATGGGTGAATGAATAGACAAACGGATGGATGAATTGATTCTTGTCTCCTTTTTTATGGAGTGCAGGGAATCGCAAGAAAACAGTAAAACTAAAAAACATTTTGTTCACAAATCAAAATGTCTGTTTCGTACCAACCTGTAGCTGGTGTCTGCTCGCTGCCGATGTCAATATTAAAAATGAACTCAGCAATTCAAAAGAATTGCTGAAAGCTGATACAGTCTTGGTTTTTCAACAAAGCAACAAATGAGGCCAGAACAAACTTCATTTATCTAACAGGGAGCAATAATTCCCTAAGGTCTTTTCATGTTAGGGCTTGAGAAGAAGAAGAAAAAAGAGCAGCACAGCATCACACCTTCTTTGAGGAGCAAGTTTAGCCTTTCTGTTTCTTCTTATTCTTCTAACAACACTGTGATTACAGTATCAAATGTTGCTTCTGTTTGGAGGACTTGACGACAGAGGTGAGGAAGGAGAGCCGGGAGCAATTTTCTTGCCTGAGTGTAAGTTAAAATCTGTTGTGGGTGGAGGGGTAAGTGAGGGGGAAGGTGATGGTTGAGAAACCAGATGTCACTCCAGGCAGGTAGGAAGATGGGTGAATTTTTTCTTTTCTTTTAGCAATTTCTAGCTCCGAGGAAACAACAAATGTGTCCTGATGAATGACAATCCCAACCCCCATCTTACAACTCAACCTCTCTCTTCTCTCTTACAAGTCTGAAATACCAAGAATGTAATAAAAGTCGGCGCTTCAGGTAGTCAGAGTGAAGAGTGAATTGTTCTGAATGTACCTATATGTGCAGCGCCTAAACATAGATCTGGATACCTGGCACGTTTATCAGATTACACTGAACGTAAAAGTCAACTCCTCAAAGTTTGAGGCAGTAGTTCTCAAGCGGAAAAAGGTTGACTGCTCCCCTCAGGTTGGCGGTCAGTCTGTGCCTCTAGCGGGAGTTTGAATATCTTGGTGTCCTGTTCACAAGTGACGGTTGGATGGAGCTGGAAACGGATAGATGGATCAGGGCCTTGTCTGCCCAAGTCTGTTGTGGTGATGAAGGAGCTGAAAAAAGGAAAGCTCTTGAATTACTCAACTATGGTCAGGAGACATGGATCACAAATGAAAGAATGAGATGCCAAATACAAGAAGCTGTATTGAAATTCCTCTGTAAGGTGGCCAGGCTCTGCCTTAGAAACAAGATGAGGCGCTTGGAGTAATAGTGCCTTATTTTGGAGGTTTTCCAAGCAAGTCCCAATCTGAGGAAACCCCTGGATGCACATGGAACCTACTGGAAGGACTATCCCTTCATACTGGCGAACAGCCTGTGGTCAACAAAGGGGACCCAGAACTCTGTCTATATAAATGGCCAGAATGATATTGGTAGAGAAGCAACATCAGAACAAGTCCAGGTCTTTTCCTGGGCCAGCTGAATCATACAAACCAGAAGAAAACCAAGTCTCAACTATTCCAACAATCAAAGCCTTCACAAGACAAGATAATGCTGAAATCTTTAAAAACTAGCTCCTAAAAGAGAGGAGAAAAATGTGAAGATTACAAGCCACCCAGCTCCTCCAGTTTGAGCTCCAGTTACCATAAAAAGTCAAATAGCTCACAGCTCAGAAATATATTGTAAAGCTATATAACTTCAACATTACAGGCTAACATGTTACCAAAATAACTAATGTAGTAGTAAATGCAGCAAAATGAAATTGCATAATTAGATAATATTAAGTTCAAAAGAAATGTGGTCTTTGGAAAAATGTAAATTTGAAGCATCTGTTTAACAAGGTTTATTTTTTTTTGCAAGTCAAAAGAATCAATCCTCGCATGAAATGCCATTATTCTTCTAGGGTAAAACTAACATAAAGGATTTTTTTTTGACTGATATGGAGTGATGAGTTTAATTTGAACTCTTTGAAAGATAACATTCTCATTTTAGAACACATCTGGCAATTCTTTATAGAGCAATGCCTCATATTTTACCTCCAAATTTTCTTGTGATACAGCCTTGTATCATTTATATATAGAAACTTTTGCATTTTTACTTTGCGTACCTTGCTGACTACACTGATAACCCCACATATTTAATATTTCATAGGGTTATCTCACCTTTCTCGTATATAACACAAAATGCTCCCTGAAGCAAGATAAAAAAAAAAAAAGTTTAATTCTTCTTAAATCAAGTCTGGTCGGGACGCTGAAAGGCTTAGGCCCTTCTGTCTTCTCATTTTGACACTATAAAATATCACTACATATCAGTGCCAGATTGAGGTTACTTATAGGGCCTCCCTGTATCCTAAAAGTACAAACTCTTCCCCCTGTTTCTGACAGAGCAACCCCCACCCAGAATTCAGCCTAAAGCAGGCGTACACCTGGAGGAGGTATGCGGCAAGAAACCAAAGCCCCGCTATCATATGTTGCGTTTGACATCAGGGTTTCTGGTGTAGTGTCTCATCTGTGGAATGGAGTTGTGCTGTCACTTGCCAATGAGTTCTCCAAGCTCCATAAAAATTCAAAGGCATGCCATAGTCGAGTTGATAAGAACTCATAGGTAGAATGGAAAGCTGCATCTCACCTGGGTGGGTATTATATTTTACATGCCAACGCTAAAGATCATATTAGATTAGATGAAACTTTAAACTCGCTGAGGGGAACTTTGGGAGAAAACAGGATAGAGATAACCGAACAACACGGCGCTGGAGATAAACCTGAGTTTATCAGAACTGAGCCTCGAGGGACAAATACAACAAATGAGCAAGTAAATAAACAAGGATATCTGTAAATGGGATGCAACGATCGAATGGATGCACTTTTACTGGAAGTTGAACCAGAAAACTGGAGCATTTCAACGCACACTGGAAACCATCACAGAGTTTACTGGCTTGCTTGAGAGACTCAACACATTATGCTTCAAAATATTGGATTTTATGAACTCAAAATGTATATTTTATTGTGTAGAATGTTTGGTATCAAGATCAATCAATCTTCTACGTCTTTAGTCTCATCTAATTCCTACATCCCAGCATACTCTATATTTTATATTATCTCTTTTCTGAACGAATCCTAACCATTTCAGCCTTAATTCTCCAGCTTTGAATTATGGCCAAAGTGATCTGGGAACAATGCCAGAATTGATACTGTGCCTGTAGAGCATGGAGGGATATGATCACTTTTTCAGAAAACAGCCCCAAAAAAGTAGGTTTACCAAAGAATGGTATGAGACTAACATCAAGGAAGATCAATTTTGTCTCAGTATGCATGGATGCAAATGGAATCAGAAATCCATAAGATTTTGCTGCATATGTCCTACTTGAATGTAAAAACTAAATTAAAAACATAAAAAGCAGCATTTTAAGAGTTTGCAGCTGGTAAGTGTAAATGTTAAGCTCAAGTGTAGATTCAATGGTATTATAGGTTCAGTTTCTGTGATCCAAACAAACCTTGCTCCTGCATTGCGTCAGAGAAGTGCATGAAAGCAGCAAGCAATAAGATTTTTTTTTCCTTTGTGCACAGCTGCATTCACAAGTGTATCTAACAGAACAGCCATAAAAACTGTTATTTTGTTACAGAAAAGGCATCAGAGCAAATGACTGTGCTTCTGGTTGTTTTGCATGTGTGTTTCAGGACCTAAATGACTTCTTTTTCAGGAGACCGTTGAAGTCTCAACATACAGTGGGTAGTTACGTCTAGGTGAAAACATGTTGAACATTTTAAAGTAATGTCTTTCAACTCAAACAAAAAATTAAGTATAGCTCATATTTAGCATAAATAAGCCATGTGTCATACAAACATGATTTGACAAAAACTACTTCACTCAATGGTAGTGCATTTTTTCAAATTCAAACTGTGATGCATTGTTCATCAAATTGTTTCCCAGCTGCTAAGAATCTCCAAACTGGACTTTCATGGAGGACAGTGGCAGTGTTTCTGTTTGGCACAATGTGAGTCACGTGGCAGACGAACACAGAGAAACAAATCTTCTACAAAAGAATGTTTGTATGATTACACCCTGTTCACAGTGAGATCACGAGGGTGTTCAGTGACACAGCACAGACATGATGCAGACATCATGGAAAAAACACTAACATCCCTCTGGAGTACCAGAATCGCTTCTTATCTGCCTTCTGGAGTAGCAGAAGGTTAATAAACTGAAAGATGAGGAAATAAATGTACATTTCAATAATGCAAACTTGCATCTAGAGATTTGTCAACGACAAATTCATACACAATGCCAGATCTACAGTAATAGGAACATAATGCAGGAAAAAAAAGCTTATTCAAAAACACTATTTCACAGAGGAAACTTTTTTCCTCTGTGATGAGGAGAAAAGTTTATGTTTATGTTTTGAAGGTTGCAAAGAGTGTGACAATCATAACTCTTGTGCAAATATTCAAAACTTTAGTGCATATATCAACAAAAAGGTTTGCACTCTGTAAGACGTGTGCATGTTTTTCCTCTAGTCTATTATGAATAAAGTACACTAACATATTTTGAAAGTGTAACACTTAAAGAAATCAGTTTTATTAATAAGAAGCCAAAGATCATGAGTTAATTTAAAACATGTTTTACTGAAACAAAACGAGCCTTTTGAATTTTTACATTTCCGCTTCCTTACATAGAAGCGGCTGTTTCTCTGAGGAAACAAATTTTTAAACCAGGATTAACAGATGGAACAGATGGAAAATTTGGATTTAAGAAAGAAAGGGAACAACCCAAAATTCATGGGGGACACAACACAGTTGATGCCATTAATTTTACAGACTATCTAGAGCAGGAAGTCAACAGCCAGACCACTGAGGCGACCATGAGCAGTGTTTGATAGTATACATATGAACATGCTTTCTTTCCTTTGTCAAAATGAGAACAGGTTTTGTCACAAGTTATAATTTCCCACTGTGGTAAATTACAGATATGTTAGGTTTTTCTATAAATATCTGCTAAGAATACCAGTTACCTCACTCTACTGGGCTTTACCTTGTAGCATTCAAAAAAATGTGTTGTGAAGAGGAAAGACGCATAAAAGTTGCACTTGAATATAAGTTGCAGTTATTTAGAAGTTGTCAAACAGGAGAACCAATACGGTCATATTGTCCATGTTAATGATATGACCCACTGACACATATTCAGTTACCAGATTTTCAATAAACTCACAAAAACTGTTGACTCTTGCTTGATAGCCTGCCAGCGGTTTCTGACACCCTATATCGGTAGTGTGATAGACGTTTATGTTATATGAAGTGGTAGGAGCAAGAATCATCTCCTTGGCAACACCTAGGGCATGAAAACCAAACAGCACCGTTGGCAAGCCTCTCCCAGCAGCACGTTCTTCAAGCACCCATCTGTGAACTTGTTGCTCTCATTCTAGCTTTCAGACCGCGATTAGATTCCTTCGCTTGTGAGGAGGGTAATATTTACTTCTTGGTTCATGCCAGTCAGTATCAATTAACATTTAATGCATCAGTGAAATGACTTGACACACTTGAGACTCCAGAAAAATAGGTTCTGAAAAAAGGGGTCTGGTACAACATAGTTAACTCGAGCTGCGTTGATTCGGTGATTTTGAAAAAACACAGATAGTTCCTCATTTTGGACATGGAAATGATTATAAATATCTAAGCTACAAAAACAAAACTGCAAAATTGAAAAGTAACTATGGATGTCTTTCAAAGATACTCCAACTCTTAAAATTTGGTAAAGTTTGTGGTCTAATCTTAACACTCCAATTCAACTGTAGTTAAAACGAGTTCTTGCTTTATTTTGTCAAATACTTTGCTTTGTACATTTTTATTGTTCACAGATGCCATTGTACATGTTTGTTTTCTGTTCTCTTCTGGAACATTTTGTTCAGTCATATTCTTTTGGATTTTGATAAATCATTCTCATAAAGTGTGGAACAATTATACCACAAACACCTGCAAGGAAGAACTGGCTGCACAAGTTTGCATTTATTATGGATTTTCTCTGATACTAACAGGGTCAAGATCATATGAATAGGCTTAAATATTTAGATTCACTGAGCTAAATATTTTTATAAGGGGTACTGAGCAACACAGAATGTCCTAACTTGAAAAGCCTGGAGTCGAGTAACGTCTGTGACGTTGGTAATCATGATTGAATAAACGGATAAATGAACTTTGTCAGCAAAAAAAAAGACTTGCTTCCCTGAAATCATTAGAAAGGTCAAAACTCAGGGAAAGTTAAGAACTCAGAGAAGATCTAAAAGGAAAAAGTGTAGATCAACACCACTTGGGAAAGTTTTTTGGAGCCATTTTTAAACAACTGCAGATTTCAGAGTCGTGGACATAAGTACAAGTTGACTGAAAGCACTGGGTCATTGGGTAGGCAAACACACACTGAAACCAGTTCTGAGAGAATAAAACAAAACTCAGACCTCAACTCAACAGAACATGTGTGCATAATGTTTAACCCTCTCAAATTCAGTGTTGTAACATTATCTATATTAAAAAAAACCCCATAAAAATATTAACTTTCATCCTGTGTTTGTTAAATCTCCCAAACCCATTGTGGCCGGTAGCAAAAGAATCATGTCTCCAAGCGTTATTTGTTTACCTATATATTTAAGAGTTCAGCACTTTCCAATTCCCCAACACAAACATCCATGTAAGATCCACAACGTGAAAAACCTTGGCATTAGAAAGATCTCTGTTAATACCTCTGTACCGGATTGATCAAACAGAAAGAAAGAAAAATGTCTTTTCAAATTTTTGGGACGACCACCACAATATCTAGAACATGAAACATTTTTTGGGGCAACATTTGTACAAAATTCAAAATCATTTTAGATTACATTTAATATTGCATTTTTATACAACCTTATAATTCTCTGAAAATACTCCAACAAAAGCATCTACAGGAACGAAGAACATAGTTTTTTTTTTTTTAAACTATGCCCTTACAAGAACTCTAAGCAAATTTAATAAAGATTATTAATTCATCAAAAATTATCATTGTTTAATAATTCCAGCCTAGAAAAATCATGATTTGCATTAATGATCAAAAGCCGCAAATCTTATTGTTATTCCCTATAAAGTATGTAGAATTACTCACTTCTGCTCCAGAGTACTTGTTGGTCCGAGTGACCAGCTCATCGAGGGAAACGTTCTCTGCTACGGGCATATTCCGGAACTGCAAGGAAAATATCTCCCATCTGGTCGGACCGTCGGGAAGAGGAACATAGACAATCCTGTCAAGGCGGCCTGGACGCATCAAAGCCTAAGAAATAAAAAAAAACTAAATTGAGTCAATTTTTTGGGGATATTTTTACATTCACAAGAACATTCCACATTGTTCCAGGTTCTCCAGCTGTTTATTTGTGGCTTAAATTGTTAGGATGTGACCTCTGACCTCCTCAGTGGTTGTTTGTTATGGTGAAGAGGTAGAAGCTGAAGGTAAGACAACCAAAAGGCTTAGAAGGAAACTGTGAAACTGAGGTTTTTAGCAAGGAGACAATGTGGATGTTATCTGATAAAGCCCCCACTTGCTACAGATCACATCATGGTGACCCCAAAACAGTCCCAGAGCACCCGAAGCCGCCGCTGTCTCATTTGTCAGACGTCATTAGGTGGCAGGCGCCTCTCAAGCCCAGACAGACAAATATGGTCCGTCTGCTTTCACTGTCGTCAGCCTCGAAGTGACAACCTGTGGTGATGAATGCATTCTGACAAGCAGGATGAATTCAGGATTATAAAAAAAGTATTGGTTTTTAACTGAACACAACTGAACGAACAAGGAATTTCAGCAATAAATGAAAAAATTCCAAGAGTGAATGGATCTGAGGGCCTGGATCTGGGCCAGAGAGGCCAAACCGAGGCCAAACCGGGACCAGTGGAGACAGAGCAGGAGATAGACGCAGACGCAAGCCAGGCAGGAGGTCATGTCAGAAGGGATCAGTGTAGGCTGGAGGAACTGGAATGGCAGCCTTAGAGCTCCTTTTCATACATCATGCTGCTGCTGTTGTTGCTACTTTACAAGTCTGACATAAAGTGACAAATTTGCGTTTGCACTATTTTAGCTTATCATTACTAAAACAATTCCCAATTTCTTGGTACTTGTAAAACATTCAAGGCAGGTAAACAAATTGTGAGACGGCAAGGAAGCCTTTTAACATCACAGATAAATCAACAAACTGTCAGTGAAAGCATGTAACTGTTATTGTTAATGTTAAAAAAATAATAATAAAAAAAAACCTGTCACGATTATTAATTTTACCGTTTCTCCATTGTTTCTTCAATGAAAGTTTCAGAAAATATTAAATGCAGTTTCTGTGTGCAGTTTTCTGGTACAAATCAAAAGTTTTTACAAATCGGAATGTTTTTCAAGAACAGTATTTGTGTTTATGGGGCTATAATTGATGTCATGAGTCAGAGCAAAGCAGTTACCTACAACGCAAGTGACAAATAGTTTACAGTAAATACAATAGTAGCACAATATATTGTGATAAACCTTTAAGTCCACCCCTTTTATCACATAGATTTGTTAATATTATGATTCTGCCTCATAGCGTAATACTGAAAGGTTAAACATGGATTGTATTATTCTACAGATACTTTAGGATTTCCAAATAATTAATTTGTGGAAACAAAAACAGGATTTTTATGTTTCTCAAGGATATTGCTTAAACTTCAAATGGTGATCCCAGTACTGTTCATTGCTTTCTGAGCTGACGTACTGTTATTTTCCTTATAGGTAATTATTAGATTGCATATAACTCATAATTTGCTAATTTTTAATTAATCATGACATCTAAGTGCAATGATGCCATTGCACTTCGAGCTGCACTGCAGCAGGTGAGGACAGTTAGGACAATATCATGGAAGTTGAACTAATTTACCTACAGACTCAAAAACTAAAAAATCATTGCAGGTAAACTGATAAAAATAACCCAGTTTTTTCAAGGCTTGCTTTATTTTTTTTTCCATATAAACTGTTTCCAGTGTACTGTGCCAACGGACAGCTTCCCTGCCTTTTATCTCCTGGTTTTCCTGTGTGTCTGTGGAACATGAGGTGACGGAAACCGTAGCTAGGCTCTGGTAACCACAACAGGGCCACGGCTGACAACACAGCCATGGATCATGAGTGGAAATTCTCTTGTTTTGCATGCCTTTGTATTATTCCAGTGATTTATTTATTACTGGGGGAACTTTTCTTTATCAAAACCCGAACGATTCCAGACTTGGTTTGGTTTACCGAGGTGACTGGGTGCAGGGGGGGACTTCAGCCTGTTCCTGTTTGTCACAGCAGGTTGAGCCGGTAGCAGTGAAGCGTGCTGCATTATGCGGAGGACGTGCCAGGGACACTTCCTGAGTTGCCCTCTCTGGAAGTAACCGGCGGCTGCATGCCAACACAAACCTGCTGACCTCCAGCAAAACAGCTCTCATAGAGCGCAACTCCCAAGCATTCTGGCAAGCAAACTCAAACAGACAGAAATCCGTCCTTTTGGTCTCTTATTTTCAGGTTTCAAAGTTAAGCCTGCTGCTTTATGAGTCATTATGTCCCTTCTAATACGAAGGAGACGAGCCTGCAGCTTTCAGGTGCTCCCAGAAAGTAGAGCCGAACCTCTCAGCTTTGAGACTGCTAAACTCATCTGACTGCCCTGCAGGGGAAAGAAAGGCCTTTTTTTCCCCCCTTCCCTCGCAAGAGCACGGGGCCAATCCATCACTTAACAACATACACTTCCTGCTCTCAAGGATCAGGGGGTAGCTGTGGTGGCGTGGGGTAAGAGGAGGAGGTAATGGGGGACCCTGAAAGATGGATACTTGGCATGTCGGGCAAGCGTTGATGGGCTTTTTTTCCCCACCTTAACGGTATGCTTCTTCCACCTAAAAATTTGGCTTGACTGGCAAGAAGGGAGAAGGGGGAAGGAAAGAAAAGAGACAAAAATAGCTGAAGGAGTTAAGAGAGCCCAGTTTAAAGGACTGGAAGAGCAAAACCCTGCAAACAAACAGTGATAAGTAGCGTGAGATGAAGCAAATCCCCACAGATAACTCCAGGTTCAACAAATTCTCCGTTGTTTTAACATGAGTCTGCATGACAGATTGCATCCACCTCATTGCACCACTGACACGATAGGCACCATTACACACAAGCCATTAGTAATTAGAAATGCCCCCAGGTAAGAAATACCAATTGGCTTTAAGTCAACACTGAAGTTCACCACCAAGTCTGGGTGAGATAAGTCAGATATTTTCTTTTTATCATGTGGCAATAAAAATAAAATTATGAAAATGTTGCTGGGTTTAGAAAAGGCCATTTGAACTCACCAAGAGAAATAAAAAAAAAAGAAGAAAAATAGTCATCTGCTCTCTGCGCCAAGTTTCACTGCCGATAACAACAGTAATCATTCCAAGAATTGCAATCCTCCTCTAGAAGTGATTACCCCCTAATGACAGACGACTTCCTATCTGTGAAGGCCAGTGCCTCTCCTTAACCACCAAGGAATGCTGGGAATCTTCTGCTCGGAGCGCTGCTGCTCCTGCAGCACATTCTTGGCCAGCTTCAATCTGACCTGCAGAGCGCCGTCTCCCCACCGTTTTACAAATGGATGCCCATACCATCCAGGTGTCTTATTCTTAGCTTCACGACAACACGGTTACTTTAGGAGTGCATCTCTGTTGCCAGTCACAGCAGAAATTAAAATCAATAAACAGAAAACAAAGTCGGAGATACTAAAATTCCAACCTTATCTTTGTTGCTGCTTTTTTATTACCAAAATAATAACAGGTTGTCTGAGCAGAGCGGCCTGCCTGGGGAGACATGAGTTGACTTTGTTCCCTGCCTGCAGGCTTTCGCTGCATGCGGTTTCCTAACCTGTCAGTCCGCAATCCTTTCAAGCCGCCATGAGTCATCCAGACTCGGTGATGGCTCGTCTTGGATTCAGGCAAAGCTCACTTCAAAAACCATAAAAAATTAAAAATTAAATAAAAACACACAGAGCACAATGGGAACTGAAAACTCAGGTAAAGGTCACCAAAGTTTGTGATATCTTTGGAAATTTTAGAGAAGGGCACCGACTAAACGCTGACAAATAACGACTGTTGTGTTAATAACACTTCTGGACAAATTGTCCAGAAGTGTTATTAACACACAGAGCTATTTTGTAGGGTTTTTTTCATAAATTCAGATCAAAGTTTGTCCTTTTTGTTTCTCATGCGTGCAGCAATTCCATGCCACCTTTTGTAAAATGGTGCTACTTTTGCGCCCCATTCAATATAAAACATGCTTCTCATAGCAAGCACAATGTTATTATCGCTAAAAGAAAATGTGAAGCAACCGTCACATTTATCTAACATATGACATATATAGACCAGGAAGTACAAATGATGGAAGTAATGCTTTTAGAAAGAACTTCAAATGTTGGGAATATTAGCAGGTTATCCCAAACAAAATATGAATTAATTTATACTTCAATGTACACCTTCTTCCATAATGAAGAAATTCAAAATTTCCCTTTGCAATTCTCAAAAGTAGTTTGTTGGTCTGGAGAACATAATGCCAAGCTGGAAAGGAATCAGCAATGACCGTAGAGACGCTACCTCCCATCTCTGCCTCTCTATCGAACAATCTGGGAAGGATTTTGAGGTCATTACTAAAAAAAATAAATGAAGTCCGTAACTTCTCAGAAAGCAGAAGTTGAAAACAGATAACAGCTTTCCCAGAAGTGAATGTACCAGCAAGGTCACACTGCAATTTCTCTAGATATTTGAAAATCCAAGAGCTCCACTTCAGACTCTGCAGACCGCAGGTGACATGTTGAAGGTTAAAGGTCATGACGGGACAGCTAGCAAAAGACTGAACTGAACTGGGGCGGTTGAAATTGAAGGCTTTAACAGAATATGATCACGTCTGATCAAAGCTTAAAATCAAAGGAAAAATGCTTTGATATCTTTCTATCTGAAGCGATTTATTTCAATTGCATTAATTATTGAAATAATTGTCAACTAATTTAGTAACAGATTAAATGTTAAGTGGAGCAGTTTTAGCTTCAAATATACAAAAGGAATGCAGCATTATTGCATTTCAGGCAATAAAGGGTTTTTTTTCTTATTTAAAAAGGAATTGAATTGTCTGGTTGCATATTTTAAGGTATTTCTAATATTGTATGAAAAAGTTTAAGTGGTTAAATTAAAAATTTGTAGAATTTGCAAAGTTGTTTTAATACGATTAATTGATTGTCAGAATAATTACTAAAATGATAGTTAGTTGCAGCCATACTTGGACTTTTTCTGCAGTTTTGTACAAACTCCAATAAAAAACCAAAAGGCATTGATCCTCAACACAGATGTCAAGAATTTGACCTCTGACCTCTGGATCTTTGATGACCCTTTCCTTTCTCTTTGCTCCCTTTTCTGTCTGATCATTGTGAATAATTGTAAAAAACTGGGTCATGGATGGACATTTGAGAGTTTGATAAAGTCATACAGGAAATAACTACAGAGAGCTGTTTCTGCTAGATGTGGTTCAACATGAAACCAAATCATAGGGTGTACTCAGTTTTTCATTTTTACCTTTGGCTTGATCTCTGTTCAATAAATAACAGTAGTGTTGAATATTTTTGTGTGTTTTTGTGCACTACAGATCAGACTGAAATACATTTAAAATGTGATCTTAATCAGATCAGAAGATTTTGAATAGAACTTTAATTAAAGCTGTAATTAAAAACATCAACTATTTAGGAATCGAATATGAATTGTGTCTCTTGAGATTCCAGTGAAAGAAAACATGCCATGAGCTCATTCAGTTATTTCACATTCCACAAATAAGATTTACAGTGGCCATCGAAGGTTTTTCGGAGCGCATCGCTCCACAGAGATGACATAATTTGTGCATGAGGCCTCGCTGTCTGCAGAGGGACACCAGGCCTGCTTTATGTCAGAGCCGAATCCGATGCGCGAAAGGATCAGAGGAGGAACGAGTGTGCAGAGAAAGAGAGAGTAAATCACAGGCAGAGGGGAGGGGACGGCAGAGCCGAGGGGCCTGAGAGCGACGGGGAGGGAGGGACCGGAGTTGGCAACCAGTCAAAAACATGAGAGGCTTTCACTCTGGATTTTGCCCTTGAGTCAAACTTGCATCCGGCAGGCGAGGCCACCGTGTCCAAGAAGCAAATAACTCTGGCGCTGTTAACCCGCTGCAACCCCACATGCTCTGCACAGCCAGGAGCAAGTCGAGATTTGTAGTCTTAAAAAGAAGCATAAACCACGGGAACAAGTGAAAACTTCTTACTCTTTGGTGCTGAAAAGGAACTAATATAGAAGAAGAATTACCAACCACTTACCCGAAAGGGTCCTCCAGCAAAACACACATTAGAAAATATCAAGTAAATATGTAAAAAAATACACACTCCTGTTAAAATGGCAAGTTTTTTTGTTTTTGTTTTTTATGTAAAAGAACAAAGACAAAACCATTTTAAGAACATTTTATGTGACCTTTAACTTGTTTATCTCCACTGAAATACAAGCTGAAATATTTCCGGGAGAAAAATAAAAAGATTGGAGTCAATCATTTAAAGTCCACCTGATTAGCCTAAATAAAGCTCGATTTGTCTAGCAGGACTTCATTACATTTTCTTAGTAGCATCTGAAAGAAAAAGCTGATGGGAGCTTCCAAAACATTAGTGATCCAAGGCATCAGTTCAAAATCATTTCCAATGGATTAGATGCACCATAAAACATGGTGAAGACAGAGATCATAAAGTAGGGAAAATATGGCACCATGAAGAACTGGAGGTACCTTTATGATTGATGAGGAGACGAGGAGAAAACTGGTCGGGGACGCTGCCAGGAGGCCAGCAGCAACAATAAAGCACCTACAGGAATTTCTGGCAGGTAAGTTTTGCAAAAACACATGAAACGGCTCCCAAAACCATGAGGGAGAATGTTTTATTGGTCTGAAGAAACAAATGTTCAACTTTATGGCCACACATCATCAAAAATAGTGGTGGTTGGTGGTGGCAATATCATACTTTGCGGCTGTTTTTATTCAACTTAAACTGGGCATTTAAGAGTAATGCATACAAGAACAGAAATGTGGAGGCTGGAGTAAAGACAAGTTTTTTTCATGCATTATGTCCAAGAAAATGGAGTTGGAGGGACGTCCTTTTAGTTCTGCAATGTAGTTCACAAATATGAAAATTTAGTGTCAGGAAAAACTTTGCTCTTGTTCTTGAAGTCACAAGTAAAGTAAGAAATGTATGAGCATCCAAATACCACCAATGTTGGCATAAAACTTTGAGACTTCTGCTGGAAAACTGGAAACCAACACAAACCTAAACAGATGTCTACTCTTCTTTTGAGTTGTGCTCGTCAAGGGTCACATTAAAAGTGGGAAAAATTCTCAAATGGTCTCTTTTTTAGTCAGATTTTAGTCAGTGCTGAAAACATTTTCAAAAAAAGCTTTTACGTGTATGTGGATGCATTTCAAGGAAAGCCAATAAAACTATATGATAATACTGATGTCTGCAAATAATTAAATAGGGCAACAGAAAAAAGTGACAAATTATACTTAAAGGTAAAAAATATGAGCCTCATATAGTCATTCAGAAGTTTAAACTGTCTAAAATGTGATGTAGAATCTTAAATATTGTCCATTAACTTGTTCTTTTTATATAAGAAAAAATAAATAAAAAAATCAACAAAGCTCCAGTTTTGCACAAGGTTCGTGTGATTAAAAGCTCATTTTCTTGCCAAATGTGCTTCATTTTTTTCAACTCTGCTTCGCTCTGAGATTTCAGCAATTAAGTTCTGGAGCGTACTGTTACAGTTATGAAAATAAGACTGAAGCTGTAATAAAACCAAAAATTTCCTTTAACACATAATTATTTGGGTGTTTGTTTAAGTCCTAGAGTGTCAGCCATTCAGATGTTTTATTTAAAAAAAAAAAAAGAAAAGAAAAAAAGTGTGGTCTCAGCAGGGAGTCTGGCTCCAAACCTCAACACATCTTAGTGGAATGTGTATTTCTACATACGAAAGAGCGTGCATTCATAGCACGGCTGGGCAAATACACTCATTACAGAATCAGATGTCACACTCTTTTACCTTTCATGGTGTCGGTGTGTGTCTGAGAGCCCCCCGAGGTGAAGGGGCTGAAGCAAGGCGAGAAGATTCAACGGCAGCTGTGTTGCTGCTCGTTTTGAGAGTTTGGGGCGGAAGGGTGAAGACTCTGGAGGCGAGGGCCTCACGCCCCTGCAGCTGCCCTGGAGGCCGCAGTCAAGTTTCTGAATCTGTCAAAACAACGCTGAATGGCTCGCCCTCACACTTCTACGGAAATAAAATTGGCCAAGGCCAAAAAAAACTTATTTTGATAGGAGAAGGTAGAGATGTTGTGTGTGCATGTCTGAGGAGAAGGTTGTCCACCCAAAAAGGTGAAGAAAAGCAGAGGAAATTAGGCCGAGGCCATGTTGAAATGTCGACTCATTGGAGCCCAAAATAAAAATGCAGTAAAAGTAGCTGCCATAAAACACATGTATGTTTGCTTAACAAAGAGGCGTTTCCTGTGAGCTGTCCGCAGTTTGCAGTTTAACTCTGCAGGACCTTTGCTTTCGATGTAAACTCGCCAGGTCTGGTTTCCATAATCTGCCCCTGAGCCGGTGGGCACCCTGTCGAGCTGCTGCCTCAAACAAATCAGCAGAAACGGCCAGTGATCAGCATTTTTCCAAAAACACTTCATCTCATTATGCATTTGTTACGCTCACCCATTTACTACTACTGTTGCCTTCATTCACGCATGCTGTAAGTGCCTGCATTGTAGAAATTGTGATGGATGTAAGTAAAAACTAACCTTTAATTTATTAAAATGTTTCTTTAAACTTAAAAGGAATTTTCAAAACATTAGTCATGCTATCATAATCACAAAAGTTCCAACAAAGAGAACGCCACTATAACAGAAAACGAGAGAGTTAATTTAATGAAGTTTAATATGAGTGAGTTATGGCAGATAAATGCAAAAATGCACCTGTAGCGATAAAAGTTTCAGGTCCTTGTTTGGGTGACTTCAGTGGATGAAGACTCCATTATGCTCTTCATGACTCACATCAACCATTAGAACAAGGGTCCTCTGAGCTTTATTACACCACACTCTGCCCCACAACATGGACAGTCTGGATGCAGCAATATGCTAAAAAGAGCACTTCTTCTGGACCTGCGTCCAGATGGAAACAACCAAGCTATTTGTACAGTGAAAACCGTGGTATTCGCAAGTTTCAGGAACATTGCTGCCTACTGAAATCTGCAAATACTTCAGGCCCCTTCACATATTAACGCTTCTAAATGGCTGTTCTAATAGTTCCAACATTAAATATTTCTTAATGTGCTTTAATAGACATGATGGAAACCATCTTCAATTCCACAGAAGCCAACATCTAAAGTCTATCTTGTTTCCACTCTTGGGGGTACAGCCAATCAGTGTCAGTGGTTGGCTCCTTTGCAAAGACATAACATTTGCTTCGTGGTGTTGCAGCTTCCCAAGTTACATTTTCTTTCAAATATTTTAGATATGCTCTCTGAAAAAAATCCATGAATCGGCAGATTTTCCGTAAATGATTTGGAGATACGTTCAACAGAAAAGTTCAGGAAGAGGTGGGGGCGCCACTGCACTGGCTTGTTTTGGACTCTCTGCTGCTGCTCGAAACTTCCAACCAGGATTCCTATACAATACCACCATAGTGACATAGTGACAAACCACAATAACCACGCTACACAAGTTAGTTCACGCTCAAAGTCTCCAGAGCTGTGAAAGTCTATGACCCTGGAAAATGTCAGCAAGACCCCAAAAAGATCATTCAAATTCTGGATTATTATTATTTTTTTACATTTTAGATCATAATCGGTTTTAATCCTGGAACATCTTTAAATCTCAATGATTTAAAGATGCATAAATAATTCTGGAGTTTATTTAGGGGTAAGATCAACATTAAGGCCTTACACATGAGTAGTTACTGTATTTTATACCGTAGAACCATTTTAATAAATAAACTTCACAAAGAGAGTCTTGACTTAAGAGTGAAAAAGTCTAAAACGTTCAAAACGTCAGCAACAGAAACTCCAAGGCAAGACGTTCTCTGAAATCACTCTACTAAATCTATGTGCTTCAAATAAAAATACAGTTAAATTCCAGTAATCTAGCCTGTCCTAATGCAGTTCATCATATATCGATGACGACTCACAATCATTTTAATGAAAGTTCCCCTAAAAGAGTTAACATGCTGCATGGAGACAAGGTGTTACAGCTTCTGCAGGTAAATGAAAACCACTCATCTATACACTGCTTAACAGAAGACCAGTATGAAGTTGGGAGAAAAATGGCTTTTATCACCAGTTGGCTGAATGTTTTTTGTGGTTCAGGTTGCCTTTTGTATGAAGTGTGGTCTCCTAATGTATAGACTCCTGATAGTAACTGGGTTTGTGTCTCAGGTTTTGCTTGAAGGAGGGTTATTAACTCTTTCACTTTAGTTTCTGAGTTTTAAAGTTTTGCATACATTTTCGGTGTGTTGTCTCTTAATTCCCAGTAATTATTTATGCTATAAACCTCCAATACTTTACAATAACTTTATAGCTGTAGATTGAGACCAAGGTTTGTAACTCTGTAAAAATGTATCCAACTGATTTATTTAAACTGCCTGCCGGTTAGCAAAAGTATATTTAAAACCCAGGGTGATGTTCATAATGAAAAGTCCTAGCACTGGATTTTACTGGCACTTTTAAACTTTACATTCATCTGACTTTATAGGCTATATTCTTGCTTTCTATTCCCAGGTGATACAAACATTTTTAAATTGAGCAATTTTTTATTATCCTTTCTAATGGCTTTTTCTACATGTTTTCCTACCATTATTTTCCAGAAACACCTACATTTCCCATCATAACACACATACACAGAAGCCCCTCTAGCCCTGAGAGACAGACTGCAGGTGCCAGGCCCACCTCAGGGTCCCTGCCGGGCTCTCGTTAGGTCTGGTGCCATTCAGGCGGCTTCTAACACGCAATCCTGAGTGCTTTGTGTTTCTCTGACAGGCCTTGTCGTCCTCGGCATGTAGTTGTGGAAGAAAAGGAAAGAAAAGAGGAGGAATTCAGGGATTACTTCTTTGGAAAAGTTTAACAGAGCAACTCATCCTTTACCCAAAGTGGCTTAAATAAATCGTGACATTCATTTCACTATTTTCCAGCAAATGAAAACATCCATACTGTTAATGACGTAACACCTAAATATCAGCTTTTACATTAAATTTGAGGTTTTCTTTCTTTGTCCACATGGCATTTGTTATTTCATTTTTTTTTTTTTTGTTAAAAAGCACAATTTTAGTTCATGCAATCAATTATTGCATCAAATCAGAAAACCTAGTTTATTTTCAGGTAAATTACCACAAAAAAGGTAACCCCGCCCCCCCCCACAAAACCCATCTGGACTGCTGTTTTAATGATGAAAAACAAAAATGAATGCTTTCTATATGAGATCATCACCATAAATACCAAAATCATCTCCAAGGTAACAACACTATCATGGATCTCCGCCATGAGCTCTTACATGGAGCCGTATCACCGCCTCACTCACAAAATAAGAGTAAAAATACAATCTAAACACAATAAAATGCAGAGGAAAACCTAGTGGACACATATGTTGCCACTTGCAAATCCTGACCGAAGAGGAAAACACAAACAGGCACGTTGCTGAGTGACAGAGGCAACTCAGCCAGATCAGTTTCCACTTCCATGAAATCTAAACATTAGCTTGTTTACCCTCATCCTGGGATGATACAAGCATGAGAAAGAGGAAGAATGTGTCTCTTCAATCTAATATGGGACTGTGTCCTTAGAGCAACACAAGACAAGAAACATGGTAGAGGAGAAAAAAACACAACTTAAATTTTAAGAGAATAGACAGATGTCTGCAGAGATAGGCATGAGTCAATTATGGTGTCAAAGTACAAGCATTAGGAGAGAAATTGTAGACTGACACAGGAAGTTGGTCCAACACAATTTTGAAAAGGGCATGGTGGGGAGGAGGGGAATAAAGAGATGGCACACTTTTCAGAATTATTTGTGAAAACATGAAATCTTTGTCACTCTACTTCATAATTATCCAAATATACAGTGTGTTGGTTTTTAAGCTGTAGATATGAATGCAGCACTCTTCACAGCTCTCGGGACCCCAGGATAAGATGAATACAAGAGCATTTTAAATGAACAATTATTATTATCTGAGCCTCTTGCATCATGATTAAACATGCATCCACAAACACACCTTTGCAAATCAATTTGTATTTTAATTGTACAAGTCAGCCTGGTGAGGTCACAGGCAGTGTGCTTTCAGAGAAAGGAACGAGGTCTGCAGCTCCAAATAGGTGACCTACTGGAATAACATACATTTTCCGATGGTCGAGCTCCATCTTTAACTTACTACTATTTGCAGCCGAGTCTGCTGATTATTCTTATTTTAAATGGACAAAGGAGGATCATCTGGTGTTTCTGCTGTCTTTGTATTTGTCACTATATGTCTATGAATAAATTAGACCATAGATCAAATGCATAGCCTCACTGGGTTAACTTGGTAATTCAATGACATAGGGATAAAAACACAGCAGCAGCTTTGCCCAACATTTTGTGGCTCCCAACAATAAACTAAAGTGCTTTCTTTTAAAACTTTGGTTATAGCTGAACCAAATATACTTTTACGAATGATTGCCCCGCACACAATAAGAGCTGCACACTAAATGTAATCTCCAGCATCAGACCAATTAGCCATCCACTGTAGGAGATAAGAAGACAGAGGAAGAGGGAGAAAGGAAGGAAAATGAAGAAAAAAAAAATCCCCCATCCAGCATGTGAAAACCTGTGTCAGATTTCGCCATAGACAAGGTCACCCTCTCTTGGTCTCGCCTCAGTGCCCCGGCTGGGTAACCGGATCTGGATCAGAATGGCGACTAACCAGTTTTTTGTCATAGGAGAGGAACTGTCTTGGTTTTCAAGCTCATTGTGTTTACAACGACTTTACATGTTGATTTTTTTTTGTTCATCATAAGGCTTTAATTTACCTGTGGAGAGATCTGTGGAGGTGTGTGTAACTATGCACAGCTGTGAACACCACTTCAAACATTCCCGTCCCGTGCATACAAACACCAGAGAGGGGGGCGGGGGGATGAGGAGGCATGTCCCAATTCCACAGTCTGAGCATCATTGGTGTTGTGCTACACAGCCAAGTTAACACTTGGTATGTTTGTAATTGTGCTGCCTATGAAACTGCACAGTAATCCCTTCCAGCTGCCTCCCTCACTCACCCATCCACCTTCCTCCTGACTCTTCCCTTACAGAGAAACTGTAGCTGCGGCTCAGAGTATGTTTTCCATGGGCTCTGGTGGATTCATCCTGCTGACAGCGCCAGGCCTTTTATGCATCGAAAACACAGTATTTCCTTTCAGGTGGAGAGACGATGGAAGGGAGAAGGAGAGCTGAGATGTGGGCGGTAGCGGCGATGGGGGGAGAGAGCTCAGGACTGTCCCTGCGACAGCCCTCAAACTTCAAAATCTTGGTCCTCATCTCTTCAAAAAAAAAAAAAAAGGAGAGAGAGAGAGACAGACAGAAAGGAGGGAGGGGATGACGGATCAAGAGAAGAAGAAGGGGAGGCGGGAGTAGAGGAGGGGAGGGAGAAAAAAACAACGGCACAAAGGAGTGCGTAATTAAGACAGGAAATGGGAGAAGAGAGGAGGGCTCTGGGGGCTTTCAGAGAGAGGCTAGCTGGGGTCGCTTTTCCAGAGAATGGAGGAGTGGGGCCGATACCCGAGTCGTCTGAATGGAAATCAGATAATCTGCTAACACAAGGCATGGCCCAGATCCTGCCTGCAGACTGATATGGATAGGCCAGTTCCTGTTCCAATCCGCTGCTGTGGCACAAAGCGCTGCCAAGGCAACCAGCTGTTCCAGCCAAACTTTACCTCCCTCCGAGATGGCCGCAAAAAAACACAACAAAATAAAAAAAATGACTGGTGGGGGCAACAAGGACGTTGCAAGCCGGAACGATCTAACATAAAGTTAGATCAACAGTAAGAAATTAACATCAGCCAATATGAGGAAAAATACTATTGAACTCTGGCTTGTCAGAAAAATTTCAGCCAGTAGAACATTAATGGAGAGCAGCCAACAAATGGCAGGAGAAGAAGAAAATAAAAAATTTTCTATCATTCAGGTCCTCAGTGCAGGTCAAAGTTTACATATACTCCTTTCTGGCATGAATGTCAATAATTATAAAGGAATCAGTTGCAATGGGTTCCAAAAACAACATTTTGATTTAAAATAAATTTTCTCCAGTTCTGACTGGTTCAAAATTATAACTTTGATTGAAAAATGCTTCAAGTCTATGATTGACATGCAATGATCAACTCTGAGAAACAACATTGAAATCCAGTGTACACAACCTGCACCTTAAGGAAGGGAATCACTAAATTAAAGGATTAGAGCCAATCTAAAGCAAGGCTCCTCCTCCTTGACTGTAACTAGAAGAAAAATCTGGTAAAACAAAAGAAAGGACATGAAATGTGAGGTTCCCCAGTGCAAATAAGGCAGAAGATAAACAGTTAGCTGCATACTGAATTAAATTGGTTGCACTCAGATCCTGCATTTCTGGAGAAAATACATTGAAAACCAATTTGACCTCACTGCATTGCAATTTTTATCTGCTTATTATGCGGACTGAAACCATGGAAATACCGTATAAAACTTATAAAAATGTATATATGTTTTTCTGCCTGTTAGTTACAATATTATTTTTAGTGCCACTGCAATATGTGCCATAACTTTTTACAGCATAATACAGACACCAGAGCCAGAGAAAAGGTGTGCGTAATCCTGTTTCTGACCACTCAAATCAAGTCCTGTCTGTAAGCATAATAAACTGGAGGCCAGATCGATGAAGGTCGCTACTGCTTCAAACTGTTCATTTGATCACATCTGGTGAGTATATCACATTTTTTGCACGTCTTAAGTGATCTAAGTCAAACACTTTCTACGTTTACACAGACTGAAACACTACTGATGGCTCCGTCAGCCAAACTCAACAGTCTCCCCTTTCCACACGCTTCCAAACAGTCCGTTTTACAACTTTAAACTCATTTACATTTTTCTGTGCTTTGTCACAGTATCATTTGCTGCCGCTCTGAAAAACATCCAAACCGACTGATCTAGCTAACAGCGGTGTTGGTCCCAATGAGGTGCGAGGATCAAACTCTCCCTGCAGCGCCATAAAAGGGTTATTTACAATGGTTTGAACAACTTTATAGATTCCCCTGGAGGTGAACAGGAGGCCAGAGCTCTAAATCAGAGCTGGTTAGAGGTAGCTATTTAGACCTTTTTAAATCTGAGCTGTGTCCGTATATTTTAAGTGTGACGACTTAACAACAAGGAGGAACAAATCTTTTGCAATAAAGCCCCGCCACGAGACCCGCGTTGTTACCCCAGCCTCCTCTATGATTATCAAATATCTGCACGAGGCGACAGGGGTGAAAAAACACACCTCCTACTGGACCTCCACCTCTGCTCCCACTTCAAGTAGAAGGCAGCGTGACATGCAGCGGCGTACCACAGCTCAAACTTCCCCTTCCTCTCAAGGGGAAGCCATTTTATTGTGTTCCACTGAGGTAATTGCCAATCCTTTAAATGAAAGGGTTTTCTCTGTGCTCTAGTAATTACTAGATGCACAGCAAGGGTCTTGTGAAGGAGGTGGGGAGGTGGAGAAGAAAAAAATGACAGGCAGGTATTAAAATTCAAAGGGTGGGGCAGGAAGGAAGTCAAGAGAGGGATGTGTTGAAACACAGAGATCCAGGGAGGGCTGCAGGGAGGGAGGCTTGCAGAGCTGCTTCTGAATCCGTTGTGGGGGCTGAGAAGGGACATGTTTATGGTCTGAGGGTTGGGCAAAATTTTTGGTGTTGTTTTTTTGATCCAGTGGAGCAATCTTATGCCAAGTGCCAAAGACACATCTGCTTCTGGGCAATCTGTTGGCACTGTGAGGTGATTTATGTGGTGATCACTGACCTCTTTTCCTGAATCACTGATCATTTTTAGGAACCCTCCATCAAGCTTGAAGCAGCTGAGCCGAGCTGAATAATTCTTTCAGACAGCACAAATTACATAGTGCGCTTCCTCCACAGTGTGTTGAGGAATGTCTCCCAGTGATGATGGAGAGGCTGACAACCAAAGCAAACTGTAAGTGCACATGCATTCACACACCTCAAAGGTTTCTGGATGTACTGGCACAGTTTCACAGCACAACTGTGATTCACCTCAGGTAAACACACACAAGGGCCAGCCGAATAATTGTTGGGTGCAGATGTAAGGATTTCACACTTATTAATTATTTCTGTTCCACAGTTTGCAAATAAAAAGGCAAAGCTGACGATTCTCTTTAGGAAACATTTTGTCATGATGGGTTTATGATGTAAAAAACTGCATGCCATCGAGGCTTGTGGCTTCTGACTTCCAAAATACAAACATGCGGTCAGATTTTGAAATGCCAACCCAATCTCACAAGACTTTTTTTCTATGACACAGCACCTTGCTTAAAAACAGTAAACTTTGTCCATTGTCCTGTTGACACAACGAGTACAGATCCCAAATCATTGGTGTATTGGCCAGTGATTTGGCCAACATACGTATGGAACTCTACTTAGGAGCCCAGTCTGTCACCAAAACAACTTCTGTCTTCAGTTCATCACTTGCTATGGGAAAGAATTATTATTAACTATTATTAATGTCCCCTTTAAGCTAAGAGGCAAATAACATCTCTGGAGAGGGTGCAGAGTGACACAGCTCAGGTGGGAGAATCTTTGTGGAACAATGGCAAGAAGATGAACCCAACAACAGGCCATCACTAGAAATATGAACGAGGTTTCAATTAGATGTTTTCTGTTGCTTGTATTAGTGTCTGATATTAGCATCATTCCCCAACTGGGAATGATGCTAATATCAGGATTCAATTTTCTGACAATTTGACAGAAAAATCCACTTCCTTACTTCAGTCTGCATCGTTGTCACTTTATTGGTGAATGGCTGACATGAAAATGACGGCAACAACCCCAGGAATGCTATCTACACCATGTTCAGGAAATAAAATAGAAAAAACGTTTCTGCGTCGCCAAAGTTACATCAACCTCTCTTCCAGTAAGCTCCTAGTACTGCTCAGGTTAATGTGGGTCATAATGTTCAGTTGTCCTGTAGTGTTGACAGGTATGTCTACCTATCAAATTATCTACTTACATGCCATCAGGTATCACTTACACGGTTTCGCCTGTTGTCTGTGACCCTGGAGAATGGGCCTTCAGATGCCCAGAGAGGCCCCAGGTTTGTCAAAGGCTTGCCTGTTAAGAGCATGCTGGCCTGGTGGAAAAAAGGTGTGCTCCAAGCTTGTTATGTGACACGGAGGGGAGACAGGCCAGAGGAAGGTGAGAAGAGAGGTGAGGGGAGGAGTGTGGGGTAGAGGGTGGAGGTCAAGGCACACAACAAAGGCCTCTCTCAAGTCGGGAGGGCCCATCAGTTAAGTGTGTTTTCCTGCAATTTGAGAAAGTGGAATCTGGTCAAATTGGTGTCCTCTTGAGTTCCGATTGCCTGAGTTATGCGACTGTGGGCTTCAGAAGTGGGGGTGGTTGGTACTGCCTTAATTGATACTTTTGGCTATTTGGAAAGAAGAACGAGACTCAAAGTAGGTCTGAATGGCGGCATTCCAGGTCAGACTGACTGTCGCCATGGCGACCCCGGCTGGGGTGGGGGTGTCATTTGCAGATGCGACTGGAAATGGATACAAAGCAGCAGGACAGCACCATGACCAACAAAACACTCTTCTGCCTAAAGTTCACCGGACTGCAGTGGGTTCTACATCTTCAGTCTGAGGACGGACATTCAATACAACGGTTTATCCCGACGTCAATGGCCACAACGGTTATCGATGTCCTCTATTTACTGAAAGCTAATATGATGAATCAATGCAGGGGATCAGGTATTGGACTCAAATATCTAACTGTTTGCTCAAACCAGTAAATATGGTTTGAGCATAAACAGAAACAGAAATCTTGTAGTTGTTTCATACAAAGTCTTCAAGATCTGAAATAGAACATTTGAAATGAACAATATCAGACTATTCATTCTGCCTCATCTGATTATATTAAAGCCTGAGGCAAGGTGGGTGGCTTAAGAAAATCCACTATTGTTTTGCATGTGTGATGCCAAGGGAAGTTAGTCATAGGTGTTGGTTAAATTTGGCACTAAATGTAAGAAGTTCAACCTGAGTCATCACTTCAGCTGTGACCACAACAACAAAACATCATCAAGCCTACAGATAATTTTCTGAACATTGCTCTCCTTGCCTAGTCCGCCAATTTAGATCATGGGGATCCAGCTCCAGTCCTCAGGGGCTGGTGTCCTGCCAGCACCAACATAGATGATTAAAATGGTCCAACTACCTTGTCAGGATGTTATAGTTCTGCAGAGACCTGCAAATGAACAATCATTTGATTCTGATGTGTTGAACCAGGGAAAAAACTAAAAAAAATGTGTTAAGGACAGACTTTGGACAACAGTGATTTTGATGGATGGAGTCACACACTTTCCAGTTTGAGATGTTGCTTTAACAACGTTCAGTGAAATGTTCAAAGAGGGGGTTATTGTGCAAAATTGACTTTTTGAGCTCATGTCCATAAAAACAATGTGAATTTCTCATTAAAAAGTTGATTCTTTGGTGAATGGTCCTTGGACTTACCATGGCAGCAATTCAGGAATGGCTAAAAACCTTTTTTATATACAAAGGACCACCTATTTACACAAAGCTGCGCCCTGGTGCTCAGTCCCCTGCTGGTTCCGCCCTCCTATTCTCCCCCACAGGTGCCCTCCTTCCCCATCCCAATATGTAGTTTGTGGTTTAATGGACAGAATATATATATATATATGTTTTATATATTATATATATATATATATATATATATATAAATAAAACAAAAATACAGTAGAAAGATTTTTGCTATGTACTGTACATAATAAAGTTATTATAATTTCAGAGTAAGACATTTGAAGAAGGCTCATCCCTTGTGCAAAGTAATAAGGTTTCAAATGTGAAAGCCTCCAGTGTTCTTGTCCTTCAGTCTAAAAAAATGGGAACAAGATAACGCTTGTTCCATTGTTCCAGCTTGGAAACTCTAACAGTGTACTTTATGTGCAGTTATAGATTGTGGGAATATTGCACCGTGATGTAAGGACGTTTCAGAGAATTATGAGGAAGGGGTACAATCTCCAAGCACTAACTGCATTATACACAGTCCCGTTTATTCAGTCGACTCAGCAACACCCTGTTTGCAGAGACATGCATCCTTCCTTTTACAAATGGATATTATTTTACAGTCTCCCTGACCTTGGGCACAAGAAATGAAATGCAATACCACCCGCCAGTCTATTTCTGTATTTGTCTTACAGTAAGCTGCCGGTAACTGAATCATGCTCTCCAAGACAACTACTCGTGAATGTTGCTGTGAACATTTTCCAATTCAGTCACACTGGTTATGAACGAGACTTCATCTTTATAATTGCAACATATACCTGGCTCGAGTGACTTTATTTCTTCACTTTTCTATTATTACCTGAAGGAGAACGCGTTGTGCGACAACTTTCTAAATCAGGTGATCCATTGTAAAAGTCGGCATCCGATTCTTAAATAAGATCTTATATTTGGTCTCATAATCCTTAAAGATAATATGATGTATAAATAGACTTCTGATGGCAACAGAAACACAATAGGTCTTTAAAATAGTATGTTGGCAAGTTAAGTTGGCATCAATGAATATTTTTTATGACTCACTCTTAGTACACAGTGTCTTATGACAGATAACACCTAGGAGTTATGAAAACGGCAAACAAGAGACATGCAGAAAGAAGCTAAGTGTTTGTCCAAGCATCAGTCTGGTCTGGTGTAAAATAGGTTAATTAAACAAAATATATAGTAATGCATTTCTCACAAGTGTGTTATTCTGTTTCATAACAAGTCCACAAACAAACAACCTATGTGGTTGTGTAACAGTTCCGGATCTAAGCGATCCCTTTGGCAAAAAAACAACCTTCAGTTTCTAAAGATAGACAAACTGGTCTATTCGCATGCTGTCAGATGCCTAATCTCAAAACTAACAAACCACAAACTGAAAGTCTCTAGCTTTCCAACAATAGGTCTCTGCTTCTTCAACCCAATAAGGTCAAAGAGCTGGAAATTCACCTGAACATAATCCAACTGTAATCCAGTGGCGGGGAAAAGAAAGTCATCAGTCATTGAGGGGAAATTTGTTACCTGGTTCAGAGAAGTTCAAAACATGTTGTTGGGTGAGGATTTTTCAATGCTGCGCCACCTTAAGTATCTCTGTTTTCACTTTTTCATAAAATGTAATATGTGACAAACGTTTTGAAATTGCCATTTGACTTTGTAAAGTAAAACAGCTGCCCACACTAATCTAGTAATTGTAGCAGGGAAAAAAAGCAGCATCTCGGTTGGAATTACGTCCAGATTTAACTTAATGTTGTGCTTTGGATCAAGGTTCTGCTGCATAACCCAAACGTGCGTACATACAAGGTTACGAACTGATGACTAGGCATTTTTCCTTTTTGATAGATAGAACAATTTGTGGCTCCATTAATTACAGCAACCTGTCCAGATCCTGAAGTAGCAAATTAAATCAACACCATAACTACCTCCGCCACACTTATCTTCTCATTTGTTTTTCAAACATGGTAAACAACTTTCATTAAGTTGCACTTTTGTTTCATCAGTCCATGGAACATTTCATACATTTTTGGGATTATAGCCAAACAGAGAAGTGTCATTGTGTTCTGATTGGTCAGCAGTGGTTCTGTAAGTCAGTTTTGCTCAATTTCTCTTTCCTATTTGCTGAATCATGAACTCTGACCTTAACTGAGTAAAGTGAAGCATGTAGTGGTTTACTTATTGTTCAGGGTTCCTTTGCAACCTACTGGATGAATCATTGATCCAGTATTGGAGTATGTAGACAAGCAACTCCCCCAATGTGGTTCCCTGGAGTCTCAAAGTCTTAGGAATTACTTTGAAAGCCTTTTCAGAATGATAGATGTCAATGTCATTGTTTCTTATCTGCTCTCAAATTTAGTTAGATCAGGTCATAATATATTGCTGTTTCACATCATTTAGCCTACTTCATGTTGCCAGAAAGGTCCTATTTAAAAAAAAAAAAATCTTATTCTATGTATCAGGCAGACATCAGGCTTTAGTCTGGCTCGTGAAATTAACATCTGCTTTTAAACAATTGAAATTAATAACAGTTACTTTATGAATTAACAAAGAGGGCAGTTAGGTTTGGAAAGTTTTCTATGATTAATAAATGAAATCATCGTCTTTCACTGAAATTATCTTCGACAATAAAAATTGTTTGATGATCTTCAACATTTAAACAAAAACAGAGGATCTGTAAGGAGGCAAATACTTTTGGCAGCACTGCAAAATGTGGAGATTCAGGTCAAGCTGTCAGGCTAAATGCAGTCGACAAAAACCAGAGCCAGTCCGTTGGGTTTTGGAGGCCTTTCAAAACCTCCAATTTGAACAAAGCATTTTCACTATTAGAGCAACTAAACAACATTGCTGCTACGAGACTTTGGCTGGTGGAAACAGAACTATACAACATCAATCACAATAAAAGTAGAACTTTCACGTTGTTTGACATCTGCTTGCAATTTCAAGTAAAATCCATCCGGAGGGCAAAAGTCCTCTGTGATAGTCATCTCCTGGGCAAAACTTTCTCAGATGAGGGTCTCAGGTCTAATTTGTGACCATTTTCTGTATTTAGGTTCTTCAAAGTGCAGCTAAGTTGTTTGAGAAAGACCTGTTTTTCCACAATAGCGTTTACAGTAAGACATTTTGAAGCAGGCTTGACTTGGGGGTTCCTGAGCATCTGAGGGCCTAAAAAGGGCGGAGCTATCGTGTGGTTTTCAGGTTAAGCAGGCTCTTGCAGACCCGGTTGTGATCAGGCGTTTGATAAGGCATTGTTGATGGGCTGTGGAAAAGCGTTTTATCACTGGAGCATAATAGCGTGCATAAAAGTCATGAACCTGAATAAATACGAAGGAGCACACACCCTCAACAAGACAAATGTGCGAGCACGCTGGCACATGCACGCACACACTCAAGCTTGCACACCTCGTGTGCAGCAGCTCTGTTCCTGCAGATTATCTTTGTGAAAGAATGGAAAGATCTGTGAGGCTTTCTTTTTTCCGACTCCCTGCTTTCCCCACACTATCTGCCCTTTTCCCTGCTTTGCTATCTCCTTCCACATCCAATTTTCCTTCCTCTGTGTCTTCATCGTTTCATTCTCCATGCCTGAGTGCAAGGTGAGAAGCACAAAAGGAACACCTGGCAAACACGGATGTGGTCCTCCTTTTCTAATTGTCACACCACCCTGCTCCCACTCCTCCCTTTCTCTCTCTCTGCCTCTCCTTCCCTCCCCCGTTGACTCCCTTTTCACAGAAGCACTTGCAAGAATGGCAAACAAGGCTTTCAGCAAAAGGAGGAAGGAGGAAGAGGAGAAGTTTTTTCCCCACCACCACCTCCACCTCTCACTCCCTTCATCCCTCTCTCAGCTCGCCTTTCACACGCCAGGAAGTGCTATTCAGACCAGGAGCTGCATGTACATGTCCCTCTCAGCCAATAATACCTCACTTCTTACTCTTCCACTCCCCTCGTGAGTGTGCAGAAGCATTTGTGTGCAAATACGACAAGGAAAAATGGGGATGAGAAAGCAGAATGGGGAGTTTGTAGTTCATAGTCAAGTATCCATATAAAACATCAAAAACCCACAAAAAGCTTCCCCAAAGCTAAACTCACAATATTGGAAATTTACAGGAGTTCGTCTCATGTACATGACTTGCTCAACACAGGCAGAGGCAGGTAAACTTTCCACTGAGATAAATTTGAGTTTGAAGCAAACACAAAAGGCTGAATTATGATGCTTTCACTGCTATCTCTGCTGCGGCTTGACAGTTTAATGGCTTGACAAACAGAGAAATATTCACCTTGAATCCACTGTGTGCTGCCATCATTCTGGCTGAGCCTTCGTACATCTTATTATGACTGTCTCACATCTAATAAAAAAAACAACAAAAAAATAACAGATCTGCACACACCCACATCCAAGGCTACCAGTAATCAACTTGACATTCTTAAAATTTTGCTTTGTGTTTAGGTCTCATGCAACCTTGTGATCATAATCCCGAAGTTAAGGACACACACTGTGCAGCGTGATATTAACATTTTAACAAATTGACCAATGAAAATGAGAAGACCTTGCATGACAGTTGAAGTAACCCAAGTTGTTTCAGGCAACTTGGGTTGAGTTTTTAGCTGGAATTTAATTGTCACATGGAGTCAACATAATGGAAAAAAGATGGAAGTTTGACAGAAAAAAGTCTAAAGTTGTATGAGTGAGTTATATGATGAGTTTTGACAAAAATAAATATTTACATTCAGTGGACCTTTTCACAGTTCAGTATTTGCAGCTGTTTTCTAAAATTTCTTAAGACAGATGACAGACTGTACACCCAAAAGAGAATGTATTTATTTTTAATTGAACCGTAATGATCAAATTGGACCTGTAAAATTAAGTCAAATTTACTTGTACGGCACATTTAAGAAACAAACCAATTCAAAATGGTTTGCACAATAATAACATAATGCAGCAACCAACTATGAAACAAAGATGTCTGGTGAATCGACATTCAGTTTGCTATAAAATTGTTATAAAATTGATACCAGAAATCAAGCAAACAAATATTTAATATTTAATGCTGAAAACATAAAAACAGTGACCGAATGACGCAAGATTAATAGTGAGGGTTGGTCGTAAGATGCCACCCATAGGGACCCTTCTGTCCTGTTATCTGTACTGAAGTCACAATTTAGGAAGTAAAGAAAGAAGACAACAAAAAACCAAGCAGAAAATGCTTTTGTTCTCAAAGCTTCAAAGGGAAGAAATCAGGGCCTGAGCACCAGCAGCCCAGTGAGCAGCTCTTCATGTGATCACGTTCCTTTCACACTTCAGTACAGGTACCAGTATGTTATCGGCTGGAACAAAAGGTCTTTCTCTTGTTCTCAGAAAGTTTCTGTAAGGGTCAGGATGTTGTTCTAAGGCCCCCCATCCTGGCATCCATATATGTTAAAGCTATCGCTGTTACCCATCAGTAGGCAGCAGCCTGCATGCACAGGATGATGCAGGCCAAGTCAGCTATGGGGAATCGTTGATCCATTGGGATAAATAATGTGAATAGATGTCCAACATGTCCCTAATGTCTGCATTCAAGTGAATAAACATGTCAATAAATTTATTTATTTTATGGACTTTATATTTATAAATGATTGTAAGTGTTGGGATGTCATCATAAATGTAACTATTTAATTAGATCATTTGTAATTCCAGTAAATCACTCTTAAATAAACATTGAATGTAGCGATTTATTCATCAAGCTATGTTTTCATGTACAGAAAACAATATTGTGAATTTCACCCTCTCACTATGCTGACCTTCTGTATCACAGCAACATCTGTTACTCATTGTTGGGACACTAAACGAATAAACAATAGTATTTTATACATTTATTGTGTTTTATGATGAACCTTTTTGTTTAATATCAAATTTTATTTTATTATGTACTTAGTGGATATAAATTTAAATGCCCTAATAAGTGGATAAAATTAATATAACTTCCATAAAAAAACTTCACACATATATTTTACAAAAGGAGTGCAAAGTTGTGCAAGGTTGAAGTGAGCAGGTCAGTGTGTCCCCTAAACTCGAAGGACTAAACGGGAAGTTGTAGAAGGTTGTACATTGTATTCCAACCCATGCATGCCACAGATGTTTCACAGAAACCCAAATAAAAAAGCAAGACATTGCAAAGTAAAAACATTTATAATATGGTTCCTATTTCTGTAGCTCTTAATGACACCTTCAAATATGCTCCATCTGAATGAGTGTGTTCCTATAAGAGTGGATGTTTGCTTCAGGAAGACTGTGACAGCTTTACTGCAATTTCAAGTATTTATGACTTCAAAATATTTTAAAGCCCCTAACCCAGGGCCCAACGTGCCTCTCTCTGTCGAAGGCCATCATCAGAGTGGGCCTCAGCTGTATTGTAACTCTGCGGCACTTCGGGATCTGTAAATCTCTCTGGGAGTGGGCCACTATGTGTGTGTGTGCATGCATGAGGCTTCAACTGCTGCAATGACAACGGGCAAGCCGTCCCAGTCTTAAGAGTTGCAATTTGTCTGTCAGACTAAATCCTGCAGCTTGCAGTTTGACTAGAGGTGGCTTTTACTGTCTGTCAAGAATGAGAGGAAGAGAAAAACAGGAACGGAAGTGAAATATGTGATATATCTGGGGTGGAAAGTGGTGCATACCAGGAATAGCTTGACTTTTACAGCTTGGAATCCCATTTTCAGTGGGAGGCATGTTTTTTTTCTCGTTTTTGGGTCTGTGTGCGGAAATGACTATTTATGTAGCAAACACTGAGATGTGTAATTTGGAAGATCTTGTTTCAAGCTTTGTGTTCATGCAATTTAGATAATATAACACTTACTGTCTTATATTCTGTGAGCTGCTTGGTTTCAGCAACATTTCTAAAACGTCATTTGTCCATTTCAGCCTTTTTGCCCCTTTCCTGAGGCTTAGTACATCAATAACCATACTTATATTCTTTTTTTAAAAGTAACCAAAGCTTCACTTTTAATAAATCTTTCGTTGGAAAATTCAGGCAAAGCAAAACTTAATTTGAGCTGTCCCTTGTTTCAATGAAGTCCATTTGAGCCCCAGATTTTAACTGTGCACTGCATGAAAAGAAGTGCATCTAAACTGCTTTTCCAGTTCGCGTTGGTATTTCTGTGCTTCTCAGAGAGTCTACCCAAAGTATTTCATCCCCAATGACAGCCATATGGAATACTGCTCTGCTGCACACATACAGTAAAGAACCACAAAGCAGGGAAGCAATAGAACCAATGGAAACCATTCACTGGTATAGTGTACAGAAACATCTGTGCGGAATCCAAATTGGAGATCACGCCTCAAGGCGGTTGAGAATGATCCACCTAAGATTCATCCCGATACAGAGAGAATACTGACGTATGATCATTGATAAACAGCCATTTATGCTCATTGTTGTGAGCATCCCCAGTGATGGAAACGTGAGGAAAAGGGGACACAAGAAACCTGAGAAATACCAAGGACTTAAGTCATATTTAACATTTCATCTCATGTACAGATGCTTACCCATTTCTCCATAAATCTAAAAATTACAAGAAACATCTGTCTGTATGACTTCATTGATAAGAAGGCAAGATTAAAACATCCCAATTTTTAAAATTAAGTTAAAGAGAATTAAATAAGCTTGTTTCCTTTAGTAAGTGTCAATCAGCTCAAACTAAGTGGACATTGTTTTGTTTTTTGCTTTTTTTTTTTATTTGGGGTCATAGAGTTTAATCTGTCCCTCCACAGGTGAATTCATGGTTACCAGGCTCGCTTATCCTCCAGGGCTGTGACATATGTACACCTCCCCATTTGCACCAGGAAATGAGGGTTGACTGTTCCTCTGCGACCAAATGACCAGAAAATCTGTAACCAGGTGGACTATATACACAAACTAGAGTGCCTTGTAAAGTACTGGTGTGACAAAATGCCAAAAGGCTTAAGGGGTGTGAATATTTTTTTTTTCCAAGGCATGCTGTACTTCTGCACCAGATAAATCTCCCATATAGAAATCTTTACAAAAATTATATTTAGATGGAAAATATACAACTTATTACAACTGAATACACCCACCAACTCTGGTATTAGAAAAATGCAGCAAGAGGAATTACAAATACTGTGCACTGCATGCTTATACAACATGAAACAGCAGTTAAAAAAGTGCAAATTTTCTAACAAAAGCAACTTCTTAAAATAAAACTAGATAGGCTCTTTGCTATAAAATATTTGGCTTGAGTTGATCATCAAAAAAGGTTAATGAGGAATGCTTGTTTTGCAGATAACTCATTTCCTGTCCTGAGGCTACACTGCACACAGTTTGTAGAACTCATTCAACAAATAGTTTTGACCGCAGATACATGAGCATACGTCACTTGAGGCAAACAATAACATGCCAAAAAGAGAAAGTGAAATTCCATCAGGCAAATTGACTTGAGTGCAAAGAAGAACATGTCATTTTTTAATTGTATTAATATTGACAAAAAGCACATATAGTTCTGCAAACTGAAAAGTAAGAGACTTGCAGTAGACATACAAACATAGTGTGAATGAAAGTACAAAGAGGTCTGACAGGATGTAAATAAATAAAAATAAGTAAACAAACCTGATTATGTTTCTCTAGGAAATACAAATGCTGGATGATCCATATACTTGTGCTTTGCTTGTTTTATACAAGCCATTTCAAACCTGGTAAATTTATTGTTTTCAGATCTGAGGACAGCAGATTGAACTTTTTGGCCTCTGATTTAGACTAAACTTTATTTGGTGCTAACTTGTCACATCAGTTGGCGCTGGACTATATCAAGAGAAAGGGTGCTCTATACAGCAGTAATTTGTTGTTCTTCTGTCAGAGGGCATTAAAAACCTGATCATAACAGTGTGCAGTATCCGTTCACTCCTTTTAATGAGACAAAAATGTGAGACTGCCCTTTCTTCAAAACATTATTCTGATTTAGCATTGATTTTTTTTTTCAAAGTTATTGTACTGGCAGTTGTAAATGTGTTTGGTTCAATGACTTTATCCTTGATGCAATATTTAGTTATTAAAGTGACAATTTACACTCAACATTCTCACTACGTCATCAACCAGTTACATAGTTTTAATGTTTGAATGATCTTACACTTGACAGGTTTTAATGATAATGCTATGGTTAGCCATGACATTAGCATGCTAGCATTGGTGCCCAGTGCTAACTGCTACACCTCTCAGGCTTTTAGAGACCTCAGCAACAAGATACAAGTTCACATTAACATATATTTTTTAATTTGTTATGTCTTTGTGATAAACCAAAACACGTTTTTAATAAATAACCCACTGTTATAGCTGTGTTTTAAAATGTCTTGGAAACTTGACATAAAAAATTGGAGAATCATTGCTCTCCTGGTTTTTTACTTGAATCTCACACGTTTAGTTTTCCCTCCATCAAAGATTTCCAACACCACCACACATTGGCATATAGAGTAAATTGGGGGCATGAGTTTCTATGCAATACCATGGTCCCGAACGTCCATACAGACGTAATTGGAGCCCCTATACACCGCCATCACCATCAGCAGTACTAACCCCCTGAAACCCAAACCCCCGCCTCCTCATCTCCTCCATGGTGTTTATGCACTAATTGGGCCACTTCCTGAGACAGAGGCCAAACAGGGAAGGGAGGAATGCATGGCAAAAGGCCACTCAGACAAGCTAGCGTCAGGGCTGGAGGGAGGTGCAGATGGGAAAGGAGAGGGGTATATAAAGATATAAAGGAGCTGAAGATAGATAATAAAACATACAGATGTTTCTTGTAATTTTTAGTTTTATGAAGAAACTACATGAGATGCAATGTTAAATATGACTTTAGTCCAAATGTTGCAACATATCAGCAGCAAAAATAGCCTGCATGTACACTGTCCACACCTACTGTTAAGTGTAATGCATAAACCCTGTGGTCTGCTAAGAAAAAAAATCTATTAATGGGAACACAATGTATATAAATCAGCAAACTGACAAATGGTAGGGTTAATACTCAACTTTTTTCATCTACACTCTTGGGTTTGTTTGATGTGCTGGTCCTTTGAAGTTAGCCCACCAGGGTCTATTGGTGTTTTCCTGGGGTTAGAAGTTTAGCCCCCTCAGCATTTAGGGCCATTCTGTCCAGTTAACGGTTGCCAGATGAGTCTCCCACAGCTCTATGACACCACAGCATTTTCTTTCACGCACTTTAAAGTGTGTAATAATGTATGAGAAACACTGCAAGAAAAAAAGTTGTAAAATATTCACATGAATTTCTGCTTTTGCCATTGCTTAAATGCTAGCGTTTTATGCAAAATTTGCAAGAAACAAATACATTGTTCAATGTGACCAAAATACAGTACCGTGAGATAAAGGTCACATACAGAGGAGCCATTTGCAGAGGAGAGACCTGATTCCATGTGGACCGGTGAATAAGAGGCAGGCTAAATACACCTAGCTGATCAATAAATGATCTGGGGCTTGACACAGACCTCTTCCTGTTGTACTAAATAGCAACAATCAAGGAAGTGCTATATCTCCCAAACTTCCTGACCCATTAGCTCCCGGGGTCTTCAACAAGAAAGAGCTGGTCATAAAGTAAACATGCTGTTACATCACATCAGATCCCTGACAAAGAGCTGAATCGTACTGATAGAAGATACATTCTCTAGTTACATAACTGTTAGACGTGAATCAGGAAATTTTGTTAGGTGCATTCTTTCATTTAAATACAAAACATTTTGAATATGACAAAAAAGATGAAAACATATATCGTATTATAAAATGTTGATGAAAAAAACTACTTCTGAATGATATCCTCATACAATACTGAGTTGGAAGAAAAATTTAATTAGTGATTATTTTTACATTTAACAATCTGAACTATGGATTGTTAAATGATAGGCAGCTTCTGAGACCCAACAACTGCATGACGTTTGGCTGCTGTCCTTGCTATTTTGGTAGATGTGATCCTGCAGTCTGCAGGTGGCGTGCAACAGCTCTGATATTGGCCAATGGCACTCCGAAAACAGGATGTCTGAAACTCCCCAGGCTTGGGACTTCCTCTCCCGGAACGCCACGGCCTAGAGTTCAGCCAGCTCCCAGCTCGGAGGAAAGCATTACAGATCTGGCACGTGAAACGGTCTGCTGCTCACAACCGAATGCTGCCCCCCCCGCGCCCTCTCTCCTTCCTCTCTCTGCCCCAGTCCCCCCTTTTAACAATTTAAAGCTACAGAAATAGTCCCTCTGGTGCTTTTCCAAAGGAAAGAGTTCTTTTTCTACCCATTCAGCTTGCGTCACTGAGGGCATCAAAAGTGCACCCTCTGCACCGCTAATGAAACCAGACCTTGGCAGCAAATGTGGCAAATTACATTCCAAAAGAGCTGAAAAAAACATACAGATTCAACCTTGACAAGAACTACAAAGAACCAGAGTTCACATGGAGGATGTGCACATCTTCATGACTAAAACAAATCTCCCTGAACACAAACCGGTGAAAAGTTCTGCGTCACAGCACAAAATACTTGTAATGGGTCCTACGTAACCGACACACAAAGGCACCAAAACAAATAAGTTAATAAATTATGTATAAGAGAGTAATGACAAAATGAAAATACTGAAGATGTGAGTAAAGGAGATGTCAAAAAACTAGAAAGCAAGAAAATAAAATCTGTCAGTATTTGGAAGCAATGGTAGCCTTTTGAGTGCAAGCCAAAGGGTGGTGTTAAGTATTTTCAGGAACATTATGCAATAAAATTGTACAATTAAGTAACTATGTTACCTTCAGTTATTATAGAAATGCTGTATGTATTGCCTGTAGCTTCATAATTTGATGCCTTCAAGGATTTCTCAAACATGCATGAAAGAATCAAAGCAACACGCCGGGTAAGTTTTTGATGAGGAAACGTTATAATATGATAAAAAGCTCAGAAAAGTAGAACTGACATTAACTCTCCCCCTTTGTCTTCTAGTTCTTCACGGTTCTAGGTTGTCAACAAGGCATGGGACACCGACTTATCAATACCTCCAAAATTAACCAAAGTTAAAAGATGTCATTTTTTCATGAACACAACAAAGATTTAACTGCATTAAACTGAAGTGACCTCCAGTCACACTAAAATCACAAGACTCCACAGCTGAAAAACAAGTATTTTGTAACTTGTTTAAGTTTACTGAGGATCATTTGGAGAAGTCCATTAAATACTGAGAAAATATTGTCTCATCTTATAAAAACTGATATTATTACAAACATGACATTGGACATCATCTCTGAGACACCACACCAACACTTAAGTTTCAAAGTGGGAATATCATTGTGTGGGTTGTGTTTCAGTATTTGTTATTGAATTCTCAGCAAGCAATACAGACATAAAACAAAGTATTTTAGAAAGATTTTTATTTCATTTTTTAAGATTAAAAAAAAAAAATTTAAGCAAGGGTTAAACATACTTATAATCAAGCCAACATTTTAGTATTGGAAGTATATATATGTATTTTTCTGATGTCTTATAATCCCAAATGTTGTGCTTTGATTAGCTGCAAGCGGAAAATCACCATAATTCGGATAAATACAGGCTTGAAAACATCAGTCTGTATTGAATTTCTGACTTGAACTCTTTAGTTGTATTCTAATTTACTGAAAGTAAATAACTTGACTTACAGGGGAATTTGAGTAGATTTTTTTTTAGATATGTGGATTACTTGGTTTGTTACCAACATCTGGTGTAAATTTAATGTCTATAGCCTCACTAGAAATGACGTATTCAATACTTATTTTCCCCCACTAACTTATAGCTTGGATTGTTGCTGGCTTGTAAATTGAAACGGATTTGGCAAAGATTTTAAGCCGCTCCCCAGTTCTACATTTATAAAGCTAGACGAGTACTTTACTGAAGCCATGAAAGGCCAGGGGGATATGTAGTTTTGCTCATACATGGTAGTCATACATACATGGTACAAAAGTTAAATTCTCTATGAAAAAGCTGATGGACTGAAGATGGTGAGAATAAAAAACAAAGTCGGAGACATGAAAACAAAAAAACGCCATTAACTATGAACAGACAGGGCTATATCCTCAGAAAGTCTTGCTATCTACCACGCACCAACTTGGATCAGAGTGAATTCATTAGGATGGCACCCCGCTCCCCAATGTGGTTCCAATTGGGCCCAAACTGTAAATAAACCCCGCAGGAAATGCAGCTGGGTGACAGACCGTCGAAAAATAAAGAAATGGGGATTAAGAGATGAGTATGTGTGGCAAGAGTGCGGGAAAATAAAACACATGTGAGACACAAAGAAGAAGGGGCGGGGGGGCATGATTAACGACACCGACACTTTGAAGAGGAAGAAGACACCTGGCGACCATCTTGTCTCTGTGGGCCCTGGACAGACGGTAATGCTTTAGTGTGTAGGAATTAGAGCCTACTCATCTCACAGCTTTAGCACGGAAACACTGGCCAGATGGTGACTAAGCCACAAGGATTGAGGAAGACTCTACAGATGACACAAGACTGCTCGCTCAACCCGCAGCATACTCAGTATCTGCAATAATGAATAGTGGCTCACACTTTGCTAGTTGACTTCCCTTATTGACTATGATTGTGTTAAATCTCTCTCATGCTCCTGTACAAGAGAAGACTAATGAAGTGACTTGGCTATGTGTATTTTCCAGAAAGGATCCTGTATACTTCCTGCCTTTGCCGATCCACAAACACCCATTGTTTTATAGCGCCTTGCAAACAATAAATATCAGGCGCCTGAAAAGTCTCCTGTCTGTGAGACTCTAAATATACAAGCTTAAAAGCCCCGGCTGCTGCACGGCATACAGGCATGCAGGCAGCTAATAGGAGCTTAGAGGTAAACATCCGTGTTTAACAGCTCTGTCGTTTCAGGAAAGCATAAATAGGATTTGTAAGTGTCATTAATGAAACTGTTTTCCATTTGAGAGCAACTGTGCATTGCAGTTTAAAAATTGCAGGATATATGCAGTGACTTCCTCCCATTTTCCCCCAAGAAAAACAACAAAAGTCTCTGAAACCCATGTTTATCAAATCCCCCTCAACCAATAAACACGTGGTGAAATTTCAGCAAGGCAAGTTATAGTATCAGTAAGTTTGAACAGGAAAAGTGGCGACACCAAGCCAGATTTGGAGCTGAGAATGGCCTCTGGGCTCCAACCAGCTGTGGATCAGAATTTAGCTTGGAGCCATTAGTCTGAATGGGTGGGCTGGTGCAAGGGAGTGGAGATTGTTCCTCTGGCATCTACACCAAGTGCCTTCTTCCTAAGGTTGTCTTTGTAAGTAATGGTCAGCTACAGCTAAGCATCTCCACAGCAGGCCTTGGGGGACAGACCACTACCAGCATTATTACTAGGCTTCCTTTAAAGACACCAAAGATAGAGTAGGAGGCTGGCCATTCGTCATGCATTTCATTCTATGCCTGGAGAATCCCTGGATTGCTTCTGGTGACAAACCTCTGATAATGGACGGTCCTGCTTGATTATTGAATGTCTGTTATTAGATGCTGACATGCTGCAGTTTGGGGCAACGATTATTTTTTTGCTTATATCTAAGTTTTCACAAACAGTGAATTCATTATCAAATGAGTGATGCAAAGCTGTGGATTAACCTCCCGTCTTGAATCTCTACCTACAATAAAGGAAAAACATTGACTCTCGGAATATCAATAACTTAAAAAGCAGCAAAATAATATAATATTAGTCAATTAAATATAAATTGCAAACTCTCAGCTACCAATAGGTCTTCTGGAAGACTATTCCACAGCTGAAGGCCACAATGAAAAAAAAAAGCCACAACATTTGTTGAAATTCTCACTCTAGGTACAAACCAAATGTTTTCCCAAGAACTAATATCTCCACTTTGGTCTCTGGCCAGAGAAGTCTTCTAATTCATTCATAATCCACTTTGTAAGCCAGGTTCAATATTCGTCTTATTATTTTTAGAAAAAAAAAAATAACAAATTCTTTCTGGCAACCCTTCTAAATCAGCCAAACTTGTTCAAATTCTTTTTCACTTTACTGTCAAAAACTTTGAACATTTATCTTGTTAATTAATCCCTCAGGCTGAATTAGCTGGGGCATTCATTCATAGGAATTTTGACTGTTTCAACCTGAGAACCTGTAAAACCATTTGTTTAGAAGTTGCCTTCAAGCTTTTTCCATATATAAATAAGCAACAACCGATGCTTCTCTCTGAAGCTAATGCTGATTTTATTTGTCTGTAGCATTGCAATATTAAACACCAACATGTGTCAGACAGATGAAATCCCAAAAATGTCTGGTGTCAACACAGGTTTTGTGCACCGGAACAAAAGCCTTTCTACTGCAGGTAAAACCTAACAGACTTTGGGTACGTCATGTAGGACTCAGTGGAAGACAATGTATATCTCCAAGATCTCAGAGCTCACATAAACGGAGGAGTTTACACGTTTTTCTTGTCATTGAACAATTGTGTTTGCTCATATTGGTTAAATTTGAAGACTGTGGAGTTGAAGGCATAAACAATGGATTTATTAACTCAAAATGTTCTCCTGTAGCAGCATTGAAACTTAATAAAAGCCCTACTATTTATTACAGCTTGAGCTCTGCTTTGCTGCATGGATGAGAGGAGGGTAAAAACAGAGAAGTCATTAAATTAAAAAGTCTATACTCTGCTTGTATACTCCGGATTTTATAAAGTCCTCTTTAACTTTTCAGGCAAGTTAATGGATTTCATAGAACCTTGTCTTTACTTGAAATTTACAAGGACGTTTACACAGGGTTCCTGACAAATTCAGTTAAATTAAGGTTCAACATCCTGAAAATGAATTATGTTATATTAAAATGTCTACATTGACACTTACAAAAACATAAAGGACTAGGAAATGGCTTAAGAAAGAACTTTAGAAAAGAACACGTATTCTATGTACATGTTTCATGACCCAGGCTCTATAAATATACACATGGTGGGCCAGTACCCACAAAACATGCCACAAGAAAGAAAGGTCCTTCGCAGCGAGTGCAGTGGAAAAGGCAGCCGACCCAAAGCACAGCTTCAAGCAGGTTTCAAATCAGTGCTTGGGGAGAGCAAAACATATGTTAGCTATGTTATGGTTAGAATTAGCATCCCTGGTTTTCAGCGGATGTGGGTTTGATCCCTTTGGCCTCAAGGCTCAATCAAGTCAATCTAAAATTAGTGGGCTCCCTCTTTTTTCCGGAAGACAGATAATTCCCCCTTGATTGTGGAAAAGGAAAAACCAAACATGTTAAAGGAACTCGGAAAGTAGGACGATGAATGCAACACAGTTATGGTCAAACCAAAAATAGTGACAGGTGCAGTGACCAGCTGTTCCAATGAAACCCGTTCTGACTAAAAACGTGCTGAGGAAATGGGTGGGAAAGCTGTTTTTAAATATCTAAGAGTTTATCACTTTTGGCATAAAGTTTGTGAAGTTAATAACTGCTAAAAATCCAATACATGGCAGAGTTGCTTAGAGATAAAATGATTGCATACTCTGTACAGTCCACTTCCAATGGTGGAAAATCACTCAAATGAAAAGAGCCAAGGAATACAGAAAAGGTTGAAATGTGCTCCTGTGTTTTTCAATGGAGCCTCTGTCCTGAACAATATGCAAACCCCATACTGGCTTCAGTAACAAACAAGGCATTTTGGCCACTAATTACAGAGGAGCTCAGGGACCGTTAGCTTTGAACGTTTCAACATGCAAGTCACATCAAACTTGGGGGCAGCTGGCTCCAAAGCACATAATCGTAATACAAGGCCTGTTTACTGGCTTTTCATTTGTCTTTTTCAATGTTCTTCAACATGTCCATATGAAGAATCAGAAAAACAAAAGTTTAATATAACTAGGATTCTGAGATAGATCCTGTCGACATGTTATCCATTTTTTAAAGTTTGGTAAGAGTAAGTCTGTCACATCATACCCAAAAAGAACACAAGCCAAGCAGAGAAGTTTGTTAGACGCAGCTAGGACTTTGGCTAGAACTGTCCATGCTGGTCAGATGAAACCAAAGCTGTTGTCACATTATATATTCCCTTGTGGTTTTTGTTCAAAAAACAACTGTTTTGTTGGTTTTGAGGAACATCAAGTGCTGTCAGATCTTGTAAGTGTTGAATAGTACATGTATTCTGGAGTGAAGCATGTAAAATTCAATGTTCTGTGTGTATTCTATGTGTGTTTTCAATATTTAAAGTTCGTATGACAATGTGGGACATTAAGGTTAATGCTCACGGAGGCCACCAGTTGAATTACTGAAACACTAGTTCATTCTTTTGTGAGATGGTTCAGCATATGGAGATGGAAAGAAACTAAACTGTCAAACGTGAAGGAAGGCGACAACAGAGCAATACAGACCCAAATCTGTGAATCTTGAAGTACAAGCATGATGGGGGATATTATTAAATATGCAGGAGGATCTGGGATGATGTGTGCTAGCTTCTGGGTCTAAAATTTTAATTAAAAACATGGTGGTCTGTGGCAAAGAAATGGAAATTATTCAACAGGGCAATGAAAAACCTATGGCCAAATCAACAAACCAGGCACAACATCTGTCAAACTTATCCTAAGAGAGGACTAACGTCTGTTGACAGTCTTGGGAGATTAAAATTTTTCTGCCTCTGTCTTATAAAATCATGTGCAATGTGTAGATCAGTAAGTACTGTCCAATTGAAATATATTATTTTGTTATATCTAATTTTCTTCACTGACTACTGGTCAATAAATGTACTCATACTATGAGGTGGATGTTTGTACATTTTTATTCAATTATAATAACATTTAAATTATGTAAAGGTTATTTTAACATAAAGGGTGAATAGTTCAGGATGGCTCCATTGAGAAAAAATATATGTTAGCTCAAGTTTTACAGTGTCAGTGTAGCACTTCATGGTAAATTTTACTGAGCTTAGATTAGAATACCACTCTGACAAAATTATAAAGGAACACACAAACAAAGGAGAAACACGGTAGCTTCTGCTGCTGATGTCATTAGATCTTCAAGTGTTTTCTCGGAAAAGAAAAAGTGACAAGAAATATGTTGCTGTGTTATCCTGTTTTGTACATTTCCTGAAATCCAAGGTGCAGGGCACAGGAAAAATCCAGTTTGAGAAGGAAGGTCAACCTCCAGCATTTGAGGTCTGGAAAAAACATTACTGGAATGGAAGGAAAGAGACAAGGTCTTATATATTTCTCCTCTTTTGACTTTTATCTGCATCTAAAAAAAACAAAAAGAAAAATGTTCAAGTACTTAATCTTCCTTGGAGTGTCACTGTGGGTGCTGCTGAAAAGGAAGCAATGACGACAGGAGTCAGCGCACACTTGTGTATTCTGACAAAATGGGACAACTGCCCAAGCAAATGGTGCCATGGGGTCTTAGGGTCTGTTTGCTATGTGTCCATCTGCTGCTGTGTTTACTCACTTTTATATCTTGGGTGCAACAAAAACCACCTGGATTACTTTCGGGAAGATGACAAAATCAATACCAGTAAAAGGAATTAAATAATTTCTCATAAAGATCTTATCTCATCTACTTCATGTTGTCTTCAAGACTATAAAACTTCTCCAAAGAGCTGATTTTATTGCACTCCAACATTTGCCAAGGAACTGTTTAAATAGTTTAGAGATGCTTTGGCTCACTTGGATACCTATTTCTGTGCTGCTTGTCTGCTTTGACCACAAAAGAACAAAAAATGCCTTGTGTATCCTGGGTTTACTATAGCAGCCCAAAGACAAGTGTTCTGGGTCATTCTGCCAACTAAACAGCATTACTTTGCAACATTCTGCCAGTGCAGGCCCAAGCCTTTTGTGAGCCCACTGTTCAAGAGAAACCCTGTGGCTTTCCTCAGGTGCTCAACGTTTCCCTGCAGCCTTCCAAAGCAAGCGTATTGGTTAACCACCCAAACCACTCGAGCATAATGCAATCTCCGACTCACAACACACAAAATGTACTGGCGGCACTCCAAGGAACCTAATCCAGGAAGTGGAAACATTTCTGCAAACAGACTCTTGTTGTAAACTTCTAATGAATGGTTTCTCATCTATTCTGAATGGCAAGGATTTTTCCAACTTTTCTCGGTTTGTGTGTTTTTTTGTTTGTATTCCTCAGCTTGAAGTGCCAACAAGGGAGAAGTGCAGACAGACAGTGCTGCCTCTGTGCAAAAACACAGAAGGCAGCTGTCCTGGAATGTGAACTGGCATCCATGCAAGCTCTAAAATTATGGCTCTGGTCATTGCTAAAGAAAATAAAATTGATGCAATCTGTAGAGCATGCAGCTTTTAATTAGTGGTTTCCGTCTCCTAATTGGTTTCTCTCCATTTCCCTCTGCTTCAATTCAGGCTTGGACCAATTGGCCATGCTCTCTTTGGAGCGCCGTGTTTGTCTTGAAAGAAACCATACACTATAATCAAGGGCAGTACAGGCAGAAAACAGTCAGTCTCCTTCTTTCTCCCCACATTAGGCCTTAATACCCAATATTTATTTTAGGGCTACACTGTAATAGATTGGGATATTAGTGCTGAATATTTCAATGATTTTATTATCAATTGGGATCAAACTGAATTTACTCACTAGTATCGGTTTACTTTACATGCCCTATGTCTCTTTCTGGGCTCTCTGATCCATATCAGAAGGTGAAAAAAAAAAAAAAAACACTGAAAGTAAATCCAATGCTGCATCCAAACCATGTGACATTGCTTCCAAGCAAGTGCAATTCTGAAAACATTGAAACTGCAGCAGTGGCTGCCATTCAATATATTCTGCAGCTCTACTTACAAATTTCACACTGTATGTAGAAAGTAGAACAACGTGCCTTCATTCTGCATTTTTGTCATTTTAAAAGTCCAGCAGCAGCATAAGGACAGGAAAATGTGATCAGTGCTGACATTTTTCATACTTTCTATATGAAAAATGAGAATTTGCCAACACTAAAAAATGTCTTCATTAAAGCACATGATCTTAATTCAAATGTTTACCCACAACCACAATAAACAACAGTCATGTTTATTGCATGCAATAAAAAGCCGAATGTGAGTGAAAACAGAGTATAATACAGTCATTGCAAACTGTTGTATGTTTATAGCAGCCCCTATGACCTTAAATGAAAAAAAGGCACAGAAAGCAGCTGGAAACTGTAACTGCATGATTGTTGAAACAGACATAAGGGGTAAAGACTGCTGGTTCCAAAACACGCCGAGTGTGATAACACCAGGGAGATCTTTTCCCCAAACAACTACTGCTGGACTTTCAGTATGCAGGAGAGATAAGTGTGGGAAAGAAAAAGAATAGAGAAAATGAGGACAGAGGAAGAGGAGATAAGAGGAGGGAAAAGAGCAACCGCTGCTGACGGCTTGCAGCCGGGCTTCAGGGAGCAATCACTTGAGGTCAGGGACAGGTCCGGTTGCCTGGCACTAGTGGATTCTCACTTACACACACACATTCCCACTGTGTCATCCTGTCTCATGTTTACTGCTTCCTCAAGCTAACAAACCCATTTCCTCGTCACTGAGGCAACAATGGAAATTTATAGGTTGAAAAGAATATAAATATATGTCACTTTAAAATGATCAAAAATACTTATTTTCTACCATTGTTAGTGTGATTTTATACTTACACTAGTGCTGGGACTCAATTTACATTTTTACTTGAGTTAATTGCAGGGTCAAATTAAGTAACACATTTTTATCAAAAACTGTCAAAATAGATTTGTATTTGTACAGAAACAAACAAACAAAAGAGAAGGAATACTGCAGAATTTTTCCTGTGGTTTATTTTGTGTCAACCTGTCATAAAAAAATCCTCAATAAAATCCAACTTTTACTCTGAAAAGGTACTTTATGTATTGTATTTACTTTGCATTCCACTTCTAAAAGGGCCAAACAGCAACTTGATAATGTAGCTGGGCTCTAGAAAACAACTGAGAATATAACATAATTCCATGCAACATTTAGTGGAGAAACAAGACACATATTGTCTATGCATGTAAAACAGTGCATGAATGATGAGGGACAAAGATTGAAGCAGAAAAGGAGGCAAGGCCTGTAGGTTGAGGTAATAAAGATGATAAAGATAAGAGCGAAAGATAGGTAAAACAAAAACAACACAAGTGAGAATCATAAAGGAGTTCAAGAACAAGACAAAGCTAAGAGGTCCTCCATTCTGCTTTCTGTCTGTGAGCAGCAAATGTTTGAAGGTCCCTCTCTGTCTCTTCTGTCTGTTTACAATTACCGTGCCGGGAATGAATCTTCCACGAATGACCGCTCAACTGGCAGCCCTGACTAGCCAGGAACAAGGGAGCTATTAGTGGAGGAACTGAGGAAGGAAGGAAGAGGGGAAAGCCAAAGTGAAGGCAGGCCAACTTCAGAGGCCCAGTGAGGGAAAGGAGAGGGAGGGAGGAAACAAGCAGTTGTGCTCCAAGCTGAGAGGGAGGGAGGTGAGGAAGCAGTGCAGAGGGATCAGTGGAGGTATAGGGGATAGTAAAGAAGGGCTGAGCCACTTCTCCCTGGGGCAACGGAGGAGGAAGAGGACAGAGAGGTGCTAACAACCCCAGCGCTCCCTCATCACAGCCACCCGTCTCACCCTCCCGGCCAGTAAGGGAGAAGATGAAAGAGATTAGTTCTGGGGACTGACCCAAAGGACAGTGGACAGGCTCAGAAATTCTTTGATTTCTCAGACAACAGGATTTAGAACGGGATCTCCCGATGCCCTTTTGACACAATAAATACACAAGAGCATTTCATGGGTGGGACATTCCCTCGACCAGTTCAACCCCCGATCCCACTGGAGTCAAGGCTTTTTTTTCAGACATGTGAAAGCTCCGGGGAACTTCCTGACAAGCCATAAAATACTTTGGCTTTCGAGATGACAAGGTGGGAACCAACAAAAAAAATTGCTGATGCCCTCTTTTTGTAGCACTATTAACAGAAACATACACAAACAGACGCAAAAACAGAAAACTTTTCACACGGTCATTCATCAAGCAGGTCCTGTAGAGGAGGAAATGAGGTGACATCCTGCCATCATCCTCTTTCCGATGCATCTGCCAAGTCCTTGTAGACTTGTCAGGACACAGGGCCCAAAGACCTGCTCTATCTCTCTTCCTGACCTCTGCTAACTATTATTAGGTACTTTCAAAAAACAAAAATCCTGAACTGATTTAATTTGCAAACTCCATGGACTAAACCTCTCATGGTTTTATTCTTCCACTAGCAAAGCAACCAAAGAGGATATGGATAGTAATAGAAATTCAAACTGCTCTAGCCTGCCAAGCATCTGCAGTGTGCAGAAACTCCTGAGGTCAGGAATGGTCACTGGCGCTATCCTCATGTAGTTAAGCACTACCCACTACCTAAACAAACAAAGGATAAACATCTTTGCAACTAAATCTCAGTAATCGTTGCCACATTGCTTACATTTGTGGGAACCAATGAACAAATTTGGCCAGCTAAAGCAAAATTAACACATATGGGCTGGATACTGATAAATTTTACATTTTACAAAGTATACTAACACGTGCTGAAACGTTTAATCAACAAGACATTCCATAAAAACACCAATAATCTACACCATGCACCAGTTACTTTTGAGTTGGCCAAATAAAACAAGTGATTTTGAGAAGCCAACAAGGCTTCTGGAGAATGTATATAGGAGATTTTTTATGTCTTGCATCAGACTATCCTGCCTTTCTCAGAATCATTTAAAACAGCCTAATCAACATTTTTTTACTGTTTTTTTATAGGACTTACAAACATTTTTCTCTTGGATTCTCCTTTGGTCTGAGATGACTATAAACAGTAAATGAACTGCATTTAAAAGTTGGGAGAAAATTTTAAATATAAATCAGGACACATAAGAAAGATGCAGTGTCTTCTATTTGATTCATCTACTGTATACAAAGAGTATTTTGCACATATTTTAGGCCCACAATAATTTCATGAGGAAATGCTATTGTTTGAAATATAATTACATGAGGAAGTTAAACATTAATCATACGTTGATGTCTCAGTCCTCATGTTAATAATTTCTGTTCAGCGCAGAAAAAAAGTGAGCAGAAGCACATCGAAACAGAACCCGGGCTCTGACAGCCAAATGGTCGTCCTCAATGGGTAACTTAATCCTGATGAAGACGACTGAAGCCAGCAAAGGATATACTGCGGTAACCCATTTCTCCCCTGGCCTGGCCAGTCCCCACTGAAATGACTGCAGCAAATAATAGCCTATTTGTCTAAGCATTCTCTGAACGCGGCACTGAACCTGTTGATGTGCTCAGAAACGAGAGCACAAACTGGCTTTATATCACAGGAAAAAACAGGGGGTACACTGTAGCTGCCTTAGAGACATTAACAGCACCACCCCTCCACTCCTCCTTCAGTCTTACACCTTATCCACTTGTAAGCAGCTCTTAATGTGGTGTTGGGATCCCCAGAGCTGAGAGCCAGGCTCAGGAGGCTTCTGTAGGGGATATTTCAAACATACAAAGAGGGTATTATTTGTTGAAACCCCCAGCTGGCCCCCTGACCAACTTCTATTTTGCATGAGGGTCTGACTGTATCCTGGTGGTGATGAGTGATGACTCCTTCCTATTCCATGATAATTCAACAGACAGGAGATGCACCAAGTAGATCAATCACTAAAAAACTCAATATTTATCTATTATTCAGACTGTTCAATCCTATACATCCTCTATTTCAAACTTCAAATTAACTTGTCAGCATAAAATATTTATTGTTTCCAAAATGTTAGCTATGATTTCCAATAACTCTCGTTGCACTGATCCGACCCTATTCGTACACAAACCTCTTGTGTCAGATATTTAACCCACGATTGGAGTAAGATGTTGAAAAATGTAAACACTATGTGGATGTAACTCCCTGCCTACTATCTAGTTTGCTTCATGTCTTTCTCCCTTCTCTCTAGTTTAGACATCTAGACATGTTGACTATAATAGAGTCCACAAAAGCATAGAGAAAGTTTTTTTTATACAGAAAGCAAAGTGTTTTGACCAAATACTAGAGAAAGAAGATTGGAGTGAAATAAAGACAAACTTAGATGAAAAGGACAAAAAATATACAAGCTATTCAGCAGTATTTTGGAAAGAGGGGGGTTAGGAGCAGCATTTATGAGAATAAACGAGATTTCCTGAACTGAGAGCATTCCAAGGGCGCCGGTGGTCTCAGCTTGCCAAAAGGCAAGACGACACATGCTGGAGATGTCTGCCAGGTAGCAGAGCACAAAGAGCCCTCATTTCCTCCTATCCCTCCCTCTCTCCAACACAACTTCCCCCCACCCTCCACACACACCTCCCTCTCGCATCCCCATGTCTTTCCCACTGTTGTTCAGCAAAATAAAAGTACCTGATGAAAGATGAATACCTGGACAGAAAACAAACTAGTAAAATCTGACATGCAGGTATAACTCATATGGAAAACAGTAAGATTTCCTTTTTATTATGACAGCAAACCAAAGGAAAGAAAGCTTATAACTCTTGGATAAGCAAGGTCTGGTTATACAGGTTTTTAGTGCTCTGTATGTTATTGGATTGGAGACTTATTGTGGTGGTACTGGATTCACAAATGTGTAAGCTGACACTAATACAGTCCTTGAAGTTTGATACTTGCCTTGGGATCCTGCTCCCCCTTTACACTCCCTCTCTCGCTCTCTCTCTCTCACACACACCTTTTCTGAGCTCATCCCTAGGTGGTATCCCATTTCTTGCATGCAAAGACACACAAACCTTTTTTCTTTTTTTCCAAATGCTACTTTTTTCTTACCACTTCAGTAGAAACAAATGGAAATCTGTATCCTATATCTTAGAAACATAGGAGAGGCTCCAAATACTTTGAATATCGTAAAATAATTCAGAGATAAAAAGCTTTTCAGCAAAGGAAATATGAATAAAAACACCATCTGAGTTCAGACACGCTAATAGCTACAGTGCAGATAATAATGGCAGCTCAGCGTCAGTAGGACACCCGGCACTGTGGCAGCAGGGTTCTATTCAGAACTGTGCAGTCAGGAAAAAACAGTGAATAAGCTCTAATCCTTTAAGACAGCATCAATAGAGATTCCATCATGCTTGGCTCGTCAGGAGAGAAGAGCAAAGCTTGGGAGATGATAACGTCAGTCCAGCACAAAATAAAATATGGCCTGTTTTGACTGGCTGGCTTATAGGCACTCTTTTTGCTAAGGGTAGTTTCCTGTTTAGTGGAAGGGCGGCTCAGAAGGAGGTTTATGCTAAAGAAAAGACAAAACAAAAGCCATTCAGACAGGGAAACTCTAAGGATCCTTGCATGTCCTTATGACAGGCTTAATAGGTAAGTCTTAAAAGTTATGGGTGTTGAAAATAGTCTTTCAGAAGAAAGGAAAAGTCTTAATGTACAAACTGAATGGAAGAATCACAGAAGCATTCATATAAGCCAGCACACAACAAACACAACATGAGACAAACTATATTTGTCTCTTGGATACAGACAAATATAAGTTTTGCTTTAGGTGTTTCCTGTCAAAACATTTACATTCAGGTCATTCCAGTCAGGGGAAAACCAACAAATCACCAGGACTCAAACCATAAACGCAACAGTAAGAGTATCAACAGCTTAAGACTGCCTCTGAATACTTGAGCTTCACCTCGGTTTGATTCTTAAAACTTGATGATAAGACAAATTCCATACCAACAGGATAATAAATCATAGTTGGTTAATGCTTAAAAGCCAGGTTACCAACTCATTTAAATAAACTCAAACAATTCTGTCAAGGAGAGTAGCCAAACATCCAGCAAGAATTATGCTGGAAATTTGTTGACATCAAAAAAAAGTGTGTCATCAAGAGGCAACTTGTGAAAGGACATTGAATAATTTGTCAAAGTAGAACTCTGTAATTCAGGAGATTTTTTTATAGATAAACCTTTATGAGACTTGTCTCTCACATCTGTCTGAAAACTAACTTTCAGGACCTCAAAGGACATAAAACATCACAAAAATGACCATAAAATGAGGTCAGACTAAAATATGTGACAAACTTTGTGCAAAAATTGCATCACATGGTATAAAAAAATTGAAAATAAACTGGCATGTAAAGTTTCTGTAAGCTGCAAAGGCACAAACATAAACAAAACACAGAAATGTTTACTGAGCTGAACTGAAGAACATTTCCCACTTGCTTCAGAAAACATTTCTTTAAAGTTGCTAACAATTATTATAAATGGTCTGTTCAGAAACCTGTTTTTCTTTGAAGTGAACCATGTCAGGTTTGGCACCATCTTCTGTTCAGAAGCAACACTACAACACCAGCAGCAGACTTCAGGGTAGAAATCTGATAAAAATGCAGATAAATGAATAACTAACATCAAAGTGCAGAGAGTAAAACATGTCAGGATGGAGGTTGGAGAGCTAAATATAGTCAATGCCATTAACCTTGACTGCTTCTGTTTATCAAGACGCTAAACTCCTGCACTATTATATGAATGCTCCATGTGGAGCAATATTAGCAATGTTAGCTTAAGGACTTTGATAGTAAAAAAACAAAACAAAACAAAAAAAAATAATGAATTAGCAAAGAACAGTCAATGCACAGTTCATCTGCACAATCATGGATTACATAATAAGACATATAACTAAAATAGTACAAATAATGTAAATGAGTGGGTTTTACATTAAAAGCAAATGTTTTAATTCTAACTGTTCACAGGAGGGGATTAACAGAGTAGATTCTGGTGGCTGAAGTGATGGGGAAGCGGTAGATCAAAAAGTAAACAATAAAGTAAGATAAATATTTGAAGACAAGGTTTGTTTTCTACAACCAACAGAATAAAATGTAAAATAATAATTTGATGAAGACAGTTTTATTGCTTTTTTATTGTTTTGTTATGCAAACCAAATGTCTTTGTGTTCTATCATAAAATGAACAACATTATTATGAGCCATATAAGATATTCCATCTGGACCTGCGGAAACTGATCAAGTATCCGAACATAGATTTTGAATGATGTAATTACTATGAATCCCCAGTGACAACCAGCAAAGGGAGGAAAATATGTTGAAATGTAGTTTTTGGACTTCTTGTTTGTCTACGTGTTCATGTCAACAACCAGCTCACTGGATAGCTGCTTTACAAATACAGTGACAGGGCTTTCTCCTCTGCTGAACAGGGTGGACAAATATTCCTAGTGGTGCTAATCAATCATCAAAGCTTGGCTGTGGCAGGTCGGAGGTGGGGCTGGGTGACTGGTGCCACAAAAAGAGGAGAGGAAATGCAGGAGACATTTTTTAATAGAGTGGAAGGAGGTGTTGGTGTGGGCATTTTTAGACTAAAGCATTTTATTTAGCACATTATCTCACACAGATATCCAGAAAAGAGAATGCAGTAGATTAGTAATTTCTAACCCTGGAGGACCTAGAAAGTTTTGAGGGGGTTCTGGCGTTTACTTTCAGAGAGTCTGCCAACATCCTTTGCACATTAAAAAATAATAATTAAAATATAATTACATCATATTTTGCTTTTACTAACATATATGTCCATTACTAGTGTGTTAAGGGAGTAAAAAAGCAGAAATATATATTAATTGACACTATTAATTGAGTGACATTACGTTGCAAGTCGAGTAACATGTTATTTTTATTTTTTTCATTTTGAACTGGTTATGATCAAATACTCTGTTTTTAGGACACAGATCTGTAGTATTTGCTTTATTTCTGTGTAAATCACTGTTATTATTATCTATTAAAATTTGTAAATTTTGGATTGATAAATCATTCAATTTGACTTAAATCATTGTCAAATGAAGGTTTGCTTTGTTACAAAGATGTGATTTTCTCTGGCCTTTGCACATATTACTGCCAGCATGGCTCAGAGGGAACCAGATATAAATGTTCTTAACCAAAGGGAGCAACTATAGTCTGAGGACAAAGGAACAATTTCTGATTACTGTGTTGTTGTTTTTCTCGTTTTGGCTGACGTACCATTTCTAGTTGAGATCAAGAACAACCAATCTGCTTTTTAAAAGTAGACTTGGCTTCCTCCTCTTCCTCTCATAAAGGCAAGGTCCCTGTACGAACCTCTGCGCCACTAAAACCTGACAATGACTTCATTGACACCCAAGTGTCTCATTAATCTTCCTTTTGCTCCATCATATCCTGACATCTGCATGGAAAAAGCCTCTAGCATCAGTTTGCACCACCGCTTGGTGGTGAAACATGGCAGAGTGCTGATATTGTGTACCGGGTTGGGGTTTCTGGGTGTCTAGCTGCCCATTTGGCTATTCTTGTATATATTTCCTATACAAATGACGTGAAACTCACCAACCACACATACATAAGACAAAGTCACTCAGCAGGGGATGTGAGCTGGAGGAGGATATCTGATTTCTCAGCTGCGCAGGGGAGCACTTCCTGAGAGCAGCCGGGGGTTTCCCATCTGTCCACCCTGAGGCTTGACCCCCTGCCTACTGTTAATAGTGTTTCTTTCTCTTCCTGTTGATGCATCTTTCTCATTTTTTTACTAAAATACACACATGAAACAACACACTTAGGGTGTTTCTAAACTGCCACACCACTAATGGAGTTTGAAATGAGACGGCAACCAGTTATGGAGGTGGAGGAAGTTGCTGTCATCCCCCACCACAGCAATGGATCAGCTCTCCACAAGTGTGCCAGAAATGGGTTTGTGTTTGGAGTTTGAGGAGAGGTTTAGCCAAAATTTGCATGTGGGGGGATTTGTGCTGATGGATATGAAACGAACAGTTATCAGTTTACATAAAACAGCAGCAAACATGCCAGTTCCTGTCCTGAGCTGCAATGAAAATGTGTATAAAAGTCCTTTGATGGATGTGCTATTTTAGACTGAGACTCCTTTCCTGAGTGTGTGCAATTTTTCTGGGAGGAGAAATGAAAGACAAAAGAAAGCAGCCCGAGTTGGAGCTCTGAGATCACCGTGACATTGTGCTTTCCTCTTTGACAGAACACAGACTCCGTCTTTGATCAGCACTCAGGAAATTTCATTAAGACAGAGATGAGTGGATAAGAGACTAAATAAAGGTCCTGTGGAAAAGAGAAGGAAGCAAAGGAGACAACAAAAAAGTGTAAATAGAAACTGAAATGAGGGTATTGATAACATCTCCATCATTTTCTTATTTACACTGCAGGTGGACATATAAGGGCAAAAAAACAATCTGTAACAGTGAAATTTCAGTTAAACTTTTTTTTAACCAGAAGGTAAAATATGTTTATGATTCTAAATTTCACTTCCATTTAGCAACTTAGTTGTGCTGTAAAAATGTTGTAATCAAAATTCAGGCCATTCACGACAAAGACCAAGACCAACACTTCCATCACTCTTCAAGACTCTTCTTCTCCTATTTTTTCCTGACATACTGGTCCCAACTCGACCTCCCTCTACAGACCACCGGACTCGTGAGATCGAGTATTCATATGAGAGAATGTACCGGAAATCCCACCACCATACCCACAAGCTGGTTTGTCAGTAAACTCTGTACTTCTGGACTCCTACCATACTTTTTTTGAGAGTAAACAATTTTAGTTTGTCGTTTCCCCCAAAGCGGATGTGTTTTACACAGTCACAAGGAATCGCTAGCGGTCTGAAAAGCCATATTAACTTCATAATAAGTTCTAGTTGCTGCAGAAATTATTCGACTCAATTTACAAACTGAACTGAAACTATAGCAAGGTAGCTCTGGTAAACAGCAAATTAAAACTGGAGCAAAAGCATGTTCTCCTTGTTTGCTTAAGGAGAATCAGTGACAACTTATGAGTTGTGACCACGATTTGGAAGCTGAATTGTGCTGTTGCTAAGAATAAAAAGTCTTCAATCGAGCGTTTTCACACCTCGTAACACAATTGGGGACCAAAATTTGTAACATTTTCAGCTAGTCCAGTCCGCTTTCACACTCCACTATGTTAAAACAACAAAAACCTTTGAAAAACCTGTTCACCTCCTTGCCTGTGGTGGTGCAAAACCAAGAACCACTGAAGGAAACAACAGGAAAACCTCTGAAGAAGAAACTGAGTGAAACTTGCTTCTTCACTAACTTTTAACAAAAATGGAGTGCCATTATATTTTAGCAGTAGTAAAGTTTCTCTTGTGTCATTGGCAAAAGACCATGAGCCATTTCTCCTGTAAATGGTAAACTGCGTGTTTATTATATTGGCGTATTTACCCAAAATGCTGCAGTCCGATTTGTGGTTTTGGAGTGGTCTCCGGTCCACTTGGCGTTCACTTATGCATTCATACCACATGCTTCAACTAAATTGAGACCTAAGTTTGTAGGAGGACCAATGTTTGCTTTTTTGGTTCATATCACTTTGTTTGTAAATTCAAACCTCTCCAAACAAACTGTACTCTCTGAGCCAATGGACTAGAGTTCGATTAAAGCTGAATGAACAAGGCTCCTGTCAATGCACCCACAAACTTCAAATTTATGAGTCTTCAAAGATTTATGTGCAAATTCTTTGAAACAAACCCTCCTGATACATTCATATTCAGCTCTTAAGCATTGTCATGTTTCAGACATGTCCATCTTGTCAGCTAGGATCTTGCAATATGACTTCAAGTTCAATGGAAATAGGACATTTGCAGTTATTGTTACAAGACACCACCAATATCTACAAAGTGAATCAAGCAGAACAGACCAGAGAAAAGACCTTTAACCTTATCAATCAATCAATCACTATAAAAGTCAGGAAGAGGAGAAGAGGAGACAAGGAAAGTAAACACAAAACATCCACTCAGCCTTATCAATCACAGACCAAAGAGAGGGAAGGAGAAATGAAGAAAGAGTGCCAGTGTCTTGTTTACCTTATCGATCATGTCAGGTCGGTTGGTGGCAGCCAGCACGGTGACATCTCGGAGCTGCTCAATGCCGTCCATCTCTGTCAGGAGCTGAGCCAGGACCCGGTCACCTACACCGCCTGAACCCGCAGAGCTGAAGAGGGGGTGAGTGAAAAAATAAGACAGATAAGTGAAAAGAGGATGGCAGCAGGTGAGAAAAGATGAGTGAAAGGAAAACAGATGTATGTAATTTCTGAAGGGATGGGAACAATTACATATTTCCACCAAAGGTTTTGACAGCAACAGAAATGTTGAATTTCACCCAAATCAAACTATGGAACCATCATTCTTTTCCAGAGGAAGTACAGTTAATAATATAATTGTTCTCACTAAGAACTTCACAAAAAGAGGCTTAGTTGCATCAAGTTGGCTTAATAACACCCGGTTCAACAAGCACCACAATCATGTCTGACATTCAGAAAACTAATTATAGCTGCTCAAAGATCAGTTTTCTGGATCATCAAGAACTGCATGATGCAGTTCAATTGAAAGTAAGACGATTTCTTGGATTTCATGAAATCCAAGAAGTACCATTATTATCATATCTTTGAGGATTTATGTTGCAACCAATACAAAGCTTGCTCATCACTAGAAATAGCCACTGCTGTTGAATCATCAAACAGCAAGTCTGAAAGAAGCAAATGGATGGAAAGAAAAGGCTGGGGAAAACACAATTATCTGATGAATTCTTTTTCTGTTTGGAAAATCATTTGTCTAAAAATAAAAAGGTGTCATTCTCCTAATTCAGAAGTGTCTTCATCCAAATAAGCATATAAATATTTTTGTTTTACCAGTGCGGACTGGCCTTCGTCCCCTCTGTGTTTATTTCTTTGTTAATCAGTTGCCTTCTCTCAATTTTCATTCAGTTTTTCCCATTTGCACGTAATTCTCCTGCCTGGTCACACCTGGTTCTTTTGTCATCCATCCACCTTCCCAGTAGTTAAAACTCAGTCAGTTTCATGATGTCTTTGCCAGATTCTTCCGTTGTTCATTACTTGCAAACTTTCATACCAGATTGTCTGTTTCCCTTGTATCTCCTCCATTTCTCAATGTCTTAACATGTGGTTCCAACATCATTATCCCATCCTCCTCTCTGCATTTGGGTCCATGTCCAAGTTGGTACCAGCCCCAGTGTGGGGTAGAACCTGTACAGGTTGCCAGTTCCTCACAAGGTACCATTTAGAAGAGATCAATTATGGTGTTTCAGGGCAACAATGTGCAATGAATAAACTATGGCAAACAAATTATGATCAGTTCCAAGAGACAAGAAGTGGTAACCATGCTCAGAATTTGGGCCACAAGTAGATATCCTGCCTAGATGGATAAATACTGTCAGAAGGTGAGTTAAATCTGTATTGTATAAACATTTGTGTCATTGCCAAAACTTCTCACTGTGCTTGTAGTCCATTGAGGAAAAAGAGCAAACATGAACAAAAATGAAAGATGTTGGAAATGGCAACAAAAAAACAAAATGAAAGCAAAAAAACTCAGTAATGCAGCTAATGAGAAGTGATATAAATATGTCAAAAGAAACAATTAACAGGACTTTGAAGTAATTTTAGATAATATTTTGATGACAACAGAGATTTAATTAACACTATTGTCATTCATCTTTATAAAAATAATCCTCTGGCAGCAATTTGGAGCTTTCTTGCCAGTGATGTAAAACCCTGAACTGAAAACAAGGCAACTGAAAACTCTGATAAGGCAGCAATAGTTGGGAGCCCCGTTTGGACTTATTAACATGGTTTTTCCACTGAACCGACTGAAACGAAGAAAAGCTGCAGCAGGCAAACATTTTGTTAGGGGATAATTCTAACAGTAACAGTGCCAGAAAGCTAAATTTGGTTACCTGGATGAACCAATTTGGGCTTAATTAGTATATACAAAACCAGGTGTGCTTTCTACAACAAAAATATGTTAATTTTATAAATAAAAATAAAATATAAAGTGGAAAAACTACTCTACGAAATTGGGTACAAGAATTTAAATCTGGTAATTAAGTGATGTTTGTAATGTAAAGGACCGACTCAGATACACCCGTTTGCCGCTCAATAAAAGATCTGCAGCCTTAAAAAACTCAGCAGCGCATTAGTCATTGCATTAGAAGGTGGTTATTTTCCACAGCACAGCGCAGACAGGCATCCTTCTGGTCTCAAACACACACACACAGTCTCTGTTGACAGGGCAAGCGGAAATGCCAGACGTCATTAGTGCAGACAAGGCTTCAGAGGAGCACAAAAGAGCTCTGTCACCGAGTTACGAGGGAGAAGAAAGAGAGGAGGGGGACAGCGAAAGAGAAGGAGAGAAAGTTTGGGTCAGAGGGCGACATAGCATGCTAGACAGGAAGCTGGGGAAAAAAGGAGAAATTATGAAACGGGTAAACGTGGAGAAGAGATGGATAAATAATATTTTTGAGAAATGTAATAAACCACCATTTGCAGTTGCAGTGGGCAATATGGACTTAGAATTTTATCATAATATGTTGTGACACTATTGTGATAATGATAGAAATTATGATAAAAAATGGTTCATACTATTTTTTAGGTAAGTTATGACTGCATCACACCTAATCTAATATGAAGTCTGGGGAAAAGAAAAAATATAACAGAAAGATGAACAAAGTCTCAACATGCTTGATGACTGCATGTGTTTCCAAATGCATATTAGCAAATTTCTCTATTTTAGCCCAAAATTTCAAAAGTACAAATACCAAAATTCACTATGGTTTTATGGCAGTGGTCAAGGTTTAACTATAATGTACAAAATTCCATACTGTAGTACATAAGACTGAAAGGTATTTGTATTTTTATTGTGACTCATTTTCTAAAAACCATAACTTTCCATTTTATGTCTCTCTGACCTGATCATCTTTGCTTCACTCCTGTTTTCCTCATTTCACTTCACCAGTTTCGACTCGTGGCAGGTAGGCTGACAGATTTACAGGTGCTTCTCATCTCCTGCCTCGCGCGCTCACCCTACACACACACAGCAGCACAGGCTGTCTGGTTGTATCAACAGATCTGAATCCGCACTGAAAGTCTGTGAGCCACTTCATTGATTATACACAGCAGGAAGTAAAGTTCAATAAATAACGTTTACAGATCTGCAAGAAGTGCATTTCTCTAAGTGGTGAGTGGCCTTGAGGCACAGGTCCAGACCTGCTTCAACCAATGTGAGCTGGCAAGCAGAAGGTGTAGCTGGCACTCGCACATATGAAAAATTGATATTCATAAAAGCTCAAAGTAGAAAAAAAACAGGATTGAGGAAAACTGCCAACTCTACTGGCAAAGAAATAACTGATAAGGACAAATTATTATTTAGTGCAGACTGGAATTCTGCCAAGAAGACAAAATACACAAACAGTGCAAGTGCAGCACAATGATTCAATGAAAGATTTAGACATGATTTAATTAAATTCTAAAATGTGTTTTATTTATCCCAAAGGGAAAATAAATGTCTTAACTCATGTCATCAAAGTACCTTCAAATTGTTGCTGTAAAGGGTGATGTTGCTGGAAGGATCCCTGGTAGCAGCCAGTGTTACAATGAATCTGAGGAGGCCTCGAACTAAGGAAACTCAATCAGCTTAATTTCCATGCAGCAGAGGTGATATTTCACAGTAACAGGACCGGGATGAACCCAGAAGTTGTTGGCAAGTACTGCTAATTCACCTCAATTGCTTTTGCTACTTCTCTTAAAATCTCTTTCAACTCCAATGGGATTTTATTTTAATTTTTTACTTTAGAAATTGAACATCCAGACACAGCAAGATATTTAGATGTTTGCAAGCTTGCAGAAAATCATCATGGTTAGCATAAATAAAGACTGGAAAACATAAACCTGTGAAACATAAAGTTGTGTGGAATTAATATAGATAATGTGCTTCTCTTAAAGAGTTATTGAAATAAACTGTAAATTATGAGCAAAGTATAAATACTTTGAGTAAATTGAATTACAATAATAATCATGAAATTTACAGCAATATGTGACACACTGAAGATCTGTTATTGTTGTTGCATCAACCTAACAGAACCCATGGGTCTTCTGGTCCCTGTCTGTTCCTGTCTCCATTCCCAGAACTGGAACCAGACAAGGAGCAGCAGAGTTTCTGTGCACCACAAATCTGGAATGGACTTCCAGAAAACTGCAAAACAGTTGAAACGTTTTGTTCCTTTAAATCAAGGCTAAAACTTCACCTGTTTTGAGCTGCTTTTGAACCTTAATAAAGTGAACATTGACCAACATATATGATGTATGTTGATTATTTTGATTATGGGACTCAACAAAATGTAACGTTTATTACTTGTTCCTCAATTCTCAATTGACTTTTTATCTTTTTTTTATTATTATGTATGAAATGTGCTTTACAAAAGACTTGACGGATTGATTTCAGCTGATACCTGTAGACAAAGTTAAATTAAAGTGCAACCTGTCTGATGACAAAAAATGTGTGGTGAACTAACTGGTTATAAGGCCTGCTGCCCTTTTCTTAGCTCCATCCTGCAAATGTCATCTTTCTCTGGTTTAGCAGGAAGCACGCTGCATATTTTCTTAGCTCCATCCTGCAAATGTCATCTTTCTCTGGTTTAGCAGGAAGCACGCTGCATATTTGGCCTTCCCCATCTGCCGTGAAAGAGCACAATGAAATGTTTGTGTGCCTCCGGTCCATGTCCTTTACCCCCCCCCCCCACCCCCACCCCAGTCTCTTTCCTTCAAGCCACAGATGTTCCCTGTGCCATCCCACTGAAACTCCTCCGGACAACACTCTGTTCTGTGTTCTCTGCTGGTGAAAAGCCACACAACTCTGCAAACACAGCATGGGAACCAGTGCATTCATGCAGACTGTTTCGGATGTTTGTTCCTTCTATCATGCATGAATCACAGTGAGAGGAGAGAGGCGGTAGTCACATAATTAACATTGACCACTGACATGATTATGAATTTGTCACACAAACGGGAAGAAGCTGTTTGAGATAATTCTTTTTAAAAGAATACAGAAAAGGACAAACTGTACCTTCCTCTTTCGCTGGCCAGAGCATCGATCTCATCAAAAAAGACGATGGAAGGAGCGACGGCCCTTGCCTTCCGAAACACCTGCAAGCAACGTCAGCAACAACGTAAGAGGCAGAAACAGGACAAATGTTTAACGGGACATATGAATCATCAGAGACACAAACATGAAGAGGAAATACAGCCGTCATTAACCCCAGAAATCACACCGCAGGTCGTCCTTTAGGACGTCAGAACTGAACCCGTCAAGGCTCCACAATTCAGCTCAGGAACACAATGATCAGGAAGGATTTTGGTGTATAATAATAGCCAAACACATCACTAAAAAAGTATTCAGACCCAGTAAACTGTTCTGCATGTAGTCAGGTTAAAATAAAAGTTGATTAGCCTTTAATATGATGGACCAACACAAAGCACACAGAAATAAGCCTAAAAATAAAAATCTGAAAATATGTAAATAAATGAATCCCGTGGAAACTTTTGCCTGTGTGAAATGTATCCTCATAAATCCAGATCATCTGTTTCTGGTTTCTGGTTCTTTAAAGAGCATCAGTGAAGAACTTGTCAGGATGACCAAAGAACCCAGTAGATGGGTCAAAAAGAACATTCTGGATGGATTATAACAGGTTATGGATCAAAAATGATGTCCCAAGAATTTAGCATCTCAAAGAGCTAAATTCAACCCATCATCTGAAACTGAAGAGAAACTTTTTAAGACATGACTGGCCTCCTTATCAAATGGTTTAAAAACTTTCTAAATGAACACAAATTCTTTAGTTAAAAAACTTTTTCATTTTAACTGTAAACTAAACGTGATAATTTACCGTAACATTGTTGTGATTTTATATGAAATCAATCTGTGAATAACCCTGATACTTTACTTCTACATTATCCCTTACTTCCTGGTAACTTCTGCCAGTTACTTCTGCCTGAGATGGAGATATTTTGCAAAGAGAATCTGTAGAAAAAGTTTCTTGATACACAAAGCATCAACATATAAAGCAGCAGTTCTGTCTCTTTCAGGCCTCATTCTAAGGAGTTAAGTTATACTGAGCTATCTTTGTAGTTATTGTGCTAATAATCTTAGGCTGCTGGAGGACAAACTGACCACTTTTTCTCACTTTTGTCTTCTACTACTCCCCAAATTCACATTATCTGCTATTATTTCAACTGTGACTGTGACAATGTGACTGCATTGAAATATTGAAATAATTCTTTCTTTTTTTCTTTTTTTTTTTGCAAAGTTCCTTGAGAAGACATTTGTTGTGAAATGGCTCTACATAAATATCTGAACCTGATTTGAACTAAATTGAACATAAAATCCCCCTAAAATAAATTGAAGTCTTTGGTTGGGACATAATAAAAAGCGTGAATACTTTTTTGGGGCACTGTAAGGAAGGCTTTAAAGAACTTACCTCTCGAACTGCTCTTTCAGACTCCCCAACATACTTGCTCAGTAACTCAGGACCCTGAAAGAATAATTTATGCAGAAGAGAGTTACTCATTTTATAACAGCTACCAGTTAACGAGTATGGTTGTGTTATTATGACTTTAAACAATCTAAAATTCTTCTACATTAGGACCTTTGACAAAAGACAATCATGTCTTTTTTTAAACGGCCAAAATCCAGAAGGAAAATTCTGAGTGACAACAGAAGCATCTGCTCCTTGAACGCAGCAGATCAAACAGAGAGATGGTGATCATCAAGTGTGCAGCACAGCAGGACGTGTTTTGTCTCTTTGTGTGAAATTTTTTCGCCGCTCACTGTACGCTGTGTACTGTTTCATGTTTGTATGTAACACATGTGGCTCACTTGGCAAAGATGCACATTTTCCACTCTGTGAGCATTAAAGTAGCACATCTGCTCGCACCATGGTGCAACTTCTCCTGTTATGAATGCATTCAGGCACATCAAATAAAATCGGATATTCGGGAAGATCTAAGGCATAAAATAGAAGGTTTGTGCTCACAACAGCTTCATAAATATAACCTACAGCCATATTTGTCAAGGCTGTTGCATGGTTTTCAAGTCCAATGATGAAAGCTTTTTTTCCTAATTCTTTTATAAAAGAACAGAGGAGGGCAATAAAATGAGGGGAAAGCAGAACAAACATTTCCAAGAAACTCACTGCTATGTCTGCTGTTAACATTGTACAGGATGACCCAAGCCAATCCAAATGTGTCATTTCGGGTTTCCAGTGGAGGGACATAGCTCCTTCGTATGGAACCACTACAGGACGTAGATCTTAAAAACAGCAGTTAGTGTTGAAAGCATTAAGCATTGAGTCCTGCAGCTCCTACATCAGAAAGGAGAGGGCTCTGGAAACTGAATCTGCTTCCTTGAAAATGCTCCTGCAGCTTCTGAGACCAAAGTGTTTAATTGTCCTACAAAATTCTTCAGAACCTGAGGTACCAGAACAATGTGCTAGACAGATCATCTGCTTTTTGCCAGCTACCAAACCCGACCTCCAATAGTCTAACGAAGAAAGTCCTTCAATCAGTTGCAGCAGTGAAATTGTAGAATTATTATATAAATTGTCATAATTATTTTTACTTTTACCAAAAACATTAAACTATTTGATTCTTCCTCACATAGAAGGTACGCCGAGTTAAGAGCTTTTGTGTTTGGCCTTTCTGTTGAATAGAGCTGTGAGCAAAGCTTTGCTACCTTTGATTGCACTCATGGCTCAGTGCTTCTTTGTGTAGCTTTGATAGAATTGGGATTGAGAATCTCTGAGTGTTAACTTGCAAAAAGTTCAGAATACAACTACCGTAGAAAGGAAACCAGGTTCTGAGAGCTTATTTTTATGAAGCCAGAGAAAGAGATTCACCAGCATTAACTCTGTGTACACAGTTTTTCTCCTCCTTAGAAAGTACTCCTGGCTCAGTGCATTTATGTTATTCTCCTTTCTGTGTTTTCAACACCTGCTTAGCTGTATTGAAGTGAAGTTTTTGGGTCAAATTGATTTGTTGTGACATTTGTTGTGAAATGACCCATTTTATAAATAAAATTTATTTGATTAACTCCAAAAATTTCAGCAACAATTGTTTAAATGTGTGGGGGTTTCACAATTGATTGCAAACATAGCTTTACAATTTATTCTCTGCAACTTCTTCTTTCTATATATTTTAAACTTTTAAACTTTCGGATGTCTAACGACTGAGTGGATGTTTGTCTCTTTGCGAGACAAACATCCACTCAGTCGTTAGAGGAACTTCCTCCACTGCAATCTTCTCTTTCATCGCCTCTTAGCTGATGGAGGAGACGACACTTAACTTCCAGCCCTTTTGTCTCCTGCAGTAAGTATGTAGGTTGACTCATTATTCCCAAGCTGCTCATTTCTTGGTAGAGCTGAGGCTTGGATGTGGTGACTTTTAAAAAACACCAGGCGAGATACAAGGTTTGTGTGCGTGCGTGTATGTATGCAAGTGTGTTGGCGAGCAGGTATGCATGCGTGACCGTGAGTGTGTTTGAGTGGCTGAAGGGAGGAAACTGAAATTGACAAGATGATAATAGGGCTTTTTTACACAGAGGAAACAGGCTGAGCCCTCAAAGTATCCACATTTAAATCGGGATAACGTATCTGTGTCAAAGCAACCGCCGCACTGGAAAAACCTGATACTGTTATTGCAGATGGTTGAGAGCGGCTTTCAGCAGCAGGGGCAGGATGTTTTTTATCCCCTTTCAAAGAGCAGATTCTCTTGGTGATAACTTTAAACTGGCTGCAGAACCTCACAGCACAAATCTTTGTTTAAGTAGCACAGGACCCTCTGCGCTTAGCGGCACCTCAACTAGAGATTTTATTAAACTAATAGATTTTTCATAGGTGACCAACAATAGCTATGACATCAACCTAACCAAAAATATTTCAGGATTTGTTTTTAAATAGGATTTTTCTGTGGAATGTGTCCACAAGTTAATTAGGAAAAATTTGCTTATTCTCTGATTTTTCTTTTATTCTTAAATATTTCAGATTACATTTAAAATGCAGCTTGTTAAGCTGAAAATAGGTCACTTCAGCTAAATAAATATGCTACTTGTCTCCTTGCCCAGCTTTTGCAAAACAACCAATCCAGGAGCATCGTTCATTTTCCAATCCTTGGCACTGACAGCCAATCTGGGTGGATTGGCTGTCCACTCAGAAGTGCACTTAAGGCATTTTTATGTTTGAAATAGGCAGTTAAAAGCAACTTTAGAGGAGGTCACAAGTATTTGTGGATTTCAGATTCCAGATGATCTGAGCCACCTTTAAAACTGGGAAAGACAAGAAAACATGATTTTCAAGAGAAATGTTTGTTAAATCTTCAGAAATTGGGAGGTGGGTGCAAAAAAAGTAACTATGGACCTAAACATGCCCATAGGTGCACTCAACATAACAGGTGAGAACTTTAAAACAACTTGAACTGAGACAAACAAAGGCTGACGCAGCACTGCAGCAGAGAGCTGCTGCTAGGAACGGCCATTTTTGGACACCAAGTCTCCACAGCCACTGTTAAGATTTTATCTACATCCCTCATCAGAAATGAAAGCATGTACAGTTTTGTGAACCACTGCAGAAACTTTACCTGGAAAGCCCTGCATTTGTCAGATAAAACTTTGGGGTCTGGTGTAAAACAAGGGATAATTATGTGGAACAGCACCTCATAAATATAAATATGGTAGATCATATGTAATGCTGTGTGCATGTTTCTAATTCTAATAAAATATGTCTGTCTGTGGATATTAAAAGAGAAGACTAAGAGTCTTTTCACACATGATAGTCCAGCAGACCTGGTTCGATTGGGGACCCGAGTTGCCACATTGGTACATTTCCTGCTGCGATTCACTTTCACACTGCACTGTGTCAAATCAACCAAACCATTTGAAACACCTCTTCCCCTCCTCACCTGTGGAGGCACTGAATCATGAGCCACTGAAGGAAACAACACGATAAAGCGCAACTTCCTTCTTTACAAAATGTAAACAAAAATTAAGTAGGATCACATTCTCGTGGTTGTAGGACTTCTCTTTTGTTGTTGGTAAAAGACCACTAGTCATTTCTCCTGCTAGCTCTAGACTCTCGTGTTTGTTTTGGTTGTATTTATTAAAAAAATACTGTGACATTCAAACTTCTCCAGAGATCACTTCAGCTGGTTTTTAGCTGGACCACAGTTTGGCTTTTGGTCCAGATCAGAGTTTGGTTGCATATTCTAACCTCCCCAAATGAACTAAATGAATATGAAGTTATGGTACATTTCATTGAATTGTGGAGAAAATAGGAGAAAAATCACCCCGCTGCACTAAGACAAAGGGAGGGAGATCACGGCAGAACTGGCTTCTGACTTAATGATGCCAGTTGAGAGCTTCTGTCTGGACTTCCTGTCTTTTTCTAAATATTCACCAGTCAACAATTCAACAAGGCGATCAATCAACATCTGTCGACATGTCCTGAACGAGGGGGGAGCTAGCAGAGAGGACGGGGTGATGAATGAGAGAGGACAAACATTGGGTCAAGGGTCAGAGGAAGAAACTTTCTGCAGCTGTACCACCTTCAGCTCTTTAGGAAATCATCACCACCAGATCGACATCTCTGGGATTTTTTAATTTAATCTGAAATTTTAAGAAGTTTATAAATGTGCCAAATTTTTATAAATGTAAATAAAATGATGCACATGTCTTGAGGCATTTCTCAATTTATTCATGGATGGTTTGTTTCAAAGTTTTTTAGCACACTAACTGCTTTTTCCCCTCATTGTCATTCACTTTTTAAGTATGCCCTTCACAAACTGCACAGTGAGCTGTTATAGTCCAACACAAGGATGGTTTCCCCCCCTAAATATGTCTTACTCTACAGTGTTCATTTTTCCTTTGGGGTCCAAGACCAGACAGCAATCCAATTTTTTCATGAAGTTATTGATGGAATAGTTTGGTAAAGTCACCCACACTTTTATGAGACATGCAACAATAACGGATTTTAAACGAACCAAGAAGCTGATCCAGCCTGCAAAGTGTCTGGGAGAAAGAGGAATGGAGTTCAGAGCAATCAAACTTTAATCAAAGATTATTTCAAAACGACTCAACTTCATAACTTTCACAGAGTCACTCTTAATGTTCTGGATGTATTAGCAACAAATTTTAAATGAATTTTGCATAAGCAAACTTGTGTGTTTAAGAAGAAACAGAAAGGATATTTTACAGCTGTAATTTTTGATTATTTCACAACAGTTCAACTCTGAAACTGAATAAAAATAATTTCAAACTCAAAAGTAAAATCCACAGATTTTATGTAATTAATGTGCAAACATGCAGCAGCTGTCTGCTTTTTCATATTTGAAAACAATGTTACACATCCTCAGAGTGTAATGATCGTCTTTGTTTGTATTGTAGAATATAAATAGAAAATAATAAAATATTACTACTTAAAACTGTTCATGTCTTCACATATGGAGGTTCGCACTTCATTTTAATAAACATTTTCCAATAATAAACATGTTTATCACCTTCCCATCAAAAAAGCAAACCTATATTAGATTATGAAGGTAATTTACATGCTGGTACTCTTTAATTTAGACATGGAGGGAGAATATTCCATACTAAAATGCTGTAAATTCCCCAAAATAGATGATAGAATTCCTACTACCTGATTAAGGGAGGAAATGCAACACAATTTGCATGACGAATGTTAAACTGCAAACGCAGAGACTGAGAGACAGCACAACAAATCATCAGTCCTCAGACAAATGGCTGACTCATCTGCACAGTTTTGGCAGAACATTCAATCAGGAAAACGATATGCAGAGGCACATCTGTAAAACATTATGTTTTCATTTTTATGTATCCCATTATAGAAGAGAAAAGCTTTGGTACCATTTTTTGATTTTGACTAATCAGCAAAGTAATTTGATAATGTTTGGTCAACCCAGAGTGATGGAAAAAATGAAAAAAAAACTTTAATGTAATGGTGAAAACTTACTTTAATAGCCAGAAAGTTGAGCCCACTTTCATTAGCCAAGGCTTTGGCTATCATGGTTTTGGAGCAGCCTGGCGGCCCATACAGCAGGACTCCTTTTGGTGGTTGGATCCCCATGCGGGTAAAGGCCTCAGGGTGCTTCAGGGGCCACTCCACGGCCTGTTTCAGTTTCAGCTTTACCTCTGCCATCCCACCAACATCTGACCAGCACACCTGGGCAGATGAAGCAAAGGAAAACTTCAACAAAATGCCAGATGATCAATCAGTTAAGTTTTTGTGTATAGCACATTGCAGCAACAAGGCCGTTCAAAGTGCTTTAAAAACACAAAAATTAACAAATAATAATCATAAAAAAACATCAGAGTCACAAAATGAGAAACTTGTAATAAATGTTACATTTTGTTGAGTGGCACCTTCAGAATCAACAATGCACATCAGATATGTTGGTCAATGTTCCAGTTATCAAAAGCAACTCTAAACAGGGAAGTTGTTAGCTTTGATCTAAAGGAACTCAGTGTTTCAGCTGTTTTGCAGTTTTATGGATGACTGTTCCAGATTGTGCTGCTTCTCAATATTTGAGATATTATCTGGTAAATAGGTCAGAAAATTGCAACAATTTAGAATAGTGGAAATGAAGAGGAAAAGACTGTTTAAATGGAAATAAAAACCAACATCCTGAACATGATAAACAACAGTCAATTCCAAAAAAAACAGTCAGATGTGGTGTGTGGAGAAGCAGATGTGGAGGAGACGAGCATTATTTCACGGAATCAGAATCCAGCAGGTTCACTGAGGTCAAAAACATGCAATCAGGAAAATGAATCTGTTTTACATTGGAGAAAGGCAGCAGGAAGAGGTCAAGCTCTAATAAATAATTGCCATTCCAATAATGTGCTGAAACGCACTCCAGTCCTATGTGCACTGCTACTCTGTGTCAGTTTGAAGCAAACCCATCACCAACAATAAGCGCGACGAACCAAGCTAATTCTGATTGTGTGCAGAAATGCTCTAGAGTAACCCATAAAAGGCCCTCTTTTAACTTTGGGATCACATGAGTAAACTGCAAGGAATCTCAAGTTCCTCCAAGAGTCGGCTGGATGGAACAGAGGAGAAATATAAAAGCATATTTGGAGGGAGATGGAAGAACCAAGGGCTTGGGTTGAATCAGGACGGAGTGAACAACAACAGAGCCAGGCTGCCAAACGCTGTCTGTCTGACAGATGGAAGGAAGGAGGCAGGGAGGAGAGGAAGGAGAGAGTCCGGCAGAGAACAACCGGAGGAGATAAAGTAGATAAGCATGAGAGAGCTTCATCTAAAACCAGCTAACGTCTCTTTTTACCCTTCCTGTCTCACATTCCTCCTTCTTTCCTTTCCATACTCTTCAGTTTTGTCCCACTCACAGTTGTTTTAACCTCCTCCTCTACATTCAGCCCATCCTCTCAGCCTCTGCTCCATATCCTGTTTGATCTGCTCTCATATCCTCTCTGCTCTTCTTGTTTGTTATCTGTTGTATCTCAGCATCACTGCTTTTCTGTCCTCCCTCACTTGGCTTTATCTTATTACACGCGCAACGGAAGGAATCAGGTTTGGCAGGAGAGTCAGAGAGGCCGTCGAAGAAGGTCAGCGATCAGATAGTTTCCCTTAAATGGATCTTTAATTATTCATTGTTTTTTCTCTTTTTTTTGTCAGTTGAAGTCAGAACAAAATGAAATCCAGGTGGAGAACCCAGATCTGCTGTATCTTCTGATTAGATTAACTGTACATGCATACTTTCACTTTAACCCTTGGCGCTCCCTTCATTTTTTTCATTGAGTGTCTGCTGTACTTTATTAGTTAATTTGTTTAATGCTGACTAAAGTCTGTTTTAACATGTTGCTGGTTCTTATAAATAAGGGAGATTTATCTGTATAAATAAATAAAATAAAGAAAGAAGTGTTATGCTCCACTTGTGTTCCTTGGACATAAAACAAAATTTCCTTCATAGACTCCCATGGAATAAAATATACAACAATATGTCATCATATATTTTAGTCCTCACCGCACATAAAAATCAAGTTTCTGAATTTCAAAGTCTTTAAAACCAGTTTTAATAATAAAAGTTTCTCTCAGTAAAACAAACACCACAATTTTGGTTTGACAATTCCAGATATTCACAGTTCGTCTTCATGTCAAAAGAAGCTTAATTAAGGATTAACATAGAAATATCATGTAGGACCATATATTTTGTCATTTTATTTATGAATGCAAAGATTATCTTCAGTACTCACTATTCATAGCAAATAGTCATGCATGTTATAACATTTATTTTTATTCCTTTTCTGTGAAATTGCGAAGTCACAGAAACAGTTTTTTCAATTTTGTATGCAAAAATATTGATTTACAATTCATAAGAAAATCATTTAACTACTTGAAAATAAAAATAACACTTTAAGAAATTTCAACCCAAGGGAATAAAAAAAAATCAATCAAAAGTAGAAATCAAATTGCAATGGAAATGCTGTTAAAAGATGGAGTTAATGGGACAATTAAAGGGACGCAGATTGTTTTAGGATTATACTGATGAAATAAAAAAGACAAATTAAAACCTCCCCACAAAATACACAATTTGAGCACTTTGTATGCAAGACACAAAGTCAAAGTTATTCCAACAGTATGGATAGGATTCAGAAACCATAAGAAAATTCAGACCTCTTTACTAAAACACTCCTAAATAAAATCTTATGCAGTCCACCTGTGAAATTTAGTAGCAGCTCCCTGTTTCTTAAAGATTGATCAACACCATTTAAAAGATGAACAGAGTTTATCTCAAGGAAAACAAAGTATGTTGTAATTATATGTATTTTATCTCTTTTGTTTTAGCTTTGCCCTCTCATTAGCTCTGGATCACATGTTCTGATCTAAATGCTAAATGCCAGGGTTTATAACTCTATCCCTTCCCATCTGTTTAACTTCCTCCTCCCTCCCCTCCACCAGCCCACAGAGGTAACACATCCCAGGCCACCGGCGCCGTCTCCGGGGAGCGAAGCACCTAATGGAAACCTGGCATCTGGCCACATACTGTAAATACCGAACGATTTATGGCCAGCTCTGAGCCAGAAGGAAAGAAATGCACGGACGACACGGGGTGTGGAGGATGAGGGGACAGACGGAGAGATGGACCAGACGCAAGCCAGCAAATCAAAAGTACTAATCTAAAAGCCCGGACAGAGAGAAAATGGAATAAAACAGGAGTAGAGGAAAAAGCGTACAGAGAAGCAGGATTCAGCAGAGAGGTTTGGGAATCAGATCTGCACAGATAGAAGTTATGACTAAACCATCAAATTTAGAGTAAAATTTAAAAAGTATAGCACAGAATATAGCTGTGAAATATAATGTGTTGATTTTGATAAATTATACGGGAATCTCCACTTAAAGCTCCAGAAAAGTTACATTTATCAGTAAATCTGTAATTAAATCATTTATTACAGGTTTTTAATAATACATTAAACTATTTTGCAGAGTGGAATAGTCTTGCAACAAACTTCAAGTACTATGTTTTGCTTTTATTGTGGATTTTCTCAAATAGGCAGAATCAAAATCATACCGAAAAGTATAAATACATATATAAATATGTATATCCGTGCACCTATAGGGCTGCACAATGTGAGAACATCTTGCGAAGACAAAAATATTGAGAAATACAGTGATGACGTCATTAGTCACAGTATATACCTATTTTCTTCTCTTTTTCAAAAATTTGGAGTTAAAGAAATCCTCAGTGTACTGCAACCGCCACCGTGGCTGACAGTTGGTTCTCTGCTCTGAGGTTTAAAAACCTAACTTTGGCGTGAATTAAGTTGAATTTGAGACGGAAAACCAACCGACTTAAATAAATTTAAATCAGCTTGTTGCTGGCAATAAAAATAATATGGTTGAGCCCAGGAAAGATCCAGAACTTATAAAGGGGGCTAGTTTGGGATCTAGAGGTATAAGGTGTAACTTGTTTTCAGTTAAAAATAAAGCATCAAACTCAATGTTGTTGACAATGTTTGACAGAGTAAATGCTGTAAGAACCAAATCCAAAATATTCTACTTTCCTGTTTATCTTTGGAAAATACTTCATATTTTGGAGTTTCCCCTTAAATGAAATTGTAGGTGTTTTTGAACAAACGACAAAGAAATTTAAAAAATCAATAAATGTAGAACTCAACGCTGATACAGAAGCCTAAAGGTTGTCAAAAGTCAGCCTAACGATATATTTTTGTGAAAAGTAAAAACCATTAAAGAAAGTTGAATGTAACCACTATGAAAATAATCTCCCTTCAAGGGTCATTTGCTTAGTTCTTGTGGAGCGTTTGAACCTGTCAGCAGCTGCTTCAATCTGCTTAGTGTTGGCTGGGTTGTAAAGATCCACTTTTTACTGCTTTAAAAACATCCAAAATGTATCTGTGGTCTTCAGACATTGTTGGTTGCAGTAAACTTTAGATTTTATGGTTGCAAAACAAGTTTCTGACAAATGTCCTGTTTCTAGTGCATATTAATCAACAGCATGAGTTGAAACCATGGAAATAATTTGCTTTGTCAACAATCAAAACCTTGTAAAAGTCTAAAGTCAAAAAGGACGGGAAAGTTAAAATTTGCAGCTCATCAAAGATGTCATGTTAATGTTGGGCATTTAATCCCTTTGGCACCTTTGTATTGACTATACACTTTTTACATTTATGTATATTTTAATTTTTACTGGAAAAGATCCTTTCAACAACTTCAGACCTATTAGTAGACTTAATGTGTTTGATATTTTTAAAATCTTTCTCAAGATAACTTCTATTAGCTTCCACTAAATACTATGTTGGTGTAAAGCTTTAGCACAGCTAATGCAAATCATGTTTTAGGATCAGTGCAGCTAACTTTTTAGTTAACAGTGCCCAACACAGAAGTATGTAAATTACATTGACGTTTTTAATTGTAATGTGATGAAATGTGAAAAAGGTCTAGGCGTTTGAGAAAATAACAATAAGTTGAATCAGTTAGTGTTATAACTCAAAGCAAATGCTTTGACTCAAACCCCACTGTGCTGTTTTCCTTTTTGCACCAGACACAGTTATTACCTTTTACAGTTGTTTTCCAAACTTTACAAGAGGCCTTTGAAGGGGAAAAGAGGACAGAGTCTGGAACTTACCAAACAAACTAAACAAAGAAATAGGGAGATAAATGGTATGGAAATAATAAAAGACAGATATAATAAAGTTAAACCAGACAGCAAGGTCAAAGCTTAAAATGGATGCTAAAATGAAAGGGAAAGTCTTTAGAAAGAAATAACCCTAATTACTCCTTAATTTATTATATTTACATACAAATAGAATCTAAAGTGAAGTATAATCTTTAAATCTTGTGTGGATATGTGATCCAAGACGGTTTCACAGAAACTCTGGGCATGTATTCATCCGGCACCACTGGAAGTTTCTTATATAAAAGTGGATTAGAAACAAATGTTTGCACTCATGTGGATATAATCAAGTCCAGGACTCTGTGGCTGGTCTTTCAGCTGAGCTGTGTAAGACGAATTACAAAAAAAGAAAAAGGAATCCAAACTCGTTCCTCTCTTGTTTCCAGGAACCAGCCACAAGGACTGAATGTCTCTGGGTGAGCTCAGAGCGCAGCACTCTGTGCAGAAAGAAAAGGGGAGGCGGGCTGAGGTGAAGGGATCGGACGCATGTTTCTTCTTCTCTTTCTCTTTTTTTAGCTGCTGGCAGGAACCGTCAGCGACCAGATCTGCTTTCAATTACCGGTGGAAGATGATGTTAGCCTTCTTCCTGTCCCTTATGTCTTGCACATGCAAACTCCAAAACATCCTGAAGTCTCACTGCTGTCCTCTCACCCCTCCTTCCTCCTCACTAACCTCCCATGTTTTTTGAGCCCACTTTTCTTCCATCTGCGAAGACAAAGTCGTTCATCTTCATTGGAGCAGAGGGTAAAATGGCCACAGGGTCTTTTCCACTCTACCTTGTGGTAATTCAGTGGTCAGGAGAGTAAAGAGGAGTAACAGTCTAGGAAGAGAGGCACTGCTTGGTGAGCTACTTTTAAAAATGGTGATAAGTGACTACCTTTTTCGGGACTTAGATTGTGCTTTCATTGAGCCAAAAAATGGATGATGTAAGCTGGCCCGCTTCCTTCCAAAACCACCATGAGGCTGAATGTAACGCTAGGAGAACTAGCTTCCAGGATGAATTGTGTCATTTAGACTGAAGATTTAAACCAAGTAGGAGCAGGAAGAGGCTGCCGCATCAGCTGCATCAGTGTACAAGCATCTCACATGTTAAACCCTCACACTCATGTCTTAAAAGATTAAGGATTTCCTTATTTGTAAAAGCAATACCAAAGCATAACTTCACAAGATGCTGAACACTAACCTTTTGAATTTTTTGTGTTGGAGTTCTCATAAAATTACTGCTTCATTCTTTTAATATGACGTTATTGTTATAATATTATGACCTAATTGATGTGATTTTTTTTTATCTCAGCCTGCTCCTACTATTCCATCATAGAGTGGACCTGAATTTAAAGTCCAAATAAATAAAAGCTGTAAAACATGCTTGTCAAACCAGATGGCGGCCCTGAGCCTGCTGACGTTACTCTGAACGATGGAAACTCAAGGAATGCATTGTTGAAAAACTAAATGATCAAAAACCTAAATATTCAATTAATCAATAAAATCGATTTATTGCCCAGGTCCAATGGATAAGTTGGTGGACATGTTTTAGGACAGACGGAGGAGGTTTCTGTACCTTGGGAACGTCGATAGCAACCTCTCTCATTGCACTGGGCTTCACTACGGTCATGGCCCACTGGAGGTCCTGCATGGAGACCGTCACCGTCCCCATCAGCTGCTGGTCAGATGCCTGCTGGGAATTTCCCAGCGCTCGCCTCAGTGCACGCAGACCTGAGGAGAGCAGATTTGAGAGATGAAGCTCTTTTTCACAGCTTAATTTATTTATGATGAAACAATGTTGACATTAAATTAGTTAACGTTAAATACGCTGACACACACAAAAAAAGAATTACGATCAGGCAACTCCAGCTGTTGAGGTTTAGAGCCTTCTATACATGAGATGCTAACAAGTTGGTTTAAAAAACAAAATTCTCCGTCATACTGTTCCTATGCCTGAAAGTTATTGAAATGCAAGAGAAGGCCACAGTGTCACTAGTTTTATCCATGTGTTTGGAGCAGAGTTGGTCAGCGCTTCTTCACTCGTTTTGGCCAGTCACTACTGACCAGTCCTAAATGTTGTTATTGCTTAAAGAAACTAAAGGAGAGAAATGTTTCCTAAAAAGCAGACCACAACTATTGTGTGCCTCTTAAAATTTTTGGCTGATCATCAAACCAAGGGTGTCCAAAAGTTTTTTAAACATAGGCCAGAACCTTCAAAAGTTGAAAGTCCTCATAAGCCACGGAAATTTAACCAGGTCAACAATAGATTAAAATGAAGTGAGACAAATATAAGTTGACTTATTTTTGTTGGAAAGGGATTTGCAAATCATACAAGAATTGAAATCTAAAACGGTGATACAAGTGTGATTGTATGGTTTCCAAAATTTTAGGGGGGTTGACTGATTTTGAATTTCTTGCCTTAGAAAGAAAATTAAAGAATTGGGTCACTTTTTCTGTCAAAATGTTTGCTATATTGATAAAAGTTTAAACAACCAGGTAAGGTGAGTGAAATAGTTGTGATCCTATTTACAATAAATAGAAAACAAAAAGCATGTTCACTAAAAGACCAATATTGTTCTTCAAGAAAAGATTTCAATTTGTTCGTAAAAAAAATGCCCTGATTTTCTTTTTTTGTTTGTTTGTTTGAAGAAGAAAATCTTTTTGTGAGGAAGCATTTTGTTTCACCAGCCACAGTTGTTATTCATGTCAGATAGGAAATGAGGATTGATTAAATACCATTCCTGCTTTTCCTTCAAGCTGGACTTGAGTAGAGATTATTAGTTTGCCCACAATGATTTTATTGAGAAGGTTTTTTTCTGACATGTGTCACAACATTGCACACAGCAGCTATCTGCAAGGTGTGTGTTATATACTCCAATAAGCAGGGTGACAATTTGTCAGAACCTAGAGCTCACGCAAATGTGCAAAGGGAGAGAGGTCGGGTGGGGGTCTTTGCGGGAGGCAGAGGGTTGAGGGCTGGTGGGGAACGGACGTGGTCCAGGACCAGGGGCCAGGCAGCAGAGGAGAGGGGATTTATGATCAGACAAGACTGCATCCTGTTATGTTTTCCAGAGCCTGTCTGACTAAGCGAGAGGGAGAGGAAGAAAAGACAGAGGAGCACAATTATTACAGCAGGTTTGCTTTCTGTAAGCATACCGTGTCCCTATTCTACGTCATATCTCTGCTTACAGTTCCTTAGCACTTATTGAGCTGCATATGTTTTGTGTTCTTAAATATTTTAGCTCCATTCAGAAACTGTAAATGTTGGAAAAGAGAGATATCTGGTCTGAGCAGCATGGGTGAAGCGAGGCAGAGTAAAATATAGAAGAAAGCACATTTTAAGACTTTTTTTCATGTCACCTTGAATTAACTTAAAGAGACTTTTTAAAACTTGAGTTTTGTCCATGGTGTGGCTGGTTTGAATCTCAAAGATCAGATGAGGACCTTCCTCTACTAAGAAAAACTGAGGATAATTGAGGTGATAGCCTGCTTTCTGAGTGACTCTTTTTGGAGGTTTTCAGTAAGGAGACCCTGTAGGATTAGCTTGAGGGACTATAAATCCCGTCTGGTTTGGAAGCACCTTAGGAACTTTGGCTTACCAAGCCTTCAATAAGCAAAGGAATAAAAAAAAACAGATGGATGTGCATGTTAAGTTTGTTGTCTATAAATTCTGAGTCTTACAACTGACCACAGATATCTTTGTTTTTATCATCTAATATTCCAGACCGCTGATTTAAGCGGTAATGTCATTGCTGCCCCATAACATAAAACCACATCTGACAAATGTTGAGCAACTCTCTTACAAAGATAATCTCTACAGAAAACACTGGGAAATGACCCATCGTAAAGATAAACATGGTTCAAGCCTGAAAGCCTGGAGGATGGCGGAAACCTGATTCAACGATGTAACTTTTAATATTTTGCTTTAGGGATTCACTGCCTCCGTACTGGTCTTGGCTGACTCCATGCACACATTTGGTTTTGTTATAAAAACATCCGATGGGAAGGGAGGAGGAAAAAACAAAGAGAGGCAACACAACACAGTTTAATCTGAACCTTATGTGGACTCATGTTCCCATTTACTTTTTCTTGCGCTCTTACTTTCCGGAATCCTTCAAATTCAGCAGTAATCAAGTGGGAAATGAAAGGAAAAGGAGCCTCCTAGATGAACAAGAATGCACATTTGCAAAACATCAGCAAAGGCTCAAATTATAAGAATGAGTAGGAAGAGTTCATAGAGTTTGCTTGCCTAAGGGAAAACAGATTATTATTTGTGTTTTTATGTAACAGAAATGTTCTTAATTATGCGCATCAAAAACAGATCTTCCCCCAAAAATCTACATCCTCTCCTCTGGGAGTAGGGTTGGGGGGGGTCACATCCTCCTGTACGCAAACCAAATCCTGTAAATTTTATTTGGACTGAATGATCTCATCAACAAGACTTCCTGCTTCCTGCAACCACTAGGTGGTGCTGGGACTATTAATGAATTGTCGACATGGTACCTCCTCAGACTTGGATCCCGAGGATGAGAGATTTTTTGTTTATAAACCTTTTCATGTTATGTTAACCATATCAACACCTTCATCAGTGGTTAAATATGAATGAAAAAATCCTTTAATAAAAACATGACATTCTTACCAGTGACTCTGGTGAGAAGTCTCTGGCTGGTTTGAGAATCTTACTCTGCTAAACAAAACCAGTAAGAATCTCCCACTGCTCTGCAACGTTTGGAAGCACAGATCACTTTAAAGTGGGTGAATATTTACACAATCACTCGTTTTAGCAGTTATGCTTAATTATCATTTCATAAAATAACTTTTTACTTTCACATTAAAGACTTTTTTACATTTTATTTTGTCAAAGTTTTGTTGATCATGATTAAATTTGTAAAAACAATAAAAGGGTGAAACATCTAAAGGGGCAAATACTTTCTTTACGCACAATAAATGATACAGTGTGTTGTTCTGTCAAAGGGTTGGACAATAAATCAACAATATGCATCGTGATAGACAATTGATCAATATCAATAGATTATCTGATAAAATTTTCAATAATTTCAATGAATTCCATAAAGTTGATACCAAGCAACTCACTCACTCTTTGGTTACCTTTGGTTTTGCCACTGTGCCTTTTAATTGCATAAAAATATGATATCACCAGTTTGGTAATACTTCCGACATTTGAATTAAAAAAAACAAATCAATATCTATTGATATCGACTGAAACACATATACTGTGATATGTTTTTCAGTAGTGTCGTCCAGCCCTAGTGACAACTAACATATAAATAAACTCCTTGAAATATAAAATCTGTGGTTGTAAAATGTGAAAAGCATCAGTGATACGAATACCAAAGAGTGAGTTTGTGCCTTCTGTCCAGGCTACAACTCCCTTCTCAGGTCATTTCACCATCATTATCTAAACTACATTTATTAGCAGAGGCAGGAAGATTTAAAGCAGTTTTAGGTTTCACTGGAAAAGTAAATAATATTTCTGCGCTTAAGGCAGAACACACATTTCAACGAGAGACTCTCGGGCCAGAGCTGTAGTTCCTGAGTGACTCTTCCCTCTAATGAATTATGGAAATACTTTGGACATGACACTATTACAAAACCGCAGGAACATTTTCATTACTCAGTTTCCGGAGCGTTCTCTGCACCTGTATTTAAAATACCCAACATCTGTTTTCGGGACTGAAGCACAGCAATAATACGTGCTCTTCAAATTCACTCACACAAACAAATACACGCAAAAACACGAGTATAAAATGAGCATTACAAACCGATAACCTCAGAAACACACACACACACACACACACACAGATGTGCCTTGGTAGAAGGTAAGTGCAGGGGTTAAGAAGTACAAGCAGCACATTTCCGGGTTTTATAAACAGACGCCTCAAATAAACTTCACATGCTGATCCGACTGATATTTATGTGGCCTGTCCTGAAATTCCTGCAGAGTCTTTAAAAGGACAAACGAGATGGAAAAAGTCCTTTATAAGGCAAGGCTGCTGCTGTAAACATCAGCAAGCATTTAGCACTGTTTGGCTCATTTAGTCTTCCACTGGAGAATTTATGTCAAACACACAAAACTGCGCTCATTTCAGCTGCCGTTTTTCTCCCTCGTTTCGACACAGAGGAGTAATCTCTACTCCTCGTTTCCTGCGCCTGCTGGCCTGGATGATTAATGGTTTTAGGTAAAAACTCTGAACCCCTCAAAGTTTGGTTTTAAGGAGGCTTTAGTAAGATTTTTAGTCATTTCTTTTCTGCACAATCACCATCTAAATCACAGGCATTATTTAGTCAAAGGGCTTTCTGTGGGCACAACTCAAAACTCTGAGTTTATCCTTTCATAGAATACATTTTACTGGCCCTGTTTAGGTGCAACGGGCTTCCCCTGTTTAGAGAGGCTTGTAAACACTGCGCCCGGATGTGGTCAAACCTAAACGCACCCCAACATACATGCTACAGAAAATTTGCACTGTTTAGACTGTGGAAATGAGTCACCCACAAGCAGCAATATCAGTTGTGTTCCACAGAGACGCCAGAGAGACTCCAGAATCTGTGAGACCACATGAGAGCTTCCAAGAACACCTGAAGGAATCCGTTACCAAATGCTGCTCAGTGTAAGGTTCTGGTGGGTTGGGATAACTGTTAGAGAAATGATCAGGAAGTAAGAGTGGGGAAGAAATCTGTTTCTGTGCTCATTTCTGATTTAGTATCTGGGTCAGAGGTTTGTGAAATGTGTCAATATGATACAAAGTTTTGGCTATTGTTTTCTAAATCTTCATGCTCAACTTCATTTTTTATTTAAAGAAGATGCAGTTTAGAAATAAACTGTCAGGATAAGGCTTTATTTTCCTAGAACTTTCCCTCAAAATTGTCAATTTGTAGTTATTTGTGAAAGCATTTGAAGGGAAGTATTATGTAAAATCAACTTTTTTGAGCTTTACATCATGTTATAAAGTTATCCCCTCATCAAAGAGTGTTGCTTTGTTTCTTTCATGCATCTTTGAGAAATCCTTTATATATGTTTCTCTAATATACAATATGAATGAACAATATATATATTATATATATATATATATATATATATATATATATATATATATATATATATATATATATAGCTGACTGGATAGCTCAATACATAAGGCATCAGTATATCACCCGAGAGGGCAGGGTTCGAATCCAGTCTGGGTCCTTAGGCAAGACCCTTCAAGCTACTGCCTACCTCATACCATGAGAGATACTAAGTTGCATAACATGCCGGCTCAGACGTCGCCCGGCCAAACAAGGTCTGCGTCAGGTGTTGGGGAACCAGAGCACCTTGATGACAAATGGGCTACTGGAACAAGACGTAAATGGGCGAGAGATGAAAATGTGGATCTGTTGGAATGCTACTACTCAAGTAACCCTAGTGAGAGAGGTTACATGCAAAGACTGGGGAAGGAATGGTTACTTCGACATCCCCAGTCAACACTAAGCGCTAAACGACTAGTAGCTCAGTGTTCCAACATCCGCAAACGGCAACTGCTATCACAACTTGAGATTGACGAGATACAACACAAATGCTACGGCAAAAGGGAGGAACCCGGATGTCAGGACTGTGGGGACTTAACTACAAGTCCCCACCCAGTGAGGGGATACACGGCCCCAATGAGCGAAACAGAGCTGAACGAGACAGCTGCTGACCTGAGAGAGAGAATCATGACCCAAATGACAACCAGGCCTCCCGGCGCCAATTACAACGGCTGAGTGAAGTACCATCTGAAAGTCTCATTGAGAATGTGAATGCAGCATTGAGAACGATCCCTACCAACACCATAACAGAAACCAATGAGCTGATCTACAACTCAGCATCAGTGATCCTTGAGATACTTGGCTATAAGAGCAACCATGAGACCCAATACCCACCATGGAAAAGACGGTTAGAGGCTAAAATCAAGGTAACAAGGAGGGAAGTGAGCCAACTGTCAGAGCTCCACAAGGGTGCAATGAAAAGACCAGTACCCAGAAAGTACAGGCAGATGCCCATACCTGAAGCACTCGAGACTGCCAAACAGAGGCTCCAAGCCTTGTCCAGCCGCCTAAAGAGATACACAAGGGAGAATGAATCCAGAAGGATTAACCGGCTGTCTCCACTCAACCAGCTAAGGTGTACTCTCAATGGCAGGGTAATAAACAACAGAGCAGACCCACCAACGCTGGAGACTGAACAATACTGGAAAGGCATATGGGAAAGGGAGGCGTCCCACAACAGCAATGTACAGTGGCTGATCTCTCTACGAGAGGACCACAGCAACCTCCCTGAGCAAGCCCCGGTAACCATCACTGTGACAGATGTCCAAGAAAGAGTCTCAGGTATGAAAAACTGGACAGCACCAGGGCCTGACATGATCCATGCCTACTGGCTAAAGAAACTCACTGCTCTCCATGAGCGAATGGCAGCCCAAATGAACCAGCTGCTACAAAGTGGGACTCACCCTGAATGGTTAACTGAAGGGCGGACAATCCTAATCCAGAAGGATCCATCAAAGGGTCCAATCCCACCCAACTACCGACCAATAACCTGCCTCTCCACAACCTGGAAGCTCATGTCAGGCATCATAGCGGCCAGATAAGCAAACACATGGATAAACACATGAGCACGGCACAGAAGGGTATCGGTGTAAATAGCAGAGGAGCCAAACACCAACTCCTCGTAGACCGCACAGTTGCCCGAGACTGCAAAACCCGACACAACCTGTGCATGGCTTGGATTGATTACAAGAAAGCCTATGACTCAATGCCGCATACTTGGATCATTGAATGCTTAGAGATGTATAACATCAACAGGACTCTGAGAGCCTTCATTGCAAACTCGATGAAGCTGTGGAAAACCACCCTTGAAGCCAACTGCAAACCACTTGCACAAGTGTCCATCAAATGTGGCATATACCAAGGAGATGCTCTGTCCCCGCTACTGTTCTGCATAGGCCTGAACCCCCTCAGCCAAGTTATCAACAAGACTGGCTACGGATACAGACTCAAAAATGGGGCCAATATCAGTCACCTACTCTACATGGATGACATCAAGCTGTACGCCAAGTGTGAGCGAGACATCGACTCACTGATCCACACCACCAGGATCTACAGCACTGACATTGGGATGTCATTCGGACTAGAGAAGTGTGGTCGGCTGATCACAAAAGAGGGGAAGGTGATCCGCACAGAAGGAGTCTCACTCCCACAAGGAACAATAGCAGACATAGAGGACAGTTACAAGTACCTAGGTATACCACAAGCAAATGGTAACCTCGATGAGGCCACAAGGAAAGGAGCCACAGCTAAATACCTCCAACGAATAAGGCAAGTCCTGAGAAGCCAGCTCAATGGCAAGAACAAAATCCGTGCGATAAACAGCTATGCCTTGCCAGTAATCAGATACCCTGCTGGAATAATTAGCTGGCCAAAGGAGGAGATAAAAGCCACAGATATTAAGACCAGAAAGCTACTAACAATGCATGGAGGGTTCCATCCCAAATCCAGCACCCTGAGACTGTACACGAGCCGCAAGGAAGGAGGCAGAGGACTAGTGAGTGTGAGAACCACTGTCCAGGACGAAACAACTAAGATCCATAAATACATCAGGGACAAAGCCTCAACAGACAATGTGCTCAGTGAATGTCTCAGACAACAGGGAACGGAGGTTGAGGTGCCAGAGATACCATCATGGGAGGACAAACCCCTACATGGGATGTACCACCAGCAAATAACCCAAGTGGCTGATATCAGTAAATCCTACCAATGGCTGGAAAAAGCTGGACTCAAGGACAGCACAGAGGCCCTCATCCTGGCAGCCCAGGAACAGGCCCTAAACACCAGAGCAATAGAGGCCCAGATCTACCACACCAGACAAGACCCAAGGTGTAGGTTGTGCAAGGAGGCCCCTGAGACAGTCCAGCACATCACAGCAGGGTGCAAGATACTGGCAGGGAAAGCGTACATGGAGCGACATAACCAAGTGGCAGGCATAGTGTACAGAAAACATCTGTGCAGAATATGGACTGGAAACCCCGAGATCAAAGTGGGAAACACCCCCAAAGGTGGTGGAGAACACCAGAGCTAAGATCCTGTGGGACTTCCAGATCCAGACAGACAAAATGGTAATGGCGAACCAACCAGACATTGTCGTAGTGGATAAACATCAGAGGAAAGCCGTTGTGGTAGATGTAGCAATACCAAGTGATTGCAACATCAGGAAAAAGGAGCACGAGAAACTAGAGAAATACCAGGGCCTCAGGGAAGAACTGGAGAGGGCCTGGAAGGTGAAGACCACAGTGGTACCTGTGGTCATCGGGGCCCTCGGGGCAGTAACCCCCAAACTGGAGCAGTGGCTACAACAGATCCCAGGAACAACATCAGACATCTCAGTCCAGAAATGTGCAGTCCTTGGCACAGCCAAGATACTGCGCAGAACCCTCAAGCTCCCAGGCCTCTGGTAGAGGACCCGAGCTCAGAGGATAAGAACCACCCGCGGTGGGTGAGAAGGGAATTTTTTTTTTTATATATTATATATATATATATATATATATATATATATATATATATATATATATATATATGAACAAAATTTTCAAGAACCAACTCAAAATGCATGTTTTCTATATGTTCATTCCTCATGAAACAATTGAGTTAAAATTTTCAAACAATGAGAAATAAAATAAAGGATTTTAAAAATAGCTCCATCTCTGTCAGCCTGATCCATAAGAGAGTGCGTAATGACACACGTCAGACATCAGCCACAAGAAATGTCAATGTGCTACATCAGATAGAACATGCACGCAGCCAGAGATACTTTTATAAATAGTTACTGCTGTGCTCTCATTGGATTTTTGTGCTGTGACTAACACAGTGCAGAACAACGTCTGAATGTGTACATAAATATATGTCAGCCTGCATGAAACTATGATGAAAACCACCTTCCTCCTTCAGACACAGATCCAGAGAGAACATTATGAAAGGAATGTGTTTTGTTCAACATTACCAATTGATAGGATCTGATAAATTTAAATTTGAATCCAGACATATTTACCTGAATCGATTAGGACTGTAAACCAAGTCCATGGTAATATTAGTTTGTTTCTGAATCATGAAACTATGAATAAAAAAATAAAATAAAAAAAAAATAAAAAAGGAGACGGAGTGTTGTAATACTGGATCTGGCCACTGGAGGTCCTCGTTTAGAGCAAATAGGAGAACTGAAGTGGGAAGCAATTCTGCAAGATATTGAATTTTTGATTATTAGTTCTTCGTCGTTCTGAAGGTTTTTCCAAGTTCTTTAGACGTTAGCACATCTTCACTCATTGCCAATCTAGTTCTGATAAAAGAAAAGAAATAAGAAATGAAGGCAAATTTACAACACCAGAAAGAAATACTGTACTAAATACTAGGTAATCAAATAAGAAGGAAAATCTTGGAAAATACACAAACTGTGCATGTATTTGTGTATAAAACAAACACTAACAGGAATATGAAAAAAAATCATAAACCCTTTCCAATATGGATCTCAATGGCAGATAATTTTCCTAGTCATATTCCCAGAGAGAAACCTTCTGAATTATGTGGTGTTTAGAAGATTAAATACTAGAAAAGTTACAGTTGTAACTTCTGTCCTAGTTATATCTCTGTGCACTTATTATAGCTTTTCATGCCACTACACACTTAAACTTGGCTTCATAATCCTGAGGTGGTTCCCTCTTTTGCTGTATTTTTTTTTCTTCTGGTTTAAAAAATATTTCCATTATTCAGGGATGAAGGAATCCAACCTGAATTCTCTCAGTTAATGCAGAAAAGTAAAAGCACTGCTTTTCCAAACAAATTGCTCCTCCAGCAGAGGCTTCAAAGGGATTTTAGGTGACTTTGGTGAAACAGAATTGCCTGTTGTCTCACGTTACGTTCCAGGCTCGTCAATCTGAGATCCGCGACAGTTCAGGATTGGTTATATAACACATCTGTCGTCAAGACGTTGTTCCTGGGGCTGAGTGGACAAACAAAAACTTCCCTGATGACATCAAGATTTCCATCCACTCTTGTGCACACACACACACACAAAAAAGACACGAACACAGAGAAAAAACATACAATTACTTGGCCTTGCCATCCTTCCCCTTGACTTTCCTCAGATTGGAGCACCTGAACTGAAGGTTCTTACTCTCTGATCTAAAAGCAGGCTGGTATTGTCTCAAAAGCAGGATGTGAAACCTAAACTCAAATGTGCGTCTCGTATGCATTAAATATAGAGCAACGGGTGTGTGTATGGCAGGGTGCCTCTCTGCAGCTGTGCGATGTAAGGATCTTCTGCGTGACCCGTGCATGTCGGAGTCACTGTGATATGTCCCCGCGTTCTTATTTTTCAGGAAGTGCTGTGTCGCACCAAATGCTTCCCCCCCCACAGCTCATTGTTACCTGAGAAGCAGAAGGAAACAACTGCTTGTTTTTCAGACTCTGACTTTTGTTTTTGCCAGGGAAAGCATGAACTGGCACCACCTGTGCAAGTTGATTCAGACACAAGGAATACATGCTTACGATGGAAACTTGGTGAATTTACTTTTAATCTTCACATATGATGGTTTTAACAGGACAATCCTAAATATCCAATGCATGCGCAAAGACGAACCCCTAGGAACTATGTGACCATGTGTGTGTATGGTGCAGCACTGCCCCTCCCCTATTAGTTGCCCTAAACTGTCAAATGGAAGTGAAAAAGCTACTACATTTTCCCATTCCTTACAAGAAGATAAACTCGGGTGATTTGAAACATTTTCAGTTGCAAAACACCAAGACAGCCTGGTGTGCTTACTTAGCAACCAGCCAACACATTTATGAAGGAAACCAGTATGATAAAATGACTGTTAAGCAGCTGACTGCAGGCTAGTGATGTGAGTAAACAGACTACACAACCAGCTGCAGGACTGAGTTAAGTGACAAAACAGAGCAGCAAATAGTACATTATTTATATGATTTGTCTACAAACCCCAAAATATTTTTTTCTGAATTATCCCAGTCATTTTATGTGTGTGAGACTTGTTATGTTTGCATCTTAACTAGTACAACATATAACAACTGCAAATAGTAAAGCATATGTCTTAAGGGACAGTGCTTGTATTTCTTTTTGTACAGCTTTGGCTTTGACCTCAGTGTTCTATTAGTAAATGGCCTTTTTTGAGTCTGAATACACCAGTTAATGATTAGTCAACTGCTTCATTAGTTAAAAATTATTGAAATCATCAATTATTCACGATTAACCCGATTAATTGTTTCACATTCAGTCTTCATAGATTTATCACACAGACTTATCAGCATATAATGGAGTTCATTAAGTTTCCATTATTGGCACTTTTCAGCATGGTACAGATGGAACCATGAATGGTGCCCTAAAGTACTACTGCCTTAAACATCAGGTCATCGTGACATCTGTACCTCTTTACAAACGCTTGACCATCTTGATTCAGTTTCATCTGCAAAATAAATTTGTTTCAAATGTTATCCAACTGGACATTTATTTCTATGAGCTGACAGAAAACAGAAAGCACTTTCTGACTTTCACATGATTCCTGAAGGGCTCTGTGTTTCTCTAAGTGATTTGGTTTTGGATGCATTGGGAGGAAGCGAGCGGATTGGGTTGGGGGAGTTTGTTGTTTCCCCTGGGAGGTGAAGAGGTTTCTGCAGAAAACACTGCCAGTCACGTCTGGCCCTCTGCGGATAGTAAATCACACTCTCAGCCAGAGTGCTTCCGAGCAGCAGACCCAGCTCCCTCCCCGGCTGGAAAGGCAATATGCCACGACCGAAGGCGGTGGGACCACCCAAGAGCCAATATGGGGTCACACACAGACACATCCACAGAAAAACAAATAAGCATGCAGTCACACAATCGAGCCCAGGCCACTACATTCGTCCTGGGGATGTGAGGTGGGGTACTCTGTGGCAGTAGGGGTGAGGGGGCACAGGAATTTCACAATAACTAGTGGTTTCAGTGGTTCCTCTAACTGGGAGCACAACACCACATAAAGTCCCAACTTCCTCTATACAAAATAAAAAAACAATCAAATGTTGGCTAACCCGGGTGCTCAAAAAGGCTTCGGGGGAAAACGAATGCCAAGAAAACATCTCATCAAACCATTAAAAACCAAATAGGAAATAAATAATTCAAAACTAATTGGAGTTCCTTCAAATTTCTTCAAGGAGTGAGATCAGGACAACAAGAGAAGATGAAGTGAAAACTCATAAACTGACTGTTTTTTCCGTACTAATTTGTTGGCTAGTTGGCTGAACCATTGAGGAAAACCAGTTGTAAACAACAAGGCAGCAAATCTGCGAGTTAGATGAGGAACATAAACGAAGAGACATTTAATAGCAAGCGTCAGTTATCTGACTCTCACACATCTGTTTGTGAAAACAAGAATCATTTTGACCCTGCTCAGTTAAACTAGGGGCAGAGATCAAAACTATTATTTATTTTATTATTTTAGACTTATTTATCAAATTTCAGGAGGCTGTCTTTCTTTTGTGGCCTCAATTGATTTTGGGGTTCCACAGGGCTCCAAATTGGCTTTACTACTTTTCTTCTTTTTTCTTTCTTTTTTGTTATTCTGTTGAACAAAGTTCCTGATATGATGATCAGAAACTAATATTTTAGATTTTTAAAGGAACAGAGTTTATTTTTTATTGCATGAATACAAAAGTTCACATTTTGTCTCTGTATCTTTTTTAGATACAAAGACTACAACAAATAAGAAAGGAAAGAAACAAAACGAAAGAGAGAGAGGGTGGAAGGTAAAAAAGAAATTTCAGAAGAGAGAAGGTAAGAAAGAAAAAAACACAAGGAAAATAAGTAATTTGAGTAGCCTTTTAAATGTGTTTTAGTTTTGCTAATATACCAGAATCAGGAGCTAAAAAATAAAAATATAAAGGGAGCTACTTTCTGGGACAGCTTAACCATTTTTAACAATACGCCACCTTTCCTTTAAAAAGGACAAGATTAACAACCATCGTTTACTTAGGCTTCTGCTTGTGACTCCACAAACAGGGGACACCCACTCTCACCAAGAAAACCGGCTTAAAATCCATTCCTTGTCCATGAGACCAGGTGAGGAAGTAGAAGCACTCCAAGTTTTACTTGCCTGCTTCTTTGCAGACAGCGGCAAGATCGGCTCCGACGTATCCGTGAGCAGCGTCTGCCAGTTGCGTCAGCTCCGCTGTGGTGGCGCTGCATGGCACCAGACCCAGCTGCTTCTGCAGAATGTCAGCTCGCTCTGCACTACCAGGAACTCCCACCTGACCAGAACACGGCATGGATCACAGGTAAGAACGGGGAACTGGAGATTCCAGGGAGAGACATTTTGGAAAAACTGAACTGCTGAATTTCAGCAGCAGCAGCCATGACTTTAGACATGAGTAAAAAGCTTGTACGCACCTCTAACTCCTTGTCAAAGCGTCCTGGCCTGCGCAGGGCAGGGTCGAGGGCTTGGGGCCGGTTTGTGGCCCCCAGGACCAACAGCTGGCCTGAGTGACCCTCCTGGACACATAAAAGTGTTTTAATATAACATAAACACATCTTAAACAGCTCCTTCAAAAGTGTTTACAACTATAGTTATTTTCTTGTCACATAACAATCACATATTTTAACAAATTTTTAAATTTAAGAACTATAATGTGATTTTATATCATAAAAGTTGTAAATAAAAAATATAATTTTATGTATATATACATAAAATTATGTATATATAATTTTATACATAATCATATATATATATATATATATATATATATATATATATATAGTAAAATTTCTGGATATATATATATATATATATATATATGGAAATTGAAGAAAACCTGTTAAGAGACTGAAAACACTCGAAAATGAGTTGGAGGTTCGTCTTGCAACAGAATAATGACCTGCTGGAATGGTTTAGATGAGATCATATCTAAACCAGAACGGCCATGTAAAAGTCCAGACCTAAACCTCCCAGCCCCCAAAATCGAGAATCTGTTTTATTTATGTTCACAGAGGCTCTTCGTTCAACCTCACTGAAACTAGTAAGTATTGAGTCGGAGAGGTTAAATAGAAATGAACAGAACACCTTTAGGATTTTACTTATCAAAAAAGTTAGAAAAATATTCATCTTCTTATGTCTTCTTCATATTTATGCACAAATCTAAAGTTTTTGACTGTAGCCCCATTGAGTCAACAGACTAGAGAAATTTAAATTTGTTCCAATTAAATTACCCAAGTTTAATAAACGAGTCCACTTAAGTCTGAGAACTTGTTGTCCAATTTGCTATGAAGTTAAAATGAGACAACTTCTCTGATTTTCATATCGAAACAAAAAGTATTTAAATAATTCAACCGTCTGAATATAGTTGACCAACTTCCCTCACTGATTTTCAGAGTTTCATGTTATTAAAATATTTAACCATCTTGAGATTCAAACTTGACTACATCCTGTCCTGCATTTTCTGGGGTGGTCTGCCTGCAAGATGAGTTGCGTTGTTTGTCCTCTCTAACGTTTTTATGCCGAAGGGAGAAGTCAAACAGATAAAATGCATTGCAGACAAGAACACTGAGGAGCAGGAACTGTTTCTCTGCATTCCAGAAGGCATTCGGTCCTGGTGACCCTGGATCCCCCAGTCCTGCAGACGGGCGGCCACAGAGCGTGAGCTGCTCGACTTGCAAGGCACTATTAATCCTCATGAAGGCATTTTCTTCCCGAGGACATGCAGTTCTACTTAAATTCAGTTATGTTGGACCAGCTGAAGGCGACCATCTGTAATTTCTTTCATAAAATTTCTGGGATGTGTGTGTGTATTTCAGGGGGAAGATCTTTGCTTTCATTAGAGCACAAACAACACCCCAGAGATCCAACCCACAGCGTCTGAAGTGCATCCAGCCTGCAGAGATGGTTTCTGCATGACAATCTACATTCCTGATGAGGAATCCTGACAGCAGCAGGAAGTCTGCATCTAGTGAACCAGCACCTCCTGGACCATGGGAAGAGAACAACCTCAGACTGAAAAACGATCAAAAATTCTACCTTAATTTGGCATTTAATCAAAAATTGTTGAGAAGCAACTAGAGTTGGGAGGTAACATTTACTTGAGAAATTTTGTTCACAAAAATGTACTTTCGGTAATAGTATTTCTATTACTGTGCTGCTCTTTTTACTGTTAGTTGAGTAACTATGAATAAAAACTACTCTAATTTGAGTAAAATTTCTGGATCTTTTGTCACTGTAAGTAATTTCTCTCCCAAAGCTCTGTGGAAACAGATGTATTTTAAATATCAAGATATTTTAAATAAAAATCAGGTGGTCTCTGCCAGAAAGCTGAGAATTGGTAATTACTGAGTCTTTCAGGATATTCCGCAGGTGGAAAAAACAACCAAGAAAAGGTTCACCAGACAACAAAATCTTCATTTTTCCAAGGCAACCAGCTCACAGATATAAATATATTTTTTATTTCTCAATAAACAATTTTTTTCTTTAATGTGTTCATCAGAAGTTTTGTTCCAAGTTGCACAGCATTCTTGGCACTACTAACAACTAGGAGTGAAAGGGGGCATTTTTCAGTGAGAAGCTTTTAGAGATATGAAGTCCTTCATAATCAGCATTCAGGAACCCACATGTACTAGGTTTAATGCAGGTTATATTTAACCAAACTCTCATCATTTTTTACACCTGAAAGTCCTGAGAGCTGGAGTTCTGTTGAGAGTCACCTGATCTGAGATGACCTACCGATCCGATGCCATCCATCAGAGTCAGGAGAGAAGCGACGACTCGTTTCTCCACCTCGTTCTGAGCTCCTTCTCGCTTTGGGCACAAAGCATCCAGCTCGTCGATGAAGATAATCGCGGGCTGCCTGTCAGAGGAAGGTTGGGTATTTATCAAGAATACAGTCTGAACAGTAGGAATGATGATTCTTTTTGCTTGGAGCCATTTAATGTTAACATATTTCACAGTGAACTGCTTGGATTTACCTCTGAGATGCCTCTGTGAATATTTGTCTTAACCTCGCTTCTGTTTCACCGTAGAATCTGAAAAAATTCAAATAAAACATTTACATCTACTCACTATTCCCAATAAATTCATATTAATTTTAATAATTAATTGAACAGTTCTATTAACAGGTTGGAACCAGTTTTAGACTCAACTGCAAAGACTTTTAAAAACAATAAGTGTGTGCTTAGGCCTGCAACCACCATGGCAGTAAAACAGGCAGTCCCTCCAGTTGCTTGCAATTGTGCAAACATAGAAATTCATGCAAAGCAAAGAGATCCCCACATTTTTTCATAACAATGCATAATTAGGAGTTTATTTTTCATTGAAATGGTCAAAATTGATTTTAAGTGACTGTTAACTCTCTCCGGAAGAGAATTAACCTGTGGCAGAATTTCTTACTTTTACTGCATTCAGCCTTACTTTATGTCAAGTTGTAGACTGCAATCAAAATCATGCTGTTTAAATTGAAATTCCTCTTTTCTGAATAAATCCCCAACTGTCGATGCAGAGAATCTGAGCCATGAGTCCATACTTGCTGATGACCTCTGGGCCGTTGATCACCACCATGTGTGCACCTAGCTCATTAGCTATGGCTCGGGCAATCATAGTTTTCCCCGTGCCTGGTGGCCCATACAGGAGAACGCCTCGAGGAGGAGGAATGCCGTAGTTTGAAAACAGCTCGGGTCGCTTCAGAGGAAGCTCGATGGTTTCTCTGATGGCATCCAGCTGGCTGCTCAGACCACCGATCATGCTGTACGTAATCTTTGACTTGGAGGCTTCTTCATTCAGGTCTTTCTGCCCTCTTTTACTGTTAAACTGGACTTTGGTGAAAGACGTGACATAGTAGAACGTGTTGCAGCTGCTAAATCCACCAGGGGGAGCTGTTGGTGCATTTTGAGGCTGCTCTGAGCTAATGAAGCTGTTTTCTGAGGTGGAGGAAGGAGTGAGAGGAGCGACAAGCGATGAGACTGAGGAGAGAGGAGCGGCGCGGAGCGGGGTACTGGCTGCAGGACCTGGCTCTCCAGCTGTGCCTGGTCCTATGTCGTCATCTACAGTGAGCATGCTGAGCTGCAAGGAGAGGTCAGCTGATGTAGAGTTCATCAAAGATGCCTCTTCTGTTTCGGGGACCGCTCCCAGAGGAGGATGGACTCTCTGCAGGGTGGCACCGTCTTCTCCTCTTATGGTCTCAACCCGAAGGCTGCAGGTGCGGCCGAAATAACTCAAAGAGACAATGTTCCCCGGCAAGATGATGCTCCCAGCTGGTGGAGGAGAAATAAAGTCATCCCAACAGAGAAAAAAATCTGCACAAGGCAACACACTGAGACCGAGTCAGCAGACATGCAAAACAGCTAACATATTATACTGTCGACACAAACTCACCTAAGGTCCGCACTAAGAAGTTCTTGAATTCATCTCCATCAAGTGTGTCATCTTTTGACCTAGATAAAATGTTAAAACCACATTAGTCATACATTGAAACATAATGTATCTCTATTAATTAGAAGGAAATCAGTAATGGTTTAGAACAGGCTGCAAGTATTGAACCTTCCACAATGGCGCTTAATAACTAAGATTAAAAAGAACCAGCTAAATCTAGATATAATAACAAACACAGATATTTAACAGCTTTGATCTTCCTTTGACTTCTGAATTGAATTTTCACAAAGATTGACACTAACAGTAGTAATGATATGTTTTTAGATCTGTTTTTCATTTGGAATCTTTTTTTTACACAATTTCCATTCAACAGAAAAAAATCCATCTTTGTGTTGCTAAATTTTAGGTTTATCTTTATTCAGAAATTCAAATAAAATTGTGGTTCTTTAAAAATAAAAACAAATTATTTATAGTAGATTTTAATCTAAAAGATTGAGTTGTAACTTTTCTAAAAGTTGCGTAGCATTCGCACATTGAAGCAAGTTTTATTTTTCTTCCTTGAGAGTAAAACAGACTTTTTATAAAGATGACAGATTCCAAGTTTAGACTTCCTTCCTTCTTTGTGTCATTATTTGTGCACAGTATTTTCAACAACACATGGAGTCCCTCACCTCAGGGAGGAGCTTTATTTTAGAAATCATTATTTATCTTTGTCATTCAGGCCAATAGATGCAATAAAAATAATATGATTGGAGTAATGTTAAATGGAGTTAAAAGAAAAAAAATTAAGTCCCAATTTAAATTAAAACTGCCATTATATGTTTTTCCAGCAGATGGCAGAATTTACTCAAAATAATCAAACTGAAAATGACTTTAAACTTTTTCTACCTTTGTGTCAAAGTTTCAATTTTCCGGAAAGTATGATCCTAAATATTTTATTCATTTATTTTGGAATCAAGTTTCATTTCAGAAATGCGGCCAAATATATCCTGGTTTACAAATATAATGATTATTCACAATAAAGTCACATCACAATTTATAAATATGAAATGGTGCTAAAACTATTCAAACCTAACATCAATACAATAGATTTTACATGAGGAGCTGACATTCCCAATCCTTCAAAAAAAGGGAAAAAAAGAAAATCTCACACACTAAATGCCGCAGTTAAAAATCCCAACAAATAAAAACCAATAGCACCTTCTGCTTTCTGTTGTGATAAATTACCGATTAGAGAGAACCAACTCCTCAATCTGGACCACAGGACCCATTACCGGGTGCAGCATCACCACCTCCCCTGGCTTGACCCTCAGATTGTTCAGAGCGCATTTCTGAAGGCCAACTTTTCCACCTGGAAACGATGCAACAGGCCAACCCAAACACACCTGGACAACAGAAAACAGGATCAATGATGCTGAGAAGGTGTCAAAGCTGAACAGAATGTCCAGAGAGTCAAATTTATCCAAGTGAATATTCAAGCTTCTACAACAAAGTAACAAATAAGATGCAACATGTTATCCTCAACAGTTACAAAACCAAAATAATCAGATCTTTATTGAAGTCAAAAGAAACATAATGCCTTTCCTTCATTTAAACAGACACCAGCTTACTGAAAAAGAAATGTAGAAAAAAACTGGATGGTTTTCAATATTTTACCTGCAATTTTAACACTTTGAGCTAGAGGACATTAACATAAAGTACAATTTTCCCCAGATATTTTCCTAAACTATTTGTGACTCATTTAATAATATAGAGGTTACCTCTTGCTGTCCCGATGGACTCGTCAGCAGGACCGGTCTCCCGATACAAACGCCGGCCGACTTCATAGAACTGAGGCTCAGCTGGGCTAACGTCTGTCTGCAGCTTTTAGGAGTTTTATCATCAGCTAGAAGGGGAAAAGAGGAAAAAAGTTGAGTGTTTGCATTAAACTACTAAATACAATTAAAATCATTTTTTTACTAGGAGCTTGTAAAGATTCATACAGAACAAATCTTAGAACTGAATCTAATATATTAGAAATATTTATATTAAAACATTTTAATATAAATTAAAGTAAAAGTCAAGATTGTCAGAAAAAATTACATTGCTTTACAGTTCTCTTAAGGGAGCAGAAATCTCTGTTACTTGGACGCTTTTTTTACACCACATTTTTTCCTCCCACCTAACTTTCCCTAAACATGCTTGAACACACCACTCTGAACAGCCAGTTTCTTTATCAATGACTTTATGGTTTACCAAACACAAGACAACACTTTGCTCTGCAGTCTTTACAATGGTTGTAAACGCCATTACATCTATAAGCTAAAGTAATCATGTCAAAGCTTGTTATGTTATGTTAGTATCAATCAATCAATCAAATTTTATTTGTATAGCACATTTCAGCAAGGCATTTCAAAGTGCTTTACATCATAAACACAAGAACACAAAGTCATGCAACATATAATAGACAATACATTGTTACATATTACATTTCAAAAACAATTCTAAACAGGTGTGTTTTTAATTGCGATTTAAAAGAAGTCAAGGTTTCTGCTGTTTTACAGTTGTCTGGAAGTGTGTTCCAAATTTTTGGTGCATAGATGCTGAAAGCTGCTTCTCCTCTCTTGGTTCTGGTTCTGGGGATGCAGAGCAGACCAGAACCAGAAGACCTGAGAGGTCTGGAAGGTTGATACAACAACAGCAGATCTTTGATGTATTGTGGTGCCAAACCGTTCAGTGATTTGTAAACTAACAACAGTATTTTAAAATCTATTCTTTGAGCTACAGGGAGCCAGTAGAGGGACTTTAAAACTAGTGTTATGTCTCTATCTTCCTGGTTTTAGTGAGAACAGGAGCAGCAACATTCTGGATTAGCTGCAGCTGTTTGATTGATTTGTTGGACAGACCTGTGAAGACGCTGTTACAATAATCAATGCGACTAAAGATAAACGCATGAATGAGTTTCTCTAGATCTGGCTGAGACATTAGTCCTCTAATCCTAATTAATAGAGTGTTATCTCTGCCATTTCTCATAAAATAAGATCTTTCATCATCCTTCCAAGGGTCCAGCTGGAGGAGCATCTTTCACCATCAGATCAACTCTACAAATAACTCCATTTTCTCATCAGTTTGCATTAACGTTAGCTGTTAAAGGTCAGACTCTTGGTCTAAATGTTCACCTTTTTCAATGAAATCCATAACAGAGAAAGAGTTGCAGTCGGGACTTCTGCATCCTCCTCCATCAAGTCCAGATATTTGCAGGCTGCTGGACTCATCCTTCTGAAGCACTGAATTACCTCCCTCACTCGCTCTTTTTGATTTGCTCTTAATCTTCTTAGAAGACATGATTACAGTAAAAATATGCTCCACGTGAATCAGGCAACATGTGTAAACATGAAGCGGAACATCCACTTCCTGGTTAAAGGTTAGTCCCGCCTCTTTTTACCGTAAGAACACTGAAGTAATTAGCCAATTTTTTGCTGTATTTGTGTGGTCATGTCTGAATGCACGAATCCAATCTAATTTAACTCAAATAAATTTACTAAGAGTAATTAATTATTCATGTATTCATGCAAATGTTAGCTAGTGGAGTGGCTCCAACTCAAAAAAGAAATGTGCAAAACTCCATTGAAGTAGCATTATTATTTTAGATATTCTTTGAAATTGACATTTTAGAAACTAAAATAAGATATTCTAATGGTATTTAAAACACCTTTAATCTGCAGTCTTATATTCGGGATGACTCTTATCTCACATGTATCTTTATTTCCTGTACTTTACAACAGTTATTTAGGCTTTTTGGTTAGCCTGTTTATGCTACCGTGGACACTCAGTCCGAAGCGCTCTCTGTAATTCAGTTGACATTTACTTTAGGATAGTTTGTATATTTAGCCGAATTGTAAAATATTACGTTAAGAATATTTAACAGCCAATTTTATAGGCAAAATAATAATAACTGGCATCATGATAAGAGTTTTGCTACAAGCATGTGACGTTTACCTAGCTTCCCGATGCCCACTTAAATTGATCATTACGGTGTTTATGCAATATCCAGTTTGGACTTTATGCAACTGCACTGAAAATGACGCTAACATGTTGGTGTTGAAGTGAAGACGTTTAGTTTATAAACACTCGTTGTTTTAGGTTTTCTGCAACATGGCCACCTATGCCTTCCTGTCCAGAATTTCCCCTCTGCTCAGAGGCCGGTTCGGCTGTAAAGTTCGGGCGATTTCATGCGCTGTCACCTGCTCTCAGCTCCACAACCTGGAGGGACCCGGCGGTTTGACAGGCAGAGTGGACCGGTTCGGTGGTGTGACAGTCAACCTGGCTGAGGTCGGACTCCCGGTGGACATAAGCGAAGATGCATTCAGCAGGTTGCTGAAAGGTTTGTTGTCCTGGAGTTCGACAAAATTAACTCAAATATAATTGAAATGGCACATCCCTGAATGAGCTGAGACCCAATAAGACACGCAAAAGACAGGTTTCATATTTTACTGGTAATAGATGTTTATTACTGCAAATGTTTGCACGCAAAGTTATGAGTGACACTGGGAACACTCATAACTTTAACACTCATAAAAAATCCTAAAAAAAAGAAGAAAACTTTAATTAAATTCTTGAAATGCAGCATCAACTCTAGAGCAATATATATATATATATATATATGTGTGTGTGTGTGTGTGTGTGTATACATACATCTCCAGTTTAGTTCTAACTGAACTAAAGTCAGTTCAGTTTATTTCAGCAAAATCTAATGAACCGGCTTCACATCTAATTTCAGCTGCTCTGAAAAATACCAACTGGGAAACAGTTACTCACTTTTAATAGTCACATAGTAAATAAAGTCCAACTATGTGGAATCTAATCTCACTATTGCAAGAATACTTAACAGCCAATTACCTCCCTATTTTTGTAAATATTTTTTTCAGATTTCTGTCAGAGAACATCAATGAACATAAAACATCCCTGAAACCACAGCAGGTTACAAAATGTAAAAAAAAAAAAAAGTTAAATTCAAAAATACTTTATTTATCCCAAAGGGAAATTAAATGTTCTAGTAGCTCATGTCATCCAAGTGCCTTCAAAGAGTCATTGTGGATGGTTATGCTGTGAACAGGAAGGATCACTGGTATCAATCAGTCTTGCAACAAATGTGAAGAAGCCTCCGCTTGAAGACAGTTGCTGTTTGATTTTTTTAATGGCTGCTCTATCATGCTAACAGCTCAATGTCTGGACAACAGAGAGAATATTCCACAGTAACAAATCACACCAGTTCTTCTCAATTACTATTAATCCACCTCATTTGCTTGCAGTGCCATGCTTAGAGCCATACTGTTAGCTACAATAGCTTTTCATCATAATTGTTGACCTTATCACATTAGTTCCACAAAATATCATGATAAATGATCATGACCGCCTACCCCTCATTGCTAATGTTAAAATAACTGAACAAATGTTTACAAAAAAGAAGGCTGTGAATGCTTGACAAGGTGTTGCTGCTCGTAAAAGTTCAATTTAATTCGTGGATTCTCGTTAATCCCTGTTATCTGAACTCTCCAGACTATCTGGTCCAGTGGAAAGCTGAAGGGAAGATGGCGGTGTGGCTACAAGTTCCCATCTCACTGAGTCGATGCGCCGCTGCAGCAGCGACTCACGGCTTCACTTTCCATCACGCCAAAAGCGACCACACCATGCTGGCTCTGTGGCTGGGAGAGGGAGAAAGCAGGCTGCCGGGGTTTGCTACTCATCAGGTTGGAGTGGCAGGTAGGGATTTATACTCCAGAACTCTTTTGTTTTGTGAGAAAATTAATCAATACTCCTTCATTTCTAAATTAATGTGGATTAGGAAGTCCCATGTCAAAGCAAAATCAAATATTCTGATTTGTTTTTATTTTTTAATCCGTTCTATTTTTATTATGTAATAGCAGCTTTAAGAAAATAAGAAATGTAAGTTATGGTTGACAGTTTTATGATCGTCCAGCAGAGGGCAGAGCGACGTTATTGTCTTTGCTGAATGGTAGCATGTCAGAACATGTCCAGAGCATCCTCTTGGAACAAAAATCCCCATTGTGTTGCCAAAAACTGGAACAAAATTCTGTTGGAAAAAATTGCTTCCAGCAAACAAAAGTGACATTTAAATATGAAACACTAAAGAACCCAAATACACAGATTTGCATGTTGCGATTCTTGTTTTCATTCCTGCCTCAGGGGTTGAGGTCTACTAATGATAGCCTCCCTGAACAGGCCTCCTCCTGCATCATAAGGCACAAGAACCGAGGATGACATCAATTTCCACTTCCAAGTCCAAGTCAAGCTTTTAGGACAGCCCATTCATCTTTACACATGTGTGACATTCATTCAGCGCAGCCTGTCCTGCGCAGTCGGACGGAGTCACCGGAAAACACAGTGGCCCTTTTGCCTTCCTCTACCTCCTTTATTCTGTCATCAGCAGCACATTGCTGCGTCTCTTAGTCATAACCTGCAGGGAAAACATAAACCTTCTCAGGGAGGACAAAAAATGTTAAACATTAAATTTGGACATTGACATCTGTCTCAGTAGTTGAGTCACTCAGTTTTTTTAGCTCTGAAAATATTAAGATGTTTTTCCAGTATTTTTCACAAATTATATGTCTGTGTGTATTACAACTTCTGTCTCTGGAGTTGCTTTGGTGTTTTACCTTGCTGGCTTTCTTTATTGATTAGTAGAAAAGGTGACAGTTGGAGAAAATAGATGAGCTTCCCCCCTTACTGTCTTTCCTTCATCTTCAGGACCAGAAAACAAAAATGATCCTATTAGAATAATAATTTGCTTCCCAGTTAGTGTTTGATTGATTGTTTGATGGATTGATGAATGGATTTAATGAAACTAGAGTGAAACAGACTCAATGGTTGTAAAACAGAACATAGAAATGCAACCTTTAGACATTTGGTTTATTATTTCATCCTTTGGCGATGAACATGTATCTTCACCACCAAATGCAGCTAATGAATATTTTAGTAATCAATTTTCTATTCATATTTTGTCACTCAAGGATTTTTGATACAATATTAGAAATACTAATCATCACTTGATGGTGGAGTTGGAAGGATTCCTGAACTGAAATGAACTGAACTGATGTGACTGAAACTCACGCTGCTGAAAGGTTGTTCACTTTGCAGGAACTCAGCTCTCTTTGATAAAATCTCCCAAAAACCTTCCAGTAAATATTTTCTCACAGAAGCTTCTTTCTTACTTAGCAGCCCATGTAATGCGGCGGCGAGTGTTTTTACCGTGTTTAAAATTAACAGGTGATTATTCTAATTTCTTTCCCATAGGTGCGGTCCTTGATGAGTCCACTGGAAAAGTTCTGGTAGTCCAAGATAAAAATAAGGTAGATCCCCTGATTGATTAAACCTTTTTACAGGAGTGTCTAAAAGCAGTCAGCCAAGTTTTTATTTTTTCAATATCCTCTAAAAATGCAGTTACGCCTTTAATATTGTTGAGATGCATCAATCATTTTTTTCTGATTGGTGCATCTCAACATAATTTTCATGTTCTCTTTTCTGAACATAAAAAAGAGAAAAATTTGCTTCAGTTCATTTGAAAGAGACAAATAACCCTCGAATCCAACTGAAAATAGACTGAGTTTTTAGTTTAATGCAATTTATAAACAGAGAAAAAAAGTTATATTTTTCAGTATTTGATCTGCCGATTCTGACCTCTGAAGTATTGTTTGATGCATCTGCAACTATTAAAAATCACTAGAACACAACAACTACATGGTTGTTATTCTGTTATGCTGTTATTGTAACAGCATAACAGCAGAATTATTCTAACTAAATAATATGTTTCTGATATGAAACTGGAAGTCCAGCAGCACAGAGTAGCAAGTTTCACCAGGTCCACAATTCAGGCCTGGTAATTAGTAGGAAAAATGAGCCAGAAAATCAGATATCCTGTTGTTACTAAAAATGTAGATGATTAGTTTTGTTTATTTATTGACCTGTGTTGGTTGTGTTTATCCAGACTGGGGGTGGATGTCCTCACAGACATTGGGCTCCTTCAAAATCTCACTTTGCTCCAAGAAGCAAACAGCCTGTTTACATGAGCTGAATGTGTGCTGCAGATTGAACTCTCTCAATCCACAGCTCCCACTGCTTCTCACCCTCAGCTTCAATGGAACTCTTTCAAAATCATTCCTGTACAGCTACGAGTAAATTTTCTGTCTGATAGGTAAGGTCTCCTCCAACATGGGAAAATTATTGCAAAATCCAGTTCTTAAATTATGTAATTTCAGAGAAATTAGTCATCCTATAAAGTTTAGGAGACAGCCAGTAAGAGCCCATAAACAGTTAGATTTAGTAGAGCCCATAACATAGATCTTATTTTGATTCATGGGATCCACTAGAAGCAGAGTGCTATTTTACGAAAAACATAATCATCATTTGCCTCTCTTTGTGTATTTATGGAGCTCTGCTTGTTACCTTCTGTCTGACCTGAACTGTGAGTTTCTGCACCTGCCTGTTTAAAGGGGACCTATTGTGCAAAATTCACATTTTGTACCTTTCATACTTCCTTTTGGGTTTCTACTGCTTCTAAAAACAGAACATTAATGTTGATGATGAGTGGATGTGAAGGTCTGACTGCAGACATGTTTAACTACAGAGTTTAAGGATGAACATGGAGGTGGAAAAGTGACTCAACTCTTTTATCTCTTTTGCTCCTCATTGAGCCATGTTTTCTGGAAATGAGGTATGTAAGTCAAGTTCTTGGCAGTAGAAAGTTCCCAGGAGGGGATTGTGGACTTACTGGAAAGAAACTGAGACGTCATGACCGTTCCGTCAGCGCAAACAATGACAGATCAATTGGTCAATTATGTAAAGGTTATTGCTGTGTAATTTATTAACAATTTCCTGGTGGATTTGGTGTTGGATGCGTGACAGCGATCAAGCTCAGACACAAACATCTAGTCAAGCAGTACAGAATCTCTTTACTTCTGATAACACAATGCCTGTTAACATAAAAACAAAAGCTGCGGTGCTTTAGTGCTCCTCACAAAAAACAAAGAGATAACTACAAAAATACACTCAGACATCATAATTTAACCAGCAGCATACTGTTATTAAATATCAGAGTGTGGTGAAGCAGCTTCATCAGAGTTGCTTCAGTGCAGTTGAAGAATCTTTCCCCTTCTTGCGTGTTAATCAGCACTGATTTGAACTACAAAATACATGTGGAGTATTTATGGAGAGAAGCAGGTGAATCTATGTTTATGATGGTTTCTGACTGCGATTCATTTCCAGCAGCGGCATTTTGTCACGACTCCTGTAAAATGTCAGATTTCTACTTTGATTCCAGACCAAGAATGCCTGGAAGTTTCCTGGTGGCTTATCCGATCCAGGAGAGAATATCGGTGAGTGTCTCACTCAACAGAAAAAAAAAATAAAATAAAAATACTACAGTACATCTAACTAAATTCATTAAAGTATAACATATACATTCATTTATCTGTACAAAATAAGACACATGATATATCTTGTTTCTCCCACTGGAACATTTTAAAAGCAGCGTTAAAAGTATTTACATGATTCCACACAAAAAGCAGCGTCAATCAAAAAAATAATACAATCTAAATATACGTCTCTCTTATTTTTCTCCCCAGCAATATAAACACATTTATAAATGTCAGGATTCTTTAAATGTCCCCATTACTGTTCTGTGCAGAAGTCTTAACTCAACCCTCATTTCTATATATGTTGCTTCCAAGCAAATCAAGTTACCGGAAATTACTGAAAGAGGTCCAGGTTAATTTGTATGAGTTTCTTTGGATCCTGGTTACTTTTTCACTCATGGGTAAACAGAAGTCAATAGATATGTTCAGTGGCCTGGAACTGCCTTAAATAGCAGACCGACACAACGTACTACACCTGAAACATCAAATAAAACTAATAATATAAAGATCCCAATAAATAGATAAACAGAAGAAAAGGAAGAAAATAAATATATGATTGAGCTCTACATGGTGGGAAACCCAAATGTGATGATGTTTTACACGTGAATCTCCTAAATGAACTCAAACCGAGACCAAAATAAAGAAGAGCCGTTCTCTGTTAGTTGTTCATTACCATTGAACCCATTGAAGTTTATGGAGTCCTCAATCATAAATACCAGGTCTGATCTAGAATAAATTGATATTTTGGAGATTTTAAGGAGGAGTTATTAATTTACCTTTGCCTCAGTGATGGTCCTTGGTCTTGTGACATAGGAAATGCATTTCATCAACCATTAACCCGGAAAGCTCCTAATAGCCATCCTATCTTTAGTTCCTGGCCAATTCAGTCTGAAAAACATGATTCATAACTTAACTGTTCATGATTCATAACTTAACTGTTCAGTTAGATTCAGCTGCAGTTTCTGAGCTACAAGTTGTATGTCAACTTTAGATTGTAAGGCTCACCTATCCTACTTTCTGACATAGGTTAGTGAAACTGTAAGTGGAGAAATGTGTCAGAAACTTTGAGGAAAATGACATAAAAGTTTGTTCATTTCAACAGTTTTTGATCTTCTTATTTTGGAGTCTTTGGCAGAGTCCTTTTTCAAATGTTGAAGCTTACAAGATACATTTCTGATTTAGGGGCTGAGTGATAAATTGTTTTTTTATCAATTAATCAAAATTTATTTTACTGAATATTTAACTTTTGTAAAATCTGCATGTTTTTATTAATGCATTCTTTGAGTTTCCAAAGACCTGAGTGATATTAGCGCACCCAAGAACTACCACATTGTTTGACAAGTCAGTTTTACAGCTGAAAATTACTTCAACTTTGAGTTCAAAGATTCTGGCCACAAAACAAGATTGCTTTCAATAAAATTATTGAAATGATTTAAATAAAATCCATTTATAGGATATTTTCTGTAATTAAATTTTTTTTAAGGAAAATTAAAGGGGTGGGGAAATCACTTAAAATTGGAAATCAAATTTGGCATAAAGAATCCAATTTCAGAGATTTTATTATCAAGCTGTACTGCCCACTTTGAAATATCCAAATGTTATTTTTTAATAAATTTTTTAAAGGGTAAAAGCCTCAGTTATGAAGATTATTCCCGCTGGTAACTCACAATATGATGGTGAGGTAGGAATATTGGACTGAAAAACGAGTGAAAAAGCAACCAAACTCCAAGACAAAGAAATTTGAAATCCCTAGAGTAATCAAAACAACTTTTAAAGATTACAGTAAAGTCTGAGTGGCAGAAAGCAAAGCGTAAAGAAATGAGGTGGTTTGAAGCTTTTGCACAGTGATATAAACGTAGCAAATCTTCCTCAGGTTCCACCGCTGTTCGTGAAGTGTTTGAAGAGACAGGGGTGCGCTCCAAGTTCAGGTCCCTGCTCAGCATCCGGCAGCAGCACCGGCACCCGGGTGCCTTCGACATGTCGGACATGTACCTCATCTGCCGCCTCAGCCCGCTCACCTACGACATCAACTTCTGCCCGCACGAGTGTCTGCGCTGCGAGTGGCTGAGTGTGAGTGAGCTGGCCGAGACCAGCAGCACCACGCCCATCACGGCCCGTGTCGCCCGCCTGCTGCTGCATGGCCTGGAGCACGGCTTCGACAAGATTGACCTCACCATGGAAGAGCTGCCGGCCGTCTACTCTGGGATGTTCTACCAGCTGTACCACAGACAGCTTCCTGCTAAATCTTAGAGCTCAGCTGGTGTTTTAATGCCCACTGTTAACCGGGACTCTTTAGGTACTGCAATTTCTGTAGTTTTCACTTACTCAAGATTAGGGCTGCAGCTAACGATTATTTTAGTAATTGATTATTCTATCAACTAATTGAAAAAATGATTTCATTTAACCATTTAAGCCTTTTATCAAGACTCTATTAAAATTATTAATTCAATTCCTTTTTAAAATAAGAAAATAAAAATGTTGTTCCCTAAAAGCAATAACAGGGCATTCCTTAGTGAATTCACAAAGGAATGCCCTGTTAAAACATTGTTACTTGAGAGGTTTTGGGGAAAAAATATTTTCAGACAAAGATGTTTTTCATCTTAAATGCCAAATTTATTTAAATATTTTACAGTTTTGGCTTAATTACTACTCTTGAGTTTTTGTGTTTTTTTTTTTTCAGCAAATGGGCTTCTTTTGAGTCTGTATACAATTAATCGATTACTGAATTAGTTGACAATTATTTCAAAAATCGATTAATCGGATTAATCGTTTCAGCCCGACTCAGGATTCGGTTTTGTTCTTGCTGCTGAAACACCTTGTGGTGGTTGATACAAAATGCATTATTTATTATTTCAAATTTAAATCAGTTAAACTGACTGATTTTGCACAAATTCTGTTACATAGATAAGAGACAGCTTTAAAAGCTATTTTTTATCTATTAACAGTCTGGAAGTGTTCCTGCAATTTTAAATATGGGTTTTACTTTAACCTCCTTGTTTTTTGGCTCTAGCTGCTGAATGGCTGCTCTCTGTGGACTAAACCTGGAGTAATGCATTTAAATAGGTGTTAGCATTTGGATTTAAAGCTGGATTAATCACACACGTTCCAGAGGAAATAGTTAGATCGTCACAGCTGTTTTAGGCAAAGCCAATCCAACACTGTGGTCATTGGCTTCACATCGTCCAAAAGACGTTCTTTCTCTCTGTCTGACACCCAAGTTAGCACTTTGCTGACATTGGTAGAAAGAGAATGGCCTTCTGACCCGGTCCGGTTTTGCTCCCGGACTTGTACTGGCCAGTCCTCTTCAGTGCCACATACATGTTTGGGTACTTCCTGGAGCGGTAGGTGTTGTAGTTGTTGCTCTCAAGTCTCTCAAGGAAGTAGCACTCGTCTGTTGGTCGTCTCTGAAGAAAAAGGGACAGAGCGTCGTCATGTTACTTAAGTTTAATCTCAACAAAACCATTTTGTTTCTGTTGAGTTTTTTTTTTTTTTTTTTTGTGCATGGTTCTTCGTAGTAAAATAATATTAAAACTAAACCAAGTTTCTGTGTTTTTTTCTTTATTGATTGAATTATAGATTAATTGGGGGAGGGTGGTTTCCAGGAAAATGAAAGTTTTGTTTTAATTGTTAATTGCTTGTCTGTTCATCTGAATGGAAATGTAATTACAGGTGACAAAAACAAAATTAAATGAAGCCACACTTAAGTAAAATTGTTCTGTAATAATTTACCTTTTGTCATTTTTAAAAAAAAAGATCAAAGAGTTTCTATTGTAACCTCACTTTATCATTTCATTGTGGTTTGTGCTGTTAACAGCTACTATTGCTAAAACAACGGCTCCCATAAGTTCTCTCCATAAAATGTCGACCACTATCGAATCCAAAAGGATTTCCAAAAGATAGCAAACACTCCCAACTCAAAGTCTTGGTCTTTCTCACAGCTTGAATAAATGAATAAACATGCCTCAACATAAATGCGGTTAATAAACCAGTTATATTTAGAATTGATTGAGGACACTTTTCACTGTTTGGATAGGATCAGATTTTTATAGAAGAGAGAATTTTTTCCTCTAATTCAAAATTTGCGTCATTATAATCTTCAGTAGAGATCATAATGAGTTGAAATTACAGAGAAGTTTTAAAATTTAGACACAAACAATAGTCAAGCTTGACATCACCTTGAGAGGAAACCTCTCATTATGAAGAGGAAATGCCCATTCTAATTATCCAGCACAAGGTTTTATAACCATCAAGCCTTGTAAATCACCACCACTTTGCACTTTAGTGCCACTGGAAGCAGCAGAGCAGCAGTATTTGCCTATTTACACCAATGTTTGGGAGATTATCAGATATATCAGCTTAGTGTGAAACAGCACTTCAGAACCCAGTGAGCAATTTGCTTACATTGGTGGAATTCATTAACTGCAGCCCAGGAAAATGTATAAAAGAGATGTCAGGTTTCTGAAAAGTATGTTTATTATAATTATTATAATTATAATAGATTCTGAAATAACTAGCTGTATGCTGAAACTAGATAATTCTTTTTTACCTCACATGTGGCTTCTGTCCGTTCTGATGAGACGTTACCTAGTACCACAATTTTCTAACTTTTTGAAAACTAACAGTAATCTATGCTAAATGTGTTGTTGTGTCACATAAAATCCTAGAAAAATTGTATTAATGTAACAAAATGGAAAAAAGCTGAAGGGTAATCAGCTCTTCATTTATACCTGCCTTTTCTGCAGGTTTAACAATCTGCATTTTTAAAGCTAATTAACATGTATTCATGTGCTTGTCACATATTTAAATGCTTACTTTTGAAGTAAGTATTTAAAAGTAAGCATTTAAATGCTTACTCAGTCTACTTTCCTTGAAAAGGAAAACTAAATTGAATAACATTTTTATCCCATTTTATATGACATGTGATTACATTTTATAATCACATGTTTGAACAAGACTAAGTAATTCAGACAAACTGATCTTTATAGAAAAACATTTTCCAATTATTTAATTACATTACCAGGATAACTAAGTAATTTTATATGAAACAAACATGACATCTGTAAAGAGATAGCCACTCACCACTCCAAACAGCCGTCCATCTCTGTTCATCGCCAGATAACGGTTTGCACAAACTCCTTTGATGATCACTTCTCCCACTGAGGTCGCCTGCAGCTGAAGCTTTACTGCAGACCAAAGTAAAAGTTTATTTAAAATGAGTAAACAGAAAGGATTTGTACTTTCACAGTGGAATGTTTAAACACAGGGAGAGAATAAGCTATCTGTTTCCTGAATGAAGAAAAATATAAAAGCGCATCTTCAGATTCAAACTGAATGCTCTCCATTTCCTTCAAGATTATCCATGTTGGCCACAAGAGACACAAATAATGTGGAAGATATATCAGAGGCATCCCAGCAGTAAACATGATCATAAAGTCAAAAACAACTATCCAATTACAAGACCCAGAAGATGAAGATTTTCTTTGCTGTGATTTTGTGATGCAACCAAATGCAATCTATTGTTGCTTCTAAAAACACAAATTTGGTTTGTTTCTGCAGTTGTGATTGAAACACATTTGTAACTGAATGTCAGTGTATATGTTTAAAGTTAATTAGACTATCATAAAATGTTAGAATACTAATCTATGACTTGCTCATTCCCTGGGATATAAGTATGATGAAGAGAGATGTCTCACTGCTGCTCTTTAAAACAAAAAAAATCACAAGAACAATTTAAGAAAATTGTTCTTATAAATGTGTGAAAACTCTGGAAAGACAACAGGAAAACCTTGTGTCTTTCTCTCAGAGTGCATGGCATCAGGAACTCTTTGAATGATCAGGGCATCTAGGATAAAACCCCCGTGGACTCTGCCAGAAACCATAAAATCTGTAGTTAAATGGTACACCAGCCACAAAGTTAACCTTCTTCAGCCATTATTCCGAATAGAAAATGTATAGGATGAACTGAAAACGGCTTACGGGAGAACCCAGGATGACCTGGAGAACAGATTTGCTACCTGTGGCTCTGGATTTATTTGGCCACATTAACTGAGGCCAAAACCAACCACAGTTGACTGTTAACGGTTCAAAATTCTGAGATTTTTCTGTAACTTTGAACTATTAAACTTATTTGTGGGAAATTTGACTTTGTAAATTTTTTTTTATATTTTTTTTCTAAAATATTCAAAATAATATGCAACTTGGCTTGTGTTTAGAAAGCAGCCAAGACGTAAATGTCTTTTGTTTTCCTTAGTGCTGAATGACTGTTTTCCTAAAAGTGAAGATAAGTAAGACTGTAGAGGTCAAGTTAGATCTAAGAAAGCTTCCACTGTTTGTATTAATGCATATTAAGGTACATCTGGTGTTTGAACTATTACTGAAATTCACAGCTATAGGCATTTTTAGAGAAGTCCAAAATATTTATGGATTATTTTAGGGGTTCACAGTTATGTTTGCAAATGTACATATAATAAGTTTCTTTCTGAATAATTTGACAACAGAATGACAAAAAATTATCAGTATTTTTTTATCCTAGAAATCCTTTCTATTTTTCTTGATCCCATAAGAAAAAAGAATCTGTCATCTTTTTTTTATGTTTTCCTTTATTTTAAAACTTAAAAAGAGAAATGTTTGTTCTTTAAAAATTACAAAAAAAAATCCTTTCCTGAGAATTTTTTGTCATTTTTCATGAGGGCAAAAATTGCTATTTGGTTCGCAAAGGCTGCAGACACCTGATCTAGAGAATGTGTGGAGGGCTCACTGTATGACCATTGCCACCAGAGATAATGTTACACAGTAACATGTCCAAGATTTGTTCTTGGCGAACGCTGCTAATCCATCTGATTTGCTTTGGAGCTCCTCCTCTTTAAATGGCCATATGGTTAAAAAAGCAGACATTGGAGTCGGAATATGAGCCTTGCCCGATATGATTGATGGAAGAGAGGATTTGAACTTTCCTTTTCTCTTCTCTTTCATTCTGCTCTGCATTCATGCAGGATCCTTTTGAACTAGTATGGAATTTCAGTCATTTTTGTTTAACCTTTGAGAGGCTTATCAGCTGCTCCCATCATTAACATCTGTCTCAAACTAAAGACATTTTTAAAAAATCCTTTCTGTTGCACAACATCCCAAACCAGAGGCTGTCTGAAAATGCAATGCCTCAACTTAAAAAGCAGAGAACAAAAGTCTGCTTTTGTTCTTTGTTGAGATTAAACACATCTCAACATCCTGCAATCTGAATGGTCCAACATTTTAGGCAAGAAGTCCAAGTTCTTTCCTGTTTTTCAAAAACTTCCAAATATTATCAGCATGGGTGCCTATAATTGCAATAATGGAGATTTTGTTTAAAAACTGTTACATTAAAGCCAAACAGGGTTCCTCTGTGTTCTGCCTACTACTGTGTGACATTTCATATGTAAATTAGAGTGGTGGTGATGAGTGCCAAAGCGCAACTGGTGACCATGTGGCAGCTTCGCCCAAACCAGATGAAAACCATCTCCACTTCCGTTTGTTTGTTAGCATAGAGACTGCTCATCTAAGCAGCAGGAGCCCATGTGTGGCAAGTCACCAAAAAGGAAGCAGGAGCCTCAGAAGATAAATTATAGGATCTGTCTTAAAATTAAGCCTTTCAATGCATTTGTCTGAAGTTAGTTTGATGGTAGGATGTTTCAAGTCACAGATCAAAGAGGCGTGTTAGCCTAAATAAGGTTTGCTGCTGTAGGTTTGATTTTTACAACATATGTCCGGCCCTGAAGGAGGACAGATACCAGCATCAAAACTGTGTAACATTTGGGATTAAAATACAGAAACTAGTCTGTGGTGACGTCCCGGTCCGAGGGTTTTGGGATGAGGAGAGCAGTATTTTGTGGATCACATGTTCTCTTATGTTTCCAGCTTCGTCTGGCAGGTCTGTCCGGGTTTAACAAAAGGAGCATTGATGCAAGGAACTAAAATCACAGTAGACCATTTGAGTAAAAAGTTCAATACTCAATGTAATGAGGATTCATTCCTTTATAAAACAGTAATATTCTCCAAGAAAGGGAGAACAGCAAGAACTGAAGTACTTAAGAACATCTTAGAAACAATTACCAAGTGTCCAAACAATGTACTTGTTTGGTTTCTCATGGCTGACAGGTTGCCCTTTATCTTCAACTACTCTGCCAGGCATGTGTTTTCCCAGGAGGGGAAAAAAGTCCAGTTCCATGCTCTGCCTAGTCCCTCCTACTCACTAATGAAAGTTCAGGGCATACTTTCAAGTAATCAGTGACCTGGAGGCCTTCATGAGCATCATGGTTGTTCATTCAAAACAAGCACACATATGTTTTTACTTAAAGGTACATAAAAGCTGACTTGACTCACTATAATTAATCTGTTAAAATTTCTGATCGTCCTGATGGCTCTGAGAGAGAGGAATTTAATTTGCTGTCTTGTGTGACGTAAATCCTTCAGTGAGTGACTCAGCAGGGTGAAAACACAAACTAAAAACATCATCCATTTAAATTCTTTGTCATTTAAAAATAGTTTACTAATCAAGAGGTTTCATGCCTCTCCTAGGTTCTACTGCATTAAATATAGAATTAACCTCAATAAGCTGGAAGACTCTCTTTCTCCTTTCATTTTCTGTTGCATATTAAAAACCTTAAAGAAGCTTTGTGACGTGCCCAAAGCAAGAAGAATGAGACTGGAAATACTTACTGTGAGGGTCGTTTTTCTCCCGGATTCCATCCACACCTCCGTCGGTTTTAATCCTCAGAAAAAAGCCTCCATTTTTACAGTACAGTCTCTTGGGGTCCTTGAAGCTCCCAGGAGGAAAGCCATCAGTGGCGCCGTCCTCAGGTACAGCGGGAAGTGTTGTGATTTCTCCTGTGGCCATCTCCTCCTTTCAAGCTGCTTCCTGACAACTGCTTCGTCTCCTTCTTGAGAAGTGCAGGAGCCCCGCCGTGGCCTCCCACCTCCCACCTCCCACAAACTTCTCCCTCCTCCCTTTCTCCGCAACCCTTCACACAGACTGATTCCACTTAACCTCAGAGGTCAGTATTCCTGAGAAGCCCCTTCTCAGGGTGGAAAGTGCCCTTTAAGGCCTGAGAATCTTGAGGGATCAATCTGATTGGAATCATTCAAATCTCATAGTTGTAGTTGTTTGATCTGCAGCCTGTAGAGCTGGCTGCCTCTGTGGCGTACATGCAGAAGGGTTTACATGCAGATCCCTTCAGTTCAACTCTCTTCTTGCAGTTGAAGCTGTACAGCTGGCTTAGATCTCTGATGAAGGCTTTCCCTTTTGGGCCTCAGTTCGCATGCGCCCTAGGAGCAACCAGACACACACACGCATGTACGCACACACATGCAATGCTCACGCCCACTGATCCTCGCCAATTTAACCAGCCAACCCAGTAGAGGTTGGGAAAGGGGGACGGGCAGCTTGGAATCTATCACTGAGGTCTCAGAGAACTGAAACCAGAACCAGCAGCAGCAGTATGTGAACAGAACCACTGTTTTCATTCATTCAGTCACTCACTCACTCCAAGAGCAGGAAAAGAAGGCTTAAGAAGCCATCCCAGTGACTCAGAAGGAAATTCACTCATAATAAACTATTTCTAACAGAAAGTTCAGGAACTTGCTGAGAAAAGAAAGCCTCACTGAATAAGTGTAACTTATTAAAAGCTGACCAAACAGAGAAATACAACATATGTAGACAAAGGTTTCTCAGTTATTTTGACAATTTTTGAAAGTTTACTATAAATTTATGATTTATTTCATTTGGATTGATGGCGGGATGGTAATTGGAGGGACAAATGGATGGAGAATCGAACTTTCAGAAAACAAGAAAGTTTCAAAATACAAATATTTTTATATCTACATGCTTCTGATGGCTTATATTTTAACAAGTAATAAGACTAGTTATCTTTAATGTAAAGAGGAGACATAGTTCTACATTACAATGTCACCAGGTGACTATGAAACCATTCAAGGACAGAGCAGATGCTTATAGAGTAAATCAGTGTGTGGATGTGTGTATTACAGCTAGAAAGTAGAAGGCCTGAAATCTGGAGTAGTGATGGACTCAGACCTAAACCTTCAGAAATGCATAAAGACAATTACAACGCCGGTCTTTGATTACTAGAAGAACAGTTTTAGGATTCCTCATCCATGTGCTTTATCTTCAGTCGAATTCAGTACTGCAATATTTCCTTTACAGGTCTGCGTAAAGAATCTATGAGACAGCTGCAGCTGAGACAGAATGCTGCTGCTCATCTTCTCACTAGGACCAGGAAGACAGGGCACATCACCCCAGTTCCAAAGTCTTTAGACTGGCTCCTTGTAGCTCAGAGGACAGACTTTAAAATACTTCTGATAGTTTATAAAGCACTGAATGGTTTCTGCTGTTGTTATATCAATCTTCCAGATCACTCAGGTAATCTGGTTCAAGGGTACTCTGCAAAAAAGTAAGATTGAATATTTTAAGATATCAGACGAGATCTATAGCTTTGTGCAAATTCTGGCATTTTAAATATAACTAGTTACTACCCATTTCTGATTATCTGCTGTGTTTCAATCAGTGAGGTTGATCTGAACATTACAATGAATTTCTGGCCATATAAGACCCACTTGGAGTTTGAGTTTCACCTAAAAAATCTGCCCCCTTTACAGACTGGCAGATGTATCTGATTCTTGGAGCAATCTTCTAACATAAATACCTCAATAATTGGTAACGTTATTAAGGTTTTATATTATTCTCTAATCCAGATATTCAGATGAAGTATAGACGAGTTGCTCTGAACTGTCAGTCAGATCTGTGCCATTCCAGTTCCCCTGCCATTGCCTTGTGGTTGTCATGTCTCACTCGTCTGCCTCGTCACTGTCACCACACAGCAATGCCCTGGTGGAGCTGGGGAAGCTTTTTATTTCACTGAGCTAATTTTAGCACATGAGGCTCTCTCACAGAAAATGGAAGTTCACACGTCATTGCCGCCGTAAACATCTAACGTACAAAAAGGGGAATTCTGCATACAACAGCAATACTATAACATTACATCACTGATTAGACAATTCAAGCATGTTCCTTAAAGTTCCTCTTTCTATTAAGCAGCTTTCAAGCGTGTAATTGTGTTTACTTGCATACATTTATTAAATATTCAAAATACTTTTACATCAGCTAATATTCTCTTGAAAGTCTTGCTTTGATGTAATTAGTTCTTTATTAGATCATTTCACTAATTCTAGAGAGTCTAGCTCAGGGGTCTGCAAACTATAGCTATGAAGCCACAAATGGGTCTTTGGAAATTTCACAATGGCTCTGAATGACTTTGGCTGAAAAAATGAAAAATAACTAACTAATGTTTTTAAATTTACATAGGGAAAACAAGTTTTTTTTTTTTTTAATTCAGTTTATTTCCACAGTATTTGCATTGCATTTCCACAAAGAATGACACTAAAAACTCTCGCAATGTTTTTAGATCTGGATTCTTGTTATTAGGTTAGAATCTATGTGCTATTTTGTTTTTTTTTTTACATTTTTCATCCCACTGAAAACAATCCATCCTCTTTTTTGCTTATGTTTATTTTAAATCCTAACAATTAGAAATAAAATTGTGTTTCATTAAAAATAACTGCAAATTTTCTACAGTAAATATTTGTCTAAACTTATAAGTTATCTATTTTTAAAAAGTCATGTGATATTTGTGGCTCTGAACAAGTTTTATTTGGCTGCCCTGAGAGTTAAGAATGGATACATACATTTAATAGATCGCGGACCCCTTGACTGATTTAGATATTTAGAAGCAAAGATTTAACAAAAAATTCCTCCTGTTGATTTTTAAAGAATAATTAATAATTAGTCAATTTCAAAAGTTTACTGTGACTATGTTGCAACTTTGAATGAAAAACCCAGGTCACTGAAACGTTTTCAAAAGGTTTATTTTTGAAGATTATGTCTCTCCCTAGTGGTAGAGAATAGACAGAACACTCTCTACATTATTTGTTCTTGATGACAAGAAAACTCATATAACATGACTTTAACAAAAAATAACTTAATGGTAAATTGCAAAAGTTGGAAAATCAATACATAAATAAATTATTTTGGAACAATCAAAGCAGCATCAGATTCCCCTCATGTTTTTGGCCAGTGCCTGTGATGATTTCTGCATCAGTCTGTAGAACTAGAAAAACAAGGTCTAAAGCTTTCCTCCAAGCTTCCTGCTTCACACTCAAGTTATCATAGATGTTCAAAGCCGGTGTTTCATCTGGTTTCACTGCTGAGAAACCTGCATCCTCTCTTTTGCTCTGCGAAACAAGTTGCATAAACTTTTCTGTGCTTATTTCATCTCTGTGAAATTCCATCAGTTGCTTGCAGACAGTAGTCCTAGCTTTGGCTGTTGAGAACCTTCCGGTGTTAACCATTACAGCCGATATGTAATCTATTAAACCATCTGCCATGAGTTGTAGCACGAGACCTCTGTATGGGTTAGCTGCTGACCCAGTTTTGCTGTCTTTCACCCTGTTGTGTTCTGCTTGCTTTTGTAACTGATGAACACAAAACACCTCAGTTCCTCCTGCACCAGGCAGCAGGGCTCCATCATTCAGTGCATGGTGTAAACGATACGCACAGGCCCAGAACTGGTCCTCCAGGGATTGCAGCTTGCCCTGTACACAACTTGTTATAACCACTGTGACCAACCCACTATTCCTACCAGTGGAAATGTTCACAGCTGATGAAGATTTCCTCTCATAGCTGCTGAGGTCCCTCCAGATCTCAACATTAACACCATGACCGACACAAGATTCCGTTAACTGCGTGGCATAGTTTACTGGAATAGCTCCAGTTGATCTGCCAATAGTCTTCAAAACAGAAGACTTGACCTTTTCCACTACGAGAATCTGATGCTTACAACAGTGCTGAATGACCTTCTGGCTGACAAGGCCAGCAGTCAGTATCAGTTTCACTTCTAGGTTTAAGAGTAGTTTCACAACCTTAGCCACCCATTCATCCTCTTTGCTCAAAGCTGACAAATCCAAGTCCTCACGCACACATTGTTCACCTGGTAGGCTTTTGAAGCCCAGATGGCGGTAGGTCTGAGACAGATCTCCAGTAACAAGTGCAACTTTCAGGGGTTGTTGTTTTACCACATGAGCAACTGCAGCCTGCTCGTCAGATAAAAGAAGAATGCAGCCTTCAACAACACATGCGCAGTCCTCTGGTATACCAGAAACAAGACAGGTTAACACTTTTGAAATGTCAAACAAGGGATCACTGATACATTTTTGGTTTGTCTTTAACAGCATCTGAGTAGCTTCACCTGCCAATTTCATAGCATTTTCACAACCATGGCTCAAAGACTCAGCAATGACTATCATGTCTGGCTGATTGGGATGCCAAACTGTGGAGAGAATTTCAGACTTGGTCTCACAAAAATGTCTGCTGAGCTTAACCTTTCTTTGTCCATTCTTGCTTAGACACTTGTCATCAAAGTTTGCCATCTCTTTGGATGCGTTGGCAGAAGCTTTCTTTATACCTCCCGGTGCAGCAGTGCATTTCTCCATTAAAGTGAGGTCCTTGAATGAAACTGAAAATTTCTTGCAAACATCCAAGCAAATATCAATCCCCTCAGACATAGCTGTGATTATGTGCTTAACTGAAATACCTCTCTGGAGGCTGTCCAATGCAGCACGGCTCCAAGCCCCTGCAAGAAACAGCAAACATCCAGACCCTGTGCGGTACCGCTGATGATGGGCTCGAATAGTCTCATAAACCAACTGACCCACTGTGCATGTAGGTTCCAGGTTCTCAATGATACGAAAGCATGAGCACACCAGAACCGAGTCCCCACTCGATTCATCTTGGATGAATTTGTAGCTTTTAAACGGACCGATGGAGGACCGTATCCTTCCTGAAAGTGCTGAGAGTTTCTGGAGTCCAACATGTTGCCGACTGCTTATCACTTCGCCTTCCAGCATTATCCAGACTGAAAAATAAAAGAATCAGAAACACTCAGCATCAGCAAATATTATATGTTTAGTTAGTAAATCTGCTTAACATTATTTGTGGAAAAAAGGTTAAACAGTTTTTAATTTTAGCATTGTGCTCTAGAGGATGTTATAACTTTCAAAAGATTATAGGTTTTCTTACATTAATGTTGGGTTTAAGATATGTGCTTTACATTTTATTTGGCAGGAATGTACTTTTCAAAATAAAGTTTAACTCAGGACAAACAGATCAGCATAAGGAAGGACTAATTACTAATACTAAATATGTCAAGTTGATGCAACTCACTTCAGTCACCTCTACATGACTGTGGCTTGTGGCCATGGAGGCAATGTCTCCAGGTGGTACTTGGTTATACCAAATAAGCAGGTATACCAAAATAATATAAGCCAACTAATGTCTGCTTCACAAATGGAGTTAAGTACAACACCTAAGCTTAAATAATAATACTGCAGCCCATGGCCAATAATCACTTTTCTTTAGATCAAGTAGACAAAAATAAAAATAAAAACTAATATCTGCACAATTACTGTAAATATGCAAATGAATCAGGAGTTAAAGAAGTCTTAACTTCTTTAACAGCCAAGAGCTGTTGCACTTGCACAGGAAACGAGGCCCCAACATCAGAGCTGCCATTTGAAACAATGAAATGGGTTAAAAAAATCTTCAAGAAAGTAAATGAGTGCTGAAAAAGCAACTCCAAACAAAACAGAAAATGTGAAAAACGAAAGCATACAAGAATATATTAATGGATCAGTGTAGAAAATTCTAAACAATATTGCCTTGAAAATTGAAATACAAAAGAAAAGAAATAAAACCCAAAAGTATAAAATCAGGACTCAAAGTTTAGAAGACCTTGGTTGAAATAAAATAAAATAACAAATTTGCATATTGAAAGGGAATGATGCTCAAATAATTGTTCAGTATCATGATAATGAAACATAAACCACTGCTTTAAGAACACCATCACATTTCCACAGTCTGTGATGATGTGGAGCTACATTTCTATTTGTGTCCATACAAAGTAAGTTGTGTGATATTTAAGTCATTATTCAAACTAAAAATACATTTGTTCAATAAAAAAAAAAAAAAGGATTTCAACATCTGTTCGGAAAGAATTCTAAAACAACCAGTGGAGACTTAAGTTTGACTGGAAACAGGTGAAATCTGGAAAAATAGAACTTGGCATACAGAGCTGATTAGTCAGCAAGAATGTAGGAACTTTCATGAAGTAGAAGGCATGCCTCAAAACAGTCAACACGGTGATACAAGCAAAAAGTTTATTTCGTGATTCCAAGTCCTACTTGTTTATTTGATCTCAGAACAATACTGTGATTTAATCCTGATGCGGTATATTAACATAAAAAACAGAATGTGATGCTCTAATTCCATACTTTACAAAATTCACAATGGTTCAAAATTATTCTAAGTCCACTTTTAAAATAAGTAGAAAATGTTTACTTTATGCTTAAGACGTTTGCAGATAAGGCTGCCATTAATAGCATTATCAATGAAGTTATCCGTTTTATACTTGAAATACGATAAAACAGTGTTTTCTGAAAAGACATAACTGTTCAAATTGTATTTATGAAAACGAGCCGTTACCTTTAATTTTAAGTCTTAGCCGTTTGTTTTGTTCGTTGCTCTCTTCCGGACGCGCGAGCTTAAAAAAAAAAACAATAAAAACAACGCGCATGCGTTAAATGCCAGAGTTGCTGGGCAACAAAAAAATGACTTAAAACGATTGGTGGAAACTTTTAGAGCCCGCAAGTGCTACTTTCAGATTGGCTAACAAGACCAGATTCCGTTTTTCTCTACCTTCTATTGGTTGCCGAGTGTGTCCGTTAAAAATAAAACCGTTGCTGCATGTTTTGTTGACATCTGATTAGCAAACACAACGCTGAAGTTTTCTTTTGTGGTGGATTCGGGTTTTTAAATGGTAAAGCTATGCCGAAGTGATTAATATCTAATCTCTGCTCTGTTCACAATGTTTTATGTTCATTTTAGTCTTAAAAGCGTTGATTTTTTTGTCTTATCCATTAGCCGAACTAGAGCTTTTGCTAGCTAGCTTGGTTCTTTTATACATAAGGTGTTTCTTCTGATAATTTCTGATAATGTCTATTTCTTAGGCTACAAATTACCGGAAACCTGTTCCCTCAACGAGCCAAAAGAAAAAGTCAAGCTCCAAAGCTGAACTGACGGAGGAGCAGAAGCAGGAGATCAAGGAAGCTTTTGATCTGTTTGACACAGATGGAACTGGGACAATAGACATCAAAGAACTCAAGGTGGGCTTTGTTAAAGACCAAATATTATTGGTGCTCATAGAACCTCATTGGCTGATTATCCTCGCTACAGGTTGCCATGAGAGCCCTAGGCTTTGAACCAAAAAAGGAGGAAATCAAGAAGATGGTTTCAGACGTTGTCAAAGATGGCGCTGGAACCATTGATTTCGATGACTTTCTTAGTATGATGACCCAGAAAATGGTGAGTGTTGGACAATGATAAATATTCACACTTTCACTGTTCACTCTGACAGTTAAAAAAACCTTCAAAGTAAATTAAACTTTTACTGTGCTAGTATTATCTCCTAATTAATTGAGTTATAGTCATGCCTCTTTAAAATGACAGAAAACCATTCATGTCTAAAGTCCTGGCAACAAAATTGAGTACAGTACACCTGTAAGTGTAAAGTTGTCCCCAACATGACAATTCTTATGTAGTCCTAAACCATGACACTCTTACCGCCATACTTGTCAGTGGGCAAAACACAGTTGTCCTCGTGCTCCTCACCACCACAAACGCTTGATCCAGATCCGTTTATATTGGTCTCATAAGACCACAAGACATTGTTCCAGTAATTAGTCTACTTGTCTTCATCAAACTTTTTTTTATAGTATAATTTATAGTATAATTACAAAATATGCTTCAGTTACATTTACTTTAAAAGAAGTACATTGTTTAAGATAATTGTTTAACATGTTTTTCTCCATTGGTAACTGAAAATGTGGCAACATTGTGTCTTCCAGGACAATGTTCCAAATTTCTACCTATTGACATATTATAAAGAAGACTAGTGTTGTTCTGTCATTAAATGGGTTTGGCCAAAACGAACAGGGGTGCCGTAGTTCTGCAGACAAAATATATAGTGTTGGATGCAAAAGGAAGACATATGTGGAATTAGTAGATAATTTAGGGTTCAGAAGAGTTTTTAACCTGTTTAAAGTAATACCATGTTTATTGTCTCCTGTGATGTTAATAGAATGAGAAGGATAGCAAAGAGGAAATAATGAAGGCTTTCCGACTGTTCGATGATGACTGCACAGGAAAAATCTCTTTCAAAAATCTCAAGAGAGTTGCTAAGGAGCTGGGAGAAAACCTCACAGATGAAGAGCTGCAGGTAACTTTGGGTCTTCTATTTTACTGCTATTTCATTTGAAATGTTACAGTAAAAGTTACTTTGATATAAAATATGTTTCTTTTCTTGAGCTACAGTGCAATAACCATATATGTCGGCTGTCAATGAATCATCAGTGAAATTATATTAAGAAAAAAATCACAATATTCCTAAAACTGAGATGAAAACACAAAGAGGATAACAGAACTCTCTGTCACATGAACTTAAAAGTCCAAAGTAGAAATATTTTCTTGTTGGGGGGAATCAGAGAACAAGATGTGTTGTTGAGGATGTCAATGACTAGATAATTTGGTCAGTCTTTATCATAGATGTATGTGTATGATGATATTTTAATTTAATGAAATGATGGTGAAGAGTCTAAGTTCTTTTATGGATCAGCTAAATTAAGGTTGTTCTAGTTTCTCCTACCTTGGAATGAGTTCCCATCTCATATGTATTACACTTATCTGGTCCAAAAATATTCACATGCCATGAGAATTCACTACAAAAAGCTTCAAGGTGCAAACTTCCAACACCGGTGATGGAGGCCGCTTCAAATTAGTCTTCTTCATTCAGATTAGTCATTACTAAGTGGTCATCTCTCACTGTTCTCAGGTCAGATGTCCTTTTCTTAGTATTTTCAGTCATAAGAATTTGCATTTTTAGAAAATAAAAACATTACTAATATACCAAGTTAAAATACTTAAATTTGTTACATCACAGTATTTGATAAGGAAGTTATTTGGATGACATGTAGACCGTTTTATTTGTGTGTAGTTTACAGAACAAATTTAATTTGTTCAAACACAATTTGTATCTTGAAAATGAGTAAGAAGAAACAACTTTTTGAAAATAAAATGAAATTTCCATTACTATCTTCAGCACTCATGTCACTGCCTCATGGCATTGCGACTGTCAGCCCTTCAGTATATCACAATAATCTGTTGATCCAGAGAATTATGCTGCATCCGACATCAGCTTAGTTGATGCTAAGTACAGAAACTTGTCACTTTTTCCTTTATTGCCCACATCTTATTTGGAGCGGCTTCAACTCTCTGCTTTTTCTCTGCTCAGAAAAAGCAGAGAAACCACAACTCAGAAGTGCTCATGTGTCAGAAACACATGAAGCCTGTTGCCAAAAGAAAGCCAGGCTTGCGAACATCTAGTAGAGCAGAATCTGGTTTGACCATCTAGATTAATGCATGAAGAAAAGTTCAGATTCAAGACATTCATATTTAGCACCATTCAGTAAAAAATTCTAATTAAGATGAATTATTTTGAGAGGTTCATCATTATAACACAAAAATACAGCGTTGTGGTTTACCGGTTCTACACTGTTCAACCTTGGATCATTCCATTTACATGATCACACCACAATCAAACCTCCAGGAACACAAATACTGCTCTGGCATCTAAAATATGTTCTATGGTTGTATAGCTTATCAGCCATAGAACATATTATTATATGGTTGGTAGAACCATATGTTCTATGGTTAAAATTCTTAACCATAAATCAAAATTCTTATGACTGAAATAATTTCTCAGTAACAGTGAAAGGTCCAATAATTTCACATCTCTAAACTAGAGGTTCCAGAAACACTTTAAATAGCTTCCAAATTTTGAACTAATTCAAGGTTTGTAGCACCTCTTCAGTAAGGTCGGTAGTATTGAATGCACAGCTTTCAGTCAATAAATAAAAAATTATTTTAACAGTAAAATGTTAAAATCAAGATGTGGTATTGCATATCAAAGATGAAGCATAAGATTCAAACTGAATGATACTGAATGTTAAAGGGGGAGTCTTCTGTAAAATCAACTTTTTTGAGCTTCACATGATATCGTAATGTTATTCTCTCATTAAAAACAAACCTGGATACTGCTTCGATTCTTTCATGTGTTTGAGGAATCCTTGGTTCTCTGGTGGCAAACATTTAGGGGTGCCTAAATGCTTGCTTATACACAGCACCCTCTTTTTACCCCAAGCTCCTTCTCAGAGCTGCAATTTGCAGTTGAGCCTCTGCCTCACACAGCAACCCTCCCCCCACTCCACTCTTTATCATCTCCTACAGACTTGCGGCAGCAGCAATTGGCAAACACCAGGGGGAATTGCTGAGCTTATCATAGGAACAAAATTCTATGATAATTCTTAACCATAAATCAAAATTCTTATGACTGAAATAATTTCTCAGTAACAGTGAAAGAATAAAAGCTCCTATGTACGCTTATAAATGGCACAATGAAGGAGTAGTGCTGTGATGATGTGCTGAAAGTGGAGTGTCTGAAAGAGACAGAGGCCAACTTCAGGGCATCAAATTGCAAAATTAGATTTCTCTTCAGTAATGACTGATATATAAATTGTTTTTATAACTAAAGTTACCATAATTAGTTAATTGCAGCATAAATTGACAATATGTGCCTGGAAAATACCTCTTTAAGTTTTGATAGATTTTTGTCCTTTAGAACAATGGCTGTAGAAGCAACTATTTTTCCACACCAAACTATCTCTTCTCATACTTACCAGGTTTGGAAAATGATAAAAAATAAATTCCTAGCTGCATTTACTTTGAATCTTTCTACCAGCTGTGTTTTAAAATCTTGAAAAAGGAAAAACAGAAATGTTTAATTCTAAAATACATATACATATATATATATGTATTTTAGAATTAAACATTTCAGTTTTTTCTTTGTATGTATATATATATATGTGTGTGTGTACATGTGAATTGTTTCACATAATTCCCTCCTTAACATTCATATTTGTCGGCCTTCAGGAAATGATTGACGAAGCGGACCAGGATGGTGACGGAGAAGTCAATGAGCAAGACTTTCTACGGATAATGAAGAAGACCAATCTGTACTGAAGCCGCTGAGTGTTGCAGTTTTAAAACCTTTGCAGGATTAAATTCTGATCTTGTTCCAACTATTTTTACTGAAGCTTTTTTGGAACTAAGACAGGCTCTATATGTAAATAACTTTTTTAAAATCCTGTGTCATTGTACAGATTCTTTTTTTCTATAAGACAAATAAAAACAATCACAGTTTTGACTCATGTTTAAACTAATAGCGAAATGTCAGTTTGAGAATTTTTTTTTTTTTTTACCAACTTTCTTGTTGAAACGGAGGTGGTGCAATGCAGAAGCAGGTTATAGCAGCTCATGAAGATCTTAGTGAAAGTGATTTCAGTGCATTGCATTCATTGTTGTGCAACTTGCAGAGCACAGCGTGCCAATGATGGTCAGACAGACAGACATGACTAAGTTGATGTTGACTAATTCGAATTATCTTACTGTAAATAGAAATCAGCAGAATGAACCTGAGATGAGTAAGTCAGTAAAAGTGACTCTCACATCATGCTGCGAGCTGAACTTGGTATCGCCTGAACAAGGTCTGTTTTACCTACCGGTACATCTTTTGATCATCTTATAGGAAAGATGCTCCTGCTGATTAATTGCAACATGGAGCGGAAGTCTGCTTTTGTCCAAAACATCGAACCTTGCTTAAATAAACAGGATATGTAATGACGTGTTTTTCCGAGCCGTCAGACGGCTGTCTATTATTTTGAGGATGCTTGCCACTGATTATGAAAGTTGTGATAACCTGTTCTAGACTGTGACAGAACCTCAGGTGGAAAATTTGAAAGGTTCTCTCGCATTATGAAATCCAACATTTGAAAAACATTCCATACAAGAAATGTTATTGATATTTCATATTGCTATGCCTGGTTTGATCGAAAACAATTTTTCAATCATTCCTTTGCAGATTTCTTTAGTTTTTGTTCTTTTATTTCACTTAAGTCTTTCACATTATTCAATACAGTATAACCAAAAATTAAATTCCATTTTCATTTTCGATTTTGATTTTTTTTTTTATTAAGGGAACAAAGCTATACAAGCCAACTGGTTCTTTGTGAAAACATCCCACTAAACCTAACATTTGGCTGTCATATACTTGGCAGGAATGACAATTTAAAGATCACGCAAAAATAACTCAATCGATTTAGGTCCAGATTTTGTCTGCAATTCATAATATTTTTGAAGCCATTCAGAAGTGGATTTCTGATTTATTTTTCTGCAAGATCCAAATCTGCTTGAGGTTACGTATGTCATTCGGAGATTATCCTTCAGGATTTTCAGGCAGAGAGCAGAATTTATGGTTCCATTATGACCTGCAAGCCATTCAGGTCCTAAAGCAGAAAACCGACTCAGATCATCGACCACCACATTTAGCTGCTAGCAAGTTGTTTTTAAGACAATGTTTTAAGTTTTAAAAACAGCTGTCATGGAAGGCCACTTTTGTCTCAGCCCATAGAATATTTATGTTTTTTAACCAAAGTATTTTGTATTTTATGGCCTTTTTTTCTTTTTCCTTGGGACATTCCTTACATAGATCCCATTTTTGACCAGCCTCTTTTTTTATTTTTTAATCACTAACAATTACCTTAAAGTAGCACAGGAAGTGTTCTCGATTCTTTCCTGACTTCCTGAATGAGTTGGAATCTTGGGGTAATTTTGGGAGGCCAGAAACTTCTGTGGATAATAGCCCCTTGTGTTATACTGGAGTAATCAAGCCTAATAAATGATTAGTAATTTTTCCAAACAAATATTAAGAACTAATTAATATCTTGCATGTTTTGATATCTTTCATATGTCAACTAATGTCATAAGTAGGCTAACAGAACTTAGTTCAGCAACTAAGTTCTGCTACTTAGTTGCTTACCTACAGTTTTTAAAACTGAACCCAGCTTTACCAAAAATGTCAGTTAATTTAATTTGAAACACCCTTTGTGCCTTAAAAAGTGATCATTAAAAAGATGTTGAAAAAATCTACACTGTTTATTAATCATGGACCAAATTAAATTGCCAACCGTGAACCTGCTAAGATGAAATTTGGAATTGCTTTAGGTGAGCCACCATGTGAAAAGGCCAGTTTTTCACTTGCTTGAATCAGACAGCCTGCTATGACTCAAATCCATCCACTGTGTTGCAGTTCAAAGTGATCCACTCAACAGGTGAGAGCTGAAACACAGATCTGAAGCTCGCTTTGAGTGGACCAAGGAACTAAAGAGTGCCTCAGTAATACACATCCTGATATTATGAAGCCAAGTAGCTATTCTGCAGATATGAATACTATTGTTTTATAGTGGTATTTTGTGAGAGCTTATAAGAAATCTACATCTTACTCATGGGATGTGACTCTTGAGCAGACCCAAGAATGAAGAAAATGATCATGTTGGAACTCCTGTTTCAGAAGGGTAGCAGTAGTTTATTTCTTACAGAAATCTGACTTCATTTGTTTTAGTTAAAATATTGTGCTTTGTTGAAAGTATATAGTATGAAAAGAGTTTATATCACTGTAACTGGGGTTAAACAATGGAACGAGCTGAAAATGGAATCAAAACAATATTCAAGCATCAACCAGTTTAAAAATATACAAAGTGTTGGTTCTCCTGCAGTGGATCTCTTAGTATTTCCATTGGAAGCTCTCAATGCTCCATTATCATCTGTAGCTTGTGTATGCATCTTTGCAGAAATATTAACTTACTTATTAAGTACATAGGAGACAGGAGACATAATTCTCAGTTTAACTGGTAGCCACACTGCCCTGCTCTGGCCGAACACACAGAGAACAAGGAGGCTCCACTTTTATTGTTTTTATAAGCACATAACCTTCCGCTTCACAAAGTAGTGCCAACCAACATACAGGCAAGCATCATACACAACACAAAGCTATGTTACTTACAATGTACAGGGAATCTTAGCCATATGTGAAGCTATGTACAATTCTCATCGCTACTATTAGTACTATCCGTATATTTTCTTGTCTCATGAGAGTTAGTTTGTAACCATCTTGTCTATGTGATATTTATTGTTGGCTCTTAAGCACAGTGGTGAGGTGTTCCGGGTACGTCCCACCAGGAGGAGGCCCCGGCGAAGACCCAGGACCCAGGACACGCTGGAGGGACCATGTTTCTCGGCTGGCCTGGGAACGCCTTGGGGTTCCCCCGGAAGATCTGGAAGAAGTGGCTGGGGAGAGGCGAGTCTGGACTGAAGCAGAAAAATGAACTGATTAACTGCAAGGACAATTTTGAGATCTGAAGTTCAGTACGTACTGCAGGTAATATATTTATTGTACATAAGTTTAAAAAAATTGAACTTTATTGTACAGTTCATTAACATCAGATGGGAAATTGTTGACATTTTATTTTGTGTTATTTGCAAAACGGAAATAAGATTGGGCTAATTACTTAACACTCAAAGTTATGTTGAGATGGTTTTCATAAAACAGTTCATCCTGCCCTGTAATTTCCAACAATATGGATAGGTAAAAACAGATTGAGACTTTATTGGCCAAATATAATTTTTAACCTCTTTCTTTGTCATCTACTTCATAATTTGTTTTAACATATTTTTAAAATGTAGACATAGATACAATTATCTCGGATCAAGGCACTGACTAGAGGAAAAGGTGCTTGATTTGCTGACAGCAGACTTAACTCTGGTGGAGTTGTTGTTGTTTACCAAATGTTCGATTTTAGAACAAAACTTTCCAATAGAAGTTGAATGTTTTTGTACAGTGGCAGTTTCATGGCCTTTAATATCTCCACAGCCCCTCAGCCGGGCGGTATTCCCCTTCTGTTGTGGCTTAACAGCATTCGCATCACACAGCTCGTTCAGTACTCCCACTGCTCCGCCGCTTGTTGTGCTTTTTTTTTCTTTTTCCAATAAAATGATAAATTTCCAAAACAGCTAAGCGCTGCAAGTCTGGTCACTGCTGGTAAATGAAAGAAGAATCAATTAACTCTTAAATGTCAAGAATGTGTCACCAGTATGTGGGCAACCTATTCACAGGGTCCCTCTGTGAATAAGAGAAGTTCAACACAAAGTAAAAACTGTCACTGTGCTTTGGAGAAGCAAGGACTGACTGCAGCAGTGGTATGTTTGCCATTTTAATCTTAACCCATCAATTTAACCTTTAGAATTAACTGAATTTATTATTCAGTTAATTCTGTCTGAATGTTTCAGGTTTCAGAGTAGATAAAGTTTAAGTCTTATCATTGATCCTTCCTTTGTTTTTGAGATGCTACAGATCAAGTGTTGAGTTCTTTGTTTTTTTTGTTCCTTTTCTTACCCAGTACATTCAAACAGAAAAATACATGTTTTTAAAAGCTGAAACATCTTTAAAGATGTTGCTTTAATGTGACGTAGGCATAGACAATCCAATCTTTTTATTCAGCTGTGTTTTCCCCACCTTTTTTAAGTTCCTGTTGCACACCTGACTTCAAAAAAAATACAGAAACTTCATAGGGCATCTTGTTAAGAGAAATCTGTTTCCACCCCTTAACCAATCACATTTAAACGTTTAGGGAGATCAGAGTTTTAAGGTTGGAAAAAAAGGTGTCCACATCTTTTCAGTTACTATCCTGCATTACAAATGTAAATTTAATGAAAGTACATGTATCTTTTCAAGTTTAGATTCTACAAACTAATTTGATATAACCAAGTGTTTAATTGTTACATTTACTTACTTAAGTAACTTTTTGAATAAGATAATACTGTCAGGAGTTGCTTTTTTACATTGTACCTTCTACTTTTGAATAATATTATTACGAAGTAGTGGTACTTTTACTGGAGTAAAACTTCTCAATACTCTATCCACTGAGTAACTTCACTAAATGAAGAACATATTTTACCAAAAACGCACCAGACACACCTACAGTTTATGTTAAAATGAGACTTCTTGCTGTTTCTACAAAAGCTGTTATTCTAAAGCTACTTTATCTGCTGTCTAATCAACAGTTCTTTTAAGTTTTTATTTTATAAATACAACATTTATTCATTCATTTGTATTAGTTGTAAAGTACATTTTCCTTTTTTAAAATACCAGAATTTGCACACAACTATTTTTTGCCTGTCTGATTCATTTTGTTAAATCAGATGTCATGATTAGTTACTCAGTACCAGAGTAGCCTTTCTACCTTTTTTTTTTTTGCTTTGTTTTTACAAATAAAAAAAAAATATTACTTAACTTTCCTGCAGTCTTAGGAGATGGGATCATATGTAGTTGCACCAACCTTGTGTGCGCTTTTAACGGTTTTTTTTGTTTGTTTTTTTTTTTTTTTTTTTTTTTTTTTTTTGTAGTTTTGAAAATTCACAGTCTGTAGGAGATTTAAGTAATTTCTGGGATGGCTACTTTTTAGTTGGGTTTTAGTTAAAATATGTGTTTTCCTCCAGCAAAATTTTGGATACTTTTTGGGTTTCCTTCATTTTTAATTTGAATATTAAATTGAGTTTAATGCACTGTTGGATCATTTCAATGAAGATGTGATTGAAATTAAATTACTTTTTTTTTGGTAAAGTGCCTCAAGACCACATTTGTTGTGAATTGGCTATATGAAAATAAACTGAATTGAATCATACTTGATTCACCAATGACTATTAGCTGATGTCACTTTTGGCAGATAGACACTTCAGAATAAATGAACTAATAAAATGAGTACTAGGATACTCATTTTACTGTAAGGTAATTTTCTTTTACTTTTTTTGACCTCTTGTGTTTTGGGAGATAAACATAAGCAATGAGCACACTTTCACAATCATGAAACACTCATTTGTGTTTCCATATAAAATACTTTACATAGACGTTGGTGGCTGTGATGAAAGAAAACATGGAAATATTCATGGGGTATCAATACTATTTTGAGTTTTTGAATGTGGAAGAACTTTGAGATTAGAAAATGGGGCAAACTGAAGCGATAAAACCCAATGAATCTCTGCAAAAAAGCATATGTGCACAGTGGTTGAGAAACAGAAAACGTGGGTGTAATTGCACATTCAGAAGAGAAATGAAAATTTTTTCTGAGTCTTTTTATCAGATTCCAGCAGTTTGAAACATGGGCTGCTGACAAAAAGATTATTGTTGCATTTGTAAATCTTGTTTCCTCCGTAAACACGGCAGCGGAAAATCAATGTGCCAATAACAATAGGAGAAAACGGAAACAGGTGAACTTCCATGTTTGACACAGTTTTCTGGTGAAGATAACATCTAAACAACAGTTGCAGATTTGGTAATAGGGAAACACCTTGAACTTAATACTCTCATTTTGTTTTCCAACTTTTTATAATAATAGACACTTTAAAAGAGTCTGCTATCCTTATGTTTTGATTGAAACTGGTCTTGGTAAAGCCTTGAACTGAACAATGATTGTGATTTATTTATTATACAATTCAGCGATGTCATCCCTGGTGTCATACCGGTGAACAAACCTGAGCAGGCGATCCCCCACCCACGCCTGCTGTGTGTTCTTCCTGAACACTTACGGTAATATTGATCATGTCGGATTTTCTGACTTAGAGAAAAAATATATGCCTTGGTTTTGAGTCAGCAATAAAAGCTTTAAACTAAAAAAAATTGTGTGCATGTGATCTCTGCATATTAAAAATTCAGTTGATAATGTGCAGACTTACACACCGTCGTGTGTACGTGCTGCATGCGAGCTTTCAGACTTGCGCCCACTTGCTCGCAACCTGGAAATGCAGTGTTGCCAAAGGGGAGACCGCAGAGTAAGAAGTCATACTACTACTGCAGGTGGGAGGAGGAAGTAAACGACATAATTATAATTTAGTAAACAAATCCCCCTGATACTGAAATGTTTGAAGTGTAAATACATGGGTCAAGTGTAACAGCACAGTTTATGTACTTTATTTTTACTTAACATGTTGATTAGTGTATTTTAAATCACCCACAGACAGGATAACTAATTTCCACCACAAGTTAATGCATTCAGCGGGGATTTAAACTTGCTTTATTAGACTGAATGTCAACAAACAGAAAAAAACAATTTGTGTAGGTACAGTATGACCACGTCAACTCAAAACAAAAACAAAATTATGATACTGATGAGCAACAGCTGTGGCTGAGACACTGTCACTGATTTCGGATTCCATGAAATAAAGACAAAGTAAACAAACCAGCAGATACATGATGATTATTGGCAGCAAAATGCATTCAATTCTTTAAATATTAAATTGTAAAAAATGCTTGTCACAATTGGAATTGAGGTTTTTACTTGATAATTTAAACTGCAGACATTTTTTTATTAAAAGAAAAAAAAAACACCCACTTCAAAATTTCAGTTTCTAATTTTGAACATATTTCCAGTTAATTTAATCAAAGGCAAAAAAGAAGAGGTTGGTAAAAGTGTTTTGTCTTTGTTCTGCAAGCGTAAAAAAAAAAAAAAAAAAAAAAATTTCTCACTTTTTGCCAATGTGCAAGATGTTGCTAGCTGAATCCTCTCTTCTTTAAGTCGCACATTTTGCATTGTGTTTAACACACTGGGTGACCACAAAAACTCTCACTGCGTCACACATGTCACCTTTGACAGACTTAGTAACAAAAAAAGGTAACTGAGGGCAGCGACGCTTTTACATATGTTCAACGGAAAGAGCTGGGGCACCTATGATGAGAACATTTCTCCACACTAAATATCCAATTTTAAAAACAGATAATCACAAGCCCTGCTTATGTTCAAATGTGGATTTTAAATTTTGAATTGAATTTAAAAACACATTGAGTTTTTGAAAATTAAACACTTTTTTTGTAACAAATGTAAACAGTAAATTTTTACTATTGTAAAAGGGGTTTATGTACCAAGATTTTATTTAATCTCTAGAACAGCCACTGAATATCTCTAGAATTACCTTAGGCTTTAACTTTAGATACTTTACGTTAAACAAACACCCATTAAGGTTTGCACAACACTGGTCAACTGTTTATGCTTTTATTACTGCAAGAAACTGATATTTCAGTGAGCAAAAAATGCTCATCAGTTTGTTTTTAAACTAATCTTTACATATTACAGCATACAGATATACAACAGTAAAAATGTAACAACCGACTACATTCACTGTCAAAAGTTAGAAAGTTTCACACCTTAATGTTTTATTTCAAAATGTGATCGTTAGATTTTCAAGTTTCCCTTTATTCAAATTTAAAATATAAATGTACATCAGTCAATAAGCAATGAATTTAAAGTAGCATTATTATGGGATTTCTTTGTTGCCAAAATCATGTTTCTGTCAGAAATAATTAAGATTTTCATATTTGAGTTCAGAAACTGTTAATGAGGAAAATCTTATTAATAAACTAAATTAAATATGAAAATAAAAAAAAAAAGTTTTCAATTTTCAATCTGCATTGGTTCAGTTTTACTTTTTTTCTGCAATTTTGACTTTTTCTAAGTTGAACAAAATGTTTATTCTTCACACTTTCCTTATTTAACAGGTGCTTAGTAAAAAGAAAAAAGAAAAAGACACAAACACACATAGTGGGTAACAGGGGGTTCGCTAGCGGCAGCCCCAGGAGGAAATTCTTCTGAACTGAAATCTACCTGAAGACACATTTTCCTTTCTGAATGTGCATCACAGAAGGCACTCCTGATAAGCCTGAAGACTGAGGGAGAAGCACCTCTCAGACCTGTCCAAGCCCCCACCCACCTGTTCCTTTACGCTAACGCAGACAGAGAATAGACGAGAGGGGTTTTCTCTCTGACAGTCACTCTCGCTTCCTCTCCTCTGGTTGGGGAGGATGATCGTGAAGATAGTGTGCGGAGAGAACGCGTGTGTGCTACCTCTGACAAGGCAGAAACCCTCAGCTAGTTATGCAGATGGACACGCTGACTAAAATTTGGCGCCATCTGAATTTCCAAGGTGTCTAATATTATAACATAATGGAGCAGATGACCTTGATCAATCATACCTACGCTGATATTTCCATACTGATCACTTTTGTTGCATTTTCTACATAAAGCAAAGGTAGCCAAGGAAAGCTCTCCTCATCTGAAAATATTTCCAATAGTACATATTCTTCTTTCCATCATTTACTTATTCTTCCCCCACCTTGTAACAGACATCTGGCTGCAAAGTATGGACAACATATCATTTGTCAACATTTTCAACACCACTCAGAGTGGGCTGTGGGACAGCTTTCCTTTACATCTACAGTTCTGCTGTCAGAAGTGAAAAATGTGTGCATGGTGAGGTGAATCTGGGTCACTCTAACATGAAACAATCCTGTGGAAATAAAGACTAAATAACATCCAGATTCTGCTGATAAACACAATGAACTGATTTTCAGTTAGTTTAACTTCAAAATGTACAAACCCTACTAAATATTTTACATTAAATCAGACTCTGTTATTACATTAATCTCCATGGCAATATAAAAAAAACCTAAAATGCTTGCTTATTTAGGTGTGCAATGGTACAGAAAAATCTATGCTACATTATATGTTCAGCATCACAATCCTTGAAAAAGCAATAAAATTTAGAGGTTTTTTTTAAGCAGTACTCTATTTAACTGGTGAATCTGTTTATGTTTCTTACATTAATTAAATGTTCCTATGTTTTAAAACTGAAAAGTAAAAAGTGAGGAACTGACTGGAGTTTTGGTTGATTTTTTTTTAAATTATGTATAATAAAGCAGTGTTAGCATGCATAAATTATAGAATTGTGCACATGTTGAGAATAAAGCACCTTTAAATCATTTGGAGTTGGCTTGAATTTTTGATAACCTCGAGTTAAAAACAAATGCACCAAGCACAGCTGTTTGAAGACCTCCCACTTATTCCTCCTACTTGCATTTTATACAGGCATGATGTGGTTTCAGAAAGTTAATTCAGTTAAGTGCATGGTGAGCTATGCTATTATTGGTGTTGAAAAGTGTGCATTCTGACATTAAGTTTTTATTCTCAAACAAATCCTGCAAACACATTCGTTTTAACAGGTATTTACAGTTCAGTCAGTCGTGACTCTCGCTATTGTTCAAACCAAGATGAAGACAGTCATGTCATTCAGTCTGTTAGTGGAGCTATCAGCTGCTGGACACCAAACAATGGGTCCTTCCCTAAGCCCCTTGTATTTAAACAGATGACATCAACTTATTCCATATGACAGCGTTAATGCTGGGGTAGCACAATGGTGAAGCTGTTGGCACTGTTGACTTGCAACTTAAAGATTAGGTTCTTTCTGCATGAAGTTTGCAAGTTCTCCCTATAAATTAATATGCATTTATAGGGAGATGCATGTACTCCCTTCCTCCCTTCTCACCTTCCTCCCACAGGCAAAAAACACAAATGTAGCTGACTTCCTCTACATATACATATGGTTGTTTTGTGTTTTTGTGTTGTTCTTTGATGGATTGGTGACCTGTCCATGGTGTACTATGCCTATCACTCAGTAACTGATGAGATAGGAATGAGATTCACAGAACTGCCTAATTGGTATGCAAGTGTCCAACTAGCTGAATAATCATTTGGATCAGTTGTTCCCAAATCTTCCAACTTTGGACACAAAAATTAAAATTCCAGAGTCTCATGACCCGGACTCTTGTTTGAGGATACAATTAAAAAGTGGTTCAACGGCAACAGAATCAGCGCCAATAACTGTCAAAAGCAACGTATTGATCAATACATATTGGTCCAAGTATTGACCAATATGTTGCTTTTACTTATTCAAGTTCTGATTTTTACAATTTTTTTAATGTATTTTACACCATTTATAAAATGCATATGGTTTCTCATTTTTGTTCTTTAGGTCATTTTATCAAGAGGATCTCAAGACCTCAGACTGACATTTTTGTGACCCCAAGGGAGGTCCTGACCTCAACTTTGGGAACTACTGGTTTAAACCACAAGAGCTTATTTTTTCTATTTCAATGGCAGCACAAAATTACTTTCCAAAATAAAATCGCAATTCTGACCCAATAGAATGGTTTAGAGACTTACAAAATTTGAGAAAAGCTGTAAAAATGATTGCCATTGTACCAATTCCCACTTGCACTGCTTATATATTTACACTTTCAAGGTTAAATTAACATTTAGCTATTAGTTTAGTGAATATAATTTAATTGTACGTGGTCTTTAGACTTTTCTTAAGGTTCCTTCTATTTAAGGTCGTTATACAGCAGGAAGACCATTACACTATCTGGTAAGATGCTATCGGTTGTGTAAAGCCCAAAACCTGCTGGATGTCCTTTGGTTCAACATGAAAACTTAAAATGGGTTTCCTGTTGTGGCAAAAGGCTTTTTCTGTTTGTGTAGGTGGCCGAGATAAAGAACCTGCATTCATGTTGACAATACCACGCTTACGAAGACTACCAATGAAACCGTACGGCTACGGCTCCACTGATTCAAAGTGAAAATGGGAAGTGCCGTCTCCCTGTAGTTTCCTGTCAGGTGCACATAAGTGACATTGCATTGACACACTTGTACGTATAGGCGTCACGCACGCGCGGCTTGACGACACTCTCGACTCGACGTAGTGGTTGCCAGTGGAAAAGAAAATTCATTACTCACACACAATTAGTTTCTACAGTTTTCCAGCTCTGCGAGTGGTTTTCCTATGTCCTCAGGGATTAGTATATAAAGGTAAGTGACAGGACTCTTTGCATTTCCAGTAAATCTTTCATAGAGCAACTTTTGGTGATCTGACTCCTACTTCTGACAATATGAAGCTGGTTGCTTTTTGCCTCTTAGCACTCTGCAGCTGCACTTTGGCAATGCCAGCCCCAACGAGGACCTTAAGAAAACTGAGAGAAACCTTGTTTGATCTCGGAAATTTTAAGAAAACCCTAACGGTCAGTATAGCCATCATTACTTTCATTGCTTTACATACACTTGCATAGTTTTTGTTACTGAAAACATGCTTCATTTGTGCCTTACAGAGTGTGGATAAGGCGGAGAAGAGGATGAACATGCTACCAAAGAACATTGAGGTAAGCAAAGTTATTTTGTTAAATAAATATTGACATTATTGTGGTTGCTTACTCATTGTTGTTGCTCTCCCACTGTTGCTAGTAATTGTCAGATGATTGTCACTGTAGGTGTACATCAAATGGTATGTTAAGCACAGACAATCAACTCTTTAGGAACAAACTGTGCTTGGAGGCTCCAGAATGATTTGTTATCAAATTCAAATTAAGGGCAATTTTTGGAGATTTTTAAGGTTTTTGATGTTTTTTCTGGAGAATGTGGACTATGTATCTCGAGCAAGCTAATACTCTGTAAATAGTTAGCAAAATATGTCATTTAAAATAAATGCATTTGAAGATAAAGAATGTGCATTTCAGTCAACAGTTAACTTTTTGCTCTTACAAAAAAAAATCAACAGCATTACTTTTAAATTCAAATAAGTCTTCATTCTTGTTAGCCAAATGTTCTTCAGTGAGTCAACTCAGGAGCTTGCTCAGAGCACTTTTTCATTTTCTCACAGCTTCCGTTGAGTGAAATGTGATGAGTAATCAAGCAGAGAGCTTTTGAAACCACGGTGCTTCCTCACACTACCTCACAAACTCCAAACTTTCTGAGAAGACAGGCTATCGTAACAGAAACTTTAACTTTACACCCAAATTGTTTTTGAAAACTTATTTTGCTAAATTACTAATCCCCAATCAGTCATGGAAAAAAGTACAAATCCAACATCATTTGTTATAGTCAAATGAAAACAGTCCCACTTGGGGAATTTTTAAACAGTTTTAGCTGTTCTTGTTTTTCCATGGAAGGATTTTTCTCTAACCTCACAGCAGTCATACAAAAAACAAACAGAAACAGACAAAAAACTTTTGGACAGGATAGTTGGAATTTCGAAGTATGATTATTGTTTCAAAAATATGTATTTGAAAAAAAAAATTTGAGGAAGGACTTTACCCAGAACTTTATCATAAAAATATTGAAAGCATCATCTTGATAAGTTTCGCTTTAGGTAAAAGTGTTACTGGTGCATCACAGTCAGAAATCTGACATAAAACAAAGAAAAAACTTTCTTGGACGCACTTTGAATGTTGCGAGGGCAGGAAATATCTTAAATTATATATAAGATCAATAGCAACTGTGCTGCCATTAAAACAACCTTCAGTGATAACTTAATGTTTTGGCTTTACTCAAGTTCAACTGGTTGTGGTGATGAATAATTTTTAAAGTACATAATATCAGCAGAACTTAGAGCAAAAACATCTCAAATCCCCCCAATAAAAAAAAAATAGAAAGAAATACAAATAAATCGCAACTGGCTTATAACAGATAAAAACAAATATGAAAAACAAAAGAAAGTCAAATCCATTGTTGCATAATGTGAAGTATTACAAATACACTATTGAATTTCTTTTTTGTATATTAAAATATTTCAAGTGGAAAATCTGGAAAAAGTCTTATTTTTTTTCCTAAATTCTTCATTTCATAGCAGGACTGTGGTTGTCTGTCGGCTCTGAAGTGCTTTGAGGAAGGTATCTTGACATTCAGCAACACCACGCAACAAATTAAACTATACAGGAGCCTGAGAAACAACCTTACTGTAAGTAAATCTGCTGTAGTGAAAACCAAAGTTTAGACTCACCGTAATGGATGTTCACAGTTAAAATTAATCCGTCTCTTTAAACTTTTACAGATAAGTGGGCTGCAGTTTTGTGCCAAAGATTCTACGGTAAGAGCAGCATAGATATGAGATTTCCCATATGTATTTATGATTATTGGTGTTTAATGTGGAGGATTAGGAGCTAATTTTCTGCTTTTTGTCCCTTTAGCCCTCATGCAGTGAATGCAAAACACATCCTGCAGAAAGTGTTGATGAGTTTCTCAACCAACTAGAGTCTCTTCTTCAAAAGGTAAAATCATTATTTTGTGTGATTATACTTTTCACAAGTAAAGTGTATTTATATGCATTTATTTTACTACAATAATTTACCAAAAACACATATTTGCAACGTTAAGTGGAATTTTTTTTTTTCTGTCAATTTTAGGGTATATTCAATCAGAGTATGGACAGAAAGACGACGACGACCCAGACATGAAAAAGAGTTTAACATAGAGAACACACTACACTGAATATAGTTCAACAAATATATATATTAGCCTTGTAACTATCTAATTTATTTATTTATTTGGGGTGTGATGATGAACTCGGTGAAGCTACAAAGAATGTATGGATGGAAAAGCTGCTTTGATGCCCCCCAGTGGACTTGCCTGGTCTAACGTTTTTGTTTTCCTCCAACACTGAAGGGAAAAGTTACGTGTCCTGTAGTTCTTAAAGAATATATTTATTAACATTTATACAATGTGTAATGTGGTATAGTAGAAGATGTTATATATCATAAAATGTGCATGTTAAATAAATTAAATCGACAATAAGTTTTGTTTTCTTTCTTTCTAAGATTCCAATAGAAATATAGATTCAGGTCCTAGAGTTCTTATCAAAGCTTCTCCAACAGCAAGAAGCGGTGTGTATTCGGGGTCACACTTTCATTTAGAAAACCACAGCTTTTAATCTGCTAAACATCAACTCCAGATATGAAACTGATGAGTCTTTTTCTTTCGTTTGACTTGAAAGCAAACTGACACTTGACAAGATAAAATAAGGATAAGCTTATCGCTGTTGTATTTAAATGTATTTTGAGTTTTTAAATATGTATGATAGTTTGTCTTTCAGCTGAAGAGGCTGATGCACATAATTCAAGTTTTTGTCAAAAAAGCATTTAATCTGCAGCTCAAAAGCTTAAAGCAAGAAATTGATTTATTTCTAAAGCTGCAACAGTTTCTATTTAGAGCTCAATAGTCATAGATAATAAAGATTTCCATCTTAAGTTGAAACTAGAGTAAAGTTACAAAAAAAAAGAAAAAAAAATTTCCCAAGCTTTGAACATCTAGAACATCTGACAGTGTTCAGTGTTTCATGTGAAAAATTATGCCACAGTTGCAAACATGACACTGCCACCTACCTCAACTAGCCAAGACGAACCTTTGTGGCCTATGTGCAAAGTGCTATTTGTGGTGAAATACCAACACTTCACATTTCCCTGTCGATCTCACACCCACACTGGAATGGTGACAGCATCATAGAGGGGAATGCTTTTCCTTAGTAGAAAAGGGAAACTACTGAAAAGTGAAAGTTCAGAACTTCATAGATTAAAATTCTCTGTTGAAAGTTGCTCCATCCAATCTGGCCAAGCTTGAACAAATTTGTAAATTATGAACAAAACTTTTTATAATAGCTATTCCAAGCTGGTAGGGACCACAACAGTAACCATTATTAATTGTACCAAATGGAAAACTCAGTTTGTAAGAATTAGACTCAACTCACATCAAACAACCCGCATGACGCAAACATTACAAATCACCAAAGAAAAAAACATTAAAAAATTACGAGAAAGCAAAGATTACATGTTGCTTTTCCATTGTTTTTGTTAAACAAATATTGACCATAGGGAGTCTGTGGCATGTAGAGTTGAGGTCAAATTTATGTCATTTTTAACCTTATGGCATCTGAAACTCTCAACTTAATTCTGTTGACAAAATATTTTATTCTGATGTATGATGTTAAAGAAAGACTGATGAATATTTACTTTTAAATACTCATTATAAGCATCAAACCTATTTATATAAACAGTTTTAGGTCAAGAGTTAACGAGGGCACCAAATGTCCAGTCCTGGAGGAAACTCACTATGAATAAAAAACTGAAAATGACCAAAAGTTTCTTCCAAGAAGCCATCAGCCTGTTATTACACTGTTGTGCCCTTATATTGCAAGTACTTTGTGCTTGATATTTCTATTTTCATTTTGACCCTTTATGTACAAGAAGGTATGTATAGCTATAAGGATATGATATTTCCAGAGGCGGTTAGTAACCAACTACATTTACTCGGTTACATTTGCCTAAATAACTTTTTGGAAAATTTCACTTTTAGCACTAGTTTAATTGTACTGTACTTAATCCTTTTACTTATACAATATTATGTATAATTTCTCTGAAAATTTCTGGATGCTCCACTACTGTGAGTTACTTAACAGAAGGAAGAGCGAACAATGTTTAACCAAAAATACATGAGACGGAGGCGAAGCTACAGTTTATGTTAAATGAGAACTCTGGATTGTACACAAGCTTTGCTGGTCTAATATTATTATCCATCTCCTGAGCCATTTATAGACCAAAATACAATAAATACCATAAATTGTCACTGGAAGCACTTACATATACTTTATGTACTGTAAGAGTTTCACAAGTTTTCTATTTAAGAGTAATTGATTAGGAAATGTGTTTCTTCTGCTTTAATTTGTTATGTTGTAGTTATTTTTATTAATTGCATATATCTATATTTTTAATTCTGTCTGATCACATCAATATAAAATATTAAATCAGATGTTATGAATGGTTTCTCGGTACTCAAGTAGCCTTTTTACCAAATACTTTTTTTTTTTTTCAATTTATTGGGATGGCAGCTTTTGCTTTTACTTTAGTAAAATTATATTGAAGTATTATTGAACTTTTGGGTACTCTACCCACCTCTATATGTCTTTATTGGTTGAAGGAATGAAAATCCACGTCAATGAGAGTAACACAAAACTTAAAAACTCTGCCTTCACCACCAGATGGCAGCATGTCAGAGGCAAAAGTTGGGAGGTAAAGCATTAGAAATGAAGGGAAAACATGACCAGTTTCTAGCTTTCTGATTCAATGCTCATTTTCAAAAGATGTTCCTAATTAGATTTGTTTTAGGCTGTGCTTTTCTAAAAACATGTCCTGGATACAAACGTTGTAGCTTTCACCCTCAGATCAGTGCTACAGCACCCTAATTGCAAAAAGCAGCTGCCACAGAGGCCGTTTCCTCTCCCAGGATGTCTCTGTGATAAACACAATGAACGCCTTTCGGCCAGAGTAGTCAACATCGTCACAGTGATTAATTTTTTTCCTTCCTTCATCATGTAATAAACTTTAAGTATATTAACATATTGTTACTTTATTCTTATTTTATTTGCTCAAATATTTATACATTATATATGCTGTGAATGCTTGAAAATTGAAGACAAGTTTCACACAATCTTGACCAAAAAAGCTGATTCTGTTTTTCATTATTGTGACACTTCAAAGTTCTGTTTTTTTTTGGGGGGGGGTACAGGGTTGCACTCTTAGACAATTAGGTTTTAATTGCAAGTCACTTTATAATTGTATGTAGTACGTCATCTACTGCTTCAATAAAAAGTACTTACAATATTAACAGTGTGAACTTATGTTTTAAACCAGGTGCAATGACAAGCTGTGCAGCTGTGGTTAATGTTTGAGGTCAGACAAGTCCACTATGAAGCATGTAGAAACCTACTCGTTCACATACCACTTAAAAGTCTCCTTATGACTAGGGTAAACATGTTTTCACCTGTTTGAAACAGGTGCTCCAATACAAATATCTAAACTATGTACTTCCCAGATTATTGAGGGGATTTTAGCAAAAAAAAAAAATGTGTTAGATTTCTACCAAGATGTTACTCACACCTGTGAAAAATGACTTTCAGGTTTTGTTTACTTAAACCACAACACAAACCTTAGCATATGTGTTGACCAAACAGAAAAAAACAACAAGCATCAAACACTGCACCACAAACAAATGTTCACAAGAAATGTTTATTTAACCTGTTCTGTAATGAGTGAAAAGGTTGAAACTGAATCATAATTTGAAAAATCAAACACCTGTAAACATTTCCAACTAAATCTAGTAAAATAATTAGAAATAACTTAAGTCTAAAAGTCAATTTAATGCATAGACAGAATCCTTGACTCTGTAAGACTAAGCTTTTACTTCAGAAAATTGTTTTATTTTCTTATTTTTTTAAATTAAGAAGTGTCAAGCAATGTGGCCCTGACATGAAACGTGTTATGGTCAGTGTCCGGACTAATGTAAAAAGGACCAGCGCTGCAGATATCAATGCCACATGAAGTTGCCATTAAACGGCTTCATAAAGTCCCTCAGGTCTTCAAAGAGGATGAATTGCATTGTATTCCATTTTCATTGGAACCCTCCTACAATTTAATTGATCTTATTAGTTAGTTTGTAGATCCAACTAATGTGCTTTGGATGATTCTAGTACTTCACCACCACTTGATAATATTTTTCCAAAGTTAATAGTTTTAGCTGTTTTATAATGTATTTTGATGTCACTCTACAAAAGCAGTGTGGTCATGGTCTTTGTTTAAGAAAAGTGGACCTGTCCAACCAAATGGTTAAAATTGGAAACATTTGGGCGTTCCAACAGGACAATCATTCTAAACACATGAAAATGGGTTTTGGTATCAGTAAAGGACACCAACATTATGCCTCCTTTAGATCCCATCCCAAAGCACCAACCTCAGTTCCACCGAAATTTTAAGGAATGTGTTTAAAAGCCAGGTACACGTGTAGAACCCAAGCAATTCAAATGAGATTTACCAATTCAGCCAATAATTGTCGACAATAATTTGTTGACAGAACTAAAAAAAAAAACATATGGTTGATGCACAGCATGCCAAGGAATATCTACCCATATAAGTGTCTCAAGGGAATTTTCATAGAAAAATGCAAGTTTCTGAACATCAAAGTTAAAACGTAAAAAGACCATATGAACCAAAACCACTTTTGAGAAAACAATCTGGCATAATTCTCAAAGGCATTTCAATATTTTCTTGATCCAAGAAATATGTGGGGGTCCATACACAAAAAATCTTGTAGGTAGGTAAACTGGTATTAGCACTGTGAAAATATCAACTATTTATTAAAATATGAAGAGCAAAAACATAAACTGCTTGAAGCACCATAAGATGAACACAATCTGCTCACGTCCTCATCAAAGAAGTGTGCATATCAACGTTTCTAACTATCATGCCAACGGGTGATTAATCGTAATTTATATTCAACAATGTAGACAAGACAAATGTTTGGCTGAACTACGTACCATGATCCTATGCAGGGTTTAAATTGGAATTTGTTGCGGAAGGGCTTTATAATGGCTGTGCAACCACAGTGATGTATGTTGTTTTTTTACCATCAGCCTCTACATTGTGTCTTCTCTTTTGCATACATTCCAAGTTGTTCCATTTTGATTGTGCTAATTATTTTAATGCTTCTACATGCACAATTAATATTTTCAAGATGAAGAACATTGCAGAGGTTTTCTGAAGGTTGTTCCATGACACAGAACTGCTTAATGGGTGTGGTCCTGTCCCAGTTTAATCCATGGTTCTATCCTCAAATATCCTTACAACATACAAATGGTCAAAAAATGTCTAAGACTAACTTTTAAATGTCAAGGGTGCAGGGAGGGGTTTGCATAATGCAACATCACTTTGCAGATGTTTTAAAATCACAGCAAACATAAAACACAAAGCTTTTTAAAATACAGTTAAACTATGCTTTTAGTTTTATATGCTCTTTGTGTTTATATGCATATCACACCAGAGCATCAGAGAAAACCCTGCAACATAGAGAGGAATTCCCAGCCTTGCAGCTGAAACCACAATCTTTAGCTTTAAAGAAAACCCGGCAGCTGTGTTGTTGCTAATCGAACACCAAATTTCAAGCCATTTGTTTTCATATAAAAAAAAGGCACAAGCAAATTATCTTTGTAATTATTGTGACACTATATTGATCTCTAGACAGGTTGTACTTAATGTGTTTCTCTTATGACTTCTTAGAGCCTTCTTTTCTTAATCATGAGCAACTATAAGTATTTTGTGTCAATTTATGAAGCAATCCGGTTTGTTTTAATCCTTGTAGCCTCAGCCTTTTTTGCATCTTGCAACTGTTGATGTGCTCGCATGATTAATTGGGCACAGAAAAGAACACATGGATTTGTACCTCTTGCCAGGCGCAGTGGGCAGTTATTAAAGTTTTGTTGTTGAAATTATCTCTTTATGAAGGCAAATGTGAGAGCAAACGCAGGAATTCAGAGCATTTATTCTACCACTATATAAACCATATGGTTTCAGACATAGTCTTTGTGGGCTATGAATATGTACTGTGATTTCTAAGAAAGGTTGCTTGTTCAATCTTCAAAGCTTTCTTGTTACTTTGATTCTTAAAAACTCCCCCCACTTTCAGCTTCTCAAACAACCCTGCAGAGCAGAAGGCTAACAGGTAAGCAAAGGGTGCTCACAAAATTAGGGATTCAATTTGTGTGTTACCAGTCTGTAATAAACATTGTTTTAAGGAAATAAAAAAAAAATAAATTTAAAATTTCATAAAATATTAACGTCTTTACAGGACAGATCTGTTTCAGATTGAATGCAGATTCCATTGATCTTCTCAACCATCATGACCTGAAATTCTCTCCTCCAATGTCTACTCATTTTCTTTTAATTAAATAAAGATCTTAACATTCTGTACTTACCAACCGTGCATCCGATAACAAACAGAAAAATACATTTGTCTTCATGAGTCTTTCTGCAAAGGAATCATGTAGCTCTAAAACAACTCTGGCCAGATGCAAGTTGGTAAAGTGGAGTTGATGATGGTCATACTATTTGAGCTGTAAAATTAAATTTATTAAAAAAAAAAGCCAAACTTAAGCAACGCAATGAAAAAGGTAAAACATTCAAGCAATTGAATACTTTTTATAGACAGTATACAAAAGGCCAATCATGTTTGTTTTTCTACTACAAATGTGAAAATAATCTAATTTCTAGACAATATATATATGTTGAAATTCAGAGAAATATCTTAGCCAAGTGATGACATGAAAGCATAACGTCTGTATGTGTTGGACAGAACGTATTGAGTATCCAAGCAAACAAGACTGTAACTTCTTAAAGCATTCAAGTAATACTTACATTTTAGTTTAAAAACAATGAAATGAGCTTCAGGTTCATCACTGAGAACCAAACAGCTAGCTGCAAAAGTTTCCAAAATCTAACTATAAAATAAGCTTTGTCCTACTTTATAAAGATTTTGTCAGACACATATCTTCATTTTAGTAAATGTATACTCAAAACAAAGTCAAAAAGCCATAACGAAGAAATGAAAGCACGCGTCAGAAAACTGAAAATTTGGTCTTATCAGATCTCGGCACAAGACCGAAGACAAAAGGAGAGAAACCATCAAGTTATTCCAGTTAAATGTGACCTACTTTATATGGGTATCTAAAGACTGTATTAACTCTAATGGTGCACAGTTATTTTTTCTGAAGGCCACACAAAAAACAGTGCTAAAGACCAAACCAGTGGCTAAATATAAATATGACAAAAATGCAGAAAATCAAACATGTTAGCTTAATTTCAAATTTCAAGTCGGTGTGTCAAGAACATGTAAGAGACCAGCTGACCGGATCCCAGCCCATGTATTATGAATTAATCATAACAATAAGCATATCAAACCAACCTTACTCGCTGTACAAAATGCTCTAGAAAGTTTAAGACATGCGGTCCTCTCAAACTTTCTTCACATCTCATATGCTTCTGACAGACATGAAAAACAACTTATGTTTATGGTTTTTGAGGTTTTTTGACCCAGATTTCAAAGGAAGAACAGCAATATAATGACTGAGAAAAATCCTGTGCATTCAAAACTAGTTAGCCTGAGAACCTGCTACAAACTGTTGCAAATGACCTGAATAGCTTTTATTTTTTGCTCATTTAGAAATAAACGGAGATTGCTAAAGAATAGAATGAGACGAGGTTAAAATGTAGAAAAATGACAACAATTGAGTAATTTGCTCTAGATCTGAAAAAAAAAAAAAAAAAAAACCTCTTGTACCTACATTTGAACATTATTGTTCTATTAATAATATTTTGCTACCTTTTTCACACTAAAAAACTGCATTTGATTATATTGCAACACATCTACTGCTAGAGTGTGACGTGTTGCTGTGGTGGGACTGCGGTAACCAAACTTCCACCCTCTCCAGTGGCGTCACTACTATCACGGAAACTAAAAAAATTATTTCCCTTTGATTCATTGAGCGAATAAACGCCATCATTCAGGTTTTGGGACATAAAGAGAAATTTGTGGTCAATGTGTCATTCACGTTACCTTACACTTAACGTCGTAGTACACCGAGCAAACACCTGAAGATGTAAAGTCCAAAGTCTATCTAATTCAGCTTTTTAACCTTAACCTGTCCAATGCATGAGTTACAGAAACACCATTCTGCATGTGAATTGACAGCAAAACTTGCATCTTGAAGCTTAGTTATTGAAACAAGACTTTCATTAGAAAATTTTAATTTTGAATGTTTGAGACTCAGATTGACTACAAATTTGAACAAAAATATATATTGTAGATGGAAACTTTCAGCCTCAGATCTTTTTGACTCTAGAAGTCAGAGATAAAACATTAAGCTATTGGAAACACACAACGTAATAGGAATGTTCTGAATATGGATAAACCAACCTTCTCATGCCCAGTAGGTTAATTTGTGGTAAACCACAACTTTAATTATACTTCTTATTAATAAGTAATAGTAGTCATCACTAAAAAACATTATACATAAGTATAATGTTTGAACCTTCTGTTCAAAGTGGGATTCTAATTATTAAAGGACTGTGAAAAAATGTTAACATGTTCAAATTAAAGGTGTTATGTTCTCTGTAAAAGAAAAAAAAAAAAGCAGTGTGTGCCATCATTAAACAAAATTCTTCAAATGATACCAAAATGTCAAAAATGTTAAGCATTTTTTCCTTGAATGGTCATAGCATCCTGATATTAAAAGTTACTATGAGTGTGAAGATGGACTTCAAAGATATGGAAACAACAGGGTGCCCCCCACCCTCAACCAGCAATAATTTCCATGGATAGAAATTTCCCTACCCTCTTCAATAATGCCAATATCCTGACACATTCACTACCATTCTGAGACTGTAAGGAACCCCAGAACTGAAACCTAAGTAACTAGTGAAAGTATTTTTTTTAACAATGGAGAAAACTGACAATTACATCTGATGTGATTTAAGCAGGCGTTTGGTGATGCTAACTTGTGCTACCCGGGATTCTAGTGGGGATTCCCCCAACAGCGTGGGCGTCTAGAGAAACCCTTCATTTCTGCTGAGTCTACAACTGGAGAATGCTTCCTTTCCTTTTTCTAAAGCAGTCCTGTTTTATTTTGATTTTTTTTTTTGTAATATAATTCATGTTGATTAGCTTTGCATTCTGTACATTTTAACGTAATAAACCCGAAATATTTAAGAATTAACCTTCAATCTGTGCAACTATTATTCCCATAGGTTTTCTGCAAAGCAGATTTACTTAAATATAATATCAAACTCAACTGACAACCTCTCAAGCCAAGTGACGTCATGTTTGCATACGCTACAGTCTTTTTCATCAGTATGAGAAACCAGACCATTACACCGCTTGTTATGCTCATTTTTTAACTAGTTCAGTGGATTTATAGTGTTTACATCACATTTACTCCAGTGCCTAAGAGCACAACCACAAATCTAAGATAAACCGTATGGGAGGAAATTATAATTTTAAGATGAGGTTAAGATGAGGAATATAAAACTTTCAATTTTTTATCAAATCACCACCACATACACAGTCTATGGTCACCTGGGTCACAGATTTGGGTTTTTCCCCCCAAGCAGTTGGTGAGGTAAGAAAGCGCAATGATTAATAGGAAAAACTGAATTAGCCAAAACTATCAGCCCACCTGTTTCTCTCTACACAGCCCTATAAGTAAGCAGCCTGTACAGGAGGTCAGTACGAGCTACTGACAAAGTACCAACATTCTCCACAGAAAACTGCAGTGAAGTTAGTTCATCGATTAAACATGGAGCACTCTTTCAGAATTGCCCTCTGGATGTTTCTTCTATTAGGATTTCTTCAAGCAAGGCCGCCTTTGGATAGGCTAATCAACGACTTTGGATTCGGACTTCTAAGAGATGGAGTCTCATGTGTGAGTAAAAAGAAAAATTGGGTTTGATTTAGAAATATGTCTTCTAAGACGTACATGATGTTTGCACCATACAATTGTCTACATACAACTTGGATATTGAATGCATTTTTTTTTCAGAGTGAAAATGTGACCTTTGCATCTCCAGTAATGGTAGGATATTACCTATTTATTTAAGAATGTCTACCTACTGCAGACTGTTAATGCATTCTGTGTACTTTGACTTTCGAAGCAAAGCTGTCTGTCTCAATTTTTCATATATCTTTTGATGCAGGGAGACTGCCGAGACAACTCCTTGACGGTCATGAAGGATGGACTGACGCATGCGCAGAGAGAATGTACAGTCACAAATCGCAGAGTTGAGCAAGCCCTGAATGCATTGCATGTTATTAAAACGTTCTATCCAATGGTGAGTCTTGACACATCGTGTTGCCTTCTAATCCAAACTTGAAAATGTATCACCTAGTACTGAACTAGTTTTGTCTTCTGACAGGAAACATCCTCCAACTGCACAATGCCAGAAGCAAGAAACTGGACGCAGTTTTTAACGGACTGTGAAAGTTCCTTTCAACGTTTCAAGAGCAAACAGTGATTTGTCAAATGTTCTGACATTTTATACCATACTGCACTAAAATGTGACTGAATGTAAAAGTTAGAAACACTTCAAGAATTTAACTTATATTTGTTGAATGTTGTATTATTTAATATTTTACTAATTTGCTAAATTATTGTGCAAGGACTGCATATTTTTAAAATAAAGTGTTGAAATAACATGCAATATTGGATATCTTTTCAATTATTTCTCCATATGCTAAGAAATGATGAATTATGGTGAAATTCCCCAGAGCAACAACAATAGTAAGTAAATAAAAATAAGATGATCTAAAATGTCAAACAGCTTTCCTTTCAGAGTCAGAAGCTATAGAACAGCATTCTCAGGTCGTAATTGGGTCAAAATTTAGTTTCAATAAATGTGACTCTAAACTAACTTAGTGCTCATCACATGACCTCTATTCTTGTCTCAAAAGAAGAGAAATCAAAATTTATGAATCCTAAATAATCATAGATAATTTAAAAAATTATGAATGATTCTTGGTTGATTTCCATTGTGATTTAAAACAGTAAGTTTTATAGAGCACCACTCTGAGAGGGACAAGCTGCTTTTATCAAAACTTGGTTATTTTCACAAAAAAGTCACAGTCTCTTTAAAATGTATATAGTCTATAGTCTTCTATAGACTACATAGAAAACTATATAGAAAATTGCATGTAGTGATGATTAATAGGACGATTTGGGGAAAGTTCACAAAAAGTTTCTTATAGAAAAATTAAAATCAATTCATCACAGTACGATGACATTTGCATGGTTTATAATGGAAAAGTCCACAGCGTTTTCCTTTGATATGTCTTGAATGATACTTGGCAAAATCAAAGAGTAGAAATACTTTAACTAATTTCACCTTAGTAGTGCAATCAGCATCAACATGCAGGACCATAAAACCACTGTAAGCCAATAAATGCATCTACTTTCTCAGTCCAAACATAATAATAAAGTACATCTACATGGCTATGTGTTAACTGAAAAATACATCAAGTGTATTCCCCCCTCACAAACCGCTATCATTTAAAATATATATATAATATACAGTGGGGCAAAAAAGTATTTAGTCAGCCACCAATTGTGCAAGTTCTCCCACTTAAAAGGATGAGAGAGGCCTGTAATTGTCATCATAGATAAACCTCAACTATGAGAGACAAACGAAGAAAAAAAAATTCAGAAAATCACATTGTCTGATTTTTAAAGAATTTATTTGCAAAATATGGTGGAAAATAAGTATTTGGTCAATGACAAAAGTTCATCTCAATACTTTGTTATATATCCTTTGTTGGTAATGACAGAGATCAAACGTTTCCTGTAAGTCTTCACAAGGTTTTCACACTCTGTTGCTGGTATTTTGGTTCATTCCTCCATGCAGATGTCCTCTAGAGCAGTGATGTTCTGGGGCTGTTGCTGGGCAACTCGGACTTTCAACTTCCTCCAAAGATTTTCTATGGGGTTGAGATCTGGAGACTGGCTAGGCCACTCCAGGACCTTGAAATGCTTCTGGCGAAGCCACTCCTTTGTTACCCGGGCGGTGTGTTTGGGATCATTGCCATGCTGAAAGACCCAGCCACTTTTCATCTTCAATGCCCTTGGTGATGGAAGAAGTTTTCACTCAAAATGTGACGATATATGGCCCCATTCATTCTTTCCTTTACACGGATCAGTCGTCCAGGTCCCTTAGCAGAAAAACAGCCTCAAAGCATGATGAGTCCACTCCCATGCTTCACAGTGGGTATGGTGTTCTTTGGATGGAACGCAGCATTCTTTCTCCTCCAAACATGACAAGTAGTTTTTACCAAAAAGTTTGATTTTGGTTTCATCTGACCATATGATATTCTCCCAGTCATCTTCTGGATCATCCAAATGCTCTCTAGCAAACTTGAGACGGGCCTTGACATGTACTGGCTTAAGCAGGGGGACACGTCTGGCACTGCAGGATTTGAGTCCCTGGCGGCGTAGTGTGTTACTGATGGTAGCCTTTGTTACTTTGGTCCCAGCTCTCTGTAGGTCATTCATCAGGTTCCCCCGTGTGGTTCTGGGATTTTTGCTCACCGTTCTTGTGATCATGTTGACCCGACGGGGTGAGATCTTGTGTGGAGCCCCAGATCGAGGGAGATTATCAGTGATCTTGTATATCTTCCATTTTCTAATAATTGATCCCACAGTTGATTTCTTCACACCAAGCTGTTTACCTCTTACAGATTCAGTCTTCCCAGCCTGGTGCAGGTCTATAATTTTGTTTCAGGAGTCCTTTGATAGCTCTCTAGTTTTGCCCATGGTGGAGTTTAGAATGTGACTGTTTGAGGTTGTGGACAGGTGTCTTTTATATTGATAACGAGTTCAAACTGGTGCCATTAATACAGGTAACGAGTGGAAGACAGAGGAGCCTCTTACAGAAGAAGTTACAGGTCTGAGAGACCCAGAAACCTTGCTTTTTTGTAGCTGACCAAATACTTATTTTCCACCATATTTTGCAAATAAATTCTTTAAAAATCAGACAATGTGATTTTCTGAATTTTTTTTTCTTCGTTTGTCTCTCATAGTTGATGTTTATCTATGATGACAATTACAGGCCTCTCTCATCCTTTTAAGTGGGAGAACTTGCACAATTGGTGGCTGACTAAATACTTTTTCGCCCCACTGTAGCTGCATCATATACTGGAAAACAACTGAAAGATTAACATACGTTACAGTTACTAAAGCCACAAAAAGGTGTCACTACAAATCAAGTCAGATAAAACTTTACACTAATTTTACATTGTACATGTAATTGTAAACACTTTTCTTACACATTAAAAGTCTTTGGAAATAGGCCTTTATGAAATGAAAAATAAACTCACATTTGGTCCTTGGTATTGGCTGTATAGATGGCAATACCAAAGCCAGTTGGTGTCCAACTCGTGGCACCCAAGGGAGCACTGCTGTAAGAACTCACATTATATGAGAAAATGAAACAAACAGTAGTCGCCCTCACCCCCTAAGATGCTGATTTTTTTTAACTGAAAATAAAAATTCTTAAAATATAAAACAATGACAATAAACTTCCCACTGCCTCACTCAAACATACTGAAAACTGAACACTTTACTGAATAACACACTCAGCTGATGCAACATTCATATATAAAAATATCTTTCAAGTCATTAAGTTTTTCTTTTCAGTGTCTTATTTTTATTGTGATTGTTCTTGAGAAAGTCAATGTTAACTATTCATAAGATTGTTTTTCCCACTTTGGCTATTTCTGCGTTACTTGATAAAGTAAGCTAAAAATAATATTAAATTTGCAGCTTTTAAAGTTTTGTTTATCTACCTGCTGACTTAAAGTTTTGAGTTAATGCTAGCTTTAACATAGTATTATTCACCTGAAAAATAGTATGTTAACTCATTCTTGAATAGTCTCAGAGTTTGTCAGCTGAAGAGTTATTGAATAGCACCTCCTCTCTGAATAGGGCAAAGAAAGGCCACACCTAAAACTTCCACATAAATCTGCTTTTATTGCAATATCAATGCCATTTTGTATATTTTGCATCCTGTCAATGCAAACACAAACACTGTCAAATGTTTTATTTTATTCGCCAGGACTTGTTCCGTATTATAAGAATGTAATTTTGTCCAATTTTCTTTTTAGACGTAGTAATTAGTGTGCGACTCCTGCAAGGTTTTATCCGTCACTCATAGGACAGATACAAGCACCAAAAGTGTCAAACATTGACTAATCACACGAGACTTCCAACAACTTCCATTCACTGCAGCTTTGTTTTACAAAACCACTGACTGACTCACTGCTATAAAGATGAATAGTTTGGGGAATAGTTGCTAACGGAAATAGAAACATTGATGAAACTAACAAAGCTAGTAATAACATGAGTACATCTTACTTTAGATGCCACAATCTACTAAACTGCAGATCCAAATGGCCACTTTTCATTGGCTGTTTAAAAGGCGAAAAATCTGAATTTTATTCCCCATTCAGTTCATGCATCAAAATGAATCAGTCACTTTGATAACTAATCAAAATGAGTCTTCGCATTTCTTATAGCAAACAGATGCACTTTAACTTAGTGCAAAAACTTAAAGTGCATGTTAAAGTGCATCTTCTTGATGCACTTTAACTTAGTGCATTAAACAGGTAGGGTCACATTCTGTGATGCATTAAGAAAGATGATCTTGACATTTATTCTGTTTCATCCATAAATAGTACAACTACTAGGACTGGAAATCCCCTGAGAAAGCCCTAATCATTACATTTAAAAACATTCAACATGAATGCTGCCAGAAGTATTGCTTAAACAATTACAATTTAAGTCACAAGCACAAGTTCCTAACTGTAGATATGAATGCATAAACACAGTTGGAAAAGAAAAGTTCAAAAGAATACTATTTGTTTCCTTTGACATATTAGCTGCCTAAAGTTATCTTAATGTTATACTCATAAATAGAAATAGTTAAATTATTGGTGCAATGTTTTTATCTTTAATTTTATTTAGTAGGTAAGGTTAATATTAGTTCAGATCATCTTTCTTGTGAAATTTAGATTTTTGATTGGAGGAGCATAACTCCTTCTTGAGCCTTGTTAGGTTGGAAAAACTGCGACGGTAGAAAGCTTGCATAGGCGCGGCGAAATACAGTTTTTGACCGTGTATTATTTGGAACAAAAGAAAAGAGATTGTAATGTAATTTTGGATTGCACACATCCTTTAGTTTTACAAAACTGCTTATCAAGAGACACAGAAATGTTACAATTAATTTGAACTTTTCTCATGTTACAGGAAAATTTAACCAGTCCATGCTGTAAAAAGCTTAATGTTTAAAACACACAACATAAACTGACAAAGCCTAAGATCTCTCCCTAGTTCATTGCACCCATTTCAAACTGTTTTATGAATCTCCATAGCCTGTCACATAGTCCCCCTATACACTGCTAGGGACAAATTCATTTGAATCAGATTTGTTAAGGCAGTTAAACTTCTAAAATAAGCAGCATATCGTCCATCAAGACTGTAAATAGGAAGGAGGATTGTTCTTTATTCCATGGTCAAAAGAAAACCTAGAAACATCTGTACAAGACGTTCTCTATTGCTAAAACACACACACATACACAAATGCATATACACGCACACTTGCATATATTTATATAAAAGTATATATATACACACACATATAAGGCAACCTCTTGAATGAGTTACATTACTCAATGTAAAACTTTGGTGATACATTTAAACACTCATCTTAGTGTAGGCACGAGAAATTTACCCAGGACAGTTGTGGTCGGAACACACAAACCACAAATAGGTATCATGGATCAAGTGGAAACTCTAAAGGCAGAGATAAAAAGCAGCAATAAAATAAGTTCCACCATGAGATAACATAGAAATGCTAATAAAATAACTGGCAATCAATTTTCAGAATGAAATACTGATTGCACTGTCCATATCACAGTTTCTCCTTAATCACACACTTCAGACTTTACCAACAAAGACTTGGGTTTACAATTGCAGAAAGGTGATTAAAACATCTGTTGATATGAAAAGTTATCATTTAGTTTCTTATAAACATTTGAATCACTGAGTTTATAGAGCAAAGAGAGAAACATAATTTAAAAGAAAACTAGTCAACCTACTTTCATAATATCTTGAATCAAAGTGCTATTCCACAACAGGCCACTGGAGGGATTTTACCATACTGCAGCAAAATGGCAAAAAAAAATTCCAAGAGTCATCTAAAGGAAAAATAATGTTGTATGCTCTCGGTAATGCACAACTAATTCAGCCCACCCTTTCCACCACAAAGCCTTATAAATGACAGCAACACAGGGGGTAAGTAAATCACTTTTACTAAACAACTTGGGTATCACACCGACAAGACTTCAATCTGACCATGGAGCATTTTATGAGGATTGCATTTTGGATCTTTACCCTCTCTGTCACACTCTCTGACTGTCATCCAGCTCCACCTAATATTATGCCTGATTTCAACATTAAATTCATGGAGCGCTTAACATGTGTAAGTAATTTCTTGCCAAATATTTTTAAAAAATTTTGTCCAATTTTGACAACTGCTTATAAAATGTCATATTTTCTTTTGTCTTCACAGGCAGAAAATGGAGAATTTTATACTCCAGAACGAACAAATGTAAGATAATATTTTTACTCTGCAAAATGTTATACAAGAGTACAAAAGTAAAGCAAAATGTGGCAAAAAAGTACGAGACTTAAAGAGGACAGTAAGGAATATAATTTGACAAGTGAACATTTAAGTTATGTTGGGTACTCCCCTGCGTGCGTGTAAGAGACCCAGCCTGAAGGCTTTGAGTTTTTAGAAACCACATGTAAAGGTTCTCGAGTACAGGAAATGAGCTTGCCAGGTGTTGAATTTTCACACAGCTGTGACTACTTGGTGACTTTACTGTGTGCAGCCACAAGTCCGCCTCAGTCAATACGGCAAAAGGACGCTAAACATTTCTCTCTCCCTGACAGGACTGCTACAAGAGTGCACTGGAATGCATCTTTAAAGAGTTGAACGGACCAGCTAAAGCGGAGTGTCGCGACCCTGACAATCGCATTGGCGGTGGACTTCAAGCTTTGAAAAGGAAATTAGACAAAATGCCAGATGACAAAGTAAGTACAGCCTCTTCTGTGATTTGAAGTTGAATTTAATGAAGAGTTAAAAATAATATTTCTGACCAGACCTAACTGGAATTATTTTTTGCTTTAGGCATCAAACACCTCTGCATGTGCCTGTGAAAAATGGCCTCAAAAGTCTTTCACCGAGTTTTTGAAAAGGTTTGAGTCCTTGCTTCAAGAAGAAAACGCAAAAGCTGCAGGAAGATAAAATAATTTTTGGGCTCATAAAGCTTGAGGAAATATTTGCGCAACTGCTTCCCCATCAGTTTTAGTGGGATGAAACGCTGCTAAAAAAGCAGAAAGGAATGGAAAAAATGAGTGTTTTATAATTTATCTCAATGTCTTTTAACTTTAATAGAATTTAATCTATTTTGATTGATTCTTTCAATACTGCTCTTAATTTTTGTATATTTATTGCCATGTCACTGGATTGTGCAGATTTACTGGAACAATTTGTATGTCCTACAAGTTGACAGCTTATTCCTGTATATTATATTTAAATCATTTATTTGCATGTCATTGTTATGGTAAACTTCTAGGAAGTTCTCAGTTTGTTCACAAGAAACAACAAATGTATCTCAAGTAAAGTTTGTCAAGCTCTAAATCCTATTTATATATTTATTTATTTATTTATTATATTTATGTTTGTTGGTGCTCAAAATGTGATAATGGTGTAATTAAGATGTTCTACTTAACCTGTGTACTGTATTTCTGTGTGTATTAAAAAAAACTGCAAACTTTTAAAAGCAAATCTTCATTCACTTTTTGAAAGAGCCTAAAGATGTCTAATACTCAACTCCAATTTTATTTTAGCACAAATGTCATAGCTGGAATTATTAATGTGGGGGAGGAATAGGTGTGTGGGAGGATTTTTCCCTCAGTATTAAGAGTAACTAAATTAGCAGAGCTGTCCACAAAAGGTTTGCGCACGGAAAACCAACTCAAGTCACTGTGAATAATTTCAGCATTACATTCTGTACATTCCCACGGTGCTCAACAGTTACAGAAAGTATAACGATATTTCCATCAAAGTATAAAATAAAGGCTATTAACTGAACTTAACAAGACATTAATATTCATACATCTAATTGTGTAACTTGTGATTGATGGATGTTTACGTGACAGTTGCATGTGCTCCTTTTGATCAGATCAATATGCATCAAAATGTAATAAACCAACCAACAGGCAAAAAAAATGTTAAAAATTTAAGAGAGGACTGCGAGAGAAGTTGGCTCCTTAAAGAGCAAGGTTGATGATGGCAACTACATTTACAAAAAATATTTCCTCTCCTTTGGCATTTTTTCAAGTCCAACTTGTCTTTAATACTGGGATTATTTTTGAGAAGCCACAATAAACTTGGTTGCAAAAATAGATTTATATTTTTAGGGGAATTTTTCACAACTTTTTATTTGCCCTCTCGCTTAGTCTCTCTCTACAGGGATGTTCCATACGATGGAGAATGCACACATTGGTTCCAATGACAAAACAATCATTTTTAGACTTAGTGAAATTACACTGGGTGTGGTCAGTGATGAACTTATTTATGAACACATCATGTGTTCTGTGCTGCATAAAGATCGAATGACTGTGTTACGTCCCAAGGCTATTCCTTCGGGGTTTAGCATCCCTGCTCCAGATCTTCTGATTGGAAGTGGAGGCAGCTGGCCAGTGTGTCCATGAATGACATCAGATCAGCTTAAAATGCACCCCCTTTTTCCTCATCAAGACAGCCCTTTTCTTTCTGTCTGTCAACTTCTCCTCTTTTTTCTCTTTCCTCTCCAACCAGCTATGACTTTTGTTAAATAAATCCTATTTTAAGTTATCCCACGCGTTCCTTCGCTTTAATTTGTTATGGTACTAGAGCCAGACCATAACAACTGTGATCAAAAACTGAGCATAACATCTGTGCTTGCTGCTCTGAAGCCAAAATGATCAAATTTTGCCACATCAACTCAGTCAAAATCACACAGCATCTCCTGACATGAGTAAAACAATTTGTTCCAATTATCAAAGTTTTATTTGGTTTTACTGGAACAATGGGAGGGATAGTTGGTTTGACTAACAGACTGTCATATTTCTCATTGATGGGTCTAATGTATATCTGTTACTTATCTTCATAGAACACATAACATGTCGTTCAGCTTGTACAAAACTAAATGTTATGGCCAGTTTTTAATGTTTTATTTAAATGTAAATTGTAATTTAATGAATTAGACGCCCACAAGAAACAAACTTATGATTTATGTCACATAGATAGATTTATGTCAAAAGAGTATTGCTCTAAATACAACTTTTTTTAGTAGCATCTAATTATATCACTGTGGTGTGAAAATGTATTTGCCCTCTTCCTGAATTTCTTTTCTTTTTGCCATGTTTGTCACACTTCACTGTTTCAGAACATCAAACCAACTGAAATGTTCATCACGTAAACAAAATGCAGTTTTTGACTTGCATTTTGCATTAAAGGGAAATAATACAGGCCCCCGTGTCAAAAAATGATTGTGCTTCCTTGTTCACTGCTAAAACAAAGATTTATCACATCAGAGTTCAAAGTCTCTGGCCACGCCCAGACCTGATTAATGCCACACCTGTCCTTAATAAAGACATCATTGAACAAAGACCTGCATGACAATGTGAAGTACACTAAAAGAGCATCAAAAACTACAAATCATGGCAAGATCCAAATAAATTCAGGAACAGTTGAGAAAGTAATTCAGATCATGAAAGGGCAATAAAGGCATTTCTAAAGCTCTGGGACTCCAGTGAACTTGTGAGAGCCATTATCCACACATGGTGAAAAAAGTGGAGGAGTGTTTACCAAAAGTTATCCCAAGAGTTCAGCACATCAAAAGACCCCTCGATGATACCTTCCCTGTGCTAAGGTCAGAGCTCATTCCTCCATTTTTTAGAAAGAGACTGGGTAATGATGAAAGCCACAGTAGAGCAAGGCAAACATTAAGGATTGACTACAGATCTTTCAATTGGCTTGACATTCCCCTTCGGTGTTACAAACATGGGAAAAAAAACAACAACAAAAAAACTTTTCTACAGAATTGTATGTAGTTAAAACAGTTTATAAACAGACTAGGGCAGACTGAAACGACCACACTGGATTTCCAAGCACCAACTACAAATCTTGCCAAGACCTGCAAAACAGTTGCATCATCCACAACTGTCAAGCAGACAGACTTACAATGGGTGCAGAAGAACCAGTAAGCCACACTATGACTAAGTGGTCCAAAAACATTAATTCACAATGAATGTGAAAGCATTTATATATATTTATAAATATAAATGCTGTGCCAGTTTAGTTTTTAGTCCTGAGTGCTACTTACAAGAATTCATACCACATTTCTGTACAGCACAGCATTTACAGCTGTAAAGACCTTAGTTATTTTTTTTTCCACTGTGTGACCACATCAAAGGAGTTGCATATCCTGTTTATCTCTAAACCTACTATCATCACCTCAGTGACTCAGTGATCACAAAAATGTGCAAGTTTCAAAAAGATATACCATTATAGCTGTCAATAAACACTACAACAGGTCACATGCTGAGAATGTGGTTCAGATTCTTTTTTAAACACAGACTTAGCTGACAAAGGTCTGCTAAAGAAACAGGATGAAAAAGTGGTATAAGTGGGCTTTCTGTTATTTTGGAATAACTTTTCCTTTCACAAAGCACACAACCGTTACTACCTGCAAAATAATTTTCTTATATTGAAAAACAAATCTTTAAAACTAATTACTGCACTGACTAATGCAGGAATACCAATTAACATGCAAGCAGTCTATGAAGTGGATTAATTGCTACTTAAAGGTCTTCCCCAATTGAGTTTCAAATGTTTAAAAAACTGCACAAGTCTCTGCACAACAGAAACCAAAACAGATCATTTGGCATAACCTCAGAGTACCTACTTAAGTCAAGTGATTCCTTACTACTAAGTGCACTGAGACATATTAACACCCAAAACAAGCAACAAATATCAGGTGCTCTCCAAGAAAAAACATTTCTTTATAAACATAAACCACACTGCGTAAGTAAAGACAACAACTTTTCCAAGTCACAGGTGAAGAAATCTTTTTGTTGCTATACATACGATTGAAAAGTCTGATCACTGGGCACACATTCCCTGCATCCTATGGTGACTCCATTGCTTGCCAGGTCAAGTAGGAATGTACAGCTCGCCATTCACAAGGCTGCAGCCAGACATTTTAACATAAATGATGCGCTGAGCTGCATATACAGGAAACCAGAGCATTTCCTGTATCTGTATATAAAAAAGAAAATGGTGAGGCAAGCTTAAAACCTGCACAGGCAGGATGACAGGTCAACAGGTTTCAACTGGCGTGAAAAAATTATTCAGAATTGTATTCTTCTAGATAAAGCATCAATGAAGTGCAACATGATCTGCCAACATTCTCTTTCATAATAAATTTTCACATGGTGCAACTGACCAACTTTACAATTCTCAAAGGCCATATAATTTGCATGTCAAGTGCTGAAAACGTTGGCTTATGCACCTACTAGTAGCAAAAAATAAAAAAAGTTACACCACCTCTGATTACGCAAAACGTGCTGCAAGGTATTTGTTCTTGATATGCCAACTCTGTGCAAATTGAGTCATTTACATTCCGGTCACTAGTCAGTATGAGAATTCATTCAAGTTCAAGCCACCTGTCAGTGCTCTTGAACTTAATTCCTTGAGGGCCATAGTCCTGCAACTTGTAAATGCATCTCAATAGCATGCACTTAAGCTTTACAGAGCTCTGCTAATGAGCTCATATTGGAGCCAGATGTGCTGATCCAGAGATATTTCTAAGAGTTGCAGGACACCGGTTCTTCAGAACTGGAGCTTTTTGACTATTGCTTTAGATTGATTTTCAGTGGTGGACATTATGGTATTCAAAGACAACATGCAGTAGACATGTACTGTACACTGTATGAACCAATGCTCAACTGGGACTAAGCCTGTTGTTCTGCTGAGGTGTACATAAAACTAATATATATAACATTATTTAAAATCTATTTTGGTGTAATTATTTCCAGAGAAACTTAATTGCAAGCTTCGATTAGATACACCCCATAATCATCAAAATTGACAGAAATTCTTGAAGTATGGACCATTGTGTGCAAAAAATATACAAACTCAGCACATTTTTTTTTATAACATCCATTTCGTTTTATTGCTCCATCTCTGCATATAGGAAAAAAAATCCCTTAATATAAAGATAAAAAAAGAGATAAAAATCCGCACCCCAACCTGGAAGTCCCAAAATTGTAACATTACAACCTAGGCTTTAATTTCCAAACAGAACATTATTTTACATGCAAGACAAAACAATGTCAGGAAAGAATGTAGTTTTCACTCAATGATCATGCCATACACAAAAAGTAAAAGTAAAATGACTGGCCAACTAGACCTCAGTTGCAAACTACGAGAAAAACAATAATTGTTTCTGTTTCAACTTTGTAATATTCACAAACCTGCTGAAAAAGATGAACTCTGAAGACCTCTGAGGAACCACCACCTAATTTCTAAAACCTGTCAAGACTGCCAAGACTGTGGCAAACAAAATGACGGCTTGATTCTCCCCCAAAAACGAGAATGATTTTAGTTGAAAATGGTTCTTTTAGTCATTGAAGTTGTCACTGTCAGGAAGCTTTTCCAGCCATGAACCAAAGCCCTGCTGAGACAGGTACGCCCGCAGTACACTTTTGGCCTCCTGGTACGGCTTAGCCATCATCTTCAATGAAAAGAAATTAATAGTGAATAAAAAGTTGAGTAATTTCCTAAAACCAATAATTAATAATAATTATATTTGAAAAGATTGATGAAAATGTCAGACAAACTACTTTCACAATTCTTTTTAAGTTGAAAGTTTTGATCTGAGACTTGAGCAGGCCTCTTGTTAGAATTTAATTATTGAGTTAAAATGCATAATTTTCAATAAAAAAAAGTTTCCTGTGAACTTTAACAAAAACAATCTTCAGCCTAAATTCCAATTTGTGGACACAAAACAAGGTGATAGAAAAAAATTAATTCTACTTATTATGGAAAGCAGATCAGTGTAAATGCTTATGTGTAAATGGGTACCTTTAATTCTCTGTAGCAGCTTGTGGTGACTAGGTCCTGCCTCTGGGCCTCTTTGGCCACCAACCTGAAGCGGTGCAGCATTGCTGCTTTGCACAGGCGGCTTGCCAAAGCAGGTCCACTCTTAAACGGAGACCTACAAAAAGGAAATCAGTAATAGATTAGATAGGCCCAAACATGAACCAAAAATTAACTTCCAATATAATAAGATGACAATTATGTTTTCACACAGTGCCAGGTTGATTTGGATAACACTTTCCCCTTGAAATCATTACTAGAGAATTTCTGTTGGAGTTACTTGGATTACAATACATAGTTCCCACAAGTCTGAACCAGAGGTGATAAGCATCACTGAACCGCCAAACTGGTAGGCAATCACAGCGCAAAGCATAGATGAACTATGGCTTTGAGACCAACAAAATGAAAGTAATCAAAAATTGTAATTGAGTAATAGTGATTGGGTACTTCTATCGTTTTTGATTTGGAAAAGAAGAAACCGAGAGCTGGTTCTAAGTTTTTGGCTTGTTTATTGTTGCCATTGCAACTGTCAAGACAGTTAGTTCTGGATACTTACCAAGATGGCTATCAGCTACAAAGTTCCTGAAAGTATGACATCACATGAGGACTATGTATTGTCTGACATTAAAAGTTCTTAATAATTTGAGTCACTTGGGTGTCACCAAAAACCCCCAAAAAGAATAGGAAGCTGTGACAGAGTTAATTATATTTTTATAGCACATTCTGTAAATGTTTTTAATCCATCTGCATACCTTATCCAATTCAAATGTATAAGCACTTTATGCAAACCTTTAACTCACAATCATATATATCATTAATACTTTATGGCCTAATACTAATTGTACCCCCAACAAACAGCACAACTGTAAACGAGTCATGAAGGTATAATGGATGCAAAATATGACAGGGTTACTCTTCAATGGTCTTGCCCTCCAGACCATCCACAACTTCCACAGAGCCGTCTCCTTCACACCAGTTGATACCACAGGTGAGCTGACTGCCGGTGTCAGAGGTGACCACAGAAGGCACCAGGCTAATATGGGGTCGCATCATGCAGTAGAACATGGGCAGTAGGGAGGTGATTCCCTCCACACGCTGGTTCACAGACATCTCCATCCCTCGGATTTCAGTACAGCCAGAGTCACCTGTATGGTTTCACATAAAATGCTCAAAACTTGATAACTTGGCAGTGCAGCTGTGACATTTATATAATTATTAGTTTGCTAATTTTTTAAAATTCTTTTTATTATATAGAAAAGTTGAAATGTATGAAAAAGAAACCGACAAACGACAAGTGCATTTAATTTTACTCTTACATTTAATTGCAACATTAGGAACCCATAATTTAGGAATATGAACTATTGAGCCCATTGTGATGCTGCCATCACTTCTCGCCACATTTAGCTAGCTTAATAACAAACATATATACATTTTAAGCGTACTCTTTATAATCTTATGTATAATCTTAAATTTCTTTCGCGGGTGTGCATTTTCAAAAAATGGACCTTGCAAAAGATGATTTATATGCATAAATATAATCAGAGAGGTGTCACTGACCTTTGCTAAAGATGTAACTCCCTATCATCACAGAACCTAGATTTAGATCCTGTTGTTAAATTTAACAGGTTAGAAAATAAATATTTCTAAGAGAGTTTCTCCTGACTTTGGTGAATAATGCATGAACACAATGTCTAGCCCTTTCCTTTAAAGTGTGGTGCTTGACAAAGCCGTTTCAAAATAATCTGTTGCTCATTTATTCGTTGTGTAAAATGAATGTGATATTTACCCTATTTGTAAATATTTTCTTAGCAATTAACACTCCTCAACTAATAAGCCTGTATTAATACCTACACAGAGTGAGATGTTTCATAATAAATATACAATGTAAAAGCAAATTAAAATAAGTTGAGAAGATATACATATATATGTATAGTTTTTATTTGCCATGTCACCCCATGTCATAATCTGGGGTTGCACCAATAAACATTTTTATTTAAAAACAGCACAGCTAACTGGAGTTTCCCTTGTTTCATCCTGGACAAATGTGATTATTTTTGCCATGTTAATTATAAGAGGTGGGGACAATTAGGCACCCCTCCAACCTGGAAACTATGATATTTTCACACCTTTTTTTGTATTGGTTGTAAGTCTGGGGAATTTGCTGGTGCTCAGGAGCACCCACCTTGAAAGCAAGCTACAGGCAACAACAGCGTGAGATAAGGAACTATTTTTAAATGAACTTTCCCCTGTTTAGGAAGAAACACAGCCTGTCAGTTTCATACGCAGCTGTGGTGGAACCCAATGTAAAAGACATCTGAATTCATTACCAGTTAATTATTTTAGAAATTACGTACCATTAAGGGAAAAAAATATTCATGTCACTGTCAGATTTAGATTTTAAATAATTTTAATTAAACCATTTTTTTTTCTTTCAGTATGTTCCAAGTCTTTGAGGTTAGAAAGCCTCCTTGCCATCACCCTAATTTTTTTGCTCTACTCCATAAATTTTAAGATTGTCTAGACGATTTAAGTAAGGACTTTGGTTGGCTGAGATATGTTGTAAATCATTGTTTTTATAATCGAGTAGTCTGTCAGTTTTTTGACTCTTACTGTAGTAATTTAATTAAAGAGAATTCCTCCTTTTGTAGTAGCTATTTAAGCTAGCAGAAGAAATCTATGAAAGAGAAATTGATAGTAAATAAACAATTCAGTTACTTTTTTGAAATTATTTGAAATAAGAAAACATTTAATTTGGAGTTCTCTAGAGATTGTTAATCGGGTCGGATTTAAAAAGAAACTTGTAAACTCATGTTTCCTGTTGAGCTGTTGTACCATTGAGGATGTGCTGTTGTGAAATACCAACTGTTGTGTAGCACATGCACTGAGTTGTCTCCTTTTCAGAGGTTCGACTGCCTCCATAGCTGCAAATAGCACTTACTACAAGTGAGAGGGTTGCGCAAAATAAATAACTGACCAGCCAGAACATAATTTCATAAAGTCTAGAGTAATTTTAGTAATCAACTAATCAGCAAAACAACCAAATTAACTGAATGTAATTTGGTTAATTTAAATTGAACCATTTAAATTAATGGTTCGATCTAAAAATTGAACCATTAACTACAAATTATGTCTATAAATTTTGCGTTCTTTTTTTGTATCACACTGTTAGACAGCGGTGTGATGTCACATTAAGCTGTCTGATGACTCACTTGAGGAAAACCTCCTTAAACAGAATACACAAAGGAGAAATTGCAACTATCAAAGATGAGGGGCTTGACTTACCTACGAGGATGCTTTGGACATAAACAGGCTCAATGAAGTGGCTCAGTAAAGCTCCTTGGTATCCAAGCACCTGCCACTGAGTGATCTTATCAGTGGTGGACATGCTGACCATCTCGCGAGCAGAGTTATCGAGGGTTGAGGAGAAAACTGAAAACACCTTTGAAAGAAAATATGTTTGTGGTTAATATTTAGATAAAAAAACAAAAACAAAAAAAAGCTTTTAAATTTTATTCTGAACATAATACCTTGCCCTCAACTGACAGATGTAGGCTGATCTCACTGTTGACTTGCCATGTTGTAATGGAAAACGGGTTCAGGCGCCTGGGAATAAAGAAGAGAGCAAAATTAATATTTAGATCTTTCAGCTTGGATTTACTGAAAGATCAGGTTAATACAAACATGAGAAACAACTTGACAATAAATAACGACAGTAAGAAAAACTCCTGTGTAGGGCTGGCTAACTGCAGAAGAAATAATTACAATAATTTTGGTCAAAATTGAAATCCTGTTTTGTTTTTTTAAACAACCATTCACCGAGTTTGAAAAAAAGAATGTATTGATTCCATTGGAGAAAACGGAATTATCTTGAAACATAAGACAAAAGTTTCTTTTACGTCTTCTTGCCCACTTAAAATAAAAGATTTTTTCAAATGCTGGATATTCTATCATTTTTTTAAATAATACAAGTAACTCAGTGCCTTCAAAAAATAGTAAACTACAAATTTAAAAACACTAAAATGACCTAAGTAAATATAAAGTACAATAAATATTAAATGAGATATAGGATTTTCCCACAAAGATATGCCACTGTATTATTTCTGGTTGTTTTGGGCTGAGAAGGATGATGATTTGGGCTAAAGTTACTCTCCTGTTTGTGCCATCTTTATTTGTTCCGACTTCTAAAAACTGCAAAGTCCTAAGCAAGTGCATTAAGCTGCTTTAAGGGTCTTTGTTTAAAAATTGAGCACTAACAGAAGAGTGGGGAAAAAGGAAAGGCGGGTGTTATTTCAGGCAATCATAAGCCAACGACAAACTGGCAACCTGTCCAGGGTGCACTCTGCCTCTCGCCCGTCTTGAAAGTCTTGAAAGACTTTATAATATGTTAGCTGGAGATAGGCACCAGCACCTCTCGACCCCACTAGGGTGGATAGATGAATGGAGGGAGGGATGGATGGACAAGCCAACAGATTTGCTAAAAACATTGCAAGTTCTTAGCAAAAACAATGAATGATTAGTATTTAAATCTAGGTGTTTACTTTTAAATGCATCTTTCATTCGCCTGTTGTTGCGTCGACAAAAGATGAACAAGAATTAATTTTGAATGGTCTTAAAAAAGTTGTAAACATGCCCAACAAATACTTACAGCTTGGTTGGAATCTGTGCTGCACCCTTTGGTAGTTGGTTTACATACAGATGCAAGGTAATCCCACTCTTCAGGCTGAGGAGTTTGCTGTTGATGTTATGAGTGAAGATGGACTTTGCAGTCAGATTGGCATTTTTGCTGAAATACATCAGCAGGTGCCGGTAGAGATACCTGGTAACATAGAATGAGGGTGACCCACACATACACTTCACTAAACATGTGAAAATATGCCTTGAGTTGTAGGGTAGGTTATAATGTATCATCTTTTCAGAAAGATGTCAAAAATATAGCTGCAAAAAATTATTATTTAATTATTTAATGCATTATTTAATGCAAACTATTTCAAAGCTAATAACAAACCAAAACATTTAATCAAAAATCTATTATGCTTGAAGAATACAGCTATTCCAGAAATGCTATGGTCATACTCAGTGAAGCAAGTATCAAACAAAAAAAGAACAATTCTCTCAACTGAGAATGTTAACCTACAGCATATTTTGTAGTACACTTAAGAAGACCATCATAGAAAAATAACCAAATACCTCATGAGAGACCTCCTTGCTGTAACAACAGCATGAGAATCATGCACAACCCGTCCATTTGATGATACTTTGGTGTTGAAGTTTCCAGTCCCAAGAGCAACAACCTCGCATCCACTGGCTAAAAGAACAGGACTAAGTGAAATATTTCAATACTTAAAAAATTTTTTATATATAACATCTTGTTCTTAGTCATGTCCAGTTTACATATCTTTAGCGTATATTTTTGACAATATGATTTATGCAGTTGCTTCACTCATCTCGCTTACCTCGTGTGCACTCCACATTTATTAAGACTGCTAATAAAGAAGTGTAAAAAACCCTAAGAAAAAAATATTTTTAAACCTCATCAGGGCTTTAACTGGAAGTTCTCCCACTTCTATCTGCCAAGACTTTTATTTTATTTTTTAAAAGCACATGTATTCCAGGTCAGTCTGGTATAAAATGGATGAATAGGTTGAAAAGCATATCATGGAAACTGTTGAGCATGGTGGAGGAGTTGTAATGCTGTGGGACAGTTTTCTCTCAAATTTCTACTTACAAGTTTTGACAATGAATGCAGCTGTTGTTTCCCCACAGCTAGAGAACTCTGGATGGTTGTTCAGTAGCTTAGAGAGCTGGTCCTTCACAGCATGTGGAATCTGGAGGTTGACCGAACTCTTTCTTTCTGAACAACCAAATGAAAAAAAGAAAGAAAAAAATATATATATAAATATCGACTCAACTGTATTAATTTTTTCAACAAAAACTAGGTGTTTCAAAGGATACTTAAAAGTAGAGTTTTATTGAAACGTTTATTTTCTTTGAACATTAAGCTTGCTTGTTGATATAAAGCAAATGGAATCAGACATGTAACTTTTCTGATAATAGTGGATGTTTTCTATAGAAGCGTATTGCGCGATAACAGTATGCGCACTCTGAGCAATATCCTAAGCAGAATGGGACCGCACCGATCCTCTAGATGTGGCTGTGTTCCTAACTGACCGCCTGGAATGAATTTATTTATTTTTATTTGGGAGAGAGGGAGTTTTTTATTTTGAAAAATGCTTAACAGGATCCACTTTTGTCACCATCTTGCTTTCTGTTGATTTCGGTTGTTAGGTTACGAACAGCTGTTGCCATTATTCAGCTATTGTATTGTTCAATAAAAATCTGAACAGAAAATGTTCAGCAAATACAGCTCAGCCGCCATTGAGTTTGAAGAAGCTTTCATTCGTAATAATCAGCCTTTAGCCATTTTCTGAATCTGAAGCTGCAATCAGAAGTCAACTTCAGCTTCGTTCCAGACGGTTAGATAGGAACGGCACAACATTTAAAGGATCGAACTGACGTTTTCTTCTATGCAGTCCCATTCTGTTTTAAGATCCTGCTCAGAGTATGCACACCATAAATGATTTCAACTACAATGCAAAGCAGCATCAGTATCTCTCCATGATTTAGACCAATCATGAAGGAAAGCTTGACCAACTCCTGTTAGCCATTGTATTCTCCACCTTCTGGACATTAAATCATTACATTTAAACAAAATAACTATCACGTTTATACAACATATTTTCACGCTTAAACAAGATAAGTATTACTTTATAATGTGACAGCACTCAAACATTTTTTCCTCCAGGATAGCAATACGCTTTCAGAATTTTCCTTTCAGGGAACAAACATGACAAAGTATTATCCTTTAAGACATGGTTGCAGGAATACCAATAGGGTATTCACAGAAGGAGTGTGGAAATTGGTCCACACACCAACACTATCAAGCAGAAATCTTGTATTACCATAAAAGGCTCTAGAAGGATTTCTGTCAGAGATGGATGCATCTTCCTTCACTGGTAAGGGTGGAGGAACATCTGGAGACAAAAAGTCATCAGAAAGGTCAAATCTATAAGATAACTTTGTACAAAAAAAAAGTGCTTCACACTACATGCACCATAGTAAATTGACAGTGATGAGCATTCTGCTTAAATCCTCTGGTCAAACTTGTCCCTTTCCTTTCTATATTTCTGCATATAAGGCTGTACATAGCAACAAAATCTTAAACGTAGACCTTGCTTTTTCTTTAAATGTTCAGTTTTCCCATATTTATGTCATATGCCGTGACACCATCAAGCATCCAAAAAAAGTTTTTAAAATACTAACCTGATGTTTGAGGGAGATCAGATTTAAGACAGCCTAAGCTAGGTAAAAAGTCCTCCAAAGCAGCTTTTGCTGCATTTAGACGAGCTTCCTTTTTAGTCACTCCCATCCCAGTCTTGTGCTGAACACCATCAATCTCAACAGCAAAAGCAAAATAAAACCCTGGTAAGTTCCCTATATATAAAAAAAAAAAGGGAAGGGGGGGGGGAAGCAAAGAAAAACAGATAATCAGACTGAAGTCACTTATCAAGTGTTAAAACAGCTACTTACATTTGGTGGCTCATTGATCTACATGTTTTGTGTTGTTTACAGTTTTCAAAATGGTAAAATGTTACATGATGGCCCACCTTATGTTACTTTTAATGCAACATTCCCCACTATTTTCCCTTGACTTGGCAAACACAAGAAGTGTTAAAAACACACAATAAGAAAGCTATCGGTAGGAAACAAGCAAAAACATAGATGTTCACAGAATCTCAGTTATTGATAACTCCGAAGACAACAACTAATAGAAATATAAAGCAGTTAATTTGATTATTTTGTTGCTAAGCAAATGACACAAAATGCAAATACAACAGAGAGTAAAACAGAACTTTCCACTCAACAATCCACACCTGCCTTAACAGTTACTTTTATGGTGCCTCACCTGTGGTAACCGTTTCCTTGATTTCTAGATGAAACTGTAAAACTTGGGCCAGCTGATGAAGCAAAGACACAGCATTTGTTTCACCCTTCTTGTATTTTTCAACCAGCACTTTGGGAGAGGATTTTGGCTTCTCAAAATGACCTTAGTTGAATCAATGGAGCAGAGAAGTGAATCATTAAAGCAGATGCACACATTAGACTGCCCAGCAATAAAGCCAAAAACACTAATGAGGAAGATCAATCCTGAGATTAAAAAGAATATCACTAGTAAAATGACAACAATCTGAAATATCCCACTGCAGTCAATACCCGGTCTGAACGACTTAGTTCCTTGTCTGGCGGAGTCATGTTCCTGATCAAGATTCAAGGAGCATTGCTCCTTATTTGACTCTCTTGATTCGGATGTTGGTGGCAGACTCTTCATTAATATTTGAGCAAAACTGGTTCCTCTAGAACCTCGAAATGATCCACCTGTTGAAAACATCCTGCAAGCCAAACAAGTTCTGGGTGGAGAAGAACATATGTGTTGGTCAACAAAAGTCCAGATATATATTCAGATTTAATTTATACATTTACATAGTTTGGGCACATATAAACATTACAAACAAATTTTCACATCGGAAACAGAGTGGATTTATTTCTTTAAAATTATCTAAACGCTATATAAAATGCAAAAAATGAATACAATAAATAATAAATGTAGTTTGTATGGCATAAACCAAAAATATGTTTTAGTCCTCAAATATTTGTATGGCAGATTATGGAGATATAACAAAAATAAGTCTACATAAAATACTTCAGTCAAATGTCACAACATTAGAAAAGAGAGTCGGTATGTCCAAACAGCAGCTCTATTTCTCATTTGCTATAAAGTATGGGTCAAATAATGTCTGCCATTTTTCTGAGAATAGTTAATTGTTTAGGGAGTGACATTCTTCACTACTTCATTCAACTTTCTTTTAACCAAAAACACAACTAGGTTAGCATTCACTTTCTTTAGATGAACTAAAAGTTTTGCCTTTTGGTAAATATGATAAATGGTGGTGGAAGGTTAAACTGACAACAATTGGCTAATATTCTGCAAAATTTTGCAGTTTGCAGCAAAACTTTGTAGTTTGCACAACACATGTGGCATGAATTAAATAAATATTTTACAGTCTCTGTCTATTTCAGAGGTCTCAAACTCCAATCCTCAAGGGCCACTGTCCTGCAGTTTTTAGATGCGTTTCAGGTACCAAACGCTGGAATGAAATGGCTTAATGACCTCCTCCTTGTGTAGATACGATCTCCAGAGCCTTATCTCTAGAGATCTATTCAAGTGTGGTGCAGCAGAGGCACATCTAAAACTCGAAGGACACCGGCCCTCGAGGACTGGAGTTTGAGTCCCCTGGTCTACTTTTTCTCTTTTCAACTGGAAAAACTGGACTGGATGAGAGTCAGATACCCATCCACCACCAACATATTGCATCGTCATCTCTAGGGAAATGTGAGCATTATATTAATACCGACTTGTAGATTTTTACACGAAAAATTACATAACATACTATCAACATATAATAAAGTCTAGCATTTTTATTCACAGACGACAGAAACAATAATTTATTTTACCCCGCGAACTAATTTTTTAAATAATTTCTCCTACCTTACAGCTAAGCTATCTTAGCTAACGTTCGGACTTGCGAGTGTAAAACTTGTCAATTACCCATCAAGCAACTTAAGCCAATTTTAACTGTCAGCATGATAGGACTAAATTTAAACGTCCTCTCATTTTCAGTTTTGGTTAGTATGTAGCTCTACGATTTACCGTGAACTCAATCTGCGACCTGGGTACCAGCTTTCAACGTCGAAGCTCGAAATCAAAACTACAAATTGTAGCCAAGGCTACAGAAAAAGCTAACAATTTAAAAGTTCAAGAATGCAGTCTAACGACACCGTTATAAAATTCTAAATTCAAAACCAAGGTCAAACATAAACTTTTACCTATTTTGGATTCGAAAGATAAGTAGATGTGAAATAGTATCTGGAAATTCTGGAACACGAACGACTGCCGAACTCACGCGCGATGCTGCTGTGTGTCTGTTAAAGGCGCAGAGATCCTTTGCAACGGAAGATGCGTGATACCGTTTGAAAAATGCAGATCAATTTTTTAGTACATGAAACCTCTAACAGAGAGAAGGAACTAAAGAGCAATTTAATTCAACAATGCATTTACTAAACAGTATATTTCTTAAAAAAGTAGAAAACAAAACTTTTTCATGTACATGATTTTTGTTGTTGTTGACATTTCACTACAATCTGAAATCGAACCCGTTTGTGTTCTTAACAACAAAACTATTTGGCTCTGGCACATTTTACATCTCTGGGTAAATTTTATTTAAGAAAAAGGAGGGAAAAATGGCTCTTTGGATTGTAAATGTTTCTGACCCCTGCCCTTCCCAGCTGGCAGTTGACTTCTTGTAAATAAACCATTCACCTCTGGGTTATGGGAAAACTTGGTGCTTTGTACATAAGTGAAGGGAGGGTATGGAAGATGGATAGATAGTTTGGGGTTTCATTTACAGAATTGCGGGCACTTTTCTGGTCTTCCTTCATGAAAAAAGAAAAAGAGCTCAATCAAAGAGCCAAACTCTTGATTTACTGGTCTGTATACATTCTGATTTTCATCCATGGTGTTGTGACATGGTTCATGACTGAAAGAACAAAATCCTGGACAGAAGCAGCCAACATAAACTTTCTCCAATGGGTGGCTGGATTCAACTTTAAAGACCAGGGTGTGGAGCTCGAAGTAGAGCCGCTTCTTCTCCACTTCAAAAGGAGTGGAGAAGTGGAGAGATCCTGATGCCTGTGACCTGACCTCAGATAAGCCCAAGACAATGCCCAGAAGTGAGAATGGATGGATGGTTGGAATAAACCATTCTAGCCGAATCAGTTCTGCTCTGTTGCTAGGCAGAAATCATCTGCCTGGCAAGAAAAGCACAAAAGCAACAAAGCTTTTGTGCAAACATGAAGTTTCATTACAACATAAGCTGTAAGTTTGTGATGGTATCTGGAATTTCATTGGGTAAGCTATGTTTGTTTTTTATTTGAGAGAGGTGGTGGAGTAGCTAGAAATTATACTCAAGCTACTGTGGTGTTACTTCAAAATAAGAAAGAGTTATGGAGCAGTAAATATACTTTTTTCTAAAGGTTTCTCAAGTAAATGTAACTATACACCTCCAGGTATTGGTATTAGAATGATTTCAAATGGACACGTTAAACTGTAAGAGTGGCTTAATATAGACATAAGTATTTGCCTTCATGTCTTAATCTTCCCACATCAGTCTTCAAGTTTAAACTATTGATGAGATCAGAAACTAAAACTGTACAAAAGATTTGGACTATTATTAAAAATTGGTTGCACACTGAACCTCCTTAAATTGATTATTCCCTCCTACAAACACATGAAAAACAATTGAATGCTTATAAGGTTAACTTTGACAAATCATCAGATGAATCCTCTTTATAGGATCTCAATTAACAAGCTAAAATATCTTCTTATAAAGACATTTATTGGTGTTGAAATTCATTAAATCATTAAGTAGATGTTTTAGCAAACAGATTTTTAGATGTATTTGAAACTGTAAAATTTAGATGTTCTTAAGTTATTGACTATATAAGTTGAATGTCTTTGATACAATCTTTGGAGGGAAACTGCCACGTTCTTTAAGGTCAGTCAGAATTGGAAATTCCTGGTCTGTCCTGGGTACGTTTCAGCAGCAATATCACTTCCTTATCTGTTTTAGCCTGAGTCACATCTCACTTTAGACCATTCAGACATATGTTTCCATTCTATTTGTTTCATTTCTCTCGGTGCAATGGTGAGGTAGTGGGCTGAAGTGAAAAGGAAGCTTCCTCTCTCTTTCACCTTTGATAAAAGATAGTTGTGGTGCGCAATAGTATTCTTACGTAAATGCATAATGACCCTTTGAGAGACCATGTTTGTCTTTGGGGAATCCCCTTTTGATGAGAGTACTTAAAATAGTTGCTTTCATCTGATTGCCTTATCACATTGTCTAAAATAAGAGCTTACTATACATTTATGTGTGTTCCTTTTTTTACACCTTGACCTACTGGTGTCCAGTTTTAGATGATGACATGCATTACAGGACAGTTAGAACTTCAAAACTTCCCACTTTGGTATGTACATTTTTCCAAAATGAGTTGAGCTGCCCTCTAAACAAACTTCCTTTTATAAAGTTAATTTGAACCTACCTGAGTTTATGAAATGAAGAACTCTGAAAGTGGTAAATATTCACCTTACAGGTTGTGGCTATTGTGTGGTTAGGCAAGACGGGGTGGGGAGAAAGCCTGACATTGTGTTCAGCCAAATGGCTGCATTGAAACCTTTCATCTGATGGAGGGTCGCTGTCAGCAGCTGTAATCATAAAGGATCTTCAGTGGGGACAGTGATTAGCAATTATGAGAATGTGTGAAGTGAAGTGGAACAAGCAGCCCACAGGCAGAGAAATGTGAAGGTTGCCACAGGAACAAACATGGTTTAACACCCCCACATTGTTAAAGTTTGAATTTTCAGGTTTGATCAGTCAAACTCGAAAAGGGAAAGGGGGCAGGGTGAAATGACTTGTCATGCCTCATCCTCTTGTTCCCATAAGCAGTTAAAAAAAGGAACAAGTTGAGTCACTCTGATGCATGCCTGGCCTTCAACCACAACATTTGACATTTTAATAAATCTGGAAGAGGACTTTGCTTTCTTCATTTCTAGGGGACATTTCTTCAATTAGTGGTGGTTAGCAGTAATATCCGTGATAGTGAAATATAATGCATATATTTTTATTTTATTTTATTGTTGCAGTGGAAAAATTTGAAAGCAAATGTTTTAATGTGAGTGAAGATATACAAAATCTGCAAGACTGTGAAAGGAAGCGATAAAAAGTCTTTCTGTTGTGCGTCTGTTCAGGTCGGAAAAGTCAGAGCAGGCTATCGGAAATGAAACACACCTCTCTGGAAATATTTGTTGTTAATAATAACATATCTTCTATCTGGAAAAGCTAAACCCCAACATGAGGCCATTAAAGGTCTCGGAATTTCCCCCATTAAAGACTCTTTATTATCAGGACACATCTAACAGAGACCGATAGAAAGTACCCTCCTTTTTTATTTCTATTATTTATGGAAAACAAGCCTAAAAATTAAAACATGCATCACAGTGAATTATTGGAGAAGCACATGAAGAGTCATAACACACAGAATCTGATGCAGTTTATGACACCACAAAAATGTAAAAACTGCGCATGCAAGGCAAATATGCAAATCAACTTTCCATGGTTGGAATCGTACTTCAGCTTCCACCTCCAGTTCTGATCAATAGAGTAATAGTAACCCATTAAAATGATTGGAAAGTTATTTCTAAGTTTTAACCTTTTGCAAATATGCAAATAGTTTATAAAACTCTTAGTTAACCATGAAGTCAACTACTGACCTGTTTCTTAGCTCATCCCAACATGACATCCAGATTGCTCTTGTTTAACAGCAGAGGGCAGTACGAGAAAGCAAATCAAGCTGCATTGTTCAGTGCAAATTGGAGTTTGCAAACTTGAAAAATAAGAAAAACATTTTCAGAGTGAGTCAGTGGACACATTTGAGTCACTGGGTTTAAAACATTTTGCAGCAACATGTTGCAAAGGCAAAACACACTATTTCCTCTCAGTTCACATCGTGAAATCTACTTTATCTGGAAAATGTGATTGAATTGAACCTAACGTCTAGAAAGCAAAAGCGAAAATATTCTGAAAGATTAATTATTATTATGGATAATGCGATCTAAGAAGTCAAACACATCTGTGAACTTTATGATGTTTGCAATATGTTTGTGCACATTTAGACAAAAAATGTTTTCTCTATATTACAGAATTACAAATTTATAATCAATTATGAAACCTAAAAGCAGGCATGTACATGCAGTGGTATAACAAGTATTTGCCCCATTAAGGATTTCTTCTGTTTTTGCATTTTGTTACTTTTCAAGAAAAATAAACCCATGCAAACCAACTTCTGTGAAAAGTAATTGTCCCCGAAGTTTACATCTTCCTGTTAAAAGTTCACAATAACAAGCAGAGCCTTTTCAGAGAAATGGTAAACCACTTTTTTGGGGGGTGAGAGGTTTGTTTTTTTGTTGTTGTTGTTTTTTTTGCACAATTGTGCAGACACTTGACAGTTTTATAACATAAGTTTATTTAAGGTCATGCCAGAGGATCTTAATTGAATTTAAGTCCAGACTTTTACAATTCCTCTCCACAATCTTTGTTTTATTTTATTCTAGCTAATCCCAACATGCTGGTGTGCTTCAGATCATTGTCCTACTGCATGACAAAAGTGTCATTAATTGATGCTCAGTCAAGTTCAATAAGTCACTTTGGTCTTGAAGCAGGAAATCTGCCTTAGACATCTCAAAGCCTTTGAAATGTTTATCTTACCACTTTCTGCACTGATAGAATTTCTGATAGAATTTCCACAACTCTTGTTGTTTTGCTGTTTAGTGTGATACACAGCCACATAATATATTATATGATACTAGTTTCCATTCTAAACTACTGTAGAATGGAGTGTGATTTCTTGCGATTTAGGACATTTTTTAAACCTACTTTGTGTTATCAGACACAAAGCAGGTTATTTCTTGATTCTATTCATTCCACAGTAAGTAAGCACATCTGTGGCAAAGGACGTTGAACTTAGCTTTTCAAAAAAAATTCTATTAATTAATAATTTAATTCATAACTTTATTTAATTCAAACATTTAATTCGGAATTTATTTAACTTTTTCACATTTGACCAGACTGATTTTGCATTTAGTCAAGTTGGCTTTGTCTGATATCATGAACTGAAGACACTGAATGTGACAAAAAAGTCAAAAGGGGCAATTATTTTAGTTTATTTTAGTGTGTCAAGATAGTTTGTATCTTGACACAATACTAACAGTCAACAGAAAGGCTACATGAGTTATAATACTGAACAGAGTCTCAGAGCATAGAAACCAGAGCCCAGTACCCTATGGCTAACGTATGTTTGCTCTGACAGCACCCTGTCATTGATAAATAACAGCCGCTCCTCTCTGGCCTGCTGCTGCAGTCACATTCAGCTGCAGCCCTCCAATGTGTCTCCACATCCAAGATTGAATCTTCCCCATTCATTAGACTAAGTGGATGAGGCTCTCTAATAGGGGCTCCCTTCCCCTCAATAATTGCCGTTGATTGGCGTAAATTAGACCCTAGTTGCCAGACGAGTGATTCTCGACGACGATAATCTGATTCCCAACTCAAACTAATAGGATTTTAACTCTGGCTTTGGCCTAATGTCCGTCTGCAAACCCTGGCAATGGCCCTATGCCCCATCCAGTCGACGTCCTGTGGATCATATTTGAGGCAGACCGGGCTGAAGCTGAAGCAGTGCGTAGATTCTGAGGGGTAGGGGGTCATATTCTCTTCTATTCATGTGCTGCATCAATTGGTCATTCATGTGTCGCTTACATCATCAATGAGATATGCTGTGAATGAGACTGCTGGAGCGAAAAGCAGATGTTGGATGACTAGTTGTTTTGCTGTTTAGTGTAATACTCAGCCACAGAATATATTATATGATACTATAATTGTAGGATTAAGGAATGAAAGAAGAGACTAAAGGAAAGCTGTTTTTAATGCAATATAAAAATGATTTAAACAAAAAAAGAAATAACACTGAAATACAGATATTTTAGTTTTGTGCAATCAAGCAATCTCCTACAGTTTCATGTGCAGAAAAGCTCAACAGTGGTGGTAACTTAGGTTTTAAGCTGATTCCAACCTTATCGGAGGCAAAACAACAATAATTTACCACATATTAAGGAAACAGTCTATTAAATATGTTTAAATATTTATGCTGCAAAGCAACTTGCAACCTTCTGTAAAAGTCTGAGAAATAGACCACTTTATCCAAAATGGGCCTAGTTGTTTTGCCATTTAACAACTGATTAGGCAATTTTTCTTTCTTGCTTTCCATCCCAGTTGACATTTTGCTCCAGCTACCAGTCTAGAAGGTTTTCTGTGTCTGTTCCCAACAACATAAAGTCTCTAAGTGAAGCACAGTTAATGTTCTTTTGTCATTTAGTTGATAAGGGGACGTTGCTACTACTAAGGCCTGAGGACTAATGAATCTCCACTCCATTACCGCTGAATCGGACAGATTGCTCTCCCGGAGAAATGAATTGAGTTTTTTGTATTTGTGAGATCATTCTCCATCCATTAACTGCTCTTTATCCCGTCTCTTCATCACAGGCAAATCAGGTTAGGCAGCCATGATTAGCTGGGGTGGCCTCCCTTTTTAAAAGGTAATTGGGTTTGGCGGCTCAGCTGATAGTGCCATTAGGACCAATAAAGGCTGGGCTTGGCTCATCGAGTGAAACAGATTCTTCAGCAGCAGATGGCAGATGGAGGGAGAGGGTGCTGATGCATTGAAGCCAAAAACAAAGTTTGTGTAACCAAAGTAGTTTGGGGGCATCCTCTGGTTGGATATTTGCTCACCAGACCCCCAGATGAATTAAAATTTTGTCTGAAAAATATAAAAACAATGACTTAAAAGTATACATAACACCCTTTTAAATGAATACAAAGCCTTACAAAAGTATTCCCATCCTCTAAATATTTTTTAATATATATTTTCTCATGTTACAACCACAATTGTTAATGTGCCGCTCCAGAAGAAGTTGTCCTATGTGTGTATGTCACTCTGTTGCTGTAAAAGGATTGAGACTGGAGTGGGAATTTAGCTCCCAGCAAGACAATAATCCTAAAAATGCACCCAGAATTACAATGGAGTAGTTTATACCAAAAACCACTACAGAAATGTATGTTTCTGAATGTCCTAGTCAAAGTCAAGACCTGTCTCCAATTAGAAAAACTGATGCTCACAGATGTTTTCCATCCAACATGACCAATCTTGAGCTGTTTTCTGAGAAACTGGTAGAAATATAACCCAAAAGACTTGCACCTGTGACTCTAGTGATTCTACAAGATACAATCATATTCAATAAATTAAACTGTTATTCAAGACATTATTTATTTCTGTGACTGAATTCCCAAAATGAAATGTGTTATATAGATTATTTACACACAGATTGATGTTTTCAAGCCATCTTTTGCATTAATTATGATGATTTTCAAAGTACAAATACTTTTGCAAAGCACTGTTAACAATCTTTCACATGAAAATGTTTCAGTAGAAAACATTTTTAACATGTGCACCAATACTTCATGCTTTTACTGCTTAAAACATGAATCTTGTAAGTTATCAAAGTTGCATCAGCTATAAAAACTGAATTCTGGAGGGCAACTTGAACTGGTAGGTAGGTAAACAATATGCAGCATCTAAAGCTTATCAGGGGTGTTGAATGAAAACATGCTGTGCTACCAACAATCGATAGCTTCCATCTGTATCTCCCCCTGTCATCGGTACTAAAGGAAAGGTGAACTTGCCAATTCCGAGAATTCCCGTAAAGCTCCAGATAACCTTACTGTATCTGGGGCTTTCTCCTATAGGAAAAGGTGCATTAGTAGTGACAGGAGGGCCGTCGGGGACTGGTGCTGATGGGAGATTTAGACGGCTGGAGGTGGGCCTGTGTATTGTGTGGCTGGTCATTGCTGTGACTGTCTCCCGCTTATCTTTTTTCATTGAGGAGGTCCAATCCCCACCGCTTCTCTTATCTGTGTTTTAGGTTTTGTTTTTGCCCACTTTTTTTTTCTTCCTGGAATCTCAACCAGCTGAAAAGTGCGTTTAAAGGGACCACCCTTTTTTTGTATCATCTTCAGCCCATGTGTGGGTTTTGATTTCATGACATGCTACATTCACCTATAAAAACTGAGTCTTCTCTGACCTTATCAACCTTGAGGATTGTTATCACTCGAAGCAAACCCAAACAACTGCCGACCACAGCTTCAACTGTAGAAACAAAATGTGCTGATATAATTGAAATGCACTGTTCTATTTGCTTTTGTGAGATTGTTTTGGTGCCTGCACACACCCAGTGATATACTGCTGAAGCATAACAAGCGGACTGGTGCATTTTCACCTGAGAGCTGCACATTTCCAGCCCTCTTAAATAAAACATTGTGTCGCCAGGCGCCGGTAAAAGTCCCTCAAAGAGCAGAGGGAGGAAGGGTGAGGGTAAAAAGCGTCCAGGTTAAGTTGTTTGAAAGGCCTTGGGTATTAAGAGGCATTTTACACTTAAGAAGTTGGTTTCGCTGGGTTTTCTGTTTCCCCTCTTATTGATTGATGCTCAACTATCAATGCATAATAGAAAAGCACTCAGAGCAAATGCAGGGTTATGGCCTTGGGAGGGAGTCGGCTGACGAGACTGCAGCACCCCCCCACTCCAATGCCATTATTGGCCCATAAAGGATCCCTGGGGAAGTCCACGGTGTTCAGATCAGCACACACCAAATACCCAATTAAAAAAGGCTTTAAATTCCCCCCTCTTTCCTGGGCAAAAATCAATCTGAATTCAATCTATTCGGCTAGGATTCCGACAGAGCAGGTAATTGCCCATAATCGGTCAGCTAGGTGACAACAGCTTAAAGGGGAGACACTAATACAATCAGGTGTTTGCTTTCAGCGCCTGTCCCAGGCCCAGACCTTGGCTGTCGAAAAACAGGTAGAGTGCAGTTTATGTAGCCATCAGACAAAAGCGTATATATAAAGTTACACAAGTCTTCTATTGTGGGGCGCGCTCAGCAGCTGATAAAGAGATCCTGTGAAGTACTGCAGGAATGATACTTCCTAAATGACCCGTCATAAAGCTGCAATGAACGTATTCAGCCATCATCCTCAGAAACAGCTTGTCAAGGAGCTGGAAGTGATACAGCACTCGTACTCCTCCATAAAAGGTTCACACTATCAACATACACGGCAAGCAGACGACGACTGCAGACATGTCAGGATGATTTCAGAGAAATTCCACGCTCCTCGTAAAGACTCAACAAACTAAATGGTTGCATTAGATAAGTAGGATACTTAATGGTAGTATATTACTGTACATAACCCCGTCCCAAAGGCTGAATGTTGTTTTTCCTAATGCACAACCCAGAGTGCAGCCTAATGTTGTTTTTTTCTTCTGAAGGAGCTCTCTGGACAAATATCCCCTTTTAGTTGGCCACCGCAATGTATGATAAGGCAAATATTACAGATGCTTTGATTAATAAAATACTTAATGGATGGGGAAGATCTTGATGCCAAGGCCAGCTGTCAGATCTGTGAGTCAGGCTTCTTGCACTGCTCAAAGCTGCAGATTAATTTTATTATATTCAAAAGATGTCTGTTCAACGTGCTTTAACTCTATGTTTGACTGGCTGGTAACATGATGTCTCAGGGTTGGCGGGGGTCAAAGGGTCAGCGGCAGGAGGCTACAATGAATGGATCTCTCAATAAAAACGGGAGCTAATATTACCAACACTCTCTGCCTCAGCTCGACTGCAGAGAAGTGAAGAGGGAATTCCTCATAGCAGAGAGGCAAGCAGGGCAAACAGCTTGGCTCTTGAAATTACTTTCTGTAATGGGTCCAGCCTTCTAAAGTGGAGGCGCACTTTTAATTGAACAATCAGAAGGAAACAAAGCAGCCAATCCTCGGACACAGAGTGGAAAGCTAATCGAATTTGTTTCATTTCCTGCCAGCTCCTTTGCAGTTTAAGACCGTCAGGCAGTACATCAACGCAGTTGATCATGAATATATCAAATATACAGCTTCTCTGAGAGGTTTTTTACATTTATAAGCACACCAATATATATATATTTTTTTCTCGTAGAGTGGCTTGCTTAGAGTAGTAGGATGAAAAGATGCTCCTCTTAATATCTTCCTTGTCTTCCTTTGTATTTTAATTTCCACTGGAAAAAAAAAAAACTTCTGTTTATGAAAAATTGGAAAACACAAAATAGCAACTGAAATGTCAAACAGTTTCTTAAGGTCTTAAAAACTAAAAATGTATTTAATGAGAGCAACAAATATTTTTAAGAAGTCCCTGCTTTTCGTCAGCTATTTGATCCTCAACAGCTGCGTTCAGCTCGCTGAAGGAGAGCACATTTAATTGAATGTGCAATTCATAGTCTGTCCAGAAGGTGGCGTCTAAGGCTTCCAAACCACAGATTCTTCATGCAGTATGAAGTCAGCAGCAGACGGAGTGAATGGCTGCATTTCATTTTGTCTTAGAAAAAAAGAAAACATTTAGTGGATGGGGATTTTAAAATACCTTCTGCAGTAAGAGTTCAATCCCATAAAGGAATATTACACTGAAAAAAACTTTCTGTTCCAGTTTCACTTGTTGAAAAATCAAAGGCAAAGTGTCATGTTCCCAAAGTTTAAGATATGTGCCTATATTTCTGCTGTCAACACAGAAATGTACAAACTAGTCTTAAAATAAGCCTTCAAATAAGTTCAATCCTAATTAATTTTTATTTTGTTTATTTATCTTTTTAGGAGTTAAGTAAAAAAACAATAAATCAACAAATAAAATTAAAAAATAATAATTAAGTCAAAATTCACTATAGTTAGGTAAAAAAATAGTTTTATTTCAGCATTCTGGAGCTTTAATGAAATAAAATATACAACTTTGTGAAAGGTTATGTAATATTATCATGTTATCCACAACATAGGTATATAGTTCAGTAATAAATGGAGAAAATGTTTTTAAATTAATCAGTCATTCTGATTATATTAATTTTAAAAATATTTATTTACACACATCAATATATATTTTCCTGTTTTCATTTAATTCTTTCAACTGGATTTTTCTGAACCAGTACAATTCATCAGTAGACAATAACTCATTTACTCTGTGGAATACATGAAAATGCAACATAAATGTGAATTGATGTGCATAGTATTAGTAGACATCATGCTCTACAATAGGGAATTACAATTCCCCATTTCAACATTGCTGTAAGAGATACATGCTGTGATGTACCTGCTTAATGTACAGACAGACCCTAATTTATTGCATCGCAGTGTCTTTGCTATAAGGTATTTGATTACATGTTGAAATGAACTGAATAAAACGGAAATGTGTGTGAATAGATCTAAATTCTCATCTGAATTGGATTAAACTGGGATGATTGTTGTGTTGCATTAATCTGGGTTATAAGATAATGTCCCTCCATAAGAAAAAACACACAACTGAAGCATCGAGTTGCAGTTTCATACAATTGTAGTTAAAAAAGCTAAATGATGGTGGCATTCAGGAGCTTTCCACAACCACAACACATCAGGGCAACTTTGAAGCTGTGAATGACTCAATCTGCTGCTTTCACACAGTCGGGCACAGCGAGCGCTGCTTGTATTTGATTTCACAGAAAAGTGGTAAACATGCTGGTCTTTTCCACGTCTCTGTTGTTCTGACACGCTCAGCTGAGACAGAGCAGCTCTAAAGTGTCAGCTTGAGGATGTGGGCACTGCAGGTCAGCTTTCGCACACACAAACTTACACTTCTCACATTTCAGCCCACAGTATGGGTGGATGCTACTTCCAGCATCTCGTTGCATGCTTTTGAAGAAATTCTGCTGTATATTAGAAAATATTCATTTGATTCATTGAAAAAGGGTAAATGAAGCTCTCACACTTTTACTCTTGCTCTTACACTGCTTAATTAGAAAATAGAGGACCAACTTCCTGTAGGAGTATAACAACTCTAATGATGACTCAATTATGCAAACACAAAATGACAATATGAACTCCTTCTATAACCGTTACTCATTTTTACATGTACTTTTCTTCTAATACCAATGAACTAAAAATATTGAGAAATACATTAGAGGGAAAAGTGACTGTAAGAAGAACCAATGCCTTGCAAGAAAAAGTGATCTTTTTCAATGTGGCACATACTCTTTATTTTGAATGCCTGCCAAGATTGTCCATCTGAAATGACAGGTCAGACAAGGAAAGTATTTATGTCAGAGGGTGCAAAAGACTTGATAGTGTAGAGGTTCACCTTTCAGCAGGACGACAACCTCAGCCAGAGTTGAATGTTTGACTGGTGTCAAACTCCAGTCTACAAGGGCAGCGTCCTGCAACTTTTCTCTGAAGCAACACACCAGAAACACATAATTAGGTCATTAGGAGAAAACTGCAGAACTTAAGTACATGAGGAGGTAATTCACTCAATTGACCAAGTCAGGGGTGTCCAAAGTGCAGCCCAGGGGCTATTTGAAGCCCTCTGTACAAATTTGATTCTTGATCACATTTAAAGAACAGCTGAATTTAGAATAAATGCTAGGGGTTTTCTTCTAATTGAAGTTAAAGTCAAATTAAAATCTTAATAAAATTCTATGTTTATTGTGTAAAACACAATTTTTAATTCTTTATCATATATGTTTAGCTTTTAATGAAATATAATAGTAAACAGCACGATGAACATCCAGTGACTTTTACTAAAAATACTTTTACTACTTGGGAGCACTCACTTGTTAAACTTGGCAAAAACACCAAGAATGCACCACGTCCTGTTCTTATTGAAAACACACACATACACTCGCGCACACACACACACACACACGCAGGCACACACGCACGCACACACGCAGGCACACACGCACGCACACACGCAGGCACATGCCCACACACGCATACGCACGCACACATGCAAATCTAGAAAATGAAGATTAACCTAAAAGATTTAGGTTCGCTGTTCCTTCTGCAAATGTTTTGGGATATTTTTGCAATCAAATCATAGATGTTTTAGTTCTGCTTTAAAAAGATTTGTAAGGCAGTTTTCAATATATACATATATATTTGTTAAACCTCTTCGAAAATATACATATGGGAGAAAAAAAGATGAGAAAAAATATCAAGCAGACTGATTGAACACACAACATTTTTAATCTATAAAGAACTAAAATAGTTTGAGGTTTTTTTTTTTTTTTAACCATGTCAATCAGAGTCTGTAATTTGACATGAAGTAAGGCTGAGGCAACAGTGTAGTAGAATTAACAAATACTGCAGATGGGAAGTCACAGTCATTTAAAACCCAATGTTTTTGTGAAACTCAGAATTATGCATTAGCAATGAAAATAAGCGGCCACTTATCTGTTAATTTTGCGGAAAGGACCGTTTTTGGTTGAGCAGGTAAAAAATTTAAATGATAGTACATGTGAACAAAAATCTAATTTTGGATTAAGGTATGTTAGGCAAATCTGTAACCTGTAGAACAGCAGCCATAGAGAACTTGGAATTTGACACACCTGGTTTGGATCAAAGACTATTCTTATGCTCGATTGGCCTAGTCAAAATTCATTTGGGAAGTCTTGAAAACTGATTTTCAGAGAAGCTCTTGGAGTGAGTCCAAGCTGTTTTGCTAAGAACAGCTGTTGAAATTGTCAGAGCTTAATGTACAAAGCTGGTCTTGGCATACTTTGAAAAATATAGAGATGGAATGCCTGCAAAAATGCCTGTTTGCATGTCTTACCAATGAAATTCGTTGTGGCAAAATATCAAAAGTTCAAGGGGAGTGAATACTATTGCAAGTCACTGTAAGCCAACAGGTGACATTAGTTGCAGCTCAATATCTTTGCAGCTGTGATCTGTTGATGAATAATTGTCTTTTACCTTCACCCTGAGTCCACCAAACAACACAATGTGATATCAGTTCGTAATGAGAAAGTGATAGTACAATGGCTACCTACTCTCTTAGGACTTATCATTCAGAAAGATGTTTCCTTTGTCTCCTGAAATAATATACGGCTGTTAGAGCTGATGAATCCCCAGAGATGGCTTTTATTAACTCCATCTCATTTTGATAGGTGTGATAGCACCAGCATTTTCAGAGCGGGACACTGCAGCTGCTGAGGCACCTGGAGGTTTTCCTGTCCAGCCCCTGAGGATGTGAGTGGGACAAAAACCCCACCCTCCCCGTCTTCTAACTCACTGTCTGCCTGTCTTCTGTAGAGTCCTGTCAGGCCCGAAGGCCATCCTGTTGTCACTGAGTAAATCAGTGTTCCCCGGCCTGTTGACGTCCCCTTGCTGCTTGCCCATCAATAGAAGCTGTCCGCGCATTGATATTCCACCCCTCTTCGTCCTCTACCTCGCTTTATTATTTTAATTAATCAGAGTCGCCGCACCTGTCTGTCAATTCTGCCAGTTCCCATTCCATACAAAAAGGGAAAGTAATTAAAGAGGCTGGCAAGGCATGCCGGAGGTTTGGTTTTGGGGCAAAGATGGCAGCGCAACGTTGACAAGATGAATTGGATACAGATGCCAGAGCTTTCATTAAATCCACTCCTCCTTCCTGTCTCTCTTTCAGCACCTGAAGCCCTTTTTATGTTCGCAAGACAATAGCCAGGTAGGGAAAGAGTTAATAAAGCAGGGGCTGTGGTGTTTCTAATTGTAAAGATGAACAAATGATTGCTGGAGGAAACACAAGCTCGTAGAAGCCTTTACAGTAAGTAGCTTAAGTATCTAATAACTTCTATGTAACTTACACTTTTCAAGTGTGTTATCTTCAGAAAGTTTTAATAGCTGTTTGTCTACAGTTCAGTACGATCTTATACTCTATTTGATATTAAAAATGGACTTGAATTTATACCTTTTAAACCTAATTTTGTCCCAATTAAGGACAAATATAAAGGATTTGATCCTTTAAATGGTTTAGTCACTTTTGTCAAACAATGTGAAAATGATTGCAAAAAACATCAGCATCAGTTTTAAAGTTCCTCTGAAAGATGTTTGTGTTTCAGGGAGAATATAAAGTAAGTGTAAATGTTAGCCAATCAGAATACAAGAAAGTTAACATAAACTCCATTGAATTTCCAAAACTAATACCCCAAAACATTCAAAAGTAGTAAGAAAAACTGATATAAAGAAATGCCAATGTTTATATCAAATAGATTTACATAGCACATTTAAAAACAAGTGTTGTTAAAGCAGCAAATGTAATGAACTAAAGATGGAGAATGTTTTTAGAGAGCACAGAACTTAAAGATGCTGTTCCTTACATGACAGACTGACAGTGACTCTCCTTGCCATCATTAAACATGGTGCTCAAGTAATCTACCATAAACCTCTCCTCTTGAGTTAAAGTTTACAATCAACATTAGAGAATTTTTCTTTACATTGTTGCTACTTGCATGCTCAGAGGTGTTGCTGCAACATTAAAGACCCAATCAAATGTCCATAGATGTTACATGCTCAATCAGGAGGAGGGACCATGATGCAATCGGCTGAGTTTCCTTAGATATGTACATAGACTTTTTTTTTACCAATTGGCAAAATAAACTGAACCTGAGTGACTTGTTTCATAACTATGACTGAATGAACTATAGATTTCTGTATATAAACCAGATATACTGATTTGGTAAAGTGTGAGACAGCAAATGTAACAACACAATATGAACTGAATATAAAGTCAAAGCTTCTGCTTTAAGCATCAAAAGTGATTTCAAGTTGGGTCGGCACCCTCTTCTGATTTTACTGCTTGCACTCTGACTGCTGGAATGACATGCAGTCATGACTGCATGTCATATTACAGGTCTTGAAAACTGTACTTTACCAAATGGGATTTTACTATGTGATTTCCAGGATGATGAAATAATTGGAATTTGAGATTCAAAGGATAAAGGAAACTAAATCTGAGGGAAAAGGAAACAACAGACAGTATTTCATGTCACAGCAAGGAAATAATAACTCTAGAAGAGAATCGACAGAGCTGGTGTTGATTGTGGGCATAAAGTTTCTGAAGTAAAGCAATGCTTTTCCTTACAGCTGTTTCTATGAAGCACTTTTTCCTTGATACAAGCCAAATCATTTGTTGATATAAGCGTCAACAAGCTATACTTGTTGATGCAGAATAATATTTTGTCACCTTCATTGCTTTAACTTAGTTTGTGACTTTTTAATTTGAAATATTTTCAGCTATACTGTGGAACTAATCTGGTTACACAGTTGGTGGGAGGAAACAATGATGGTCAGAACTAGAACAGAAATAACCTGAATACTATTTTGATGACAATGCTTGCCTCTTTGCTACTTTGTGTTTTCTTTGACTCAGACATGCTCAGTCACTTATCTCATACCTGGGAATGAAAAGCAGTTTGCATGAGCGAAATGAAAAGTTGTAAAAATGATTATATTTGTCCTGTGAACAAGAAACAAGAGTGAAGCCTTGAATTGTTTTCTGCAGAGAGAACTGCAGTCATCTCCATTCACCATCAGTCCTCTCTGCCCTTATTCTCATTTTGAAATCATTACCCATGACTTTATTGTTCTCACATCTTCAGTCACATCTCATGTAGCTGTTTGTCTCCGTGCTTCAATAACTTCTGTTTTCAAAGCACCTTCATGCTCACACTGAGAAAAAGAAACATCTTTGTCATATGCATTAGGACCCCCTTTTGGGGGCAACTTTGTGTCAATAAAGCTTGCTGCAGGCAAAGCGACAGCAGGCGGCAATGGACAATCAGAGTGTCTGCAGGAGATCTGCAGGGAGACATAACATGGCGGGAGCTCAGAGAGGCTCTGAATCTAAGTGGGAACTTGGGGTCTTTCACAGCATTCTGGGTAATGATCTGCATTATGAACCATCAGGGCACTTTATGAGAGTCCCTGAGAGGGCAGTAGAAGGCCTGTTCCCTTGCAGTCAAAGGGAGACACAATGCCATGTGTCCTGAAGAATGAGGACCCAGCTAAACGGCTCCATTTGGAACTGTTAGCTGAAACCCGCCGCTGCCTCCCCTCCCCTCTTCCCATCCAACGTTAGTGTCATCTTCACTGAAAAAGGAGCAAAGTGCTTTAAAAGGGGAGATGGGAATACGAGGGGGAGGGTTCGGGGAAATGCGATTATCATCAGAAAAATGCTATGAGACCGAGAGCGTTTAATGCACAAATGCACAAAAAGTGATATTTTATTACAGCTTGAAGGCTTTCAAAAATTACTGGAAAAGGCAGGAAAATGTGTCTGAGATGGAGACTTTGAAAGGCCTGTTTAACAGGACGTAATCGGTTTAACCCTGCTGTGTCCTGTCCTTTTCACACCAAGATATGTTTTTCTGACCCCTGATTTGATTAAGTAAAACTTCATTTTGGGGCGAAAAACCACTTTGTTGCTATTACTGGTGCATTTTCGAAATGGATGGATTCAAAAAGATGTAATTTTTTTATGTCGCTCTCAGATAGTTTACTTGACTGACAGTCCATACGCAGGCATGTGTGTGTTTGTGTGTGTGTGTCTCATTTTAAAGGGAAAAGTGTCAGATTTCTGCAATTTGAGAGAAAAGTGTTTAGGATGACTATGAGTTACAAGGCATCTAACAGAGGAGCATTTCCTGATTTCATTTAACTCTAATCAGTTTCAGAAATTAAAGTTAGAAACACTTCCTATGACCCTCTGTGTGTCCATGGTAGCTCAGTAACACATGTTTACCAGTTTTGATGTAATTTTACTGGAATTGATCAAACCTATGCAAACCAAAATATGCCCTTGTTACTAAAAGAAAGTCGATACCTCTGGAATGATGTGTTTCCTTGTATTTATACACATTCAGCAGCAATGTAAGTGAGTTCCTTTATTCTACTTTGATTAGTTTAAATTAAGTTTTTTTGTGTTTTTGCAATATGTTGAAGTCAACTTCACAGTAACGTTTGTAGTAAACAAAAATGCTAAGGTTAGTGATACATCACTAAGAGAAATCTGACGTTTTCCGCTCAACTGGTTCAGTGATTGTCAGGCCAATTTCAGAGAGAAAGTTTATATTTTTCCGGTTCATTAAATGAATTGAAATGGAGAATTTCTTCTTCTTTTGTCTTTAAACACATCCAAACTTCAAATAAAGTTTCATTTGCTAGTTTTTTTTTTCCAGCTGAGGATCCGTGTTCAGTTTTTTCTTTCTTTTTTCTAAACAATATGGAGTTTGACTTACTGACTGTTAGTCTAAATAGATCAGAGCACAAATTGGCTAATTTCCACCTCTGTCAGATAACTAGCAGCACATTTTTTGTTTTCAATATTTGTTCCTTACATCTGTTGCATTAAGACAAAGTTGACACAGATAAGTTTGTTTTTGTTGAAGTATTATGAAGGAACAAAAGGAGCAGGCCAGAATCAATGTCTGACTGGTGTTATTTTGAGTTTAATGAGTCAAAGTAATGAATGAATGAAATTCATAATTGAAAAATTTAATTTATTTATGAAAGAGAACTATATAGCTTTTTTGGCTTTTGGATCGGAGGTTAGATCCAATTAAGCCCAATTTGTTTTTGCATCAACAATTTGAAAATTTCTTTGCCCTTGAAAAATTATTACCTACAACATAGAAGAACAAAAATGTATGAAGTTGAAAATAAATGGCTGTTGACAGTCATAATAAACATGATTTGTTTGTGCTCGAGTCCTTAAAAAAATCTGTTAGCCACAACTAGCCTGAGAGGTCAGGTTTTTATTTAATGATCAGCGCAATCCTGTTTTGTTTATCACTTTTGGTGAAAAGGATAAATTATTTTCTCATTATTTATTTAATTGCCTATCACCAATCAGAGCAATTTTGATATACATTTTTTTATTTATTAAAAACTTTTACATTTACATATATTTGGAAAGTTACTGTGAATTTCAAAAAGCAAGAACAAAAATCTGAAATATAAATCATATGAAAAATGTTATGGAACATACTTAATCACTTTTTCATGAGTATATTTGTCTGAAAATCAGCATTAGCCTTTAAAAGTCTGATGAATACAGAATACAAATACAAATAATAAACCAAAAAGAAAATAAGTACTTATTCCTCTAATTCTTTTTTTATAACACACAATGACTTGAATAATAAACCTTTAAATTGTTTTATCTAAAAATATTTTTGTCTCAAAAGCTTTCAAATTTTTTGATGATGCACATTGTCAGCTCATAAAAAGTATGTTTTAATTTATTTAATTTTGTATACTTTGTTGTTTTATATGGAGGGATTTTTCCACCTGTAAACTAAAACACTGTTTAATAATAAAAATAATTAAAAACATTGAAGAAGCATTGATAAAAACAATGTTTCTATGGGTATTTAAATTAAAAAGCAGGTCATGGTCCCAGTTCAATCTTTTGGTTAATTAGTTGCAAGTAAATAGCATCAAGACTGAGGCCTCGATTATCTCATCAAACACTGGAGCTTTTCAATAATCAGTCTGAATTGAAACATCTTAAAACTGAGACAATTAGAGCTGACAAAATGAACACTGCTTTCCAATTGAAATCCCAGTGTGGAACATCCCGACAAACTTAATCGCAAACTTAATGGCACTTGCTCCGAGGCCGTTTCTTACAAAACAACACTGTGTCAGAGGATGTAATCAAATTGTAATTTTGAAAAGCTCCTTGAACCTCATCGAACATCACATTTGCTCCACAATGGATCCACCCCATTTCTCTCTAAAAACTCTTCACAATGTGATCCATCTGACAAATCTCCATCTCCCCTTTCCCTTTTGTTACTCTAATAGGTAACATTATCCCATATTAATGGAGCTCGCAGCTATATGCCGCTACTAGCCAAGCAAACGGGTGACTACAGATCAGCGGGGTGAGGCGGGCAGATCATTAACCATAATTACCTCCAGCTAATCCACTTCCAAGCGGTACAAAATAAACAGCCAGGCCCATTAGAGGAGCTGACTGTCAGCCTGCAAGTGGCCTGTGGCTCCTTTGGCAATGATCTGAACACACAGGGGGATAAGAGAAGAGGGGGAGAGTCTGCATGAGTGATGGTGGGTCTCAGAGCTCCTCTCCCACCTGACTGGAGAGGAGGGGGGTGAAAACATGCATGGTGGCATGGTTGTTGGTTACATGCTGGCACCAGCGGTGCTTTTGTTTTGTTTCACCCCATCACATCCCTCACCCGCCTCCCTTTCATGTACCCAGATGGTGTTCATTTTGACCCCCTCTTTTCTGCACCCTCCTCTCTGCTTCAACCTTCCATTCATTGTCAGCCTGCAGGCGTTTTCCCACTCTCTTTCTCCTCAGTTGCATGTAAGGACTCAGCGTTAACCCATATAATTGTGTCACGACACACGATTGTCTGCACTTTCAGCTTTATTTGCAGCAATTATTATCTGTGCTAAATATTTAGATTACACAGAAAAAATGTTCAGCTGTTGCTGTTTGGGCTCCAAAAGTCCAAAGCCCAAATATTTAACTTATTTTTTTCTCTGTTCAAACCACACGAGGTTACATTTTAATATGTAAATCTACAAATTTACTATTTATGATAAGAAATAAACCAAATTTTCAGATTGGGTTGAAGACCTCTTATATTTGACTCTGGACTCATTAGCCACTTTGTGTCTCCTTACTGTAAAACTACTATTATTATTTCACTTGGTATTGTCACCATTTTTATTTTGGTTGTATTTCATTGCTGTCGTTTTCCTCAAATAGATAAACCTGTGAAAACTCGGCGTTTGAATGTATCTTATTTTCGTTGTTTACAGAGCAAATTTTTGCCTGACACTGCAGGGCACCCACTCCCACTACGGTGTTAGCATCTAAAACTGCCCAGACTGGCCAAATGAATAATCATCGGCAAAAACTGTAAATGTTTAAATACTTCAAAGAAACACAAATACTTTTTATCAGTAGTATCAGAAAAATCATCAGGTGATTAAAAAAAAAGGTGATTAAAAAAAAAACAGTTTAGAAAGTTTCTTTTGACAAGCGGCTGAAAGATGCTGTTCGGTGGGTGATTAAAAAGGATCATCAAAGTCTTTATGCTTTCTACTTTTCATCAGGCTGACACTTTTTACAGGACGATGTGTTAAAATGCTGTGGGTATGAGTCAATGTTTACCCTTATGTTTTTTTTTCTTCATGTGGGTATTTTCTGGGGAAAACCCACACAGGACATGATAATGAATGTGTCACAGGTTCGCCTTCTCTTTTCACACACATTCAATCGTGAAAATAAAATAATCTAAATATTGATGTAATTTATATAAAATAATAAAAAAACATTTATGTAAGAAAAGCAACATTTATGCTGGGCCCATTTGTTTTCATTCTGCTCTCTTTCATTTTTCTTTGATGTGTGTGACGCTGATGAAAAGGCTGCACCCCGCTGTTCACCCAAAGAGCAGCTTTGTAGTAGAAGCATGAGGGAAGACTCATCTCCGTGTTACTTTGATGCTTGTGAACCTGCAGCAGCTGTTTCCATCCACTTACTGACTGCTCAGAAGCTGAACAATGACACATTAATCCTCTGTCTGATACAAGCTCATCTTGTTTTTGCCACTGTGGTTTTGGTTTAAGCGGGAGATGATTGGCTTTTAAAAGCATGCAAAGCGTCAATCTGAAACAAACCCCACCACATCATCAGCGGCAGGCGAGTAACTTGCTGTGAGAGAGAAAGTGGGAAAGCTATGGAAATTAAATTTCCTCACAATTAGAACCTCTCCCTCATAATGAAATCTGAAAGGGGATTCTTCGGGCGTTGCTCATTATTTTCTTAGAAATCGCAGGCTTTTGACACAGGAAATTCAATTCATCAGGCACTTGGTAGACTTCATTTTGAATCAATGGGAAGTGAGTAGAACCCTGCTAAAGGCGTTTTAATTCTGTGAGAGCTTTAGGATGAGTAAAATAAACAGAACAAAAAGAATTACAAATGTTAACCATTTGGAAACACTTGAAAATATAGTTTGTTTATTTGATGCAGTGTTCTGTGGTATAGTAATGAGCAGTCAGTATCTTATGCACTGTAGACAGCAGTCAGCATGGTCAAATAATCAGGAATAAATGGCGACATAAATGTCAGGCTAGCAGCCATATGTTTTGCTTCTCCTCCTCTATCACTTTTGTGTGATATATATTTTTTTCTCAGTATTCTTGGATGAACATTCTCTTTCTTTACTTGTAAGTCAGGGATCTGCACCTTCAATCCAGTCCAGTAAAACTCACCTGCAAATTTTAGATGCATCCTTGCTCCATTGGAAAATGGCAACAGTTTGATGCAGAAGTTGAAGGACAGTGGCACTTGAGAACTGAGATTGTGGAGCCTGAACAATGTTGAAAAAATATTTCAACGCTACAATAAACAATTCTTCATCTCAAATTCGTGTAGTTTGGTATATTCTGTCAAATCAATGTTAATCAGTCATCAGATTCATTTGCAAAATGTTTGGTTTGTGTTGAAAAATACAGTTAAAAGATATTTTATACTTTATAGAAAGATGAGTAATCTCTTTGTTCCTCACTATCTCACATTAAGCCACACTAAACATTTTGTGTTTTTGGTCAGTCGAAATCACCTTCACAATTTGCCAAATGCCACAGTAATGAGAGTTTTTTTTTATATTGTTTTTAAATCAAACCTTAGAAAACTGATATCTCTAAAATCTATTGATATTCAAAGATAAATTATCTGCAATCCTAAGATCCTAAGACTAGTTTTAATTCAAATCTTTATTTAGAAATTGCTTTTTATTTCTTGGTAATGCATTACTAAACAAAGCAAAAAAAAGTTACATGTCCATCACTTAATTAATTTGTTGAAAATGCATTTGTGATCTTTAAAATTAAACTGAATGGTCAGTTTTCCAACAAGTGGCTTGAAAAAAAAGAATTCAGGAGTGCCAGATTTGTGAACTTCTTTACTAGTTATTAAAACATTTTCTTTGTGTTTTACACCAACTGAAATATTAGTGCTTCATATTATTTATTGTTTGTTTTTTTGACACATTAAGACTTCCAGATTGTCACGCACTAACTTTAGGAACAAGACACGAGTCTGGTCAAGGTTGGTAATCAATGCCTGCAAATAAATCACCTGACCGGAGAAAAAAAAGACGACCAAGTTCCAAATCAGAGATCAGGTTCACATGACTTGCAACAACAGAGTTACTGGATTTCACCAACAGGTGCACTTGACAGAATTTCTGCATGTTTTCTTTTTATTTTGAAAGACACCTGCTCTTGCAAACTTTTCTGTTCTTTCAGATCAAGTGATCTTGTTTCCAGCAGTTATCCAGAGCAACACTAAAAGCCACCCAACCCAAGAGCAACCGGGAAACATTAACTGGCCGCTCCGCTACCCACTAATGGATCGGACCCATTTCATCAGCAATCTGACATTTAATGAATATATATTTTATCTTCCCATGCCAGTTATCGGAATTTCCTCCCCGTTCCGAGAAATGGTCGTCCTGGGACTCTTTGGAGCGGACCTTTTTTCTTCGACTGGCACCTGAACACCAATGATATTCTCTGCAACTGCTCCACAACCTTCCCTTGTTTTTCCCCCCTCTCTTCTCTCTCTGTCTTCAATATGGTTGGTGGATTAATAATTCATGGCCAGTTATTAGGGCCAGTTCAATAGGAGATCTGCTGATGGAGGGCCAGTGCTCGGCGAGTGTGCCCGGAGGGATGCTGCGTGTTGTTGTGTCAGCCCCCATCTGCCAGAATGCAATAAGGCAAACAATGGAGGCCTTGATTTCCACCAGCAGGCCCATAATCTTTAAATGGCTATTAGCTGAAGAGTGCAACCAGTCAATAACGACAAAATCCTTTTAAAAGCCTTTCTCTCTCTCTCCATCTCTCTTTCAATCTTTCTCTTCTCAAGCTTTTTTCCTTTTTCACCATTTCTCAATCTTGTTCCTCTTTCTGTCTTCTCTCAAGCTGAGGTAAAAATACAACTAAGCTCTTAATTTGAGGGTATAAAAAGCAGCAGTTACAGTAACAGGAGGGGCATCAAATCAGATCAAAATATGTTTTTAAATCATCTTATATTTTTTTCAACTCCAGTAACAATTCTTTCATTCATACTGTTGTGGAGCTTTCTGTCCTTGTGGTTAACATTTTTCATACTGACATATTTTCAGGGCTAAAACTGAAATGAGCAGAAGTGAAAAAGGAATTTTCTCTTCTGTCAAATGTTACTCAACAGGAGACAAGTCTTGAACCAGGAGGCAATTTTCTCTCTGACATTCTATGGATGACCAACTTCTGCTTTTGCCATCAATCACAAGAGATGCAGCTTGAAAAGGATTGAATTACTGTTTACAAGGATGAGATTAAATTGTTTTTAATATACAATGTTATGAAAGCAATAACCTTTTTGATGACCACAATCATATCCTAATAAAACTGATATTCATTAGTGTCACAGAAAATTCCCTGCTCCAATCCTGTTGAGCTAATACGCTAGCTGAATCCCAGCTGCTGGTACACAACAAAACCTGTTGTTCCTCATGGCTGACGAGGTAAACACGACCGGTGCAGGATGTAAGACAGATCAGCCACAAGGGAGACCTCGTCGTTTTGAAGACAAAAACAGCACAGACTCTGAATTGTAGGACTCACATACAGATCTAAGCAGTTTACATCTGCAGACTCCTGAATCAGATATTGACTCATTCTCTAATTCTGTTCATTTCTGTTTATTTATGTAGCTCTTCTTCTCAACTAATGTTAGCCTCCAGGACTTTCCAAATTTAAATTCAATAATACTAAATCAAATTAAGGCCAAACCCAATAGGAATCAATCAAAATTTTTTCTATTTTATCTAATCACGTAGTCAGATTTAGATCCAGTTGCATACGTTCAAATGTAGTGGCTCATTTAATGCCAACTGATGACAAATAATTTAAGAATTACATTCAGTTGTTGACTTTGCAACAATTTCTTTTCTCAAAAACGGAGCCTAAGTGCTATATTTCATATAGGAAGAGAAACAGTGTAAGCAGAGTTATGGGTAGCATCATCTGCATCGACTGTCCAGAATAAAGCCAGAAAAAAAGACTGTTACTATATTGTGTATGAAGGTGGATGACCCCACTTGACAAAATGTCCAAAATGGACACAATAAGTAAGAAGGGCAGCATGAAATGAGAAAAACATAAATAATAATTGGGCCCAGACTGACAGGAGAATCTGACAAGGAGAGAAAAAAGGCGGCAACTGAGCTGCTATGAAACTGGACAGTTTTTCTTCCTGTCCTTACCTCGGCATATGTCCTGTTGCTTAGCAACACAAGCTGGTAAAAATGAGGATCAAAATCTTGCTGAGTTTTTTGTCGTTATTAATCTCTTTGAAGTAGTTAAATGAATGAATAAAATAAATTTTTTTTTTATGCAACAGCTCAATTGCTTTGAGAGATTGTGTTTAGACCTGCCAGATGCACTTAAAATTAAAATTGTACTCCTCTCCCACTTTCTCCTTTTTAGCCACAATGAATCTTGGGATACAATGAGCTGAGAACAATCACCTACTCCGTCATTCAAATTCTGTGAAAAGAAGGACACATTTATGCAGTTGGAGAACCATTGGTGTATCGATGAGACAAAATCAGCATTTTAAATGCTGCCTTCAAGGGATGCAACCCTAAAATTAGGCCAAACTGCATCAAAAGTGAACAAAAACTCAAAGCTAAAGTAACAAAGGTATATCAAAGTCAAGCAGATCAGAGCAAGATTGGCTAAATATGTGGGAAAATGGGTCAGGCAAACTTTGAATCCAAAACAAAAAACAAGAGAGCAAACATGGAGTTAACAGCAGTGATACCTGCAAGTAATACAAATATTATCTGAGACTGAAGAGAAGGTGTCAGTAGGTTCTACAGCCACCTAAACGTAAAGCAGCATAGCTACAGAAATAGCGCAGGGTTATAATTATAAACTCTATATGTGTCCGGTTCCACTGAAATGGCTTCTAATTAGTGGTGATCTTGGTCCAATTGTACTTTAAGAATTTCTAAGAACTAAACAGTCAGATATTTCATATGAGATGAAAATTTTTTAGCACTTCAGAAATATGATCTCTCCTATTCTTTTTTCCTTTTCGTTGTGCGATCATTCCTCCTTTTGTATATTACATTATTACAATATCTGTGCCTTGATATTATATGTGCATTGAGAAGTCATTTGTGAACAAGTTTCTAATTTTGTCTTCACTGAAATTATGAATATGATCATATTTTTAAAGAATCATCTCGAAGATCTTTCCTGGTTCTTATCACAGAAAGATTTTTGCTTCTTTAACTGCTTACACTTTTAAAGCCTCTACTTCCTCCAACTTACACTTTGGGGAACATAACGTGCAAAGTATAAGTCTGACAAGACCCCCAAGCAAATCAAATCAGTAGACGAGACACAAAACACAAATGAAAGACTTAAATATGCTGCTTCCAGTGGCCCTTCTACAAACTGCTGTTATTGGAGGCACTTTGTGCTGAAAGCGTCTGACTGCAAAGTCTCGATTAAAAACTCTGATGATAAGATGTAATTTACACAACCCAGAAAAGGAATTAGACCAAATATACTTAGTTGTACTTTCTACCAACCCTGAATAGGAGTATCTAGTTTATACACTTTGGATCAACATTATTAGACTACTTTTTAGATTCCTGTTCTTCCAGCCCAGAAGATTCTAATCAAGCAGCCCTGAACAGGAGCACCGAGTTTACATACTTTAGAACCACATTAGATTATTTTCCTTCTTTTACTCTTTCCTTTGGTTTGTCATTTTGTTTGTAGTAATAAGTCATGTAATATTAAGTCATATTAAGTTATGTAAAGCACTTTGTATTGCCTTGTTGCTGAAAATGTGCTACATAAATAAAATTACCTTAAGTTTTACCTTTACATAAAAATGAAATAGCCTCCAATACTCAACACGGCTTAAAATACTTTAATTGCAAGACTCAGTAGAACTCTAAAATTCAAGGTTGAATTGCGTCAGAGGTGATGTTTTGTTCCACAAATGTTAATTTTTATGAAAATATGATTAATAAGCTTTCAGATTCTTTAGCCTATTCCTCGAGACAGACTGTACCCCGCTTCTCACCCGAAACGTTTGCTGGAGATGTGCATCAGCCCCCCTCCCAACCCCACTAGGGACAGGCGTGTACAGAAAATGGATTTATGGATGGATAGCCTACTCCTAAAATTGAGTTAATTTATTATAATTATGTTCTTTTCAAAACTGTTGCATAAAAAATGAAGCAGGACAGAAAACAATAAACCACAAAAAGTATTAGCTTCGAGTCACACAAATCATATTACAAAATTATGCATCATAAATGTTTCAGAATTCCACAAATTCTTCTGAAGGTAAATTATGCATTATCATTTTTCCATTATCTGAAACAATAACTCTGTGGTGCATCGCTCATTAACTCCCTCCACCTCTCCCAGCAGCGATCCGAGTCTGCTGAAAACTGACAGTGTTGACAGGAGTGGAGTCACTGAGTCATTGTCATGCGTCAGACGTGATGTTTTGACAAGCCGGTGTGACCCCTGTGTTTCACTATCACATGATCACAATAAGTCAGGTCAAAGGTCATTGCTAATGGATGGAATAGAGAAGGGCAGTGGTTCTTCAGGAAGGTGTGAACATCTGTATGTGTGTGCTTCATATACCATTTTAAGGCCGTATTTTATTCTGTAATCTGTGCATTTGCTTTGGAGTGAAGCCTAAAGTAAAAAAACAGAACAAAAGACACTCACTGTCAATTCAGTTTAGCTAATTTCAGTTCTTTTTCTTCAGTTCAATATGGCAAGGGGCAGGGTAAATGCTGTAGAGGTCACCAGTTCACAACAGTGCAAAGAGACAGGTCTGATCTTTTAAGAAAATAACTGTTGAAATGCTTCAGATTTTCACATATTTTATGGTATATTTGCTGGTGAATGTGACTCAAGTTTGTCTAAAAAGTTTCTCGGTTTAAATATTTCATTCACCCTCATGTACGTTGCTGTTTTTGATGGCAAACAGATCTAGCAAAAGTTAGACAACAGAAATGTTTTTGCAATCTGACTTAAACTTAGATAATAGATATTAGATATATTAAGAAATAAAAATGGAACAAATGTGATGTATTTTCTCTGAAGTAAACAGTGAATGTGTTAAGTGTAAGAAACAGTCCTTATTCTCTGGTTTTGGACTAAGATGTGTCTCTGAACAGGAAGCAAAAAACTGAAGGCCAAGAGTGAATCAAAAAATGTCCATATGTTCTCCAACCTCCCCCAACTTTCTATTTCCTGTTTCTCTCACTACCTTGTATTCATCATCGCTTCATCTTCCTCGCTCTCATTTGTCTTTCCTTCCTCCCCCCCTTTCTGTTTTAATTTCTTACTTTCCCCCATCTCCTCCTCTGCCTTATTTCAATTCGTTTTTGCATTCTTTCTTCATCCTTTCCCTCTCCTCCTCCTTCCTTCTCCCACTCCTCCTCCAAATCCCTTCAGCATCCACCCGGCAGAGAGTCATCCATCTTCATTGGGGTGACACATGCGCTGTTTTGACAGAAAGGGCTTTGGTGGAGCCAAAGGAAGGAAATCAGCAACCCCATGACAGCAAAGACACATTATCGGTGGGAAAAAAACACATCCGACCATCAATTACTGAAGCCCATCCAGCTCCACCAACATTCAGGGTGTTAGCTATCGTCACTGTCGATAAACTCACTGACTCCATATCCTCGTGAAGGTGTCAGGTCTGTTTACTGGTATGATTCAGGGTGCTTGCTAACTTTATTTGATGCAAATTTCAATTTGTCATATTTTTAAATCATTATCTGAAATTAGTACTCACAGTTTTTCTACAAATACCTGCAATTTTGGATTCTGGAAACATGATGCAACAAGTTAAAGTAAAGTCACCAATTAACTCACTGCTTTATTTGTAAAGCTGTGAGTTATTAGTTCACTGACTGACCATTCATCAGGTTAATACCTTCTACAGATGTCAGTGAGAGTGATACTGGAACAATCAGCAGTGCAGCTCGTGTGGGCCTGGATTTTGTTTGTAATTGCTGTCAGAGGTGATCCGAGTCGATGTCCTGCTCTGACATTTCTAGGACCATAAAGATGACATTTCAATTAAATAGTGTGTCTTCGGGCTGAGAGGATGTGACAGGCACGCCCTAGATAGCTGCCACGAGGATCGAGCAAACATCGGTGTCAAGCTGTCACTGCCTCGCCATTGTTTGGGTTTGTCATCTTGGAATTAAAAGAAGGAAAATGGCAGATGCAGAGTCAATAAATCAGGAAAAGTCTGAGAAAAGAGCTCTGATTTTGGGAGAAAAAGGAATAATCCAATTTTAGTTGAGGGATTAGAACAATACGTGTTCATTTTTGTAATATTTTTTTTTTCTGTAAGATATTTTGCCAAAAGTCTTAAAATATTGAAAATATTGAATCAGAACAAATAAATAAGCGACTGTGCAATTATTAAGAAATACCAGTAATTTGGTGAATGAATGAATGTTAAATTCATCCGATTATCATATTTCAGTCATTATTTAATTCATTTATGGCTCCTCTGTTACACTCAATATATTTTATAAATACATTTGTTTTTGCAAAGTATGTTTGTTACATTATTATATTTTATTTCACTATTATTATTTTATTTTATGAAATGTGGGCCATTTGAAGCTCCAGCATAAAATTTTGACATCAAATATTCTTTACAATTTAACAACTTTTTCACCCTTCTCTTTTTCCCTGAAGATATTGTTATGTTTTTTCTCTATGTTTTTCAACCCAGTGACTGCGCAAGAGCATGATTACTCTGTTAATTTCATTTATTACAATTAATTAAAAATGATCAAACTTTGCACAAGTTAAGAATTTATTTTTGTCTTTTATGATATTCTATGTGAAAGTGTGGCTTTGAAATGTCTGGAGTGGACTTTAAAACATAAACTGTTGCTGTTTGTGAATGTTTTCAGTCAATAAGCTCTGAGTTTGTTTTATAAATCTAGATCCCTTGTTGTTCGTAGGTTTCCTCTAACGGTTCTCATGGTCGGCCTGAGTTGTTCAGTTTATCACAGTTAACATTAGGTCTGCTTTTATTTTCTATTATCAGTCAGAGGTAATGCAGAGCAGATGTTTTAAATCTAATTCATCCTGTCTCAAATTGCTTTAATGCAATGATAATGTAACACTGACAGAATGAAAGAAAACTTGATGTTGACAGGGACGGATTATGTAACTCAGGCAAGACAGATGGATCCAGAGATTTTTTTATATTCGCTTTGATTGAAGTGGACTGGAACTGCTACAGTAAAGATCATGTTTCAAGAATCACTTGAATCACTGTTCAAATATTCCTGCTGCTGTGAAAAAAACAGAACCGAAAATCAAAGTTCTCAATTAACCAATCGATCTGTGTTCTTAACCCAGTTCTCAGCTCAAGAAAGGTAAGTTGGGGCCTCTTTCACACAGGAGGCATGGGGAGTTCAAGGGCAGCGTGAGGATGATGTCACGTGAAAGTGAAGACCATGACATCATAATATGGCACCAAGAATGAAAATGTCACCACACTGATGGAGAAAGATCTGGATGAAAAATGTTAATGTTCCTGAATACCATTAATTTCCTATTAGTTTCAACAATGAGACATTGGTGCCATAAGTGATAATCATGTTGAAAATTAATCCCCTTTTTAAACTTTACAGTCAAAAACTTGAATATAAATTATAAATTTTTTATATAAATATATGTATTTACAAATACATTTGAAAAGTATTTTGTCTCACCTGAAGAATTAATACTTCTTCATCACTAGCACTGATTATTACTAGTTCCACTGATAAATTGTTTTTCACTTGTGACAGAAAAAATGTCGTTATAATTGAAAAAATTACCAGTGGTACCTTTTTTAATCAATATTAAGAAATGTATATTTATATGTTACTGCATAATTACTTGTAAGTTAGTTTTGTCTCAATTCCAGTATTTGCACTCAAAACTAGACAAAAAATACTTTGTAAAATTGTGTTTTTCTAGAGTTGACCTGTTTCTCATAATCTTCTCCGATGTTATCGAACAAACCTGAGGCCTTCACAGAGCTGGTGATTTATTCACATCATAGTTATGTGTTGATTTTTCTTAATATTACCAAATCATCCCTACAAAATAATTATAAAATGTGAAAAAATTCGAGCAGTCTCAATACTTTTTGGAAGCATTGAAAATCTTACAAATTGGCATGTTTTTACACGGATGCATAAATGATTCTGGTTCATTTCGAACTTCTCGTCACTCAACATTTTATTGGCATAAAGAGGCAAGAAGTAATGCACCTACACGTTCTGATAATGAATTTAGTCGACGTTCATCTCCATAAAGTCTTGCATCATTACTTGTAAATGTGTTCTGCAAAATGCTTCCCTGCCATCTTGACATGATGTGGATCTCAGTAATAAGTCCTTGATTTACTAGCAAAATGATCCTTTGTGATTTTATTTGTGCCTAATGTTGTTTTTAAAATTGTCACATAAATCAAGTCGAATCAAGAGGAGGAAGAGGTGATTCTCCCTTCCTCCCTCGTGCATTAGCTCATCCTCCTCCTGCAGACGCTCTCCCTGCCTGGCGCTCACTTCCCGTCTGTAGGCGCTCATGCTGGGACGATGCTCGCTCAGCGCTTCTTCTTGATGACCCTCTGAGGTACATTTGATGTCAGTGTGAACAGCTTGTTTTCCTTTTCTACCACAGATTCCCCATCCTCTGCTTGCTCTCCCCATCATCGTCCTTTTCTCTTCTTCAGTCTGAAGTAGCGTCATGTTATTGGACTCAAGTTTGAGCGGCTGAGGAACCAGATTGATGGCCACCAGGGAGTGAGTCCATGACATGCCGACCCTGAGAAGAAGCTCAGAAAGAGTGTTTGTGCCCCCATCCATCAACCCAGAGCCTTAATCACCCAGTGATGGAGAACATACAGGATGGAGGAAGAGAGCATTCAGGATGACAGACGTCTGCTGTACCAGGAAAACCGTTCAGACATCTCGCAGACATCTCCTTCAACATATTGTCTTAAGTTGGCTGTTTTTCATCCTCAAATACACAGAACTTTGTGATCGCAATTGTCACAAACATGAGAAGTTTGTGACAAGCAGAGATGATTCTCTTTTTCTGATTTCAGCTTTTTTTTTCTTTTTAATCATTTTCCCCATGAATTGTTAGGTTATTATGCTGTGGGATATTTTCAAAAACAATTGTGAAGAGGCGCATGATGCTTAATATTGTTAACTTATACCAAGGCTATAAAAGTATCAAGTTTCATTTATGCATTTCCTACAGTTTAAAATCCTCTTAATGTGTTTCAGAGAAAGTTTTGGAGTGGCTGGTACTTCCTTGAGATATGACAAATAATAATAATAAGAATGTAAAGGAGCTGTTCAGGACACTGATGTTTGGGAAAACTTTTTTTTCCCATCAGCTGACTGATGTCTGTGTGTTAGATTCCCATCATAATACATGATAACATAATGCAAGAATACATATTAATAAGTATTTTATAAAGTTTGTTGGGAGTTCTGCATATTATGTTTTACTTGAGCTTTGTATAATAAAATAGTAAAAATTATTAGTAAAGTTATCACTTTACAAATCACCGGGAAGCAGGGATTCATTTTCTCTCTTTTTTATGATCCACTTTTTATAATCAGGGATCTACTCAATCAATTAGGTCTTGGCGCCATTGATAATATTGAAGACCAAGAACAGCTCAACACCCTGCGCTACTTGCATAACTACCATGGAGAAACATCATGTACTCAAACACATTGAAAAAGTAAAAAAGAAAACAAACACCTAAGGATAGGTGATTAAACTATTGAAGTTTATTATTAGTTGTATGTCTTTTATTACATCTCTGTCTTTCAGATGGTTTCCAGTTTTCATTAATACTTGTATTACTTGTGATTTTTCACACTGCTTTAAGTGCTCTTCTTCTGTTTGACAGAACAGAAGGCGGTTTCAGTAGGTGTCAGTGTGGAACGGTTTTTGATGAGATCCAGCGCCGACTGCAGCAAATGTACTTAAAAAAAACACTCATGACATCCAGCTACACTCCTGACATTCCTGTCAGTTCACAGTCAGTTTGTGGTGTCAGACACTTTCGGGTAAAGATCACCATTTGACTTAAAATAAACAGTTTCACAACATCAACCTCACATCAGAATGTAACCTCTCCCAGTTTGTCACAGAAGTCTCTTTTTTCTTGATGGATGAGTCCTGCTGGGCAACCCAAGCTCAAACTTTGGATTTTTGCCATGTTTTCCATTTTAAGAGTCCTGAATGTAAGAATTTAAACAACCCTCCTCTATAACTGGAAAACATGCACTTGACCAGTTATTGTTGAGTATTGGTTGCCATTAATTAACTCAATTAAAGCTGACTTTCAGGAGGAATGTTTTGCATTTCTTGAATTCATTAACATTTTTCATAAAAATCACAGCTACAAAGTCCAGTACATTTGATACTGTGCATTACTCATATTGCAATAAGTATTATGTGTAAGTACTGCGCAACTCTAATGAAAGAGAAAATATGTAATTTTTCTTGTATATGTACTGAAAGAGGAGCATTTGTTTGAATGTCATCTGTTGGTCAAAAACAGAGAAGTTAGGGAAAAGATGGATGTATTTTTGACACTTATTTGCAATATCAATGGATCAAATGCAGCAACTTATCGAGGAGCACAACTATGCAAGTTTCAGACCCCGTAGCTAGAAGAATATTGAAATTCCTTAAAATTTCTAATTTTGTGTTGTGTAAGGCTTTCAAACCAGGCTGGAAAACCCCAGATATGCTACTCCTCCAAAAATGTCACCAATTGATATTAATGTATTGAAAGAAGGATTTTAAAAAGAAAATGTGTTGAAAAGTCAATTATCAACACTCATGCCAAAAAGTCTGTCCAGCAAATATTCATCCATCACTTTGATTCATAATGTGATCAAATTAAATACATTTTTACACACTGACATCTTAGAATGATTACTAGTGCAAAAGGGCTACTTTTGTGTGGTTTAAAGAATGCCTATTATAAAGGTTCACTGGAAGCTCATTTGTCACTTTTTCTAGATGCTAAAAATAAATCAAGCCAATACAAATGTTGCTGTCAGTTAATGTAATTACCACGTCAAAGAAGAAACTAATGATGGTTATTAAAGAGCAGATCACATTGTGCACAAAAAGTTATATTATCAACCTTTGAATTTTACATGTAGCAACAGTTTTGTCCGGTTTAGTTTCAGAAATAGTTTGCAAACACAAATTTGGAATTTCATAATGTCAAATACGAAGAGGATTTTTCATGGCCAATCAATCAAACCTTTGCCTACTGACATACCTTAGCCTCTTCTTGTTATTTGTCACAGAGGTGATTAATAGTTACTTAGCCTATTACTGCACAGCAAGCTGAAGCAACACCTGCAATTACACAGCATTTAGCTTCTCAGCTGTCAGTGCTGCATGAGAAGAGGATGCCGCAGGCCCACATGTGCAGAGAAATGTCACTCTCAGCTTGTACATTCGCATGATTGTCAACTTGAGTTGGTCCCATGAAGTTCAGTGTCTAAAGCAACAAATAACATCCTGAGACGCTAATATTCCTAACACATTGCACTACAGAAAGAAAAACATCAGCAGTGGAATATTTTCCTCAACTGATTTGCAAGTTAATGAAAGAAAACAAAGAAGTCTTGACATGAATTTGCAGTCATGCATTCTCAAAACACAAACAGAAACCCCTGACCTCATTTAGTCATGCCATTAACATTGAACTAATGCATGAGTTGCTTTTCCAGGTAGGACTGCGCCCCATTTATCAGTGTCAGATGAAAGGTTCTGCAAGACAAACATCCATTAAGTGCTCAGACTAAGTGTTTCTTCTTTCGGAATATCATATGATAGTCATTTGTTTTTTTTTCCACAGTAAAAAAAAAATATTGATTTTCATTTAAGAAGGCAAAGAGTTTATTTCAAACTCAACTAATTTGCAAACATAATTTAATATTGGGATTAGAGTCAGTGTTCTTGTTAGAAGATACCTTTTCTGATTAATAAAAAAAACCCATATATATATATATGTATTCCCCCCCCCCAATAAAAACACGTCTTTAGGAGTAATAGATAATAATAGACTGGACTAAAACAGACTCATGGTGAAAAATCTCCTTTGTAGACATGTTGAAGAATGATCTTGGGCAGCTCTTAGTGATAAGTACAGGCAATGACAGGAGCACATTTATCTTAGAGCAGAATTTTTCTCCTATTTGGATTCACAAAGAGACCATTAAACATCCGTGAAGCTATGACTCTTTGTTTTACTTGGACAGGGCATGTATACATCACAGACAGGCATCTTTCAACACAGTTTTATTTTTTACCAAACTGGGAAAGTTACTCCCAGAACCCACATTTGGTGTTTTTAGTTATTTATTTTTGATCAAAATATGGATGAATGGAAGTTAGGTCAATTTATAAGTGTCTTCTCTTCATCGGGTATGCATGCAGGCCACAAAAATAAAGTCTGAATTATGATAGAATATGTGACTGCATGTTAGTAAAGGAGGTAAAATCCTGGAAATGTCAATATATTTGCCTATTTGAGGATCAAAAATCAAAAATCAAAACTTGACTCATCCTCAAGGTTTTAGCATCTCAGGCTAAACTCTGTAGTTCATGACTTGAATTGTACCACTGTCCTGAAAAGAGTTTTCTATGAGGAACATATCATAGAAGTTTACCCACACATTGGAAACACAGAAAAAGTATGGTGAGCGTACTTACTTTCCTTAAAGATCTTTTATGTAGGAAATGTGGGCAAACTTTATCAAACTAAACAAGTGTGAAAACTGGATTTTTCTCACACTCCACAAAAACCTCATTCAACATTTAATATATAGGAAAGAAAGGAAAAGAAAAGAGAAGGGAAGGGAAGAAAAGATTCGATACTACTTGGCCCTAACTGTTAGTCAGCCAGATGAAAACTCAAATATGTTTTTTGAATTAATAAATGAACCACAGCAAGTGCTACTGAGTCACGCTAACAACAACGACACTCCTCTGTGAGAACACTTTTATTGACGGAACCAGTTACCTGTGTTGATAAAATTACTTCAGAAAAATGTGAAGACCTGCTTACAAAGTAAACTACGCCTTTTAGGAGAGAGCCCAATCTTTTCAGCCAATAACAGGAAGGGAGAATGTAATGAATGTCAGATTTGGAATTATTGACAACTTTTTTGGAAATGTTGCAGTCAAAGAAGAATCTCTGAAATATAGTACTAAACATTTTGCCTTAAGTGACACATATGTGTTTACTTTAAAAATAGAGAACCTGTTTTATTTGTTTGACTGACAAATCATGTTCTGTTTCTTTCTGACAGGTCCACTGCAACAAAGAGAGAAAAACAAACATCAAACATCAATCTAGTTTTCTGAGAAAAGCTTTTAATTGGAAATTTATGTTTGTTTTGGCCCTCTGGACTGAAAGATCAGCATGGAAATCTCCCTGTTTTAGAAAAAAAAAATGCATGCACCCTCTCTGCATTCGCTGGCCATTAAGGTGCTCAGACTGTTCACTTTATCATTCTTATGACTTCAGCATCGGTGCCGAGGCTTTCCTCCGCCTCTGCCTCTAATTCATCATCCTTTATAGAGACTAATAGGCGAGAGGTGACACCAGGGAAGGCTGCAGATGACTCCTGGCTGCTCAAATCCACTCAGAGTGAAGGGTTTTCATTTGCCTCAAAGACACGGTGGTATTCATTTGTTGCAATGGCACACAATTTTCTTCTGGCTCCGAGCACAAACTGTGTGAATCTTTACAAGGCCTCCTAAACAGAGACGTACGGCGAGAGTTCACAAATGCTGATTCTGGTTGCCTCTCACTGTTATTATTACCTATTCCATATTAAATGGCTTATATTTTATTCAGTAACTGGAGGAAACAAATTTATGGCTCTGAGGTAACAGAAGTTATATATACGAATATTCAACAAATAAAACCATGACACTCTGCATTTATTGAGCTTTGTGAAACATTTATTTGGATTGCAACAAAATGAGATGTAGTAAATTTCTACAAATTTAACTGAAGGATTTGAATTTGTTACAATTTCAGCTGATGTCAATTTTTCTTTAAGCTTTAGAAGTAGTAGAGGTAGAGCTTTGCAACGTTTCAGCTTAAAACCACCAAAATATCTCAAATTAAAAATAAATGAGAGAAAACAGTAGTCTATACATTCGATTTCACCAACAGGAGTCTTTTAGACATCTGATTTGAAATTGTCACAGTATGCATCCGTCCAGATCACTGCTGAGTTGCTGAGCTCAGCAGGAATTGTGGTACTTTACTAATAAATATTCATCCTGCCCTGAGGAACGTGCACTCCTTTGTGAACTTGCAAAGTGTTGGATATGACAACCGCTGACCTCTGATTTGATTTTCTAAATGCTGACTTTTGCCTTATCTGTACGCATTGTTTTATTAAACAGTGTTAAATAAAAATAAAAAATGTCTATAGTGAGAATATAAAATTAAAATTTGTGAGTCATTTAAGAATAATTCAGGCTGAAAGTGACTTAACTGTTGATAGAACCAGAAAAGCAGATTGTTCAGAGGAGTGATTTTTTGAAAGCTGATTTAATTGGATATTTCGTCTGTCTCTCTTTTGCTGTCACTCTTGGATGTTTCATCAAACTAATTTTAATATCTGACAAAGACAACCTGAATAAATGTAAAGGGTTGTTTCCAAATAATTGTTTTTTTTATTTACATGGAAAGACTTTCTATTCCAGCTTTGCCTGTGTTAAAGTGTGCTAGGGCTTACTTATTAGTCTAATAACCTGATAAATGTTTAGATCATCAAGTCTTTGTGAAAACTGCTATGAGTGTTTTGTTTCACTGTGGCCCACCTTATTTGGCCACATTGCAGGGTTTTCCACCTTTAACTGCTGATTTGAAACTACTGATTATTTAAATTTATTCAAATCAAAGTACACCTTGGACAAAGCTTTGGCAACGCATGCCTTCTGCTTTTCTTCTGATCAATATGCTGCAATACAACTGGAAAATGTTTTATTTCATTCATTCTGTATTTTACAACATGCAGACACTCATTACTGTTGATCTCGCTGTAGTTCAGAATAATCTCTTTGATACTTCAAACTGAGTAGAATGTGACTCTCCCATGCAACACTGTGTAGAAATTTTACAAGACACAGTTATTTATTTGGTACTGGCTTTGGACAAGGAGGGACATCTATGGTGCTGCTATACTGTCATTCCTGTAAATAAATTGAAAATGTTCATTTTGCATACATTCTGATGTATGGTCTCTCCCTCTGTAGACAACTTTAAAACAATCAAGGGGAACTAAATTGGGTTGCCAAACCAACCAAAATTGAGCCAAAATGATGTGGTCCAGAACCAGCTGTTTTAAAAGTATTTTTAATATTGTATAACCAAAGTGTGTTTGAGCTTTGGTTCACAAACAGATTCTGTTATGCTTTCCATGTTTCTGTCATGTTTCATCCTGCTCAGGTAGTTTGCTTCTCCTGTTGGCTGCAGATTAGTCACACCTGTTCTGCTCCTATAAAAAGTCCTGCTCTGCTCACTCAGTGCAGCATACCGCCATTTACTTTGGAATATGATTACATCTATGATAATCTTCCCTGAATACAGGGACTGTTTGTTGATTCTAATCAATGCATAAACATATTGGTTGCATGGGATTTGGCCATATAGACATATTTTTTTAAAACTAATATCCTAATTTCATCACACTCTTGTAGATCTTCTATAAATTTCAATGGGAAAAATAATATATTTCCAAAGCCACATTTTCTTTAATTTACAAGTATATAATTAACTGGGCGAGTTGAGTAATGAACCTCATCATCTAAATAAATGAGAAATTATTAGATGAATTAACGAAGCTCTGATAATATCATTTTACGCCGCGCAGTTTAGGGTAACGTGGGAAGAAGATGCTAAATGGCTCCACTCAGAAACCACTCGTCTGTTAATGGTATTTCCAATAAAGACTAATAAGGTTTGACAAACCAGGACAGGTTCCTTTGGGAAAAAAATACTAGCTTGAGAAACAATTTATTTCTATAAACTGGGAGGACAGAAGATCTATTCTTAACTTTTTCCTGAGTTGTGATGATTCTTATAATTACAATCATACTCAACTATAATTAAAAAATGTTAAAGGTAAAAGGTAAAGGAAATTTTATTTATATAGCACATTTTCAGCAACAAGGCAATACAAAGTGCACAGGAACAAATCAAAAGAAAGAGCAAAAGAAGAAAACGCTAATAATGTTGATCCAAAGTAAATAAACTAGATACTCCTATTCAGGGTTGGTAGGTAAGTATAAGAAAGTATCCTCTAGTCTAATTCCTTTTCTAGTTTGGAAGAACTGTTGCTAAAGTAGTTTTTTCTGGATTCTAAGTTCTCATCCTTATTCTGGGTTGCTAAATAAGTAAATAAGTAAGTAAGTAAGTATCACCTGGATTTCTGGGATGCTAGGTAAGTATAAGTATTCTCTGGACTCTCTAAGTGTGATCTAAATTTGTGAAAGTAATGAGTACTCCACACTTTCTAAGTAATAATAAACTAAATATTCTTCTTCTGGAAGAATTTTTTTCTGGATTCTAAATTCATTCTAATTTATTTTCTGGGTTGCAATCATAGAAATCTCTCTACATAATAATCTTAAAAATAATCTAATGTTGATCAAAAAAGTGAGTCCTCTACAGTTTCTAAATATAAGCTAAAGAAAGTCTCTGGATTTCAATGACTCTAATTCTAAGGAATTAGAGTCATTTTAATTCCTTAGAATGACTAATTCCTTTTCTGGGTAAAAAGTGAGTACTCCACAGTTTGTAACTAAATAAAATAAAAAGAGGAAATAACAAAGACATGAGTGTCGGTGGTGACATTACAGGGCCATGAAACCATGTTGCTCAGCTTCCAGGCAGAAGTCTGACAAGATGTTGTTATTGAGGAATGTCCTTGGGAGCGTCAGCTTCTCAGCTGCATGGATAACAGGAGGTGGTAAGGTGGGAAGGAGCCTTATGTTTAGATGTCTTCAAGGAGATTGGAAATATGCAGCCCTTCCTTATTTCCAATCACAGGGAAAAGTAATTCAGATACAAAATATCTTAGGTCAGGTAGAACATAAATTTCAATCTTCCCTAAAGTCTCTCCGATACATCTCAGTTTGCAATCAGCCAAATTAGTTTGGTTGTTCCACTTAACCGAACCTAACTGAACCTAACTGAACCTAACTGAACCGAGCAACTTCTCCAAGATCGCTTCCATTCTGTTGGTGGGTTTTGGAGTCCTCAGCTGGGCTGCGAGTCTCAGCAAGACTCACATCCAGCTTGTGTCTCTGTCCACACCAACAGTCTGAGTGTTTGCTAGTTCAGCCAAGTCCGTCACAAATTTGTTGATAAGCCAAATATCCGCAAGCTCCAAACTGCAGAAATCCTGTTATCATGAATAAATCCAGGGTGTACTCAAGAAAAATGGGCACTATTTCACTTAACTGAAGAAACAGAAGCTTTCTAAGACATCACTCAAGTAAGAGTAAAGAAAGTATCGCAATATTTTATTCAGGAAAGAACTGTTCCACAAATACATCCACACAACTGAACAATCTTTGAAACTAATGCCTCTCATTCAGAGGAGCCTGAATAAAAAGTAATATTTTAGTATTTTATAACTCAGTGATTCTCTTTCCCACCCCGACGATAATTTTAAGATTTTTTACAGCAGGAAAGCTGTAACCCAAACTTTCTAAAAGTAAACTGGATCTTGTAAGGAATATCTAATTCTGCTGATTTTCACTGTGGTCGTGTGTCTGTCAGAACTCGCATGGACAGACTCTGTGACTTAGACATGGAAACATGCAGACAAACTGTGGCCCCTGTGAAAGGGGTCAGATCTCAAGTCTCATGCAGATGATCACTAAGCAAAAATTCCCATCTGCTCTGCTATGCTGACCCAAAATCCCAAGAGAGTGCTTAAACAGACTGTCCAGATTTTAAAAGTGCAACCAAAAATGTTGAATGTGAGGGAAACTATTTTTAATGCAAGTGTTACAGTCTTTGCATCTTGTCTTGCATCAGCTGCATGTTTAAATAGTTAAAAGGACTATAATTAATTAATTTAGACTCTAATGGACTTGTGACACCAGAATGATGTTGCAAAAAAAAGAAGTGAAATCTAACCAGTAGATCCTGGAGCTTTGCTTCAGTTCAGACATGCATGTAGTGAAGATGAATGATGTATTCAGCACAAATTTCTGAATCTGTTTTCATCTTAAGTTCAGCTGTAGCTGCTATTAACAACAGAACTAGTTTCCTGTTAATTTAAGTGCATCCCTGCTCCACCACATCTGAATCAAAGGAATGGCTCGTTACTCAGAGCTGAAGGAGAGAATCCAGCCGTTTAATTCAGGTGTGTTGGAGCCAGGGAGCATCCAGACTGGATCTGGCTCAGACGAGGGCAGTAAGGCAAGGCCGGCTGTGAACGGTTGGAAAGATGTCAGAGGGAAATGATGTGTCAGGAAGTGATCTCGCGGAAATGGATGACGGTTGTGATGGTGGGGAAAATAAAGGGACATAGTATACTCAAAAAGTGGTGGCCCTTCTTCATGTTAGTTATATTCCAGTGGAATGCAAGAAGTCTCATTAGTAATGGTCTAGAGTTTAAGAAATACATTTCTGATTTGATAATTAAGCCTCATCTGATTTGCATTCAAGAAACTTGGCTTAAGCCCCAATCAGATGTTGTAATTCCTGGATATACAACTGTTAGAAATGATAGAAAGGAAAGACAAGGGGGGAGGGAACTTTTGTTCATGATGGTATAAGATATAAAGTGGAATTAATTTATTTTGAGTGTACTTAAATGGATTTAATTTAAACTATTTTACCATGTGATAACTGGTAAAACTGGGAATTTGTGGCATATGACTAAAACTGAACTGAAATTGCATCATGTTTTATTTTGCCAGTAGTCCTCTCATTTCCTGTGACTAAGTTCACAAAATGGACATATCATTTTGAAAAAAATTTCCAAGCTTGGAATATCTTGTTAATTTATTTCAAATTGTAATTCTAAGTACTATAAAATTATTTTTGAATATTAAGGCTAAGATCACCATCCATATGTTCCTGCATGCATCCTCTTTTTCCCAGTGACCTCATGTTTCCTGTACTCTGCACTTAATCCTGAACCCATTTCCAAAGTTGGGAACATTGATTGGTAAGTTTGATGCTTGAACTCTGGCCCCCATCCAAAAATGATAACTGTTCATATGGGACTATGAAGCTAAGTGCTAAATCAATGGGGCCAGCCTCTCTGATCTGGATATAGCGTTACCAAAGAAGGCTGGTGGCATGAGGTGGGGCAGATGTTTCCCCTGGGAAAGCTTTTGGAGACACAGCACCTCTGACAGAAAGAAGTCTGGTCTGAGGATTGGTCATTCAACTTATCAATCAATTACGCCACCTTTCTGAGGCGCTTCAGTTCAGTGATTCTCAAGTGATGTTAGTCTGTGTTTATCACTAGTTCCTCATTTGTCTTAGAAGTTCAAGTTTTTCTGTAAGGAGATGATAATTGAAAATTTTTATATCATGGATCAGGAATAAGCAGAGTTCACAGCTTTGCAGATGAGCTTTCTGAATCAGTTTGACCTTTTGAACCCTGAGCATCACTTTCAAACCAATCTTCGCTTTGTTTGTGCGCTTTGTTTGGGTAAAAGCTTGATTGTGATCCAGGCCAGTTGAAGCAGCTGGGCGATCATTATGGCTACCAAGATTTCACCAAATTAGCTCACCCATCCCAGATGGACATTATGCCTGCACACAACTGCAAAGCTCACTGTTGGGGAGGAGTCTGAACGATGTTCCTGCCACATTAAGTTGTTTCCATCATTATCCTTGCAGTTGCTTATTTCCCTTGTGAGTCGTGTGCTTTTTTTTTTTGTTTTGAGGGATTTGTCTATCAAGGTAGGATGAGAAGCTGAACTGTCCCGTTGAATGGTTGCATCAGTGATTATGGTTCCCACTATATGTGCGCTTTTTCTTTCTTTTGCCTCTTTAAATTAAAAACGAATCCCCTGGAACGCATCGATGAAAATGAGCATTTCGCTATCAGACAACATTGGTATTTGCCAAATGAGCAATTCCTTCTATCACACTGCGGTATCTCTAATCAGCCCCGCTGCAAGGGTCTCAGACTCTCACTGTGATAATGGTAGTTGATAAACTGGGTCCAAATTAGCCATTGGTTTTATTTTTCTCATTTCCTTGAATGTGACTGTGTCTAAATTTGCATTTCAGGATGGAACGCATCGCAGAATTTGAATATAAGCGATCAGCTTATGCCTTGTCCACACATTTGAATAGTTTGTCTAATTTTGATGTAGATAAAATATATTTTAAATCCATACATATTCATGCATTTAGACTAAGAGATCAAAATGTTGGATTTTCAAATAAATAGATGCAGATCAGTAGTTGCCTTTATGCTTGTAAAGGTGCGTTTTTCCTCTCTTTCTGCAGAGTTTAAGTGCACTGAAAGGCGTCCCCCATGCCTGGTTTGCTTGTGAACATAAGGGGGCTCTAAAGACAGAGCAGTTGTGTCTGGAAACCTGATAGAGCACCCCTCACCCTGAAACTCAAAATACCAGCAGAGATCAATAGTTGCAGCATGTTAGCTATTGTCCAGCAGAGAGTATCGCACATCCCCGTGTTTCAACTGGATAGAGACCCAGATCCCCGCTTGAACTCTAACACCAGTCCAGCCTGCTGTATGTGGAAATGACTGCGATTAAATAAAATTCATTCAATAGAAGGATGGATAGGTGAAAAAAATCATACATTATCTACTTTCTGTAGTTCTATAAAGCTAATATATATTCTATATCTATTCACATTAAAATAACCTTTTCAGAAATATGCAGAGTACAATCCTGACAACAGTCAACCCAAATACTATCTGCAAATTATTTTCAATACTTCCTCATTTTATTTTTTTGAATAAAATGATCTATTGTACTCATCCTGTTTTTACTTTTTGCATCTTCTTTTTAGAGCAGGTGAAACACATACAGTACCTTGAAAAAGTTGCATTAATTTTAAACTTGTTTTTAAAAAAACTTCACATTAAAAACACATATCTAAATGGTTTTATTGGTATACCTAAATGTATAGATTTCTGCCAGCTTATTATTGAAAATTAATGTTAAAATTTGCTCACAGAAGAAACTGAACAAAAATTCATTCACTAATTTTCCACACAAACTAACAAAAACAACCTTTCCAGACTTTATTCACGCAAACTCTGTGACCAAATATCTAAACAAAAACATTATCTCTTATTTCCAATTTAAAAGTAATAAAACAAGTAGTGTGTTTTAACTGCTGCCCAAAGGAAAGCCTGAAGAAAAAAATGCAAATATGTGTACATTTAATAAACATTCTGTTATTGGACTGTTGTGAAGCTATGCTGAAGATGAAATGAATTATTTCTTGCATTTTAAAAAGAAAATCAAACAGGTTGTTTTATAATTAAAAGCTTCTCTGCAGCCCCTGGGCCCTGCAGACACAAACTCAAACTGTGTAAAAAGATGAAAAGCAGATCCTGCATATAATCTACAAGCCCCTCTGCAAGTCAGTGAAAGTGCACCTTACTCAGACGCCTTTGTGGAATGCGTTCAGCAGAACGTGCTGTCTAGACCTCCTGTCCATCACTTTAAAGACAGAACTCTAGTGGTTCTCAAAGGCAGATTTATGACCTGTTCACATCTTACACATCACTCTCTGTTTTCCTTCTGTCTTTGTTTTGCTGTGGCTGAGTGCATGCTGCGATTCTGCAGACTAAATTGTGATAAATTACAGAAGTATCAAGTCAAGCTGACTCACGCCCAGGCTTCCATTTACTTGTTTGTCGATCAGGGTGGATATGACAACAGAGGTCAGTCAACCCCTCAGGGTGATGGGGTCAAGTTTAGGGAGACTTTTCAAGCAGATGGCGTTGGGATTTCTGTGTGTCGCACAGGAGGAATATCGAAACAGGAAAAAAAAGACACCTTAAAGAATTCATTGATTCCTGTGTCTCGATATTGACCCAATTTCCCTTAAAACCACTCCCCCTCCCCACCTCCTAAATGAGCCAGTTCAAGTCAAACCGCCATCAAAACAGTCCTTAAATAGCACTTATTCCTTAACTTAAATATTGATGATTATCTAAGTGACTTGGAAGTCTTCTCGTTTAATAGGAAATCAATTCTTTTAGTTTCTTTGGCAAACAGTTGAGTTGAAACTCATTAAATTTGTAAAATGGAAGTAATTTATTATTTTTCTGGATGAAAATAAAGAGCTTATTACCTTCTGACTGCTGCAGCAGAAAGTTGTGAGGCTTTTTGATAAATTTACTCACACCAAACTAAGTAGTTTCACATTTTATGTGATAAGTGGTGAATATCAGTATTTTGCCCTTTAAATAAGCATCTCTATGGGTTTGCTCATCATGGTTGTGTTTTAGGTGAGGAAAGAAGGAGCAGTTGGATCAAATGATCAAATGAGAATTTACTTGGATCACGACCAGAAACAGCCGGAATGAGTTGGATACAGCTGCTTGTATCCAGGATTTGTCTTTCGGTTATGATCCATATCTTATGACCTGAGGTGAGGGTCGGAATGTAGATGGACTGGTAAATCGGGAGCTCGAGTTTTTTGACTCAGCTCTTTCTTCAACAGACCGGAGCAGCCCCACTGCTGCATTGAGCACCCGAATGTAACTACTACATTTACTCTAAAAATATATACGTGCCTTTTACAATCAAAAATAAAAGCATATGTCACTATGAAAGGTTTTGTTCTGGGCTTTCCGAAATTATTTAAAGATAGAGTAATATTTGACAGGTGCAGGCTCTGCGCTCAGGAAGGAGGGGAGGCGAAGCAAGGCAACAAAATGTAGCCAAGCTAGATTTATTGGAAGCTGCAAGTCACATTTGGACTGACACCCATTTCCACAGTGAGACAAAGAAACTGACTTTTATACTTCGGGCAACACTCATAGCAGGTCAAGGGGTGACAAAACAAAAGAAATAATTTACACAAACCTAACACAAAACAATAAATAAATCAATATTTATATGCATGCAAATCATTAGAACTAAACTGATGTTTCTTATTTAATTTCAGTTTATGCAGGGGGAAATTTTTGTTTTTACATTTTTAAATACAGAATTTCCAATTTAATCTCCAGATATTTATGCCCTGTTTCTTCTAAGTGGCATCACACAGGTCAGTGTAGTTTGGTAAGCAGTTTTATTTGTTTCCTTTTTGAAAACACACCATTCCTGATCTTCTTTCAGTTGTAGTTTCAAAGGACAAGATTGCAGTTGGGTTGGAGCTACAGGCATAACGTAACAGTCCATTGATTAGGGGACAGAGATACATCACTGCTTGGCACAATCACAAAGACAAACTTGCTCATCGTGTTTGTCATTGTTTTTTTGCAATGCTGGTTTAGTCGTTTGAGTTCAACCCCTGATGCAAGGAAAACAGTATTCTGAATACACAAGACCATAAAATGGTGGACACAAGTTTACCAAAGAGATGTTTGAAAAAGAAAATCCCTTTTTCAATTAGTTGTATCCCAAAAGAAAACTGCAGGTTTGATTAAATTAGAGCAAGTAAATGATTTACAATCAAATAACACATTTTTAATAATGTTTTAAGTCAATAACTTTAACTTGCCACCACATTTGGGTTACAGTTAGTTGTTTTGAAGAAAGAGCTGTTGACCTCTTGCTTCATGTCAATCTCTTAATGGCAAACCAAAGTACTTTCATGGTATGAAAGGACAGGAAATTGCATGCAGTTTGAGAGAACTGCATGCTCGTTTTGTCAACAACCTATTGCGGTTACAGTAACACCGTTACGCTTCAAACAGCGAACTGGTTGTCTTCAGTTTGTCAAGGTACAAGATGAAAATAAATTTATAAGCTCCAATGAGACAAGAGGGGGCTTGGGTAGTAAAATACACGGTAGAGACGTAAAAAATGTATTAAGCCTCCACTTGCTACAGACTAAATGAATGCTGCCTCTGCTCCGCTTCTTCCTTTTGGTTCTTAATTTTTTTTAAGTCTTAATCAATCACCTGTTTTGTTGGTTGGGGAGCAATGTTCATATCCCGATGTTAATCAAATAAACAACTCATGTTTTACATGAGTTTACCATCCCACACTCATCACAGCTTGCTTGTATTCCAATGGTGTAATTATTGTAATGTTGATTAAGCCACTTGGGTAATTAGCAATTTTGATTGCGACTGCATCCGCAGGTGAATTAAAGGGAGGGAGTGGTAAAACAGCAGAGGCAGTCGACTTAAACTCAGGATGTCAAAGAAGCTTACAGCTCCTAAAAAGCCATTCAATCATTGGCTTAATACATTAGATCCAATTTTTTGTTTCTTTGCTTTAACACCAACAACAAGTTTAAAACATTCAAGCTGCTTATTTTAAAGGGTTGAAATCAGATTCCTGATGCAAGAGGTCTCAGAGAACTGAGCCAAAACTTAAGGAACCCCTCTTGGTGTCCACTTTTCTTGCTTTGGGAAAACATGTCTGTCAAAACAGTCAACAGAGTGCACTGACGCATGGTGGCCTTACTCTGTTTACTCAGGTTACTCCATATGGACGCCTCACCACATGGTCCCTGTGGTCCAGCAGCAGCAGACCCTGCTCCCTGCCCTTCATGGGGATGGAGGATATGTTTAGGAGAGGCACTGTGTGGGATTTTCTATTTGCAATGTGGAGACTAACGGCACTTTGATTTAATGTGTTTGGTTTTTGTTTGTTCCTGCATCACAGGTAAACCTTCAATGTCTCTGAAGAGAAGCCAAGTGGGTATAAAGAAATGTAAAATGATTCTATTTCACTCATTTTCTTAAATAATTATGTTGATTTCTACTTTATTCCGGTGTCTTGTTTTTGCATCGTCAAAAAACAAAATTGTTTAATTTTGGCTAGCAGAATTTCTGTGGAACTTGGAAATTAGCAGCTTTGAATAACCAAACTTCCACATCTGATCACTGCCATGTTCAAAAATACACAACCAATTCAATTCATCCGATCGTATACTGATTAGAAAACGTCTGGAGATTTTTGGTAGTCATTCAACATAATGAGAATTTATATAGGACATTTGACTAGAAAGGTTAGTCCAAACTGCTGCTTGGACTAAGAAGGCAAGGCAAACTTTAATTTTATGAACTCTGCCCCCTATTTGATTATATTTAAATGCTTTTGCAACTTTGGAGACAGACTGTTTCATTCACATGCCAAAAAAAAAAAAAAAAAAATTTAGAATTTAATTTTAGTTTCCAAATCAGCTCACTGATTTTGTCTTCCTGGAAGTTTTTACTTACCATATAGAGGTACAAACTGCCCCATACAGCCGTCATAAACTGCAGTAGCACACATGTAATGTGTTTATTCAAATGTTCCTGCAGTTTGGTTTATGTTGGACAAACTAAAACACCTCTGAAGACACACACACTAAACATGGTCAATGGAATTTCACACATCCTTGAAGTGTTTGGAAAATTGAATGCTTTTGACAATATTTTAATATTTTCTATTGGCTGATGTTTGCAAATGAGCCAAGCCATTTTTCTTAGTGATGAATGGTTTTAGCCCTAAAGACTGTAAATATTGACCCCTGTATTTAGTGGTAAGATGCTTTATTTATTTATTTTTTGCTCTGTATGTTAATGCAAATGTCACAACCCAGCTCAGCCAGGGGAAGGAGAAGTAACATTAAAGAAACCCAGAGGTCAAAGGTTTAACAGTTGGAGGTTTATTGTTTGGGTTTAACAAAATAAAAAGGTAAAAATCAACAATTATCAAAAGTTAGTATCATATAACCAAAAATACTAAATAAAACAATATCCATAATAAACCAAAGATCTTAACAAAGCAAAATTGCTCTTTTTGTCCAGGTTAAACAAGTTTAAACAAAAAACAAACTAGAAATCTCTAGTGTAGAGAAACCCACATACAGACAAAAGCTATCAAAGTTTACAAAAGCTCACAGAAAGACAAAGCTATTTAGAGCAGTCAAACAACCTACAAAGTGGCAAGCTGTCTCAACAAAGAATCAGCCACACCTTCTCCCAGGAAGTCTTGGGTTTAAAAAGAAAATCCTCATCACAGATTGGTGGAGCTGACAATTGGTGAGCCAATCAGCTCTGCTGCAGACTTCAGGGAGTGGCACAGGAGGATGAGGGCTGCATCCAGTTCCCAGAGGAGTCAATTTGATTAGAAAGCTGCAGATATATAGAAAAAGAAAAGAAAAAGAAAATATACAAGGCCACTGGCCGTAACAGCATACTAAGGTATATCTGGAGATTGAACTATTGAAATAGGCAGTCTTAAGCATTTTCAGAGGGGATTTCAAGTGTTAGTGGAGTTTAGCTATTTAGTTGTAGCCCCTAACCTTTGTGGATACTGGGGGTTCAACTGTACAGTGAACATATCAGTGAAAGACATATTTGTTTTATTTGATCAGTACATTTTGGCATGACTTTGCTGCTTGTCATTGTTTTTATTGCCTTCCACCAGTCCTGAGCCAAGAACTTTCCGCATGAAGTCTGCATGTGCTTCCATTGCATACAAGGGTTTTCTCCTTCTGGCTTGTGCATTTGTTCAACTCTTTCTCAATTTCTGCAGCATGCTTAATTTTTTCATAATCAAACTGCAACATTAGCAACTCCTGCTGTTCAAATGTCAAGCTGCTTGCAGCAGCTGGCAAAACACACCTCAATGCAAATCAGAAGACCTTTCAAAAATAAAAAAAACGGCTTTACTCAAACTGACTTTCAGTGTATTCTTTTTCATGTTTATCTGAAGTCTCAGTTTTATAATTGTCTAAAACTCCCCTGATGAGCCTTTAAAAAGAATCTTATCAGGTTTGTTTGACTTTATTTTTTGCTCTTTGAGTCTACTTGCTGAATATTGGAACTTTATATGTTGGTTCAATTTATAACTTCCTAAAAACCTAAATTTGACTAGATAACATTCTTTAGCTGTGAAACAGTATTAAAAAGACAGGTGAAGTTTGTACGAACAGAAATGATTTCATGTAAATAGCTTACCAGCTAACACTCACAGACAAATTTAAACACAAGAAAAAACTCGACTAGCTATAGATGAGGATGCATTTAAAAAATAAAAACAAGACACATTCATAAAAATTCTTTTGAGCCTGTAGTTAAGGACGGGATATTTAGGAATGAATAGACAAAGCTAAAAGGTGCTTGATGCAGGGGGCTGATGGAGGTGGGGTATGATGAGCTGTAGTCCTCATCCATCAAGACCACTTACAGGCCATAGGATCTGCTCTATAGCTGAGGGGGGAAATTAAGTTATAGACCCACATCTGCTGATACCCGCTGGTTCATTAGAGGATCTGCTTGCTTAGGCAGCAACTGTAAGACACTAAGGACACTGCAAAAAGTGAGGGTGAATCTCAAAGATTAATTCCTTTTAAAATTAAACTGAGGTAGAGTAAAAAAACAAAAAAAACACACAATTTGTATAGTCCATTTCTAATTTCTGACAAAACATAAATGTAATTTTGAGTAAAATGTTTTGCAAGAAAACCAGACTTCCCATTAGTAATTAGCAGAAAAGCAAAACAGTTCCAATCACACATTTTTTGCAGTGCATCTTTTAAGTAGCAAAGCTCTTTAGGTAGGATCGGAAGAGCCTACAAAGTTAAGGGTTCATTTAGGGCGCCACACTCAGCTTGAGTCCACCATCAGAGCCCCATGCAAATTAAACTGATTGGAAGCAATTGGTTTGATGCTTGTGTTGCTGACAAAGACAAAAAGTTAGCAGGATGTTGTTTCATTTAGTGGAACAGGATCTGCTGAGGGAGGAGATGGCTGCTTTTACTTATCCTATCACAAGAAGGAACACAGCCATCCATCATGCAGCTTTGACTGAACAATTCTGTCAAGAAAATAAATGGGAAATTAATTTGAAAGTCATTTTTAGGTATATCAATAAGTTTAAATGCCGGGAAATTTTCCCTTTGTGTATTCTTTATATGAGGTGTTATTCCAAGTTTTTAGGATGTCAAATGTGAAATCAAAATAACATCATACCTACAGCCAAACAAAGGTGATATTTTGATGATCTGATGCTGCTTTGCTTCTTTAGGACTTTGACCGCTTGCCATAATCAATGTAAGCATAAATTCTCCTCTGTAACAAAAATCCTGAAAGAAAATGTCTGACTGTCATGAGCTGAAGCTGAAGAGCACTTGTGTTATGAAGAAGGACAATAGCACCCAAACAAAAACACCTCTCAATGTTTTGGAGTGACCTAGTCAAAGTCTGGATTTCAATTCATGCTTGAGGAACTCTGTCAGTTACTCAATAAATGAATGAATTAACTTTTTTAATCCCAGAGAAATGTTTATAGATGGTGTCTTGTCACCAAGAATGAGTAACCAAGTTATGAGATGAACCTGCAATTGTTAATTTTCACACAGGTGGGGGGAAAACTGGTTTTTAATAATCAGCAAACTAGCCTGGACCAACTATCCCAGAAAAATTGACATGTTTTCAGAATTGTTTTTGTTCTGTCTCATCTACTAGCATGATGTTACATAATGTTGATTAAGGGTCATATGACAACATGTGCCACCCACACTGAGACAGGAGAAACAGCTGATCAGTCATGTAATGTCCCCTAAGTCAGAAGTTATTTGGCAAATGTGTTTCCATCTCCCCTTTAGCACATTAACTCTTTAAAAAAAAAAAAAAAAAAAAAAAAAAAAAAAAACCTCTGAAGCAAGGATGAAAATGATGCATATCAGTGACTTGATGGAACCTGCTGGGTTTCCTTAGATGGAAAACATTTTGACCCAATTTGAATATTAAATTGCATTGTTTGATAAACAGAATCAAATTGAATGACTTCGAATGTGCCTGGGTGATTGGACTGAATTGCTTTTTCCATGCATTGCCATGTTGTGAATTGGTGCTGTACAAGTCAACTGACACTGAAATTGAGTAATTAAATTACTGTAATGTGTTTGCATTGAAATAGGCCTACACGAACATGAGATTTTCCAAGTTCACACAAAATTTCTGGTCTCACTGTGGGAGGTGCTTGAAATGTTCTAAAATATACAACTGAGTGTCTAAAATTATTTCTGTATAAAACAAGGCTCCCTCTAGTGGTTGGTGCATGTGGCTCTTAGTTTTAAGAATCCTTTTCCAGTTTCACTGAAAATACTTGAAGACGCCTCAGATCCTCTTTCTGCAGACTGTAAAGCATTCTTCAATTATGCATTTCATTTCTGACAGTTGAAGCGAAACCACTGAGGCTTGAAAATGCATGAATGATGGCACTTAGTCAGACACTGCAGTCCACACCCCATTAACCACCATTGTCCGTGCATTAGGTTGCACGATTACAAGTCATGAGTCAAACATGCCTTCCTCTGGCCCCTATCTCCTCTCAGTTTCTGAATGTGCAGAGGTTGGAGATGTGAGAATTGGAGCATGCAGGCTCCTTGACTTCACCATCACATAGGGGTCCTTCCTTCCTCAGTATTTCTTCACTCCTTATCTTGAAATCCAGATTAGACTGGATATCTTGACTCTAAACAAAAGCTGGGAGAAGATGGTGTTAAGCAAAAGAGTCACTGTAGACTAAACTAACTAAGATGACAGATGTGAGTTTAGTTTAACATTATGTTTATGTTTAATCATTTGATAGTTTTAACAGATTTGAACATTTGGTTCAGCTTGTAAGGACAGTTATCCATCAAGGCAAAGGTTCTTTTCTAATATTTCATTTCTTGATTGTGTGTTGTAAAGGTTTTTTATTATTTTATTGTCACACAAACTAACACACCTCAGTTCTGTCTTTACATATGAATAAAATATTTAGTGAAGTAACAAATGGACGACAGAAGCTTAAAAACAATTTAAAAAATGATTAACTGGAGGCAAATCAGAAGCTATTTTTTCATTTCTTATGATGGAAAAACAAATTTAATGTTTTTCTTGATTATTCAGATACTGCAGTTATAAATCTATTATAAATTAACGCTTAACTTGAGAACATTCACCTTAAGTTTTATTTTGTTTTTTAATGACATAACAAAATCAGCATTAATTTGTATCTTCAAAAATCAAAATAAAATTGATTCAACACATTTTTTATATTTAAATTTTAATCAACTAGTAGACTCTGAAAACCTATTTCCATGTGATATAGCTCTGACAAAACACTGGGACACCTTTATGTTCCCAAAATGTGAAAGACAAGGAAACATGTTATATAAACATGATCTCGATGGGGTGCAACCAAAATCTGCATGCGCAAAACTGCTCACATATTATTAAAATATTTGGCACAACTTGAACTGTGACAAATGAGGCAGGAAGTTGGCTTAAGCTTATCTTGGCACTGTGCAGTCAGGAATTGGGCAAGGATGGTGATGTCTCCAAAACTAACTGTAGGCTAACTAATAAAGTCTCCAGGACAACTGGAAAGATTATTTTAACACTCCGTCATTTTTTACTCATAGTTTTAATAACTGTGGACGGTATTCTATGTAAATTCTAAATATACAGCTCTTGAGAAAATTAAGAAACCACTTCAAATGATCATTTTCTTTGATTTTACATTTTATAAGTATATGTTTGAGTAAAATTAACATTGCTCTTTTATTCTATGAACTATTGACACGTCTTCAAAATTCCAAGCAAAATGTAGTATTTATTTGCAAATGGTCAAAATCACAAAAAAGAGATGGTGCTTTCAGACCTCAAATAATGCAAAGAGAATAAGTTTATATTAACTGAAAAACAATAATAAAGTTTTAACTCAGGAAGAGTTCAGAAATCAGTATTTGGTGGAATAACCATGAGGCTTTCAATAGCGTTCAATGCAGTGGTCTCTTCATTCTTTCCAGAGCTCTAGAAATCTATATATGAAGTCCAAATTCAGCCAATTAACAATTTATATATATATATATATATATATATATATATATATATATATATATATATATATATATATATATATATATATATATATATATATATATATATATATATATATATATATATATATATATATATATATATATATATATATATATATATATATATATATATATATATATATATATATATATATATATTTGTTATTAAAGATGCTCTGTAAGTATTTAGTGTGATGCTAGAATTTCAATGCAAATTTCCAGATAAAATACAACATGTGTAGTTTTACATCTAAGAAGTAGGAGAACTGAGTAAACTCCAGCTGAAGTTCTTCCAATCAAGAATCTGAGTGCTTCACAACAGCGTTCATCTGAATGATTAATAGTTTTCTTCATCACAAAAACAACTTACAGTGAAGAGGAAATCTGAGTGACACTCCTCTGTCTCATCAGAAAAGATCAAAGGTTTTATCTCTGTAACCATCTTCACTGTTAATGGCCATTAACCTGATCTCCTCTGCTTCTTTCAAGCTGAGGGTAACACAGCTCAAGCAGGAGATCAGAGACAGGCTGATGAATGAATGAGTCCAAAGCCATGAGGGTAGCGTTTCTTTCCGTTTATCCTGGATTATTATGGCCCAGCATCAATGCTTTGAGCTTCATACTTCACCTGTTTAGAGATGGTGGCTGAGGGCGTCCTGGCATCCTGTGAAAACTCACATCTGTATCTATAAAAGTAGCAGAACTGCCTGGGTCATAGTGATTTCCCCCGATGATCCAAGCCAATGTTAATGACTGCAAATCTTGTCCCGTTCGAAGCGCGTTGAAAACAATCTTATGAGCTTCTTGGATTTATGTTTCACCCCTGTAGGTTCACATGCTGTTTGATGGTCTTGAGTGAGTTTCAACAGATGTTTTAATGCAGTTGTTTTGTCTTTAATTGTTCTTTTATATGTTGCGTTTTCACAGAGGAACCATGGCAAAGACAATTTACTGTCACCTGCAGAGAGACAGACATTAAATTTTTGCTTATTCTATTTCTAATTATTCCTTAATGGAACATTTGGAAAAAGACTGCCATGTAATGCAGTTTGCTCATTACGAAAGTTTTGTATCAAAGTAAATATTGCTGCTGCAGTACCTTTAACAAGGTAATATTTTTCTTGGAATATTACACCCAGCTGGATGTCCTGCTTGGTTGGCCTTATCTTGCGATCACATGACAACACTGCACTCATGTCAGCCAGAATCGAAAAGAGGGGGGTAAAAGAGGGGAATGTGCCCCATTTCCCTTTAATTGAAATACTGTAGACCCCATTGCCCAAATGTAATTATAGCATCGAAGGTGGGCACAAGAGGAACCAGCGAGAAACAAATTGAAATTTAAGAGTGGAATGCAAACTGTCTCCAGCAGTGAGTAAGTGCTCACGATACCCAAAAGACCTGAAGGGGCTGGTAACTACCAAACCTCAAGGAGATGAGATGGAAATAACTGATGACGGACATTTTTGAAAAAGCTTTACAGCTAAGCTAAATTAAATGACAACATTTGTAATTTTGTGGATGCACTAATTAACCCAAAAAGAAATAAAGTGAAAGCAGCAAAACAAAGATGAATGCAAAACAGAGTCCCACTGTAAAAATGCAAAATCTTAACATGTAGTTTTGATCAAGTTTTCAGTCCAAATATCTCAGTACAGTTGAAATAAGACAAAACATACTGATAAGTCACTTTTCAGAAATATATTGGAGCTTGATTTAAGTCAATAAGATGAAAAAGTACAACTTCCAGTGGCAGATAATTTAATTTATAACAAAACCTTTCCCCCCATGATTTAAGTGAAATTATCTAGTATTTTTTAATCAATATTAATAAGTTATTATCTTAATCCCAGCTCATTTATCTTCCTAAAATGTTAGTTGTAAGTTAGTTTCTTTCATTTTTCAAGTGTACTAAGATATTAGTGCTTGAACTAGACCAAAATTACTTAGTAAGATTTTATGGTTTTCTTTTGTTCCTAAGAGAATTTGAGGACAAAATTAGAGAAGCTATCATGATTTAGTCATTTAATAAGCACCAAGTTTAGCACAAAACAAGTTGCAAAGTCAAAGAGTGTAATTTGTTGGGGGATTAAGTTCCTTCACCACACTTTTCTGTTGATGCATAGAAATGGTAAAATAAATGATAATGTATTCAAGATTTATTCCTCTTGCACAGCACCACCCTTACTGTTATCGTCTGGTAATCCAAGCTGCTTCTGATTATTTAGACATGTCAAAAAAAGGGACATGAGCATTGAAAAAGATGCAACACACAAGTGTTATGAAATGTAGTTAAATATCACAGTAATGACCTGATTAAAATTCTAATTAATCTCATGCCATGCTATGCAGATGCTCTGTCTGCACTGATGAAGACTCACTCACCATTAGGGCTTCAAGTAGCTGACAGCTTTGGCCTCACTTTCTCATTAACTCAGCTAATAATGATGTGACCACAAGTGGGTCACATCATTATCAGTGGGTTATCAACATAGCACTGAACTTTCATCCCGAGATCGTCAGGAAATCACTTGAGTATAAAAGAAAAAAATGAAGATGTTTGAATTTTAAATGCTTCATCACAATAAAAAGGCATTAGTTTTAGTGGAGGCACGTCATAATCTATACATATTCCTCAAATCAGTGCTCCTATTTAAAGTGTTTTAAGAGACAGCAATTTAAGAAACAGTGTGACATCAGGTTATCAAATTAAACTACTTCAACACTGACAGTTATCTAAATTTTAAAGTTTAATAATTAGGGTAGAAATTGATTTTGTTTTATAAGTTACATGTAAAATAAATAGACTGCAAGAAACAGGAAGATTGCAACATCCCAGATGGATTCTTTACGTTTGTTTTCTGCGTTGCAATGTAACGTCTTCCGGATGTGAATTCAGAAACTTGCTAAAACAAGTTGATGACAATAACTGAAACATATAACACACTTTAAAACTCATGTGAATCTTAAATGCAAGTCTAGCAAATTTCTATAAGCTACTAGTAGTTTGCAGTTGATTAGAACAAAAAAAATTTAAAGCAAGATTAAAATTGTTTTCAAATTTTAATCTGAAAACAGTTAAAATTTGCTTTTGGTGTTTCAAGGCATGCTCAGATCAGGAAGCAACCTTGAGCATGCCTTATCTGTCTGAGCCTTTAATGTTGGTAATGAAAGTACAGAGAAACAACCTTCCCTCAGGTAAGACATTTTCTAAAACAGTTTTTATTAACCAAGACCTTTATTTACATGCCATAGGTGCAAAGGTGGAAAAAAAGTTTGAGTTGCAAAATCTCTGCTATTTTTGGACAATTACATCCAAAAATACCCAACATATCTTTTTTTATACATTTATTATTAGCTTATGAGCACAGCGGCAGGTAAATCCGTTTAGTTGTGTGCATTTTTACACTTATCTCTGGGCTGCTGGTGTTGTGACTCCCCTCACGTTCAGAGGCTGTCAGCAAGTCGGCCTCAGGAAGCTCAGAGTGCAGATGACAGGTGGAGGACCAGAACGTCTGCGCTGGAATGAAAATGGTGCAGCCTGGACAGCATGGCGACAAAACGTTTCAAGAGGCTGGATGGTTCAGAGGATCCAGCCACGAGATGCTGTCCAGATGCCTCTCCTCCACCTCAGCTGAAGTGCTCATTCCATGAGTCAGCGTGTCGATCACTGGATGAGAGCCGGGAGGGAGAAGCGGCTGTTTTTCTCAGAGCTCTGCTGCCTGTTTGCCAAACAATGGCAGATGGGAATGTTTGGATATTAGTGGATGCCTTCTACGTGCTTGGACATGCTATGCAAAATTCAACAGTGTCACGCTCTGTCTCTGACTCTGCTGCCATGTATCACTTGTGAATGTGTTCCTTCACTGACCCTATTAGGTAACTTGTAAGCTGTAGAAACTTGCAGCAGCATGTTTCTCTGTTTGCCTGCTTAAAGATCCTTGGGATTTGCTCCAGCAAAACATTATTACTCTTATAGACATTGTCTTTACAAACTGCTCATGATGTTAAGAAAAGTTAAGACAATATTTAAATCCAGACACAATTTTGAAGCAAAGCCAGTTGCTCCGAGGTTACACTCCACACACCTGCTTTCTTGTTAACATAAGAAGCAGCAACAGGCTCATTTTAAGCTCCAACATAAATTAACTCGTGTCCTTCTGAATAAAAGCACCATATCTGGTTTCTATGGACCTGCTATCCGCTGGGACTAATGTGTTTTCCTCCTGCTAGAAGGCTGTGCTGTCAGCGAAAGAGACTTTTCACACAAGCTGCTGAAAATGGCCGCTGTTTCACTCATTTTCTAATCCACACACTTCAGTCTTGACACTTTTATGGGTGGACAGTCAACAGAGAGGAGAAGTCGCACTGCTGTGAACCACAACAATCCCTCTTAGTTACAGTAGTTGGAAATTTGGCAGCGCTGGAAACACACAGATGTGGAAGATTGGATTTCAGATTTTCCAGTGACTCCAACAAGCCTCTGCAACAGCAGGTATGCTCCACACTTTCTATGGGTGATCAACTTTTTGATGAGATTTCATCAAACATTTTCAGCTCCTCTCTGAAGCACAATCCACACAAAAAAGAGGTGGACAGCTGAAATGTTAAAAATACCCGACGCTTCTGTTGCGGCTGTGAGTTTTTCTCCACCTATACGGCGCCCTGAACACTAAAATCTAGTCACCACAAGTGGATTGACCTCGCTTTGTAACCAGATATGTAGTTGAACGTTGGAATTCACAAACTTTCATCTGTGCAGTCAAAACCTTTCATCACAAGTGGCTCAGTGTCTTGATCTGCCGTCAGTTATCCATCTGGGAACGTAAACACGAAACAAAAGGCCCGCGCTTCAAGAAATATAGAGGAGCAGACACGTTTTAATTATAAGAAGCTGATGCATGTTCAGTCCGATCAAGTGCTTCACAGCTTGTGAGACTGTGAGCAAGTCTAATCTAATCTTTTTTATTTTATGAGGAAATGCTTTAAAAAAAATCAACAAAAATATTTATTCAATGGAACTGTACAATATAGTAAAATTGCCATAAATGTAAAAATTGTTTTGTATTCTTATATTTTCTCTTTGTTAAGAATTAATATCACTCACCGGATATATGTATTCTTCCAATAGAAATATGAATAGTTAATTATATTCAACTGTTTTTATGGACTTGTGAAGGATGGATTTGTTCACCAAATTATTTTAATTTAACTATTTAACTCCTTATTTATCTCAGTTAAAGGTAAATCTTAACCTTTATTCAATACTAATTTGCTGGTTTGTTTTGTATGTATATAACTTTTCTAAACTCAGCCTAAAATTACGTTATTGCCTTCAGAAAAAAAAGTTTTGTAATTAGAAGTCCAGTCCTCCTACTGCCATCACGTCAGGTAATATTTGGAGAAATCAAAAAACTTTTTATTTCTGAATTTACTCAAAATAACAGAATAACAATGGCCAGGAAAACATCAACTTCCCTTTTATTCTAACAGTCGATCGTAAATTGGTGCAATTATACAGTATTGCCGACAAGAAATTATTTTATAATTCAAAGTTTTAAAAATTATATTTGTTTTATCCTCTAATATATAATATGTGACAATGATGTAAAAACACCCACTCCACATATTGACTTTGTAACAGCATTCTGAAGAGAGGAATTGTGTCTCATACAGAGAAATTATATCTTAAAATATAAAATAGTGCCTCATTTGCACAAGACATAGAAGTCACTGTGTGGAAACATTTTTCATAATCTGATTTTTTCTGAACCTGATGTTTCTGTGGATAAGGAGAAAAAAATGTGACCTGATGGAAAATATGTGCTGATGGTTGAATGTACTTAATGCAAAATACTTTGTAAATCTAGTGCAGAAGTGAATGAATAAAAAATAAAAAAGACACAGTTTTGTGAATTTATCCATTATGTCTCTAACAAATTTAATTCAAAGTTTTGACTCATAATGGGGAAAATTAAAATCATATTTTTATTCTTTATGTATTTTCTGTCATCTTTAATATTAAAGATTAAAGTGCAGTATATACTTCACAAATATACTGCACTTTGTGTTGGTCTTTCACATAAAATTCTTTTAAAGGACAGTCAAAAAAGTCTGAATGCTTTTGCAAGGCATCATATAATCACTTTCCTAAAATAATCACCCAACTCTCTTTTTGACACTGTGCAAATTGTTGCCAATAACAGTGACCTTTAAAACATGTTGTCTGATTTAAATAGAGACAAAACTCCTGATCATATCTACTGTGGTGAGAACACATAACTTGCTTGACTGTCTGTTGTCATGATGACACAATATGTCCAGAGACAGAGCCTCCTATCAACGCAAGTAAATAAACTGCACACATATCATCATGATGACACACAAAAAAAAACTAAATGTGAATTTACATGTGTTCAACACCTTAAAAACTAAATTACAGGAAAGTCACATAAATCAAAAGTCTGAATCCTGGACTAATGTAGTGTCATAATACTGATCAGATTAATAGAAAAATAATTAGCTGGATTTGGGGGTAATCTCCTTATGCAATGCAAAGAACAAGACATCAAGGTTGAATGGCTGAAATTATTTTCTGAATTTCCATTCAGACGGACTCCAGGAGGTCACTGTGAAATCAACACTTAGAGAAAATAAGTATTTTATTTACAAAGTTTCTAATTCATAATATAAAATGAAATTTAAGAAAGGGCCTAAGGACTGAGCTCAACAAGTGGACAAATGTTTTGCATCTCATATAATACTACAACCCCTGCGACATGTTCTGTGAACAGGACATTTTGTTAAAAGGAGAAGTGTTGTAAGACAATAGAAGTAAGTTTCTTGTGGTCACTTGCGAGGGGAGGGTTATATTTTAAATTATACTGAATGAGGTTTTTTATAAAAAAATTATCTCAAATTTTGGCAGCATCACTCCAAGATGAAGTAACATAGCTAAAACAGTTAGCATCCATAATGTTAATCTCATACAGTGAAAACTGAATAGTTGAAACTATGAGAAATTACATTTTATTCGCTCAGGTGGGACGGGAATCAGAGGTGGGTGAACAGGAGGCGTCTGAGCTCCAGTTTGAGGCTTATTGATGTTACACAAAGAGCCGTACCAACATAGTGTAAAACTTCTTCATAATTAAAAAAAAATTCTCATAGTAGAACAAAGACTGTGACCTGAAGGTTCATGACCTGAAGGCTCCCACAATTTAGCGAGTCACTGATGCCACTGAACTAAAGAGTTCTCAGCCAACCTGTTTTTTTTTTTTTCACTTTATTTTAATCACCCCAAAATTTGAACACTTGAATTGATCATAAACCTTGGTGTGTATTTATGTGCACAACAATGTTCAAGCATTTCTTAATATGGCAGTGAAGCGTCTTTGTCAACCAGAGTGAAGATGCTAAAACTCATGACATCACACGACTGCACCAGTTAGACCTTAATTCTGATTTCTTGATCACTTGTCTTTTTTTCACCCCAAACAAAAGAAATGAGCAAACCAGTTAACTGGCTCACAAGCTCATATATTGGATAGTAAGTAAGTCCACTTTATGAGCTCACAGTTTTGTCATTTATTTGAAGGGATTTCTGCAGAGCCAGTTTGTGCTGCTGCATGCAGTCATTGAGCTGCTCTACGAGTCCTTCTCCTTCTTGTTGCCGTAAAACAGCAATCATTTCTTCATTAGCCTTTTATTTGTTTCTAACTGTTCCACTTCAGGGGTAACACACACAGTTTATTTGGGTACTCTTAATTACAAAAGGGAGATTGTGTGCCCTCTTCACTAAAATGAATGTGTCTCTTCGCCTCCCAAAGGGCAGTGTGGCTTAGAGTTGGACTGTATCTGATTACATTTTCCAAGATTGATTACATTTTTGAAATGCTGACCAGATCGACTCAGACCTTATCTAACTTGGAAGGAGGTAAGAAGTGTTTGACCTGTGTCTGTCACGTTTCAGGTGTGGCGGATTAAGAGGAGAGATGCTTTTATTTCCTATTTGTTAGTTGTTTTTTTCCTTCAAAGAAGAAGCCTAAGGGCTGTGTACTCACTCACAATAAATTGCATTGCAGTGCTGTTTCTCTCTCCAGATAGCCATTCAGGAGGTATGGCTACCTTCAGGAGCTTTTCATTTTTCCTGTTATTAAACATAGTGAGAAGATTGGCTTCCTCGAGTTGATTTTAGAAATGCAAGGTCGACAACAGGAAAAAATAAGCAGCTTGCTGTAAGATGAGGCACTTAATGCTACAGCATGCATGCAAACTGAAATATCGACTAAAAAGATTTAATTCTGTAGCTACATCATTTTTGCTCTCAGACTCTTGTGTCTCTTTGTCCGTGTCTTGCATAATGACACTGTTTTTATGAAAACATGAAAAAGAAGTAAATATACTTCTTTTTAGCTATCAAACTCACCATCAAAAGAAACTTTAATCTTGCAATTACGCTTACAAATTTATAAATATCTATTTTTTTATTTGTATTAAATTTATGAGTACAAATATTTAATTATTTTAGTTAAAATTTTAAAATAATGAACTACAACTTTTTCAATTAATAATAGTTTAATGGTTAAGTTGAATGTCAAAGTTTCAAGTTCTCATATGAAATGTTTCTGCTGCTTGTATCACATTTCACCCACCAGTAACTGCACATTTATGAAGCAGCAAGTGGTCATTTTCAGAACATTTTGAATGGCTCCTGCTTCCCAACACCTGCTTGGGAAGCAGAACAGACGGAGAACTTCTCCGACTGTTCTCTTTAGAAAACCTCCAAAGCGAGGCATTCGGTGGGCATCCTGATCAGAAAGACCTCAACAAACATTTTTCGATGTGGAGAAGCAGCAGCTCTACTTCGAGTTCCCCTCCGAATGGTGACACTCCACCCTGGACTCTAAGGCTGAGTTTAGCCTCCCTATGAAGAAAGCTCATTTGGCCACTTGTATCCATAATCTCGTTCTCTTCATCATAATCCATATGACCATAGGTGAGGGTCGGAATATAAACAGACCAGCACATTGAAAGCTTTTTTTTTCTGTTTCAGCTGTTTCTTCAGCGACTGCGCTGGTGCAAACAAACCGTCAATACTTCTCCAACTGAAAACTGGAATGTTGCAGCTTCATCTTCCAACTTCCAGGTTAAAGGCAGCATTATTTTTGATTTCCAGTAAAATTGTCAATGACATTTCTTACAGAATTAAGGTGGATGGATGTTTACATTGTTCGTTTTGACAACAGCAATATTGGATCAAAAGAAAGAAAACACTACTCTTCAACCAAAACATATATTTATCTAGAGTCTCAGTGACTGAACCCAAAAGGCCTTAAATATTATTCACAACTGATAATAGCGTCAGATCCAGCATACATTAATTCAGTTTGGAGCCATTAAAAAAAAAAAAAAAAACTGTGGTTGGGCTTGCAAACGGGAAACTATGACTGTCGACAGCATGATGTATGGGAGCTTATTATATCCCACTCATTATGATTAATAACATAGAAAGGTATCCTCCATTCTTGCCGAGATGGAAAATGCAATTAGCTGTCTTGGCTGCTGCTGCAGCCTGCTTGCATTTCCAAGATAAAAAGCCCCGTTTACAACGAGAGAATCACCATCTGATGCATGAAACTCTGCAACTACTGATGCATCATGGATCTTCTTTAGGTAAATATCACTTCTTTTCCCAAGGTTATCTTATATTATAAAGGTTTGATCCATTAAACGTTTAGGCAATGTCAATATGCATTATATCAAGTCACATGTCATTTAAAATGGAAACAGTCCAACGTGAGTCTTCTCCATAATTAATTTCTCTTCATAGTAAGACAAAGTTGAAGTTTGTGGGGCTGACTCATTATTTCACTGCACCTCCTGTCATCACTAGTTTTGACTAAACAGCAATTAATGAAGCACAGCCCCTCGTAAATATTGAGCTTAGTGACCTGATTCACAGAACCAGACTCCTCACTTTGGTGAGAATGAATGCAACCAGGAAGGACAGATTTAAGATGACATTGAGTCTGACCCTTTTTGCATTTTTTTTTACATTCAATGTGCAAGAAAAGCAAAGACATTGAATTTTGTCATTTTGTGATTTACACTAGGGAACATCAATAGGGATAAAAAAAACTGTGCAAGGGTGTAAAAATACTTTGAGTTATATCTTTCAGAAAGTATTTCATATATTTAATGCCAAACTTGCAAAAAGGTACGTTTGACTTTGCAAAATATTGAATATGGAACATTTTTAATAGAAAAATAGGTAAATTCTGATACCACAAGACAGAACCTTTCCAAACAATTTTCTATAGAGAGCATGTGAGATCATTCCTTATAAAGAAACATCTGTTGCATCAGGTTAAAGATATTTTATTCACTAAACCAGACGTCACTGATGCATCGAATGTCAAAATCTACAGGGCCTTGCAAAAATATTAATACCTCATGCTGCAATTGCAGAAACATAGATGCTATCCATATCAGTTCTGATTCTCTGCTTGTAAATAGTGTTTTGGCAAGACTTTTATTTTGAAGGGTGCTGGATTTAGCAACAGAACCAATAACTAATTGTAACTTGCAGTTTTCTTATTCAGACAGAGCTGAAGCCTGCAACTTTAAATAATAGTAGGAACGTGCAAATATTACGTAGAACAACAATCACAACATCTCCCTTGTTTGTTTTGCCATTATTTACATTCAATCTCTGTACTTCTTGGTTCCAAATGCAGTCTAGTACATTTGTTGTAAATAATGCAAAGGCTGGATGAAATGTGACATGCCCATTCAGATTGAGGTCAACCCATTTCAGATTAATGACCACATATGGAAATGACCTGGGTGTGATTTAAATTTATGAAATTTGTACTTTGCAAACTGTCATAAAAGAAAACCTGATCTTCAGTGTCAGCATAGCCTGATTACTCTGCAGATATGTTGAGTTATTTTTTAATAATAACTCTTCATAATGTATGCATTCAGGTGTTGTGGAGTGTTAGTGCTAACATGTTCAATAATAGACTTGATTGCTGTCTTGTGTTAAACATTCCACTTGCCATAACAGACATACCAGAAAGTTAAAATAAAAATGCTTTTGATGCAAAAGTAAATATGACGTGCTGACCTTATTTGATCTCCTGTCAAGTGATACTTGAAACAGGCTGAAGTTGCATCCAAAAATAAATGTGTAGTGTCAACAAACAAGGAAATATAAATCCAGTGTGACTCAGTAGCAGAAGCTAAAGTAGTTTTATGGTGTGAACATTGCTGCAGTTAGCGCCAGGAAGGCTCTTGCATCATTACTGGCTAAGGTTCAGTTTTCCTCCTGCCCTCTTTGTTGCAACCACCTCCCTCCTATAGACTCAATAAAGAAAATATAAGGTGCACGTCAGAGGACAGGCCAGCACTCCAATTAGATGAGGAAAAGAAAAACACAAGCAGCAATCGACTAAAGGCAACCTGAGATGATGGGATCTCATCCATCACTCTGCATGCGCACAATTGCCATATGAAAACACAAACAAGCAATCAATTGTTTTGCTCACAGCTTGGGGCCTCCTAATAGAGCACATTTATCTGACGCCGTGGTGGTAGCCCCAGCAATACTTTAATTTGTGAGACATTATGTTGAGTTAATGCCTACCAGGTTGCCGTTCAACCAGGGGGACTTGGCACACTTGGCGGCGATGTAAAAGCCAGCATCATGCTGTATTGTGCTGGGGCGCTGTGATCACCCGCTGTATTATAATGGGCTTGTGGAATGAATTTATGTGGGAATCGTTGCAGAGGAATATTGCATTGTATCACGGCGTAATTAGAGAGCAGGAGGAGCGCTGCTCTGCACGAAGGCCTCCGCACGTTGGCCGACTCGGTTTGGCCTTTGACCGCCTCTGAAAGCTGGATGAAGAGCGTCTGGTGGAGGGAGGTTAGAGGTAGGGGGAGCATGGGAAGGTAGAAATGGAGAAAAAGGGAGGGGAAACAGGCTCTCTAATAATGATGTGCCCTCAGGCCTAATGTGCCATCTTTCCCTCTGTGCTGATAAACAAACATGCACACACACAACTCTGTACCTCATTCATTCATTAATCCCTGTAAAGAGTTAATTTATATGTGTGTGATGCAAACTGATTTAGCCTTTTAAACTCATTTGATTTTCTTCTTACATAAACAAACATTGAATAAAAAATAGTCATGAAATTTAAAACACCAATCAAAGAATTTGATTGGTGAATGTTAAGATGGACTTTTGGTTTTCTTTATTTTCGTAGAGAGATTTTTCTTTTGTTCAGTTTCCAAAGCTGTAATTCTAACTAAGAAAATATTATTCTTTCTGGGGCAATATATACTTTTGGGGAGCAAAAATACCACAGTTACTTATACTTGTTAATCATGGATGTAATAAAAATCATCATGCTCAGTGGCTACCACACTTTTCTTTTTGTTGTAACAAAAATCTGTGGCATTAATAAATCTGTAGAGTATCATCATTAGGAACATAAAGCAATTATCAGAAACACATTATTCTTTAAAGAATAAAAGATTTTCTGCTTTATTTCTCACATGCTGGTTGTAAAATTGATGATTCCTCACACATAGCTTAGTGAAAGTCGCACTAAAACACCTGATAATCAAAGTACCTCTTTTGTAGACAATTTTTCCATTTTGAGTGAAATCTAACGATGCAAAAAAATAGTTCAAGTTTACAAGGAAATAAATAAAATGTAATATGCTATTTGAAAATTTGTTGGCTTAATGAATTGCATGCAGAAGAGAACTGACATAATTTAAAAGCATATTGAGTGAAGTTGCTAATTTTCCGTGCATCATAAAAGCCCATTTCTCTGAAGCTGTACTCCATTCTTTCTCAACATATCATTCATATTGACTTTTATTTGGAGGCAGATGTCGCCCTCCGCCCTCCACCTCTCCTCCCCTGT